>NC_081520.1:17924692-19124692 GCF_030273125.1 Centropristis striata
TCTCACATTTTGGATGCACCGATTGGTGGGAGGCGAGCCAGACGGCTGTGAACGAGACCTGGGAGATCTAGTGGATGGTGGATAACTTTGTGGAAGGAGTAGCTGATGAAAATGTGTGGCGTGAAAACTTCTGCATGCCCAAAGATGCTCTTATCGCTTTAAGTGATGCCACCTGGCATGCATACAATCGAATTTCACACACTTTTGCGTCACCGTATGCACGCAGATTTCCCCCCGAAAATGCTCGTCTAAACGAGGAATAAAAAGTGAAGACGCAACGCCACTTGTCTTCTGTTCAGACCGTCCTCGTGTAAACGTAGCCTAAAAACCAGATAAAAACACTAAATCTGAGGGAAATGATCTCACTGCATGCACAGATAATTTCACTTGACAAGATTTCTTAAATTAAGAATATTAAATCTAGAAATAAGCATGTTGAACACTTAAAATAAGAAATTAACTCTTAAAACAAGATAAATTAAAGCTGCCAGCGATGAACTGGCCCGAGCAGAGTAACCTGACAATTATTGGTTTCTTACCAAGATAAAGAAAAAACTTTAGATTTAGAAGTGTTCGATAATTTATCTTGTTTTAAGAGTTAATTTCTTATTTTTAAGCGTTCAATATGCTTATTTCTAGATTTAACAATCTTAATTTAAGAAATCTCTTGGTTTTATTCTGGTTTTAAGTGGTTTGAACTGGTTTTATTCTGGTTTGAACTGGTTTTATTTAAGAAATCTCTTGGTTTTATTCTGGTTTTATTCTGGTTTTATGTGGCTTTATTCTGGTTTTAACTGGTATTATTCTGGTTTTATTCTGGTTTTATTTTTGTTTTGAGAGTTAATTTCTTATTTCAAGCGTTCAACATGCTTAATTTAAGAGATCGGTTGGTTTGATTCTGGTTTTATTTAGGTTTTAAGTGGTTTGAACTGGTTTTATTCTGGTTTAAACTGGTTTTATTCTGGTTTTATATGGTTTTATTATGGTTTTATGTGGTTTTATTATGGTTTTAACTGGTTTAGTTAATGAGTTAATTTCTTATTTTAAGCGTTCAACATGCTAATTTCTAGATTTAATAATCTTAATTTAAGAAATCTTGTCAAGTGAAATGATCTGTCCATGCAGCAAGATCATTTCCCTCAGATTTAGTGTTTTTATCTTGTTTTTAGACACACCTCTTTAGCAGTGCTCTTCCTCCCTGTGTCACCCTCCATCCCTCCCTGTCCGGCCCAGCCCTTGTTTCAGATTCCCCCATATCTAAATCCCAGCTTTGTGTGGCTGCTGGAGTGAAACAATGACCATGTTAGCTGACACAGTGCTGGCTGCCTGATCTGCGCTGACAGCATCTCCCCCCTGCTCCCCCACCTCTGCACGGCTCGCTGGCAAGAGCTCCACTGTGGGGTTGTGTGCTGGGTGCAGGGCTGGATGGTGCTTTAGTGGGTGCATGGGGGGGTTATGGGATGGGTGGGTGGGATAGTGGTCTGCAGTCTAATTTAGCCAATAAAGCCCTCTGGATAGGCACACTGCAAAAAAGGGTTGCCAAAAACTAAGATAAAAAGTTCTGATCAGACAAAATACGTGAAATTACCTACATAGGTGTGCCTGTATGCGCTGCAAAAAAGGTGTGTCTAAAAACAAGATTAACACTAAATCTGAGGGAAATGATCTTGCTGCATGTACAAATAATTTCACTTGACAAGATTTCTTAAATTAAGATTATTACATCTACACAAGTAAGAGTAAAACCAAAAACAGGAAACAACCTAACAGGAATCAGTGAGATGTACAGCTTGTACACACACAGTGCAGAGAAGAGAAGCGGTAGAATAAGTGAATCATCATATTTGTGCAGGTGTGTCAGGAGTGTGTTCAATGTTTGAAGATGCATGAACTAGTAGCATTTAAAGGTTGACATTAGTGGTTAATTTTGCTGAAATCAGTGTGGTATGCACATAGAAATTAAACGAGGAGCAAAATCCAGCATCAGTGTGCAGAGCCTTTATCATTTTTATTGATGATTTTTAAGTCTACTGACTAATATCAGGTCTAACAATGGTCTGACAATCATTTAGCTATAGACTCTGCAGGCAGCTTAGCTTCATACAGTTGTTGTGGAGTTACTTTACAGTGTGAGTGAAACTCCTTTTATCCAGCTGACTGAATACATCTCCACTTCATTTCATCTCAGTGAGCGTGAAATTGTGTCAGTCTTGCTTTCTACACGTTAGTGCCTCCTTGATTTTTTCTCTGTGTGGCAGGTGTTTAATATGAGCTTAGACACATTAACTCAGAGTTTAACACCTGTGGATCAATTCCTCGTGTTGTCCAGCGTACACCACGCTGAAACTTCCTTCAGCAAGATATTAAATCTCACCTAGTGAGCTCTCACTGACCTCAATGTAGAGGTATCACAAAGAGACTCAAAATGGCTACAGAGATGCAAAATGACCACAAAGAGATGCAAAATGACCACAAAGAGACTCAAAATGGCCTCAAAAAGACTCAAAATGACCACAAAGAGATGCAAAATGACCACAAAGAGATGCAAAATGACCACAAAGAGACTCAAAATGACAACAAATAGATACAAAACGACCACAAAGAGATGCAAAATGACCTCAAAGAGATGCAAAATGACCTCAAAGAGACACAAAATGACCACAAGGAGATGCAAAATGACCACAAAGAGACACAAAATGACCACAAAGAGATGCAAAATGACAACAAATAGATGCAAAATGACCACAAATAGATGCAAAATGACCTCAAAGAGACACAAAATGACCACAAAGAGATGCAAAATGACCACAAAGAGACACAAAATGACCACAAAGAGATGCAAAATGACCACAAAGAGACACAAAATGACCACAAAGAGATGCAAAATGACCACAAAGAGATGCAAAATGACCACCAAAACATGCAAAATGACCACAAAGAGATTAAAAATGACCACAAAGAGACTCAAAATGGCCACAAAGAGACTCAAAATTACCACAAAGAGATGCAAAATGACCACAAAGAGATGCAAAATGACCACAAAGAGACTCAAAATGACAACAAAGAGACTCAAAATGACAACAAAGAGACTCAAAATGACCACAAAGAGATGCAAAATGACCACAAAGAGATGCAAGATAATTAAAGAGACACAACATTACCGCAAAGACACATGCAGTCAGATCATTTACAGTCGAGTTGCGTCTCTTCCAGTCTGGGTGTGTTGCTCTCATGTGGGAGGAGCTTCTACATATCTCTGGCGTTTGGCTCGCTGTCCGGCACATCTGAACCTTCTCATATTTACTTCAGTTCTGCAGCCAGCTGGTTTACTACAAATCATCCGTAAGTACAGAGAGGGAAACAAATGCAGACACAAATACACAGACAGATATATGCACTGACATGCTGAAATGCAGACAGAAATAAACAGAGGCAGCAGACAAACACACACACATTTACTGTTCAGCACACAACAGCAGTTGCTCCCCTGAAATGAAGCCTCACTTTCTCTATAATGAGATCCAAGGCCTGCTGTTTCTATTTTCAGCCATTTGAGATAAAAATAACTTTTCAACATCACTTGTTGGAAAGTTCATCCAAGCATCTAAAGACTGCTGGGATTTTATAAGAGCCTGTCTTCTGTTTTATTTTGGCTTCCAGGTTTGACGTTAGATTGCTCAGCTGGGACATTGAGATCTAAACCACCAACAGACAACTTACAGCATGGGGCTCAAACTAGCGGCCCGTGGGCCAATTGCAGCCCTTGTGACGATATTTTGTGGCCCCCACCTTGATGTGAAAGTTTAATGTGAGTTTCATATGAATGGCACTTTACCGTGTTGTGTGTGGAAGGTCCCTTTAATTACTTTTTTTTGTAATTTTGTGTGTTTTTTAAAATATATATATATATTTATTTATTTTTAAATAATTTTGTGTCTTTTTTTGTAATTTTGTATCTTTTTTTTAGTCATTTTGTGTCTTTTTTAGTATTTTTGTGTCTTTCTTTAGTAATTTTGTGTCTTTTTTTAGTATTTTTGTGTCTTTTTTGGTAATTTTGTGTCTTTTTGGTAATTTTATGTCTTTTTGGTAATTTTATGTCTTTTTTGTAATTCTGTGTCTTTTTTGGTAATTTTTGTGTCTTTTTTTTGGTAATTTTGTGTCTTTTTAAAGTAATTTAGTATTTTTCTGTCATTTTGTGTCTTTTTTTCTGGTCATTTTGTGTCTTTTTTTTTTAGTAATTTTGTGGGGGTTTTTTGCATTTTGTGTCTTTTTTTATTTTATTTTGTGTCTTTTTTTGGTCGTTTTGATACTGCCTCCAGTGGCCACCAGGTAATTTGAGACCCCTGACTTACAGGAAAGAAACCCCAAGTGTCTAATGTAACACAGAGTGTACCGGCTAGTTCCTCAGCCATAAACAGGATACATCACGTTTTGGAAGTTGTCCCATTGGTCATCTTGCATATTAAGTGATCAGTATTTAACAGCAGATCAATCACTCTGGCACTCGTACAGCACACTCAGCACAATACAGTTGGATTATAGAGAAGGAGGAGCATTACCCAGAGTAGAAACGCTGACCTTTGAGCTTTTATTTTATAGCCTGTTGTCTATTTTTTAAAAGGGATATATCATTAACTAAGATTTGCAGACACAGCAAGATCTATTTATATCTTTAATACTATATTGTTTTATATTCCTCCTGGAAACATGCAAAGCAAATTCCCTGTAGGTATTTTCATGATAATCATGCTAATCTCTTGACTAAAAAGAAAGGAACTTGGTCTCAACTAACATAAAATCAATTTGGTTTAGAGTTGCAAAAAGTTTTGTCAGCCTTCAGATAATTCAAGTCATTAGCACAGATCTATTTTTTAACCTCACTGCAAAAAAGGTGTGTCTAAAAACCAGATAAAAACACTAAATCTGAGGGAAATGATCTTGCTGCATGGACAGATAATTTCACTTGACAAGATTTCTTAATTTAAGATTATTAAATCTAGAAATAAGCATGTTGAATGCTTAAAATAAGAAATTAACTCTTAAAACAAGATAAATTAAAGCTGCTAGCAAAACTTTAGATTTAGAAGTGTTAGATAATTTAGCGTTTAACATGCTTATTTCTAGATTTAATAATCTTAATTTAAGAAATCTTGTCAAGTGAAATTAACTGTCCATGCAGCAAGATCATTTCCCTCTTTAGACGCACCTTTTTTGCAGTGTGATTGTAAAATGAAATACTTTTTGCCACGATGGATTTCATAAAACCATGACAGTTTTCTGTGTTGATTCATGCTGCAGTCGTCTGAGAAACAAACAGTAGGTAGTCTCACTTCTCACACAGACAGACAGGCCACTATGTTACAAACTTTGTTATCTTCTTCTCCTCCCTCCTTTAGCGTAGCCGTGTAGCCCCGCCTCTTGCTGCCCTAATATGGGGGCATCTCTCTGCCCTCCGGCCAATCAGGCGGTTGGATGCGTCCCTCCTAGAGATGCCATGGGCCTGGGCCAGGCCGGAGGTCTCAGTGAGGGGAGCAACAGGCTGGCTGGTGACAAGGGGCAAAGGCAGAGAGAGAGAGGGGAGAAAGATTAAAAATACCAACAACAACAACAACAAGCTGAGGTCAGACAGGAAGTGCATGTGAGAGATAGGAAGTTAAGAGAAGAGAGAGAAGCTGAGGTTTCAAGATCTGCAGGTGGAGGTCTGTGCCCTTTGAACCCCTGGAGGAGGCACGCCGAGGCTGATAACGAAGGTAGGCTGGATGGATGAGCTTTAATAAAGATGACACAGAGTCGTCTGCTGACACCCGAGGGCTCCCTGTTGTTGCTCTGTGCAGACAGGAAAGCAGGTTTTTAGGAGTCCTGGTGGAAGGGGAGTGATAGCTTTTGTTGCTCTGGGTCTGCACTCTGTGTCTGTATAATTTAGTTTTTTAAATCAGCCCGAGAACTTGTTTGATTTTCTGAAATATGCCTCCAACATTTGGCAGCTCGGGAGCTGCTGAGAGCTGTGCAGAATAGTTTATGTAGCAGCCTGCAGACTCCACATTAGTGACTTGGGAGAGCATAACAATAGCACGCTGTTTAAATGCAAAGACAGTTTTGGTAAGACAGCTGCCGCTTGTGTTTATTCCAACATGCCAGTTGCTGGTTACAAACACTTGAGTATTCACTGAGTGTTCACACTGTGGCATGTCACTATGACTCCAAGTTTATAAGAGTGTTTTGTAATGTGACCAGGGTCAAATAACACTTGGAAAATTATTCATAGCATTTATATCCACCTTAAGGTGTGTCAGATGGTTGGAGCCTGCAGCACTGGGAACACCACGACATTAAGAGAAAACCTCGACTCTAAATTATCATAATAATGATGATAGTTTCTCAGTCGAAAATACATTTAACCCTCTGGAGTCTCCAAAAGCGTTAGAGCATGACTTCTTGATGACATCCAGACTAGAAAACAAATTTACCTCTAAAGTTCTGGCTGTAAACTCCATGAGGCCAGTTTCAGTTTGATGATGATATACCAAGTAAAACTGGAGACAAGCTCAAATATGTTTAGTATAAAATGATAGAACTGGATGGAACCCTCTTATATGTTACATTTGCAACCTTTGTTCACATTTGGACCATTTAAAATTCTTTATTGAGCATGATAGTGTTTGGAAAGTAAAAAAAAGATTTAAAATGACATTTTATGTTGGACTAAAGGACTAAAAAAGACCCAAAAAGACCAAAAAAAGACACAAAAGACACAAAATGACTAAAAAAAAGACACAAAATGACCAAAAAAAGATACAAAATGACAAAAAAGACAAAATGACTAAAAAAAGACACAAATGTCCAAAAATGACCAAAAAGGACACAAAATGACCAAAAAAGACACAAAATGACAAAAAAGGGCACAAAATGACCAAAAAAAAGACACAAAAGACACAAAATGACAAAAAAAAAGACACAAACTGACCAAAAAAAGACACAAAATTACCAAAAAAGACACAAAATGACCAAAAAAAGACACAAAATTACCAAAAAAGACACAAAATGACTTAAAAAAGACACAAATGACCAAAAATGACACAAAAAGACATGAAAATGATTCAAAAATGGACAAAATTGCCCCAGGCTTCAGAGAGTTTATTGGCCTCATGCGGTGCAGAGCTGCTGGTGGCAGGACGCGGTCCTTTCAAATAGCCCCTACATGTCTGAATGTTACACTCCAGCGACAGCTGCAGCGTGATGGTCATAGGATCTGTTTCAGCTCCAGCAGCCTGGTATGTATGTTGGCCCAAAGTGGGTACAGGGGCCACTGAAGCCAAAACACACCCACTGTGTGATGGAGAACCATCAACACATTAGTGGAACCCGATTACATAATGCATGCAATGGGTAACTTTTGGGCCTCAGATATTTCACATTTTATCAAACATTCTGGTTTGACAACTATGTCAAACTAATCTAAAAGGAACATTCTACTTTCTAGCACAAGGGCGCTCCTTTTTTGCCTTTGTTTTCAAAATTGGTTCAGATTTAGCTGCTTGCACTGCAAAAAGAGGTGTGTCTAAAAACAAGATAAAAACACTAAATCTGAGGGAAATGATCTTGCTGCATGGACAGATAATTTCACATGACAAAATTTCTTAAATTAAGATTGTTAAATCTAGAAATAAGCATGTTGAACACTTAAAATAAGAATAAGATAAAATTCCCTCAGATTTAGCGTTTTTATCTTGTTTTTAGGCGCACCTTTTTAGCTTAGTCATTCTTCAATAATACTGAGTATTTTTTCTCTAAATATATATATATATATATATATATATTTAATAATCTTTAGCTTAATTTCTCATTTTAAAACCAGCATTTTATGCTTATTTTATGCTTGTGTTTAGTATATTTCACTTATTTGGGGACTGTAAAAAGTTACATTTTAAGTAAGCTGATCCTTAGGGTAGCCTCTGCCACCAGTATGAATGTGTGTGTGAAGGGGTGAATGAGCGCAGTGTGTAGTGTAAAGCGCTTTGAGTGGTCGCAAAGCAACTAGAAAAAGCACTATATATATAAGTGCAGGTCCATTTACCATTTACCATCCTAAAACCAGCATTTTCGGCTTATTTTAAGACTTCTAAATGCATCTGTAGACATACTTATTTCTAGATTAAACAATCTTAATTCAAGAAATCTTGTCAAGTGATAATATCTTGCTGCATGGACAGATAATTTAACTTGTGTCGAGTACCTTTTCCCTCAGATATAATAAGAGATTTAATCATAACACTGTGTGCAACCACTATGTTTCCTCACAGTATTGTGTCAGTGTCAGAGATAGTTGCAGCCACTAGTGACTGTCTAGTGCAAAGGCTCATGGGAGTGTGTTTTGTAGCATTTATGCAAAGTGGGTTTCAGTGTTTGTGTGGTGAGTTGTATTCGCTTTCATGCTGGTTTAAAATGTTCTTACCGTGAAATTATGGAGTGTAAATGTGGTATCAGTCCACTAAAGAACATGGAGAGCAGAGAATTTAATTTCACTCATAAATCCTCACCACAATAATATGATTCTAGCTGATCTTTAATGTGTAATTATCATAACAAATTATGAAACTATAATACTTACGGCTCCCTGAATTCCACTTTAATGTAACTTAATTGAATGTACAGAAGCTTGGCTGCAGATTTAAGAAGTCTTTTCTGCTTCCTGCTGTTCACTCTCAGTATATTGGAGAATCCTTTAATATATTTGTCCAGCTGGGAGTAAAAGTTGTTGATGTTTCTTCATCATAGTAACAGTAACTCTTCTGTTTAAATGGAGGCCAGTAACTGGACTCTCCTCTAATTCTGTCAGTACAGACTGTCACAGTGATTTCAAACCAACTGACAAAAAATAAGAAAGAAATAACTAGAATGAAGCAAATACATGCTTGAAACAAGTAAAATTATCTTTTTAAGAATTATTTAACCCTCTGGGGTCTGATATACCACATAATATTTACTATACTCATGTTTGGTATTTGGTATTTTTATAGCACAACTGCTTCTGACAATTATTTATTTCACTTTAACCCACTTTATTAACCCTTTGGAGTTTGTTGTTGGTATCATTTTTTCAACACAACCTCACCTGATTATTATTTTGTCCTTTTGACTTACTGGATCAACATTTTGAACACACAAAAACACACAAAAAATTACAAAAAACATACATAAAAAAACAAATGAACAAAAAAATACACAAAAAATGACAACAACCAGAAAAATGCAAAAAAAAAAAATACACAAAAACACACAAAAAAACCACATGTAAAAACACACAAAAATGCCCCCCCAAAAAAACGTAAAACACACACAAAAAACACACATAAAAACACATATCTAGGCACTGGAAAAAAACAATGATGTCTTTAAAATAAGTCCAAAAATACTTATTTCAAGCAATTTTGGCTTGAAAAGCCCAACTGTAGTAACATGCACTACATGCAACTAAAACTCTCAACTGGAACCAATATTTTAGGTAAAAACTCACCATATTCAACAGATGTCAATCCTAAAAACAAGTCTTTATGCAAGACTGAAATCCCTGTGAAGAAGTTATTCACTCATTTTTGTTACAAAAAGACACATGTTCTTAAAATAAGCACATAGAGCTATGGTCAGTAGGTAAATTATACTCAAAACAAGATAATATAGACACTATTGCTAGATATAAGAAGAAAATACTTGGTAAGCTTCTTGTTTTTTGCTGTGTGGTCACTGTGTGGAAAATAAAAAAGCAGCACGTATCATTTGTGTGTGTGTCCATGAGCTGCAAGATGATGACGCCAAAAATGAAATGATGGATGATGATAGCAGTTTCCTGGCGACAGACTTTGGGTGGTGGTGGTTGCAGTGGTGGGTGGGGTTAATTTTAGACCAGGAAGTAGGGTCAAGAGTTTTTTGGGCAGTTCAGGACAGAGACTCTGTGAGGAAACGCTGGTTGACGTGTGTACGAGGGTGAACTTCCCTCAGAGCTGAGAGGATTTATCAGGAAGGAAGACTCGTGTAAACAAATGACTCGAAAGCACACACAGCAAAAAGCCACCTCTCAAAAATAAGAAAAAAAGTACAAAAATTAGCTGTATTTTGCTTTAAAATAGCAAAATTATCTGCCAATGGAACAAGAAAATTTGTCTTGTCAAGACTTTCCAAAACAAGTAAAAATATCTAATGTTAATGAACCCAAAAATAGCTTAGAATTAGTGTATTCTAACCAATAACAAGTGATTTTTTTAATTGTTGTCGTTAAATGTTTCATGTTAAATGTTTAAATATCAAGTGTCAGTTTACAGCTCTGTGCCAATGTACTAGTTAATTACATACACACTACACAACAATACACACTTCTATTGTTTCATTGATTATAAAACAACTGATTCCATCTGGCTGCGTATGTGAAGAGGTCAAATTATGTCAAAGTTATGATTTCTACTTATGCTTGAAATAAGAAATTATTACTTTGAAATAGCAGTTTTATATATATGACTAAAAAAAGAAACAAAATGATTTAAAAAAAGACACAAAATGACTAAAAAAGACACAAAATGATTTAAAAAAAGACACAAAATGACTAAAAAAAGACAGAAAATGGCTAAAAAAAGACACAAAATGACTAAAAAAGACACAAAATGACTAAAAAAGACGCAAATGACTAAAAAAAGACACAAAATGACCAAAAAAAGACACAAAATGACTTAAAAAAAGACACAAAATGACTAAAAAAGACACAAAATGACTTAAAAAAAGACACAAAATGACAAAAAAACACACAAAATGAATAAAAAACACACAAAATGGCTAAAAAAAAGACACAAAATGACTAAAAAAGACACAAAATGACTAAAAAAGACGCAAATGACTAAAAAAAGACACAAAATGACAAAAAAAAAGACACAAAATGACTTAAAAAAAAGACACAAAATGACTAAAAAAGACACAAAATGACTTAAAAAAAAAACACAAAATGACTAAAAAAACACACAAAATGAATAAAAAACAAACAAAATGAATAAAAAACACACAAAATGACTTTATACTTGTAAGTGTTGATGAAACAGCTTTGTAACTGTTGATATTCTAGTTTCCAGCATGTATTTACTCTGTTTAGGTCATAAAATCTCAGTAACAAGCTGTAATATTATTATTATTTAGATAATTAAGGGACCAAAACACTTAAAACAAGTGAAACATTCGAACATAAAAGATCCTGACTAAGAACTATCTGATCAGACAGTGTATGAAGTGTAGTGCGGTGTATGTCAGTTAATATGGTTACGTTTTCTCAGTTTCTTCACAAACTGAGATATACAATTTATAATCTGTGGCACATTTTTATTGTGTCTCTCACTATGTGTATCTGTTAAGAATATCTGTGTTTCCTGTTTACATGGAGGCATTTCCTGTCCAGAGCCCAACACCAGCGGGTGTGTCTTGTTTTGTCCATCTGATGTCTCAGATTTCCAGGATACACGCTGAGATCTATCTCAATCATCTTGAGCGTTTTGGACATTATGCTGTTTATGGTTTCTTTTATCTGAAGTGGTTCACAGTTGAACCGCATCTCTAATTTTTTCAGCTAAGATGGCATTGGAGTGGGTCAAAGCTTCGTGGGTTTTCTCTCCCTTCTACTGCTGACATGCACTGTAAAAAATATCTGTAGATTTTACGGTGAAAAACTGCTAAACCATGACAGTAAAAGACGTAAAATGATAAATGGGTTAATTCAGTTTCAGTAACAATGAAACACTGTAAATGTATAATGTATAAATCAGCCAAAACAGTATTTTTTACATTTTTTTTGGGGGGGGGGGGGCTATAGAGCTGCAACAATTATTTGATTAATCGAACAATAATCGATTATTAGATTAATCGTCAACTATTTTGATAATCTAATAATTGGTTTGAGCAGTTTTTAAAGACAATAAGTCCAAATTCTCTGATTTCAGCTTCTTCAATGTGAATATTTCTGGTTTCTTTGTTCCTTTATGACAATAAACTCTCTTATAATAGCAATAACAGAGAAAAAACATTAAAATCTCTTTGGTTTGTGGACAAAACAAGAGATTTGAGGACGTCATCTTGTGGTTTGGGAAACACTGATTGACATTTTCATACATTTTATTAACCAAACAACAAATCGGTTAATCGTTTAAATAATCGATAATGAAATAATCATTACTTGCAGCCCTATATATATATATATATATATATATATATATATATATATATATATATATATGAGCCATCACTGTAATTTTTGCATTTATTTTTTGAAAAAATACTTTTTCTCACTGTTAAATGTACTAAACACCATATCTCTAACAGAAATATACTGTAATATTTAATGGCAAAATCTTTAATTTATGCAGCATTTATAAAGTATTTTCTTGTGAATTATATGGCAGAACAGAGTTTCTTTTGATGGAAAAACTTTTTATTTTTTACAGTAAAATATGGAATAAAAAACAAAACAGGTTCTTTTTCTAATATTACAGTAAACGGACATTAGCACTGTTGATTTCAGGTTTAAGATTGTCTTTTTATTCCATATTTTACCGTAAAAAATAAAAAGTTTTTCCATCAGAAGAAACACTGTTCTGCCATATAATTGACAAGAAAATACTTAATAAATGAAAACGCATAAATCAAAGATTCTACTATTAAATGTTACAGTATATTTCTGTTAGAGATATGGTGTTTAGTACATTTAACAGTGAGAAAAAGTATTTTTACAAAAAATAAATACAAAAATGACAGTGATGCTTGTATATATATTAAAGTACCTTTTTTGTTTTGTTACAAAAAAGGTGCCAGTGTATTTTACAGTGGAGTAATGACTTTTTTTCCCCCAAAAAATAAAAAACAAAAAACAAAAAAAACAGTTTGGGCTGATATATATATTTACAGTGTTTCATTGTTACTGAAACTGAATTAACCCATTCATCATTTAACGTCATTTACTGTTATGGTTTAGCAGTTTTTCACTGCTATACAGACATTTTTTTTGTTTTTACAGTTTTAGACATAGGAATCTAGTGGCTGACCCTCATCAGAAAAAGTATTGATGTTTGTTTTGTTTTTTTCCATCACATCTGCAGCCCCAATCCATGACTTCATCTCATTCACTAATTCTTCTGTCCAATCATCTTCCTCCAACCGATCGATGCTTTTTAGACTTATTGCAGCAAATATTGTCATACATTTTCAATTATTTCTTTATTGATTCTCGTCTCCAAAAGCATTTGTGAGTCTGTGGATGTGAACACACAGTACACAAGCAGATAAATGAATAAGGATAATATTCTGGGTTAGCATGGAACAAAATATTTACAATAACTGCAAATTACTGCTGTTTAATTCATCGACCTGTGACCTGCCTCTCCACATTTTTCAGTCTGTTGTCAGGAATAGAAACAGTTTCCCTCCTTCGCTCTTGTGACTGAGCTAAATTTAGATCCAATAAGTTTTGTGTGATGTACTCAGGCTGCCACCAATTGTGAAAAAGTGTTGCGGTATTTCCTCTGTGTGTCAGTAAGTGAGGAGAAAACCTATTTCTGTCGATATCTGGCATCTGCTGATAATACCTCAGTCCACAAATAAATCACGTCCTCAGCTGTCTGTTATGTGCTGCATCACCGCTGCATTGTGTTATTTCAAAGAAGTTTTACCAACACTGAAGAAAAGGTCTAAAAACCAGATAAAAACAGTAAATCTGAGGGAAATGATCTTGCTGCATGGACAGATAATTTACCTTGACAAGATTTCTTAAATTAAGATTATTAAATCTAGAAATAAGCATGTTGAACACTTTTATTTATATTTTGTCGCTTTTTGACTCCTTTTCATTCTGCCTGTATAAACCACTTCAGAATCTTTACCACGAAGTGTTGGTATCATTATTTTCAGCTCAACCTCACCTATATGACCTGATTATTATTTTCATTTTGACTTACTAGATCAAAATTTCGAACACAAAAAACACACAAAATAATACAAAAAACACACTTAAAACACACACAAAAATACAAAGAACACAAAAACATTTTTTAATTACAAAAACACATAAAAACATAAAAAAACACACAAAAATAATTACAAAAAACACACAAAAAATTACAAGAAATACACAGACAACACACACACACACACACAAAAGAAACACATAAAAACACACACAAAAAATACAAAAACACATAAAATACAAAAAACACACCAAAAAAAAACCACAAAAACATTTTAAAAAATTACAAAAACACACATAAAAACACAAAAAAAACACACAAACAAATTACAAAAAACATACACAAAAATCAGTAAACACAAAAGATTGCATTAAAAATGCTGAATGCACACAGCAAAATCAGAAAAATCTCTGCAAAAAAGTAAAATCATGTTACTACAGTTTTTCAAGGTGTTTTTTTTTTATACCTTTGCTGAAAAAGGGTTGATGTATTAAATTGGAAAAAAATGGAAACTTCTGGAAAAGCTGACAGCAGCTCCATGCTGCTTCGCTTTTACATTGTGATGTCATGAAGAACTCATGCTTCGGCGCTTTCATGGACTTCAGAGGGTTAAAATAAGAAATTAACTCTTAAAACAAGATAAAAAAGCTGCCAGCAGTGATGAACTGGCCCGAGCAGAGTGACATGACAATTATTTGTTTCTTACCAAGATTAAAAAAAAAACTTTAGATTTAGAAGTGTTAGATCATTTATCTTGTTTTAAGAGTTAATTTCTTATTTTAAGCGTTCAACATGCTTATTTCTAGATTTAATAATCTTAATTTAAGAAATCTTGTCAAGGTAAATTATCTGTCCATGCAGCAAGATCATTTCCCTCAGATTTACTGTTTTTATCTTGTTTTTAGACACACCTTTCCTTGTTTTTTGCAGTGAACTTTTGAAAGGGCAGATGGGTTGTTGTTGTTTTCTTTGGGAGGACACTTGATGCTGGAGTCCTGCCACCACTGAGCCAACTATAACATCATTAACTTGTCCATCTCTGATGGGCTTGGAGCAGCTCTCAGCAGGATTAGAGTAGCCGGGTCAGATTCACAAGGCTGCTGCTGCTCAAAGTCAGAGCAAGACAACAGAAACTATTCACTACATCACTTCATCACTACATCACATCCCTGACAGACGTCTGAGGGATCACAGCTATCGGCCTGGCTTTTGACTGTCCTCACACTCTTAGATTGAACTCAGGTTGTGATTTCTTGTGTGACTGCAGTTGTGTGAAGGATAAAGAAGGAGCTTACCATTCTTATTCTGCCATACTCCGTCCGTACTCTACAAATGCATTGACACAAAGTCAAAGATACTTTTAAAACCACAGGCAATGGACAGAATAACAATTTGTTTCTGAACATGATTCACCAATTTGGACAATTGTCTATTTATTGTTGTTGTTTTTGTCATCTGACAGGGATAGACATCAAAATCTAGGGACCTCTTAAATCAGAATAGCCGTGTTTCCTTTAGGGGGAAGAGTAGCCAAAGGGAAAGTCTCAGGCCACGCCCTCTCTAATATCCGCTCACTCTGCGTGTCTCCATTACAAAAAGGCCTCCAGAGGGATTTAGAGACTCTGGAGGTGATGTATGGTTTTAGATCGTCTGGTAATTGCTTAGTGACAGTTTCGACAGTGATCACATATGCGACGGATTAAACGCAAGAGAAGCAACTGTGGCCGCTGTCGCTAACTGTGCACAACATCAGCAGCTGATCGTAAACAAAGCAGCATGGCTAATTATGCACAGTGTCTCCGCTGATCATAAACATAGTGATCGTGAATTAACCGGCATCACTAACTGTGCACAGAGTGTCTGGTGCTTGTTGTAAACAAACAGAGATCACTAAGTGAACACCTCCTGCAGCAGCAGCACATACACACTGTACTGCTACAGAGCTAACTGTTAGCCTGTTAGCAATTTGCAGACTGGACGCTAAGGGGTTAACATCCCCTCCGGCTCTGCAGTCTTGAGAGACTGCTGCAGGAGGACTGGGCCGCTTTGACTCGTTCTTACTCTTCTTTGTTAAGAAGAGTAAGAACGAGTCTCCAAAAGTCTCCAATAACACCAGAAAAAGCCTCTGGATTTGTCTACAGTCGCTTTTTTGAAAAATAGTCGCTAAGGGGGTCTGAAAAGTCGCTAAATATAGCAACAAAGTTGCTAAGTTGGCAACACTGCCTCGTCTGCTTTTGCAAATGGCGCGTGTTGTTGTGGCGTCGAGTACTACGTCACATCCTGCTTAGTGTTCTAAGCTAAAAGTCCTCTCAGGACGGCTTGTATTCAAATTAGGGGGAGTTTCAGCAAGTGAGACCCGCCTCATTCCGGGTTTTGGGCTGTAGTAGTGGAAACAGCCTTATTGTGATCTTTCCTGAACTTTAACCAGACCACAACCACTAAGGGCGGCAAAAAGGAGGAAATTGGAATGGCAAGCTTGAGATAAAAGCAAACATTATTATTATAAATTTGGAGTGATGTTTGTGTCCACCTGATGAATGTAATACATAAACTCACTCTGGTTGAGTGCTTGTGTTGATGGGATTTTTCTTGAGAACAAACAAGGAAAAACAAGTTTTCAAAAATATCCCTGTCTGTGTGGACTACGGCAAAGAGAGAAATGTTGCTGCAGTCAAATATAGTTAATTCCTTGATCTGCATTTTTAGAGAATGATTGCATGTAAATCTAGCGTATGAAAGTAAAAACAGCATATATTGCTGGTTTTGCTGTGACATAGCCTTGTCTGGCAGCAGCTGTCAGAGCAGGTTTAAGGCGTCTTTTCCACTCTTTGACCTCACTAACAAACCTGCTGCATTATCAAATCTACTCACGACAACTTAATCCAGCTCCCGTTAGACAAACTGCAGAGCTGCTGACAACACCAACAACTTCTTTAGCTTTCTGGTTTCTTCTCTGATCTTTACATTCAGAGCCGTTCGTGAGAGCAGCCAGGCAGCGAGAACTGACACCACTGCTATGAATCACATAAACAAGGTGTTCTGCATACTACCCACCACATTACTGGAGGTTCACACTTTTGTGCTAATTGGACAGATGATTATTAATTTTAATTTGTGAATAGAATCTCTGGGAATTAATGTGCCATTGTTTTAGTTTGTCCAGGAGCAAGCACAAATCCAGACAGGAAGAAACCGCTTTAACTTGTTTGTGCCTTTTGGATTTAGCCTCCTGGATATTTTTTTGTCATTTAAAATGTTCTATTACTGTCATGTATGGTACAAGGTGTGTTGATCAGGTTTGTGTCCTGTGTAAGTTCATCAGTGTGGCTGTCAGAATGTAAACCAGGCTGGATGTGTGAGCGTATATGTGTCTTTCATGTCGATGTGAAATAATACAAACACCTTGACAACCTAAGAAAGCTTTTGTCTACTTGCTATTCTTTAATCTATTTTCCCTCTGAGATGAAATCGACTCTTCACAAGCCTTTTTTAATGGTAAAGTGATGTTGTAAAGCCCTCTGAAGGATGATGGTTTCAACAGTGTGGACAAAGAAAAACTCTCTTAGGTTTAGCCGTGTTGGACTCATGCACAAACAGTAGAAATTATTTCACTGGGATATATGTATCTGCTCTGCCAATTAACAAGTTGTAAGAGAAAATATCCTTCTTTCCTATTAAGGTGATAAACTTGCTATACTACTTATTTAACTCACTATCAGTACTAAGATGTTATAAAAATTAATCTGTGCTTTTCTGTGCATTGAGAGAGAGTTCTGGTGCAGTAACATATCCACTAGTGATGAGAATCTGGTCTCTTTCTAGTGATCCTTCTATTTGTCTCAGTTCACCAAGAAGAGCCGCTCTTTCTGCTCCCAAATGGCTCTTTGTTTTTCCACTTATACCTTTTATAATTCAGCCAAATTTAGCACTGTTTTGACTTGTGATTTCTATTTGAACACATATATAATTTAAATTTCCATAACTTGCTGTAGCCAGTTACATTTACAGTTGTAAAATCCCTTGTTTACTCTCTAACTTGCTTGAAGAACCACTCTGCTACACAAAGCAGATAGAAAATGCTTATAAAACCCTAAGCATATAAATTAAAAAAGGATAGATTTTTTTTTTTATCGAAACACACACACACCTAACAAAACAAGTAAAGTATGGCAAATGCATTACATGTATTACAAGTATCATTATCAGTAAATGAGGCAGAAGTGTAGCTAAACACTTGACACACCGAGCAAGAGAGAGCGGGAGAAGATACCACTACCAGTCCCTACCAGAGCAGGCTTTAAAAACCTCCTGAAGACCTGAAGGCTCTTCAGAGAGGACCTTCTCTCCTAGTACCACACCACAACTCTTCTCCTTAAAGAATCCTCACTAGCACTGTAAAAAATGTCTGTAGATTTCACAGTGATAAACTGCTAAACCATGACAGTAAAAGGCCATAAAATTACAAAGTTAATTCAGTTTCAGTAACAATGAAACACCGTAAATGTATTTTTTACATTTAAAAAAGCAAACATTACCCCACTGTAAAATACACTGGCACTGTGTTTGTAGCAAACAATATACTGTAATATATACTTTACAAGCAATCATTTTTGCATTTATTTTTATTTAATACTGTAATATTTAATGGTAAAATGAAATCTTTATTTATGCAGCATTTATGAAATAATTTCTTGTCAATTATATGGCAGAACAGTGTTTCTTTTGATGGAAAAACTTTTTATTTTTTAAGGTAAAATATGGACTAAAATTGCAATCTTAAACGTGAAATCAACAGTGCTAATATCATTTTACCGTAATATTAGAAAAAGTTGCACCGTATTTATTACGGTAAAGTTCTGGAAACCACAGCTGCTGGTTTTTTTACCATAAAATGTTTAAAATGAATGCACTTACTTTAAGAACAGTTTTGGTGTATGGTTCCTTTTAAAACATATCCCACTACAGATTACTAAACAGTTTATTTTTTTTTTACAGTGTAGCACTTATTGCTGCACTAATGGCTCTTATTGCACTACACCTTGATTGTTCCCCTTTTTTCCTGTGAGTCGCTTTGGATAAAAGCGTCTGCTAAATGACTAAATGACTAAATGATTACAAGTTGTGATGCATTCAGCAGTTGATTCCCTCACTTCCATTTGCAGCGAGGTTAGAGGTCTGAGCCAAGCGGGGCGGTCATCAGGCGTGTGGAGGCCTGCAGATGTGTGAGTTGAATCTATATTAAGACTGAGGCATTTCAAATCTTCACCTCCTCCTCCTCCTCCTCCTCCCGCCATCCCGCCATTCCTCTGCTCCTTCCAGGGAGTGCCACTCCTCCACCTGCTGCTGTCTGTCTGTCTGTCACACAGAGCTGCAGTGTAAAGCTGTTGTCAGGTGCACAAGTTTAGTAAATGTGCATTCAATTTAGTTTTTAGTTTTTTTTAAAAAACACATTTTATCTGAAAACTACCACTTTGATAAAATAACAAAAATGTTTTGTTTTTTAATATTGAAGAACACTACACTGTCACTCTTGTGTCTGCTGTATTTTAATCCTTTATCGGGCAAAGAACTATATTTGGTAACTTTAGGTAATATTTAGAGAAAAAAGTTGCAAATTTACTAGATTAAAGTGGCAAATGTACAAGAAAAACAGTCGCAGATTTAAGAGATTTGAAGTGGCAAATCTGTGCGAAAAAAAAGTGAAAAAAAGCAACTTTTTTCTCCCAGATTCACCGCTTTAAATCTCATAAATCTGCGCATTTTTTTCTCCTAGATTTGCCACTTTAATCTCGTAAACTTTTTTCTCAAAGTATTATTTCCGGATGTTTTTTTACACATTCTGGCAGTATGTAATATCCTCCAATATTCTCTAGGGTTGAAATTTGGAATTTGCAAGTATTTCAATGAGTGCCCTATTAAGGGTTAATGAGAAGCTGCAGGTAATGATGGCTGCTTATGTGGACTCACTGCCTCTTTCAGTACATTAGTAGAGCAGTTTAGTGGTTGCACCTGTTGTTGTTGCTCCGCCTGATACAATGGCAGTCAGTCAGCACAGAAATAACAGTTAGAAATCCTGCATTTCAACACTGCAGGCTCAACATCTCTGTTGTCAGTCAAATAACATGTGTGTGTAAGAATGTCTAAAAATGGTTTTTCACAAGCATCAGATTTTTTTGCAGGGAAAATTAACCCTCTGGAGTCCATGAAACCACCTGCACATTACTTCTTCATGACGTGAAGACATAAAAATTAAGCAACATTGAGTCTTGCCATCAGCTTCTCTCTAAAGTTCTGGCTTGAAACTCCATGCCAGATTTGATGATATTTGGCCAAGTAAAACTGGAGATAATGTCAAATATATTTAGTATAAAAATATAGAACTCGAGATTATCCTCATTTTACCTGTTATATGGTATATTTGCAACCTGTGTTCATATTTGCAACATGCACATTTCTGTGTGTGAAACATAATTTTCAAGATTCAGATTTTATGTTGTCCTTTGTTTCTTTTGGGTTCAAAATTTTGATCAAGTAAGTCAAAGTTAAAAATGAATTATCAGGACATATGGGTGAGGTAACGCTGAAAAAACTGACACCAACATGGCATGGTGAAGATTTTTTTCACAGATTTTTTAAACTGACATAATAGCCGAAGATTTCAGAGGTTTAATTTATACCATTTTTTTTATTTGTTGACGTTTTATTTTGAAGTCTAATGCAAAAACATCTACTCCTGGGTGTACTCAGTGATCAAAACTAGTGTTATTGTATAATTAACTGATAACATCAAGTAAAAATATAATTATAGTCTCCACATGGAGCCCACCATGTTATGTATCATTACATCTCATTATGGCTGAAGGAGCAGCAGTCAGTGATCTCCCAGGAGCTCAAGGAGGGTTTTGATGTCTCCGTTCTCATCACTTAACCCTTTATCGGGCGAAGAACTATATTTGGTAACTTCAGTGGATATCAAAATGGGGTTCCCATGTCTCTCTGTTTGGTCGTAGAACCACATGGACTCGTACGAGGAGAACTTGACTATAACGGCACATTTAGGCATTTAGTGTGCAAGGGTGTTGCAAATTTACTAGATTAAAGTGGCAAATCTACAAGGAAAAAATGTGCAGATTTAAGAGATTTAAAGTGGCAAATCTGGAATTTTACTAGATTAAAGTGCCAAATCTACAAGAAAAAAATGTGCAGATTTAAGAGATTTAAAGTTGCAAATCTTAAAGTGCAAATTTACTAGATTAAAGTGCCAAATCTACAACAAAAAATGTGCAGATTTAAGAGATTTAAAGTGGCAAATCTGCAAATGTACTAGATTAATGTGCAAAATCTAGAGACAACTTTTTCCTTGCAGATTCACCACTTTAAATCTCATAAACCTGCAATTTTTTTCTGGTTGATTTGACACCTTAATCTCGTAAACGTTTTAACTCTAAATATTACCCCCCTCCCCCAGGTCCGTTTTTTTTTTTTACACATTCTGTCTGTATGTAATATCCTCCAATATTCTCTAGGGTTGAAATTTGGAATTTGCAAGTATTTCAATGCCCTGTGAGTGCCCTATTAAGGGTTAAGAGTGTATCACTTCATGTGCAAAGGGTCCGTCTCTCCAAAAGCTTGTCCTGCTCTGTGAATGCTTGTCCCTGCTCCTCTGTGACTGATACACTGCCGGCTGGCCAGCAGTGAATGTGTGTTATGTGTTCCTGTGACCTGATGGATACCAGATACCCCCAACCCACCCAAACAGGCACGACATCCACCCTGACACTCGACACGCTCAAACACACGCACACATTCAGACACTCAGATGGGCTTTCTCCCTTTGCCCAGACATACATATATACACAAACACACACACACACACACACACGCACACACAGCTCAGCTATGGCAGTTTAAAAAGCGATCACATGAAGGCAGGACTGGGAGGAATGGGATTGCTGGGGGCCGCGGGGATGGAAAGCCAAGTGATTCCCAAACTAGCAGAGTTATAATGGACTGACGGTAAAACGGACCAGGATACATGGCAGAATAGGTAATCTATGCAAGCAGCATACAACATATACTTCAGAAATCAGAATCAGAAGCCTTTATTGTCATTGCACAGAGTAACAAGTACTAGTACAACAAAATGTGCCATCAACCCGTCCAAAACGTATAAAACACACAATATGACAGAGGTGAACAGGACGGGAAGGCAGAGATGAAAGAAAAGAAATACTAACTAATAATAATAATTTGTTACAACAAAATACAGTTTCAGTTAGTTATCAGTTTTTATTTTTATTTCAGTAAACAAAAATGTTTTTTCAATTCTAGTTTTCGTTATTTTGTTAGTTTTTGTTAACTAAAATAACCTTGGTCTCAGCTCGCTGGAATAACAAAAATCGATAAAATAGCGGTTGCTATGGAGACAAGGCCCCAGACAGGGCAGGGGTTTGTTGTTAAGCCTGACATAGTATAAAGTGTGACAAAGTCCACGGATGAAGGAAGTTGGGCTCTTAAAAACACAAATCCTATATGAGCTACCAGCTCATGTGAATTAGAAACGTTTTGTTTTTCACTGGTGCTACAAACACTCTTTCTTCATTGGTTCCTGCTGGCATTGCTTCGGCTTTTATAGCTCGCTTCATCTCTCAGTGGTGATTGGTGGATGGATATCAAGTGTGTTTGGAACAGTTGGCAACAATAAAAGTCTGAGTGGACGTCAAAGCTTCAGGAAGCTGGTTGTTGAATCTTGTTGGCAGTCTTGTCCTGGGCTCGTCCAATTTTACTGTTTTTGGCTGCAGCAACTAGATCCCTGCTCACCCTAAATCAGTGTTAAATGATTCTCTTTAGTAATATGGCTGGTAATGCATTTGCATTGTCTGAAAAACAAAAAAAATGTTAGGGGATTAATATTTAAAGGCAAGGAAATGCAAGTTTATTTATAGTCAATTAAAAGTGCTTTACATAAAGCAATACAATCATTCAGACAGAGTACAAAATCAACACATAGAATCATTATAAAAGGACATTTAACCCTCTGGGGTCTATAGTCGTGCCGTCCTGATCAAATCACGTGACGTTTAACAAAAAACTAGGTCACATGGAGCGCTGCTATCAACTTCACTCCAAAGTACAGACTTGAAACTTTCTCCCAGTTTTTGTTTGACATTCCTAGATCATGTAAAACCAAAGATATGATAGTTTTAATTTGATAGTAATATTTGAGCGTTGGTGGAACTCTCTGTGTAATTTCACACGTAGTTTGTTTTGAAGAGTTGCAGCTAACAAGGAAAAAAATATGGCTATAAATATACATGTTTTTATGGGACTTTTTTGTATATAGTTTTATTATATTTACATTTTTACCTTTTTATATGTTCATATTTGTATCCTATGTTTACATTTTCAAGCTCCAAAACAGTTCATTGAGCATATTTGTGGTCTTTATTGTAGTAAATAGTATAATTTTTCAACTCAGATTTCATGATTTTTGGGCTCAATATGTTTATAAAGTAGGTTAAAGGGAGAAAATAACTGTCAGATCATATAGGTGAAGAAAAAATGGATACCAAATATGGGTATAGTAAACATTTTTTTTTGTGGTACATGAAGGGCAAAATCAAAAGTATTCAAATTCGAGGGTTAAAAACAATTTAAAAACTGCCCTCAAATAGCCAAGGGAGTAACAAGCTAAAATAAGTAGTAAGAGCAGTGTAAGAAATTAATGATTATTTCAGTGCCGCAGCAAACAAGAACACATTTATTCATGATGTGATTGACTACTGCAAGTTACAGTATGTTTTAAGACTGAAGAAAAAAAAATGTAATCAACTGACTCAGATTTAGTTCAAGACATGGTTGAATGGTTGTTTATTAACTAACTAAAAATCAACTAAGTATTTTTCTCGTATAGTAATTGTGTAGTTACATTTTTTGGTATTATAACAAACTGTCGTGGATGTTTTGGGCCAGTTCAAGCTGTACCACTGTTTGTTTTTTTAAAAGTGTCTAAGTTGAGTGTTTGGAGCGTTTGGCATGACCGAGACTATGGAAAGAATCTAAAGACGTGCCAGAAGCTTCAGACTGACTGCCATTACACTATAACAGGAGCTTTAGCTGCATAGACACCAACACGTGACGCCACACCTCCTTAAGAATGCTTCTGGAGCTGATTTACTGACAAGTGACACCATCGTCTTCTGATGGCAGGGTGGCTGGTGTCATCCTGCATGGAGGCTCCATTTATTTAACCCTCTGGAGTCCATCTATTTATTGAAAATACATGTTTTATTTACAGTAATAACTTTATTTATATCTGATATGTAGACAAGCTGAGAAAGCCAGTTGAAAGTTCAATCATAGGAGCTTTCACAGTGTGACATTTATGTTTCTAGACCATTTTTAAATTTGTGAATTTTCTCTCTACAACGAAAACTATTACTATTTTTAATTTACATGCAAATAGACTGTTGAAGTTTTATTATTTATTATTTTTTCTGCTGATTTTGTGTGTATAAATGGTTTTTAAAATGGTACATTTCCATAGATATCTGTGTCTTTTGTTTGTATTTTCGGTTCCTGGCAGCTTTATACTTTGTTAATTAAAATACAATGAAAAATCTGACTGATAGCCAAGTTTGTGTTGAGAAAAAGGAGCCATGCATGTGATGTAAGGACAGACTGAAAGATGCTGAACAGAGACAGAAATGAATGCATAGGAAGTTGACAAATTTGAACCAAAATCTCCTGGACTTCAGAGGTTTAATTGAACCCTAAGAGTAACCTGAGTTGTCTTCTTTTCTGTTTCAGACTCTGACAGAGACCAAGAGGACAGCCATGTTTTCAGCCAGACCAGAGATCCAGCCGTAAGTAAACAAACATGTCCTTCTGCTTTATGCAAATACATAAAGCAGCGAAGCTTCTGTCGTTGTTCTTTAGTGAGAGCTATAACAGCAAAGTGAGCAGGTGAAATGTTAACGATGAAAGATTCGATTAATGACATCATAATCAACACAGCACACCACAACAACAGTATGCATCAGTGTTGACTGAGAAGGAGATGCTAAATGTTTTATTTCTGTGTTCTGAAGCTCTTTTAAAAGCACCATCTGTTCCCCACACAGTACCAACACACAGCTCTGAATATATATGGAGATGGCACTTTAACTCAGTGGAGCGATTCTTTAATGGGATTACAGTTTGATGACTGAGATGAGTGCCGACAGATGTTTGTTTTTTACTCTGCTCTTCTCATCTACACTGGAAAAAAATGAATGCACTTACTTTAAGAACAGTTTTAGTGTATGGTTCACTGCAAAAAAAAAGTGTGTCTAAAAACAAGATAAAAACACTAAATCTGAGGGAAATGATCTTGCTGCATGGACAGATAATTTACCTTGACAAGATTTCTTAAATTAAGATTATTAAATCTAGAAATAAGCATGTTGAATGCTTAAAATAAGAAATTAACTCTTAAAACAAGATAAATTAAAGCTGCAAGCAGCGATGAACTGGCCCAAGCAGAGTGACCTGATGATTATTTGTTTCTTACACTGTAAAAAATGTTCGTAGAAATTACAATAAAACAATGTCAAATTGCATGAGAAATAGGGCATAAAATTAAATAAATCAAACAGTACAAAAGTTTTGAAAACACACAATTTTACTGTAAAAATATAAAATTGTCAGGTAAAATTAAAGGAGAAATACCATATTGTCACAAGGACACAATAAACCTAAATAAATAAAATAAATAAAAAATGACCATGACAGTAAAAGACAGTAAAATGATAAATGGGTTAATTCAGTTTCAGTAACAATGAAACACTGTAAATGTACACTGGCAATATACTGATATTGATACTGACTGATATTGATACTATTGATACTATATATATATATATATATATATATATATATATATATATATAGCATCACTGTAATTTTTGCATTTATTTTTTGTAAAAATACTTTTTCTCACTGTGAAATGTACTAAACGCCATATCTCTAACAGAAATATACTGTAATATTTAATGGTAAAATCTTTAATTTATGCAGCATTTATAAAGTATTTTATTTTTGTCAATTATATGGCAGAACAGTGTTTCTTTTGATGGAAAAACTTATTTTTTTTAAGATAAAATATGGAATAAAATGACAATCTTAAACGTGAAATCAACAGTGCTAATATAATTTTACCGTAAAAATAGTTGCACCGTATTTATTACGGTAAAGTTCTGGCAACCACAGCTGCTGGTTTTTTACTGCAAAATGTTTAAAATGAATGTACTTACTTTAAGAACAGTTTTGGTTCCTTTTAAAACATATTCCACTACAGATTACTAAACACATGCTAGAATTGAATTTGGAATGTATTACATTACTCAGATTAAGTCAATTACTCAAAATAATTTGGATTACACTAAAAAAAACACTGTTTAATTTACGGTAAAATACCGGCAGCTGTGGTTGCCAGAACTTCACCGTAAAAATGACAGTGAGTGGGTTTTCTGCTGTAAATTTAAATGTAAATATCATCAAAAACTGTAATTTTGACTGGATAGTTCCTTTATTTTTAGGGCTATTGTGTCCTTGTGACATTTTTACATTAAAAAAACAGTTTTCTACAGTATTTACGGTAATTTAAAGCATCTATTACATTGATATTCATTTTTTTATTTTACAGTCTATTTCTCATGCAATTTGACAGTGTTTTACTGTAATTTTTAAAAGCACTTTTTACAGTGTATATTTCCATGTCAAAAACACATTCCTGACAGTGTCCTAACTGCATGCACAAATTGTTGAATTGTGAAATAAATGCTTCATATGAGAGAATTTTTTAAGAACAAACCAACAGTCGGAGACTCGCTAGAACACAGATATCCACCAAGGCCATGCCCTTTCCTGCAATGTTAATAATAGCAAAAAATAATTCATATAACCAGCCAGTGATCCACTCAAACATTTAATGTGCTCTTCCTTGACCCGTCCACCAGGTTTCATGAAAAACAAGCCAGTAGTTTTTTTGTAATCCTGCTGACAAACAAAAAACCAACAAACAAATCAAACCGGAACACCATAACCTCCTTGGTGGAGCTAATAAAGTAATCTATGTTTAAAGACATAAATACACATACATATTTTCTACCTTGTTTATAAAGAGAGTTGCACATTCTTTCTTTGTTGTGTACTGAAATACTAAATCATTCTAGCTTCATAGTTTGGCTGCAGAATTTTGTCTGTGCATGTTTTAACCCTGTGATGAACAACATAAAAACACCTTCTAATGTACAACATGAGTCAAAAATGACCCGCATTCATTTCCCATGTTGTTTCATGCTGGCTGTGTGTTTGAATATATATATATTTTATTACAACAGATCATTATATCCATTTTTCCTTTCCTACTTTATGAAGAAAAATATTTTTTGTATTATTATATCAAGTTTACACAAATGGGTCAAAAATGACCTTGTGCATTAGAAGCGTAGTGATACAAAAAAATGATACACTAAATTTACAATGTGAGTATATGTGTAACTATGTTTGTCTTATTTTGAAGGTTTAACTTTAAAATAGTTGTTAGAACCACCAGATTATATTGGAAAATCACATATTTTAACATTTGAGACTTATTAGAGCCATCAAATAATAATTTCCATTTGAAAAAAACACCAATTTAACAAAATAGGATAGTTAATATTTGTGTCTTCTTTGTCAGGTTTTAAATTGGTGACAACATATAAACACCTTCTAATGCACAACATGGATCAGAAATCACCTTGTGCATTAGAAGCGTAGTGATAAAAAAAGGGGGTTTTATTCAAAAAGTAAGAAATGAAAACAAAAATGTAGGATGTATGATGATCAAAAACAAGTTATTTGAGTCAAAGCTGCAATACTGAATGATGAAATTAATTTATTGCAAAGATATAGAATATAAAAACTTAATCGGGTCACTTTAGACCCATGTTGTGCATCAAAGGGTTAAAGGTGGATTATTACAGTGAGTGTGTGTTGGAAAGAATTTAAATGTAGAAAAGTAATGTAAAAAAAAAAAATGAATCTAAAGGAGTAACTTTCTTTTTGAAAAACATCAAATGAATAATTATAGCCGTACTTCTTTTAGGAATTCAGCTTACATTCTGCAGCGGATATTTGTAGCTGGTAACACAGAGGTCAGAGGTCACAGCAGCCTGACTGCAGGTGAAGAGCTGAGACCGACAGGATGTTTTTACAAGATTAACCATGTGAGAGTTTATGAAGCGAGGCGAGGAAGGAGATGTGGGAGGCTGGGGCATGACATGTTTCCTCCAGAAAGGAGGGGAGAGGTCCTGAAACCATAATTCAACAACAACAAACATCCAGCGAGGGGAATAAAACACACGGTACAAATAAAAATGCACCATAACAAGGATAGTGAAGGTTCTGGAGCAGGGATGGGCGACTTAAATGCTGGAGGGGGCCACCATTTTTCATGGACACTACCACAGGGCCACATATAGGACCGAGATATGATGAAACTGCCATTTTAAATATGATTACAGTGCAGTAACTTAACATATTTCATGCTCAAATGCATGTATAACAGTATAAATAGGAATACAAAAGGTTTGCAGCAAATAAAAATTATAAAAATATTCACATTTCAGAATATTCAGAATATTCAGAATTTGGACTTATTGTCTTTAAAAAAACTGCTCAAACCAATTATTTGATTATCAAAATAGTTGACGATTAATTTAATAATCGATTATTGTTCGATTAATCGAATAATTGTTTATTGATTTTTTTTACTGTGAACTTTATTTTAATTTAATTATTTACTTTTTTTTTTTTTACATATTTTTAAATTTACTAATATTTAGTCATATATAGCCAATTATTCCATTATCAAAATAGCTGACGATTAATTTAATAATCGATTAATGTTCGATTAATCGAATGATTGTTGCAGCTCTACAATTATTCAAGTTAAGCAATTTAAATTCAAATATAAATAATTCAAATTCAGTTTCTAGTGGCACATATTTCAGCCAATCGTCAGTGAGAGAACTGGATCCCAAAGTTAGAATAAATTCAGCCACAGAAGAAACTAGACCATCAATCATCTGCAGACGAAGATAGTGTCCTCAGAGATTTAAAAAAAAAAAAAAAGAAAGAAGGCCATGCTGTGATTTTTTACTGCCTCTCTGCTCTGACTCAAGTTTAGTTTTGTGGGTGTCATAACTACATCCTCCAGTTAAGTGGATTGGTAGCAGCAGCACACGGTCAGAATACAGAGCAGCTCCGCGTCCAGCAGGCCCTCAGCTTCTATTCCCTCTTTTTAACTGAGTGAGCCTCACACACTGGAACATATATTCAAACCTGGGAGCCTGGAGCGCCTCACTGCAGCCTCTTTTCTCTGCTGAGTAGCTTCACTGAAGCCCAGAATGTCAGTGGCTGCTGAAATAAATTCTCATTCACACACCAGCAGTCTGCAGTATGAAGCTGCACCTGCACTGCAAAAACCAACTGACAAAAAATAAGGAATAAATAACTAGGATTAAGCAAATACATGCTTGAAGCAAGTAAAATTATCTGCCAGTGCAGTTAGTCAACGTTTCTTTTAAATAGGTAAAAATACCTCGACACTGGGAAAACCTATGTTAGCCTGAAATAAATCGAAAATGTGTTTTTATCTGTTTTTTTTTTTTTATTTATTTGTGTTTTTTGTGTGTTTTTTGTATTTTTATTGTGTTTTTGGTGTGTTGTGAGTGTTTGTATGTGTTTTTTTGTAATTTTGTGAGTGTTTTGTGTGTGTTTTAGGTTTGATTTTCATGTCTTATGTGTTTTACGTGGGTTTTTTGCAATTTATTTGTGTTTTTTTGTATTCAAAATGTTGATCTAGTAAGTCAAGTGTATTAACATGATTTTACTTTTTTTGCAGAGATTTTTCTAATTTAGCTTTGTGCATTTAGCATTTGTAATGCAATCTTTTGAGTTGACTGTTTGGGTTTTTATGTATTTTTATTATGTTTTAGGTGTGTTTGTATGTGTTTTTTTGTAATTTTGTGAGTGTTTTGTGTGTGTTTTTGGTTTGTTTTTCATGTCTTATGTGTTTTACGTGGGTTTTTTGCAATTTATTTGTGTTTTTTTGTATTCAAAATGTTGATCTAGTAAGTCAAGTGTATTAACATGATTTTACTTTTTTTGCAGAGATTTTTCTAATTTAGCTTTGTGCATTTAGCATTTGTAATGCAATCTTTTGAGTTGACTGTTTGGGTTTTTATGTATTTTTATTATGTTTTAGGTGTGTTTGTATGTGTTTTTTTGTAATTTTGTGTGTTTTTGTGTGTTTTTTTTGTGTTCAAAATGTTGATCCAGTAAGTCAAAATGAAAAAATAATCACTAATAATTAAATACGCACATAAAGCTATGGTCAGTAGGTAAATTATACTCAAAACAATATAATTAAGACACTATTGCGAGATATAAGAAGAAAATACTTGGTGAGCTTCATGTTTTTGCAGTGTGGAGACACAGAGTAAAAGGGTAAAAGCACATTGAGAACTGCTGCTGCATGAATATTTAAAGGTGATTTCACTCTTTCTCCTGTGCAGGTAAAAGACAAGAGGCGGTCGCCCCCCTCCAGCAGATCCCCCTCGGCCCCCCAACGCAACCCTCACCACAGCGCCTCCACAGACGAACAGGAGAGCCCCGAGAGAGTGGTGAGACACACACACACACACACACACACACACACACATTCACCTGCAGGGATGTTAGTGTGTCCATAAAAGTGTAGAATTGCTCTGGTGATGCATCTGAGGAAGAGTTTTCAGGTTTTCTACCCAACAGACAGAATTACATGTTTAACCCTCCTGTGGTCATTTCTGACCCCAAATCATTTTCATCATACCAGTAATTTTGGTTAACTTTCATAGAACTGCTTGAAATTTTCTCTGCATCCTTTATAGATACAATAAATTTCAACTTTCTTCATACATTTTTTACGTGTTTTATCAATTTTTATAGCACCCAATGTCCTCAGGGGCCAAAAAGGAGCCCATAACATTAGACTGGTTTTAGGACATCCATCCATCCATCCATTTTCTTCCGCTTATCCGGGGCCGGGTCGCGGGGGCAGCAGGCTAAGCAGGGCATTCCAGACGTCCCTCTCCCCAGCCACAACGTCCAGCTCCTCCTGGGGGACCCCGAGGCGTTCCCAGGCCAGGAGAGAGATATAATCCCTCCACCGTGTTCTAGGTCTTCCCCGGGGCCTCCTACCAGTTGGACGTGCCCGGAACACCTCTAACGGGAGGCGCCCGGGAGGCATCCTTACCAGATGCCCAAACCACCTCAGCTGACTCCTTTCGACGCGAAGGAGCAGCGGCTCTACTCCGAGCTCCCTCCGGATGTCTGAGCTCCTCACCCTATCTCTAAGGCTGAGCCCAGCCACCCGACGGAGGAAGCTCATTTCAGCCGCTTGGATCCGCGATCTTGCTCTTTCGGTCACTACCCAAAGCTCATGACCATAGGTGAGGGTTGGAACGTAGATGGACCGGTAAATCGAGAGCTTTGCCTTCAGGCTCAGCTCCTTCTTCACCACGACGGTCCGGTACAACGCCCGCATCACTGCTGACGCTGCACCAAACCGCCTGTCCATCTCACGCTCCGTTCTACCCTCACTCGTGAACAAGACCCCGAGATACTTGAACTCCTTCGCTTGAGGCAGTATCTCTCTCCCCACCCAGAGGGGACAGTCCACCGTTTTCCGGCAGAGAACCATGGCCTCAGACTTGGAGGTGCTAACTCTCATCCCAACCGCTTCGCACTCGGCTGCAAACCGCCCCAACGAGTGCTGGAGGTCCCGGCTTGATGAAGCCAAAAGAACCACATCATCTGCAAAAAGCAGAGATGCAATTCTTAGGTCACCAAACCGAATCCCTTCCTCCCCCCGGCTGCGCCTTGAGATCCTGTCCATGAAAACCACAAACAGAATCGAAGACAAGGGGCAACCCTGGCGGAGGCCAACACCCACTGGGAACGTGTTTGACGTTGTGCCGAGTATGCGGACACAGCTCTCACTTTGGTTATATAGGGACCGGACAGCTCGTAGCAACGAGCCCGGTACCCCATATTCCCGCAGTACCCCCCACAAGACTCCCCGAGGGACACGGTCGTAGGCCTTCTCCAAGTCCACAAAACACATATAGACTGGATGGGCAAACTCCCATGACCCCTCCAGAAGTCTCGCAAGGGTAAAGAGCTGATCCGTTGTTCCACGGCCAGGACGGAAGCCGCATTGTTCCTCCTGAATCTGAGGTTCGACAATCGGACGGAGCCTCCTTTCCAGCACCCTGGAGTAGACTTTCCCGGGGAGGCTGAGAAGTGTGATTCCACGATAATTGGAACACACCCTCCGGTCCCCCTTTTTAAAAATGGGAACCACCACCCCGGTCTGCCACTCCACTGGCACTGTCCCAGACCTCCACGCGACACTGAAGAGGCGTGTCAACCATGACAGCCCAACAGTGTCCAGAGCCTTCAGCATCTCAGGGCGAATCTCATCCAACCCTGGCGCCTCGCCGCCGGGTAGCTTTTTGACTACCTCGGCGACCTCTGCCAGGGATACTGGTGAGTCTTCCCCTGAGTCTTCAGACTCTGCCTCCTCTACAGAGGACGTGTTGGCTGGATTGAGGAGGTCCTCAAAGTGTTCTTTCCACCGTCTGACGACATCCACAGGTCGGGTCAGCAGGTCTCCGCCCCCACTGAGCACAGCTTGGGCCAAGCCCTGCTTTCCCTTCCTGGTTTTAGGACATGTAGAAAAAAAATATTGCCAACTTTTTTTTTCACCTTTTAAGGCAACTCAGGACCAACACATTGATACGGTATATAATTTTGATATTTTTTTCATTGGTCAATTTTACTCAAATATACAAAATTAGGGCCAATAGTAATAGTGGAAAAAATCTTGATGGGAATGCAAACTTTTTAAATTAAAATAATAAACAACAAATAAACATTTTTAAATGGATAAAGACTTTTTTTTTATCTCGGTAAGAAACAAATAAATAAAAAACAAACAAATAAATGAATACAAATAAAATAATAAATAAAAACAAATAAATAAATAATCTTTCAATGCAGCAAGATAATTTCCCTCAGATTTAGTGTTTTTATCTTGTTTTTAGACACACCTGTTTTGCTTTTTTCGCAGTGATATACAGCAGTAAGAGCTTCATCACAGGTCTGTTTGGTTACCTGGACCCTCCTGGTGTCACTATCACTCTGATTTATTTTATTCAGACTTCAGATTTTGACATCAGGACCCTTTAAAGTTCCAGCCGCATACAGAAAAAGATTTCTGTGAGCTACACTGTTATTTGTATATATTTGGAGTGGGGAACTGACCCCGTGACCCCAGCAGCCAGCAGCCCCATACAGACAGAACCACAATAGTCCCGGCCCGGTCTGCTGAGGTCATTGTCCAGCACATAAACAACCTTTCATTTCTCCCAGCTCAGCACAGATGCCAGTCGGCCTTTTCACCACGCAGCAGGTGACCGCCAGCTGCAGCATGCAAAGTCAACAACAAAAACATCTGAATGTGTCAGATCTGAAAGCAGCTGCAGGTGTCAGTGTCAACACTCTGATCTGCGTTAGTGGACAGAAAAGTAGCATGTTAGCACTTTAACCCTCTGGAGTCTCCAAAAGCTCCAAATCCAGACTTCTTCATGACATCCAGACTAGAAAACAAAGCAGCGTGGAGCCCTACTGTAAATTTACCTCTAAAGTTCTGGCTGTAAACTCCATGAGGCCAGTTTCAGTTTGATGATGATATACCAAGTAAAACTGGAGACAAGCTCAAATATATTTAGTATAAAATGATAGAACTGGATGTAACCCTCTTATATGTTAGATTTGCAACATTTGTTCACATTTGCAACATTTAAAATTCTTTATTGAGCATGATAGTGTTTTGAAAGTAAAAAAATTATTCAAATCACATTTTATGTTGGACTAAAGGACTAAAAAAGACACAAAGTGACCAAAAAAGACACAAATGACTAAAAAACACACAAAAAACAAAATGACGAAAAAAAGACAAAAAATGACCAAGAAAAAACACAAAATAACTAAAAAAGACAAAAACAAAAAACACACAAAATGACCAAAAAAACACACGACTAAAAAAGACACAAAATTACCAAAAAAAGACAAAAAATAACTAAAAAATACACAAAATGACAAATTGTTACTCTAAACACACAAGACACAAATAAAATAGAGTCCCACTAGAATAAAAACCAGAGTTGATGACAGGATCACACACATTCACAAGATCACATTTATGTTGGTTTTTCTTTGTTTCTTTTTGGTTCAAAATGTTGATCCAGTAAGTCAGAATAAAAAATCTATTATTATCAGGTTATATAGGTGAAGTTGTGCTGAAAAAAAATATACCAGCATGGCATTTAAACATGTTTTAAATGGTGTATACAGGCAGGATGAAAAAAGGATTCAAAAATGGACAAAATAGCCCAAAACTCCATAGAGTTAAGAGTTTTTGTGAAGTTGAGCTGCTGTTGGTCGGGACAGAAAATGTGTGTAACAGAAGATACAGCAACACAGCAAAAAAGGTTTCAGTAACACAAAAATACTAATGTACACTTTAACTGTTATAATACACACTGTAAAAAATGTCTGTAGATTTTACGGTGAAAAACTGCTAAACCATGACAGTAAAAGATGTAAAATGATAAATGGGTTAACTCAGTTTCAGTAACAATGAAACACCGTAAATGTATATATCAGCCAAAACAGTGTTTTTACAGTTTAAAAAAAATACATTACTTCACTGTAAAATACTCTGGTACCATGTTTGTAGCAAAAAATATACTCTATTATGTACACAAGCCATCACTGTAATTTTTGCATTTATATTTTGTAAAAAAATACTTTTCCTCACTGTTAAATGTACTAAACACAATGGCCCTCATTTATCAAACGAGCGTACGTCAGAAAGTGAGCGTAAAGTGGGCGTAAGATGATTTCTACGCAAGCCTCGGCATTTATCAATTTGGACGTGAGCGGACGGTACAATCAGATCTCACGTCTGCTCTCAGCTCGTGTACGCAAATTTGAGTCAGCGTGAAGTCCACACGTCTGAGTCGGAGAATTGATCTTAGACTATTGTATCGATGCCTGGAGCTGATAAAACTCTGTGGTGTTTTGATTTTTAATAGTGACAAAGCAAAACATGTTTAGATTACATAATGTATCATTAAAACATAATCCAAAAATAAATACACCCTGCGATCGTGAAATTCTTTAAACAGAATATCAGCCAAGGATATTAAATGTTGTTGTCTTCTGCTGTTTACTGTTATTATTATTATTATTATTATTATCAGCGTCAGCGTCTCCTTTACCACCGGTGCTGCCCGTATAGAAACATTTCCAATCAGCGCCGTCACACGCTCCTCTGACTAGGACATCATTATTAGTAAATGTAAAGAGGTGAATAATATATCTCCATCATAATAATAGCAATATTCGGATATTATATAGATTATTAGGCTTTATATATCACGATGTAATTACTCAAACCTCGCCGGGAGTTTAATAGTCCGCTACTCTGCTGACAGCACCACTGATTTCCTTCTTTTTCACTTTTTATGCTGCCAAACAAAACCAGTTTGTTGTGTTGCAGCTGTTGGACGTCAGCGTTTCACTTTCTGACTGAGAAATTCCTCTTCTTTTAGAATTAAAACTTACTTTAAAACATTGTTTACCTCCTTCAACCAAAAAGCTGAAAACGTTTAAGTCCGTGCTCCAAATGTAAAATATTCAGTGAACTTGTTTGAGTTTATAACTATAAGTAGGCTACTTTTATTTCATAAACCTCCGTCGCTGCGTATTTCTTTAATATGTCTATATTGCCCCTATTGTTGATTGTAACGGTGCACTTTGCTAATAAAGCTGAGTTTAGAGGGTGAAAAAATCCTGTTTTTGGCCGTATTGCGCCCTTCGGTGTCGTAAACTCTGAAGACGAGTCTTCTGAATTGGGTATATATTAGGGCGTGGTATTTAAATTACGCATTTTTCGAGCCGCCACATTTATCAACAGCCGATCATTCATACGCTGTGATTGGAGAGATACGATCGTTTGATAAATCACACGTGGAATGAGGGCCAATATCTCTAACAAAAATATACTGTAATATTTAATGGTAAAATCTTTAATTTCTGCAGCATTTATAAAGTATTTTCTTCTTATTATTATTGCTATTATTATTATTATTATTATTATTATTATTATTGTTATTATTATTATTGTTGTTTTTGTTAGTTGTATTAGATTTATTTGTACAGTTCTTTTTATACATAAATTGCAGCTCAAAGTGTATTGCAAGAATAAAATAAAAGACCATTTAAACAAGTTAAAATAATTAAAATACATTATTTAAAAATGGAATTAATATAATACACAGTTAGAATGAAAGAGCAATAATAAAAAAATTAAAAAATAAAAATATATATAAACTCCTACAATAGCAAATTATAATTTTCATAGCCATTTTCACCTGAAAAATGTATGAATGCATTGACTGAAAGTGAGTGCGTGGTGTGTGTGGTGTTCAGGTGCAGAAGGAGAAACTCCATGCAGAGCTGAAACAGGTGTTGAGTCAGAAGAGAAGTCACCTGAGAGAGTCGACCTGCCAACTGGCCCAACCAGAGATGGACTCAGAGCCTGCAGACCAACAGACAGTAAGTCTGGAAACACTCAAATATTGATGCTTGATCAGCATTTACCCTGTTCTAACTCCATGATTAATGTGCACAGAGAGTCACTCCACTGGCTGATAAAGTTCATGATTCACTTTATGAATCACGTTATTTCCTTTGGTCACTGGAGAAGCAGAGAGTGACCTTTCCTCTGTGACATAAATGGATTCAGAAGTAAAGTGTCAAGTGACAAATAACTGTTGAGTGAATTCTGCAGTCCAGCAAGTGAAAGAAGATATAAAACAGAGGTAAAGCCCTTGTGCATATAAAACAATTTTTAATTTACCCAGCAAAGAAAAATGTGTGATGAAGTGTTTAACCCTCTGGAGTCTCCAAAAGCTGCAAATCATGACTTCTTCATCACATCCAGACGTAAAAACAAAGCAGCATGGAGCCCTACTGTGAATTTACCTCTAAAGTTTTGGCTTTTCCATGTTCAATTTAGTGCGTCAACTCTTTTTCAGCAAAGGTAAAAATCACCACGACCAAGTGTAACATGATTTTACTTCTTTTGCAGAGATTTTTCAAATTTTTCAGTGTGCGTTTCAACATTTTTTTTGTGTGTGATTTTTAGGTATTTTTTGTGTGTTTTTATCTCTTTTTTTGTGGGGGGTTTTTGTGGGGGGTTTTATGTGTGTTTTTATCTGTTTTTTGTGTTTTTATGTCTTTGTTCTGTGTTTGTTTTTTTTTGTCATTTTTTGGTGTGTTTTTGTGTGTTTCCTATGTGTTTTAATGTGTGTGTTTTTTATTTGTGTCTTTTTATGTTTTTGTATTTTGTGTGTGTTTTTTGTTTTTAAAAAATGTGTTTGTGTGTTCTTATTTGTTTTTTGTAATTTTGTATGTGTTTTTGTTTTTTTTGTGTGTTTTTGGTATTTTTTGTGAGTGTGTTTTTGTGTGTTTTTATGTTGAACCAGTAAATCAAAATGACATAATAATGAACTCCAAAGGGTTTAAACTTTCTGTTCAAGAAATCCAGGGGTTAGGGGTTTTATCTTCACGTATGAATCCGTTCCTTACTGTTGAAATATTAAAAGTGTGTGTGTGTGTGTGTGTGTGTGTGTGTAGTGTGTGGAGGAAGCCCTCCAGTCCCTGGAGATCGTGGTGGAGACGGAGGCGGAGGCTGGAGCCAGCGGCTACAGTGTGACTGGTGGAGGACAGAGAGGGATCTTTGTTAAAGACGTCCTCAGAGACTCACCTGCTGCCAAACACCTCAGTCTACAGGAAGGTAGCTACCTGCAGACACAGCAAATAATAGCACACTGTAAAAAATGTCTGTAGATTTTACGGTGAAAAACTGCTAAACCATGACAGTAAAAGACTGTAAAATGATAAATGAGTTAATTCAGTTTCAGTAAAAATGAAACACTCTAAATGTATAAATCTGCCAAAACAGTATTTTCTTTTTTTATTTAAATTTTTCAAATACATTACTCCACTGTAAAATACTCTGGCACTGTGTGTGTAACAAAATATACTGGAATACAAGTCATTACTATTAAATGTACTAAACATTATATCTCTAACAGAAATATACTGTAATATTTAATGGTAAAATCTTTAATTTATGCGGCATTTATAAAGTACTTTCTTGTCAGTTATATGGCAAAGCAGCATTTCTTTTTATATATATATATATATATATATATATATATATATATATATATATAATTTATTTTTGACCCCAAAGAATATCTTAGAATACATCTTGAAACTTGAGATTACATATTAAAAGTCTGAGAATATATATTGAAACCTGAGAATATATATTGAAGGTTTAAACCAAAGTTTTTCATATATATTCTCAGATTTCAATATATATTCTCTGATTTTTTTATATATATTCTCTGGTTTCGATATATATTCTCAGGTTTTAATATATATTGTCAGGTTTCTATACATATTCTCAGATTTTAATATATATTCTCAGGTTTTAATATATATTCTCAGATTTTAATATATATTCTCAGGTTTTGAATCCATATAATATAATAATATAACCCATTATGATATGCAGCACATCAGCACAACCTCTTGTGTGAAATTGCTTTTATACAACAGTTTTACCAGCACCATTTATTAGTTAACAGTAATGGATACCAGTGGACTACCTCCAGGATGTTTAGAATACCAAATATACATCAGACTGAGTCTATAAACTCACTTCAGTTCCTTCTTAAACTCTTAAAGCTGACTGTGTTGTCTGTGTGAAGGTGACCAGCTGCTGAGTGCCAAAGTCTACTTTGACAACGTGAAGTATGAAGACGCTCTGAAGATCCTGCAGTGTGCTGAGCCGTATAAGGTCAGCTTCCAGCTGAAGAGGACCATCCCGGGGTCAGAGGTCAGCGTGCGGCCTCGAGTTCCCAGCGTGGAGGTCAAAGGTCCCAAAGCCAAGATGGCCAAAATGGTAAGAAACTATTTTCTTAATGGTGTCAGTCTCTTAAGTTAACTGTGTGGATTTAAATCAAGAGACATTTTCAATTTGTTCCAACCAGATTTTTGGTAAATAGCTCATTAAAAGCCCAAATACTTCTTTGACGTTTTGTTACTGCAACTTTCAAATTAAAATCTTAATTAAATTCTTCCACTGCTTATAAATAATACAAACATTTAGTCCAATCTTTAAGAGCCTCAAATTAGATGTTAACATATTTGTATTTTCCATACACTCCATACACTTCCATAATTAATTAATAGTTAAATCAAGCAACCTATATGGAGACAGCACGGCTAAAGCAGTGGAGGAATGTAAATAAGTACATTTCCTTAGTACAAGTACTGTTGAAAGTACAATTTTCAGGTACTTGTACTCTACTTGAGAATTTCCATTTATGTAAATTTTTACTTCTACTCCACTACTTTAGCTGCAAGCTTTAGTTACTTTTCAGGTCAAGATTTAACATGAAAAACATGATTTTTCCACTTTTTTTTTTATAAATTACATGGAGTAACAGTCTATTACGTAGTTAAAATTAACCTTTCTATCTATCTATCTATCTATATATATATATATATATATATATAAACTATCTGAGTGGGTCCATTCTGCATAACGAGCACTTTATGATTTTTTTTATTTTTTATTGTATCTTTATTTGGACATGTAAATACACCAGCATAACAACATTAGTAGAAATAAAAGCAAAAGTCCTTCTGGTTTTCTTTGTTTGAAATTTCACATCAGTGGATACACATTATCTATACACATAATAGAATAATCAGAATATATATATGATGAGGTTCACATGTTCACCTAGAGGTAGCTCCGGTACAACATAATTGTAGTTAGAACAGTTTACATGAAACTATCTAAAGAACCAGGTGGTCATAGAAATAATCATCCATAACCAGTCAGAAATTAAATAAGTAACTTTATGATACTTTATGTACATTTTGATGCTGATACTTTTGTACTTTTGTTTTACTGAAGTAATGTTTTGAATTCAGGACTTTTACTTGTAGTGGAATTAGTACTTTTACTTAATTAAGGGATCTGAATACCTTTTCCACCACTGCTCAACAGATACATTACCGAACTCAATCTTCAGGCCTCTGACTGACCGTCTTGTAATTCTTGTGTGTTTCAGAGTGTGAAGGGCAGCAAGCAGTTCAAGGCCAAGAAGAAGAGAGGGGGTCGTTTTGGTCTGAAGAGGCTGAAGGAGAAGCGCCGGGAGGAGCTGGTGATCGAGGGAACGCCGCCAAGGCTGGAGATGAGCGACGTAGACGTGGAGTTTTCTCTCCCCAAATTCAAACAGAGGAGGAGCCCGAAGGTCGAAGCAGAAGGAGCAGCAGGAGGAGCAACAGTGACGAAGGCGAAGAGGAGGATCAGGTTGGCTTTGTTTCTGTGTTCCAGGGTCACAATTAACCGATGGCTAAGCCCCGCCCCCTCCACTCACTCGGACAAACAGTCAACATTGTGTGACAGGCGCTATGGCAACCATCACAGTAGGAAAAATTTCACAGGAGGGCCTTAACTATGCATTGGAGGGTTATATTAATCATTTTATTGTTTAGAAGGTCGATGAAAAGCTGCTGCTCCAGGCTAAAAGGTCACAGTGTAAACGTGATAAACCGCATCTCGTTGTCATTAATGGTTCATGATCAAATTAAATATGTACAGGTTTAAGTTGCATACGTTTCCAGGACAACAAGCCTACCATCTTTACCAAGAGTACACCTCCGTTAGTTTGGTGCTACAGTATTTACATGAATCATTCAGCACAACATTGCTAACATTTGTTATCTCGGTTATTTACAGATAAGTTAATGAAGCTAAGCTCCAAAAGTTAACGTTAGTATAACTAGAGCCCTTTGGACAACAGCTAACAATCATGTACGATCGCCAAAGGACAAAAACTAGCACATAACAGGCCAATGATTTCCCAGCAAACAAAGTGACACAGCTAGAAGCTAACGTTAGCTAACGTAAGAAAAGGGTTAGGCTAACGTCAGAGATAGGTAACTTTAACAACATTAAAGATAACTTTAACATCTCTAACATCTAAACTTCTCTAGCAGAGTGACAATATGTTGCCTCAAATACGTTGTTGACTTGCCTTAGAACAGATGTAGACATCCTTGTTAATTTTATCCACGTTTAGTTGGTGTTGTGGTCTACAACATAACTTTATCCAGAGCAGACACTTATCTGGGTTGAGATGTGACTCAGGAAAGGGTAGTAAATCCACCCCGTGGCCTCTCTGGATACCTAGTGTCGGAGCTGCATGTACCCCATGCACACCGTTTGACCATTTTAAACCTAAAATGTCAAGAAAAAACATATAAAAACGAATGAAAACTGACTAACTCCAATGCATTTCAATGGACGTGGAAGCAGAGAATGTAGAGAGTGTATTGAGTAAGCTATGCACACCGTGATTGGCTCATCCCGTTTGGGGGCGTGGCTTAGCCATAGGTCAATTAGCTGCTGTGAAGAGCTGTGTAGGCAAACATTGTGACGGTATAAAAGTGTAATGCAACAAGCCACTTTTTTTGGCTATATTCCAATGTTTTTTTTCTTGAAATGATTCTCCAGGTTTCCCCACATGAAAACGAAAGCTTACACTGGAGAAGACGCGAGAGGAGAAGTGGAAACAGGACGCCTGGAGGGGCAGGTGAATATCTCTTCACCTGACGTACCTGGAGCTAAAGTGAAAACCAAAGTAAAAGGACACAAATTTGGAATCAACTTCCCTAAAACCAAACACACAGTGAAGTCAGGCTCTGCTTTAGAAACTGGATCCGTGGAGCTGAAGCCGCCCGGGGTGAACGTCCAGCCGCCATCAGTGGAATTCAGTTTGTGTGGTGATAAAAGCGTCGATGCGCCTGATGTGGAGTTTTCGCTCCCTTCGGGGAAAGCTGAAGCCTCGTTGCCCACTGTGAAAGGAAAGGCAGAGATCAAACCTCCTAAAATCGATATCAAAGGTGGAGCTGACGCAGCTGTGGGGAAAGTTGATGTCGATGTAGGCAAAGGAGACGCTAAGCTCAGAATGCCAAAGTTGAAACTGCCCAAAGTTAGACTCTCACGTCATTCAGATGAGATAGACGGTGACATCAAGGTGAAAGCCAAAGGTGTGAAAGTGCCTGACATAACACCTCCAAAAGTAGAAACCAAAGGAGGGGGAGAGATTAGTCTCCCCGAGGTAAATATCAACAAACCAAAGATGGAAGTTGATCTCTCAGGAAAAGCTGCAAATATTGAAATGCCTTCTGTTGACATTTCTTTACCAAAAGTGAAAGGAAAAACTGACATGGACGTCTCGTTCCCAGAATTCAAGGGATCTGGGAAGACGGCAATCAAAATGCCTGCCATTGACATCTCTCTACCTGATGTGGATTTGGAATTAGATACCACACGCAGAATTCCTGATGAGGTCGAGGGTACTTTCAAAGGGCCCAAAGTCTCCATGCCAAAGGTTGACATCTCATTGCCAAAGATGGGAACATCAATCGATGTTGAAGGTCCAGAAGGCGGAGGAAAAGTCAACCTGCCTTCTGTGGACATCTCCCTCCCAAAGGTGAAAACAGACAGTCAAGATGTGGATATGGACCTCTTCGTTGGTGGAGGGAACGGGAAGTTCAAAATGCCAGAGTTTGACATATCTCTACCAAACATTAAGTCACCAGAAGGAGAAGGTTTCAAGTTGCCCAAAGTCGACCTGACACTTCCCAAAGGCAAAGCAGGAACAGCTGATATTGAAGGAGGAGGAAAATTTCAGTTACCATCATTGGATGTCTCCCTCCCTAAAATGAAGACGGGTGAGGTTGCAGTAGACATCGGAGGCCCTGAAATGAAAGGTGGAAAATTTGAAATGCCCAAACTTGACATTTCTCTGCCCAAAGGCAAAATGGAAGGAGACATTGAAGTAGAAGGTCATGCCGGGAAGGGAGGAAAATTCAAAATGCCTACATTTGATGTTTCTCTACCAAAGCTGAAACAGCCAGAGGGTCACATGAACATTGAGACACCTAAGCTTGAGGGCGAGGGTACGATCGAAATGCCTTCTCTTGATGTAACGATGCCTAAAGGAAAGATGGAGGGTGACATTGAAATGGAGGGTCCAAATGTTAAAGGAGGGAAGTTTAAAATGCCCTCGCTTGACGTCGGACTCCCTAAAATGGGGACATCTGGGGCTGAGGTTGACTTTCAAGGACCTGAGATTAAAGGAGGGAAAATTGAGATGCCATCAGTTGACTTTTCTCTACCAAAAGGTAAATCCAAGGGTGAGGTTGACATAGAGGGAAAGGGAGGCAAGTTTAAGATGCCTACATTTGATGTATCGCTACCAAAGATGAAGATGCCAGAGGGAGACGTTGTTTTGGAGGGACCTGAAATCAAAGGTGGAAAAATTAAGATGCCTTCTGTCGATATCTCTGTTCCCCAAGGAAACATAGAGGGGGGAGGCAAAATCAGCATGCCCTCTGCAGACATTTCTCTGCCAAAAATGAAGCTACCTGAAGGAGACGTGAAGCTAGAATGCCCCGAACTTCCAGGTGTTGACTTTTCACTCCCCAAAACAAATGTGGAGGGAAATCTAGAGCTTGAGGGTAGTGGTGGTAGTGGAGCCAAGTTCAAGATGCCAACTTTTGACATCTCCCTCCCGAAGATGAAAACCAAGGAGGGAGAGTTGGATATTGAAGGACCTGGAGTCAAAGGAGGAACAAAGTTCAACATGCCATCATTCGACATCTCTCTTCCTGCTATGAAATCACCAGAGGGGGAGGTCAAGATCGAAGGTCCTGAAGCCAAAGGTGGAAAGGTCCAAATGCCTTCTTTTGACGTGTCACTACCAAAAATCAAATCAAAAGGAGGTGACGTTGACATTGAAGGTCCTGACTTTAAGGCAGATTTAGACCTAAAGGGAAGTGACATTAAAGGAGGGAAAATAAACATGCCTACAGTTGATATCTCTCTTCCAAAAGGAAAAGCAGAGGCTAAGATAGATGTTGAGGGTAAAGGAAAAGGAGGCAAGTTTAAGATGCCTACATTTGATGTAACACTACCAAAGGTGAAGATGCCTGAGGGAAATATTGGCCTTGAGGGACCATCGGTTGATGTTTCTCTTCCTAAGGGGAAAGTAGCAGGTGACATAGAAACCAAAGGTAAAGGAGGACATTTTCATATGCCCTCAATTGATGTTTCTCTCCCAAAAATGAAATCAAAGCGAGGTGATGTCAACATCGAAGGACCAGAAATCAAAGGTGGAGAAATTAAAATGCCAACTATTGACATTTCACCCCCTCAAGGAACACTTGAAGGGGACATCACTGTCGAGGGCAAAGGAAAAGGAGGCAAATTTAATATGCCATCTGTAGACCTCCCTGCAGTAAAATTCCCTGAAGGAGATGTGACGTTTCAAGGGCCGAAAGTGAAAGGTTTGAAATATGAAATGCCAAAAATCGATCTCTCGCTTCCTAGAGGAAAAGCACAGGGAGACATCAATATTGATATTCACTCTGGAAAAGATGGGAATATTGAAATACCATCTGTTGATATTGGACTTCCTAAAGGACAAGTCAAAGGTCCTGAGCTAAAGGGAGGAAAAATCAACATGCCGGACATTGACCTGTCACTTCCCAAAGGAAAAGCTGACGTCAGTATTGCGGGCCCTGAGGTGAAAGGAGGCGAATTCAAAATGCCAAAATTTGATGTTTCACTTCCAAAGATGAACCTGCCAGAGGGCGATGTCAAACTGGAAGGACCAGAGATGAAAGGAAAAATGGAAATGCCAACAGTTGATTTTTCACTTCCCAAAGGAAAACTAGTGGGAGATGTTGACATTGAAGGATCAGGTGGTAAAGGAGGCAAGTTTCAAATGCCTTCAATTGATATCACTCTTCCTAAAGTCAAAACAAAGGGAGTTGATGTTGATGTTCAAGGACCTGAAGTCAAAGCTGACATGTCACTCCCTAAAATTAAGTCCCCAGAGTTAGATATCAGCCTTGAAGGTCCTGATATTAAAGGGGGAAAGTTTAACTTGCCAACTGTTGACATTTCACTCCCCAAAGGAAAACTTGAGGGAGACCTTGATGTTGAGGGTCCTGAGTTGAAGGGCGGTAAATTTAAAATGCCAAAGTTTGATGTGTCTTTACCAAAAGTAAGCCTCCCAGAGGGTGTTGTCAAGTTTAAAGGTCCAGACATCAAAGAAGGGAAGATTGAAATGCCGGATATTGATGTTTCACTCCCAAAAGGAAAAGCAGGAGGAGAAATTGACATTGAAGGACAGTCCGGAAAAGGAGGAAAGTTCCATTTGCCCTCTATTAATATCGGTCTTCCTAAAATGAAAGCTAAGGGACCAGAAGTCAACATAGAAGGTCCTGAACTTAAGGGTGACATTTCACTCCCCAAAGGAAAAACTGAAGGCCCTGAGATGAAGGGGGATACATTTAAAATGCCACAATTTGATATTTCATTGCCAAAAGTGAATCTCCCAGAGGGTGATGTCAAATTAAAAGGCCCAGACATCAAGGGAGGGAAGATTGAGATGCCAGACATTGATATTTCACTCCCCAAAGGGAAAGCAGGAGGAGACATTGAAATTGAAGGACATGCTGGCAAGGGAGGCAAGTTCCAGTTGCCCTCTGTTGACATCTCTTTACCTAAAATGAAAGCTAAGGGACCAGAGATAAATATTGAAAGCCCTGAAGTTAAAGGTGGAAAGCTTAACATGCCATCACTTGATGTTTCTCTCCCCAAAATAAAATCTCCCGATGTTGATATCAGCCTTGAAGGTCCTGATTTTAAAGGAGGAAAGGTCAACATCCCGACAGTTGACATTTCACTTCCTAAAGGAAAATTTGAGGGTGACATAAATGTTGAAGGCCCTGAGTTGAAAGGAGGAAAATTCAAAATGCCCAAATTTGATGTATCTGTACCAAAAGTCAGTCTCCCAAAGATTGATGCCAATGTTGAAGGGCCAGATATGAAAGGAAAAATTGAAATGCCAACTGTTGATATTTCACTTCCTAAAGGAAAAGCAGATGTAGAAATTGACATTGATGGGCATGGTGGTAAAGGAGGCAAGTTTCACATGCCCTCACTTGACATCTCTCTTCCCAAAATCAAAACAAAGGGAGTTGATGTTGATGTTCAAGGACCTGAACTCAAAGCTGAAATGTCACTCCCTAAAATTAAGTCTCCAGAGGTAGATATCAGCCTTGAGGGTCCTGATATTAAAGGGGGAAAGTTTAACTTGCCAACTGTTGACATTTCACTCCCCAAAGGAAAACTTGAGGGAGACCTTGATGTTGAGGGTCCTGAGTTGAAGGGTGGTACATTTAAAATGCCAAAGTTTGATGTGTCTTTACCAAAAGTAAGCCTCCCCGAGGGTGATGTCAGATTTAAAGGACCGGACTTCAAGGGAGGGAAGATTGAAATGCCGGATATTGACCTGTCACTCCCTAAAGGAAAAGCAGGAGGAGAAATTGACATTGAAGGACAGTCTGGAAAAGGAGGAAAGTTCAATTTGCCCTCTCTTAATATTGGTATTCCTAAAATGAAAGCTAAGGGACCAGAAGTCAACATAGAAGGTCCTGAACTTAAAGGAGCAAAAATACACATGCCAGATATTGACCTTTCACTCCCCAAAGGAGAGGCTGACCTCTCTATTGAGGGTCCTGAAGTAAAAGGAGGCAAATTCAAAATGCCCAAGTTTGACGTTTCACTTCCAAAGATGAACCTTCCAGAGAGCAATGTCAAAGTGGAAGGACCTGAAATGAAGGGAGGAGAAATTAAAATGCCAGCTGTTGACATTTCAGTTCTGGTGGGAAAAGTGGAGGGTGACATCAATATTAAAGGACCATCTGGAAAGGGAAAGTTTGAAGGGCCAAAGGTTGACGTCTCCAGTAAAAAAGGTGGTGGGCTCCACATGCCAACTCTTGACATAGATCTCCCTAAATTTGATCTTGACCTGAGCCTTCCCTCAGGTCTGAAAGACAAAAGCCTCAAAGTGGACACCAGTGGTCCTCGAGCATCAGGAGATTTGAAGATGTCTGGTCTCAAAGGAGATATTGAGCCACCCAAGGTGACAATTAAGCATGGAGACATCGAGAAACATGGTGTAGAAGTTCCAGGTGCATCCCTCAAACTTCCCACTGTCAAATTACCGACAGTAGACATCTCAGCTCCAAAGGTGGACCTAGACTTTGGCATCACCAAACCTAAAGGTGATGATGTGGAAATTGAGCTTTTGAAAGCAGAGGGAGGAAGGCCTTCTTCAGAGGGAAGCTTTGATCTACCTGATGTCTCCCTCAAAGTCCCCAGTTTCACTCTTCCCAGGTTTGGTGGAAAGACCAAGAGTGGTGATTGGGCAATATCTGGCCCTAAGGAGGATGCTTCCCTCAGTCCACCACATGTGGAAGGAGAAATAAGGGCACCATCAGTAGAGTTTGATGGGGATGGAAAAGTCAAGGTAAAAAAAACTAAAATCAAATTCCCCTCATTTGGTATATCCAAAAAGCACACAGATGTATCTGTGTCTTGTCCTGATGTGGATGTTAAAGCAAAAAAGGGGAAAATTGGTATTTCTAAACCGGAAATCAAAGTTGAGAGCCCAGATGATAAATCAAAATACAAACTCAAATTCCCCAAGTTTAAAATGTCATCACCAAAAGGTCAACTCCCAGAGGGAGAGGTCAAGGCTGAAATGGAGGCAGATGTGGAAGGAAAAAGTGGCTTCCATGCACCTGACGTCACTCTCAAACTACCAAGGTTCTCCATGCCAGGATTTGGCTCTAAAGAAACTACTGATAAGCCAAGTGGTCACCTTGAGTCTAAGGCCAAGGTAAAGATGCCCTCTGTCGAGCTGTCACTACCAGCAGCTACAACACCAGAGACTGAGGTTCTTCTCCCCAAAGCAGAGGTTGATGTCTCGGAGGCTGATATCAGAGGTTATGAGGGAAACCTCAGAATACCCAAAATGCCAACAATTGATGTTTCCATTCCCAAAATAGACCTGGATGTGTCCCTGCCAAAGATAAAGTCCCCAAAGATTGAAGGACCAGAAGTGGAACTAAAAGGAGGTGAAGGAAAATTCAAAATGCCTCACATGAAAGTACCAGATATTGACATCTCTCTGCCAAAAGGAAAGATCGAAGGTCCGGATGTTGACATCTCTCTACCCAAAGGAAATATCAAAGGTCCAGATGTTGAAATAGAGGGAGGTACTGGAGGAAAATTCAAAATGCCTCAAATAAAAATGCCAAACATCGACATCTCTTTGCCCAAAGGAAAGATTGAAGGTCCAGACATCAAAATGCCACATGTCAGCATGCCCTCTCTTGATATTTCACTTCCCAAAGGAAAGATCGAAGGTCCGGATGTTGACATCTCTCTGCCAAAAGGAAAGATCGAAGGTCCGGATGTTGACATCTCTCTGCCCAAAGGAAAGATCGATGGTCCAGGCATTGAAATGGAGGGAGGTACCGGAGGAAAATTCAAAATGCCTCACATGAAAATGCCCAACATCGACATCTCTCTGCCCAAAGGAAAGATCGAAAGTCCAGACATCAAGATGCCACATGTCACCATGCCCTCTGTTGATATTTCACTTCCCAAAGGAAAGATCGAAGGTCCAGATGTTGACATCTCTCTGCCCAAAGGAAGGTTCGAAGGTCCTGATGTTGAAATGGAAGGAGGTACTGGAGGAAAATTCAAAATGCCTCACATGAAAATGCCCAACTTTGACATCTCTCTGCCCAAAGGAAAGGTGGAAGGTCCGGACATCAAGATGCCACATCTCAGCATGCCCTCTGTTGATATTTCACTTCCCAAAGGAAAGATCGAAGGTCCAGATGTTGAAATGGAGGGAGGTGCCGGAGGAAAGTTCAAAATGCCTCACATGAAAATGCCAGATATTGACATCTCTCTGCCCAAAGGAAAGATTGAAGTTCCAGACGTTGAAATGGAAGGAGGAACCGGAGGAAAATTCAAAATGCCTCACATGAAAATGCCCAACATCGACATCTCTCTGCCAAAAGGAAAGATCAAAGGTCCAGATGTTGACATTTCTCTGCCCAAAGGAAAGATTGAAGATCCGGATGTTGACATTTCCCTGCCCAAAGGAAAGATCGAAGTTCCAGATGTTGAAATTGAGGGAGGTACTGGGGGAAAATTCAAAATGCCTCACATGAAAATGCCAGACTTTGACATATCTCTGCCCAAAGGAAAGATTGAGGGTCCGGACATCAAGATGCCAAATGTCAGCATGCCCTCGGTTGATATTTCACTTCCCAAAGGAAAGATTGCAGGTCCAGACGTTGAAATGGAAGGAGGAACCGGAGGAAAATTCAAAATGCCTCACATGAAAATGCCCAACATCGACATCTCTCTGCCAAAAGGAAAGATCAAAGGTCCAAATGTTGACATTTCTCTGCCCAAAGGAAAGATCGAAGGTCCGGATGTTGACATTTCCCTGCCCAAAGGAAAGATCGAAGTTCCAGATGTTGAAATTGAGGGAGGTACTGGGGGAAAATTCAAAATGCCTCACATGAAAATGCCAGACTTTGACATATCTCTGCCCAAAGGAAAGATTGAGGGCCCAGACATCAAGATGCCACATGTCAGCATGCCCTCGGTTGATATTTCACTTCCCAAAGGAAAGATCGAAGGTCCAGATGTTGAAATGGAGGGAGGTACTGGAGGAAGGTTTAAAATGCCTCACATGAAAATGCCAGATGTTGGTATCTCTCTGCCCAAAGGAAAGATCAAAGGTCCAGAGGTTGACATCTCTCTGCCCAAAGGAAAGATTGAAGGTCCAGATGTTGACATATCCCTGCCCAAAGGAAAGATCGAAGGTCCAGACATTGAAATGGAGGGAGGAACTGGAGGAAAATTCAAAATGCCTCACATGAAAATGCCAGACTTTGACATCTCTCTGCCCAAAGGAAAGATTGAGGGTCCAGACATCAAGATGCCACATGTCACCATGCCCTCTGTTGATATTTCACTTCCCAAAGGAAAGATCGAAGGTCCAGATGTTGAAATGAAGGGAGGTCCTGGAGGAAGGTTCAAAATGCCTCACATGAAAATGCCCAACATTGACTTTTCTCTGCCTAAAGGCAAGATCAAAGGTCCAGATGTTGACATCTCTCTTCCCAAAGGAAAGATTGAGGGTCCGGATGTTGACATATCCCTGCCCAAAGGAAAGATTGAAGGTCCAGAGGTTGAAATGGAGGGAGGTACCGGAGGAAGGTTCAAAATGCCTCACATGAAAATGCCAGATGTTGGCATCTCTCTGCCCAAAGGAAAGATCAAAGGTCCAGATTTTGACATCTCTCTTCCCAAAGGAAAGATTGAAGGTCCAGATGTTGACATATCCCTGCCCAAAGGAAAGATTGAAGGACCAGACATTGAAATGGAGGGAGGAACTGGAGGAAAATTCAAAATGCCTCACATGAAAATGCCAGACTTTGACATCTCTCTGCCCAAAGGAAAGATTGAGGGTCCAGACATCAAGATGCCACATGTCAGCATGCCCTCTGTTGATATTTCACTTCCCAAAGGAAAGATCGAAGGTCCAGATGTTGAAATGGAGGGAGGTCCTGGAGGAAGGTTCAAAATGCCTCACATGGAAATGCCCAACATTGACTTTTCTCTGCCTAAAGGCAAGATCAAAGGTCCAGATGTTGACATCTCTCTTCCCAAAGGAAAGATTGAGGGTCCGGATGTTGACATATCCCTGCCCAAAGGAAAGATTGAAGGTCCAGAGGTTGAAATGGAGGGAGGTACCGGAGGAAGGTTCAAAATGCCTCACATGAAAATGCCAGATGTTGGCATCTCTCTGCCCAAAGGAAAGATCAAAGGTCCAGATTTTGACATCTCTCTTCCCAAAGGAAAGATTGAAGGTCCAGATGTTGACATATCCCTGCCCAAAGGAAAGATTGAAGGACCAGACATTGAAATGGAGGGAGGAACTGGAGGAAAATTCAAAATGCCTCACATGAAAATGCCAGACTTTGACATCTCTCTGCCCAAAGGAAAGATTGAGGGTCCAGACATCAAGATGCCACATGTCAGCATGCCCTCTGTTGATTTTTCACTTCCCAAAGGAAAGATTGAAGGTCCAGAGGTTGAAATGGAGGGAGGTACCGGAGGAAGGTTCAAAATGCCTCACATGAAAATGCCAGATGTTGGCATCTCTCTGCCCAAAGGAAAGATCAAAGGTCCAGATGTTGACATCTCTTTTCCCAAAGGAAAGATTGAAGGTCCGGATGTTGACATATCCATGCCCAAAGGAAAGATCGAAGGTCCAGAGGTTGAAATGAAGGGAGGTACTGGAGGAAAATTCAAAATGCCTCACATGAAAATGCCAGACTTTGACATCTCTCTGCCCAAAGGAAAGATCGAAGGTCCAGACGTTGAGATGGAGGGAGGTACCGGAGGAAGGTTCAAAATGCCTCACATGAAAATGCCAGATGTTGGCATCTCTCTGCCCAAAGGAAAGATCAAAGGTCCAGATGTTGACATCTCTCTGCCCAAAGGAAAGATTGAAGGTCCGGATGTTGACATATCCCTGCCCAAAGGAAAGATCGAAGGTCCAGACATTGAAATGGAGGGAGGTACTGGAGGAAAATTCAAAATGCCTCACATTAAAATGCCCGACATTGACATTTCGCTGCCCAAAGGAAAGCTTGAGGGCCCAGACATCAAGATGCCACATGTCAGCATGCCCTCTATTGATATTTCACTTCCCAAAGGAAAGATTGAAGGTCCAGATGTTGAAATGGAGGGAGGTACTGGAGGAAAATTCAAAATGCCTCACATGAAAATGCCAGATGTTGGCATCTCTCTGCCGAAAGGAAAGATCAAAGGTCCAGATGTTGACATCTCTCTGCCCAAAGGAAAGATCGAAGGTCCAGATGTTGACATCTCTCTTCCCAAAGGAAAGATCGATGGACCAGACATTGAAATGGAGGGAGGAATTGGAGGAAAATTCAAAATGCCTCACATGAAAATGCCAGACTTTGACATCTCACTGCCCAAAGGAAAGATTGAGGGTCCGGACATCAAGATGCCACATGTCAGCATGCCCTCTGTTGATATTTCACTTCCCAAAGGAAAGATCGAAGGTCCAGATGTTGAAATGGAGGGAGGTACCGGAGGAAGGTTCAAAATGCCTCACATGAAAATGCCAGATGTTGGCATCTCTCTGCCCAAAGGAAAGATCAAAGGTCCAGATGTTGACATCTCTCTTCCCAAAGGAAAGATTGAAGGTCCAGATGTTGACATATCTCTGCCCAAGGGAAAGATCGAAGGTCCAGAGGTTGAAATGAAGGGAGGTACTGGAGGAAAATTCAAAATGCCTCACATGAAAAGGCCAGACTTTGACATCTCTCTGCCCAAAGGAAAGATTGAGGGTCCGGACATCAAGATGCCACATGTCAGCATGCCCTCTGTTGATATTTCTCTTCACAAAGGAAAGATCGAAGGTCCAGACGTTGAGATGGAGGGAGGTACCGGAGGAAGATTCAAAATGCCTCACATGAAAATGCCTGATGTTGGCATTTCTCTGCCCAAAGGAAAGATCAAAGGTCCAGATGTTGACATCTCTCTTCCAAAAGGAAAAATTGAAGGTCCGGATGTTGACATATCTCTGCCCAAAGGAAAGATCGAAGGACCAGACATTGAAATGGAGGGAGGAACTGGAGGAAAATTCAAAATGCCTCACATGAAAATGCCAGACTTTGACATCTCTCTGCCCAAAGGAAAGATTGAGGGTCCGGACATCAAGATGCCACATGTCAGCATGCCCTCTGTTGATATTTCACTTCCCAAAGGAAAGATCGAAGGTCCAGACGTTGAGATGGAGGGAGGTACCGGAGGAAGGTTCAAAATGCCTCACATGAAAATGCCTGATGTTGGCATTTCTCTGCCCAAAGGAAAGATCAAAGGTCCAGATGTTGACATCTCTCTTCCCAAAGGAAAGATTGAAGGTCCGGATGTTGACATATCCCTGCCCAAAGGAAAGATCGAAGGACCAGACATTGAAATGGAGGGAGGAACTGGAGGAAAATTCAAAATGCCTCACATGAAAATGCCAGACTTTGACATCTCTCTGCCCAAAGGAAAGATTGAGGGTCCGGACATCAAGATGCCACATGTCAGCATGCCCTCTGTTGATATTTCACTTCCCAAAGGAAAGCTCGAAAGTCCAGATGTTGAAATGGAGGGAGGTACCGGAGGAAGGTTCAAAATGCCTCACATGAAAATGCCAGATGTTGGCATCTCTCTGCCCAAAGGAAAGATCAAAGGTCCAGATTTTGACATCTCTCTGCCCAAAGGAAAGATTGAAGGTCCGGATGTTGACATATCGCTGCCCAAAGGAAAGATCGATGGTCCAGATGTTGAATTGGAGGGAGGTACTGGAGGAAAATTCAAAATGCCTCACATGAAAATGCCCAACATTGACATTTCTCTGCCCAAAGGAAAAATCGAAGGTCCAGACATTAAGATGCCACATGTCAGCATGCCCTCTGTTGATATTTCACTTCCCAAAGGAAAGATCGAAGGTCCAGATGTTGAAATGGAGGGAGGTCCCGGAGGAAGGTTTAAAATGCCTCACATGAAAATGCCAGATGTTGGCATCTCTCTTCCCAAGGGAAAGATTAAAAGTCCAGATGTTGACATCTCTCTTCCCAAAGGAAAGATTGAAGGTCCGAATGTTGACATATCTCTGCCCAAAGCAAAGATCGAAGGACCAGACATTGAAATGGAGGGAGGAACTGGAGGAAAATTCAAAATGCCTCACATGAAAATGCCAGACTTTGACATCTCTCTGCCCAAAGGAAAGATTGAGGGTCCGGACATCAAGATGCCACATGTCAGCATGCCCTCTGTTGATATTTCACTTCCCAAAGGCAAGATCGAAGGTCCAGATGTTGAAATGGAGGGAGGTACTGGAGGAAGGTTTAAAATGCCTCACATGAAAATGCCAGATGTTGGCATATCTCTTCCCAAGGGAAAGATTAAAGGTCCAGATGTTGACATCTCTCTTCCCAAAGGAAAGATTGAAGGTCCGGATGTTGACATCTCTCTGCCCAAAGGAAAGATCGAAGGTCCAGATGTTGAATTGGAGGGAGGTACTGGAGGAAAATTCAAAATGCCTCACATGAAAATGCCCAACATTGACATCTCTCTGCCCAAAGGAAAGCTTGAGGGTCCAGACATCAAGATGCCACATGTCAGCATGCCCTTTGTTGATATTTCACTTCCCAAAGGAAAGATCGAAGGTCCAGACGTTGAAATGGAGGGGGGTACCAGAGGGAAATTCCAAATGCCTCACATGAAAATGCCCAACGTTGACATCTCCCTGCCCAAAGGAAAGATCGTGGGTCCTGAAATGGAGATCGAAGGTGAAGGTAGAAATATTGAAGGTCCAGATCTAGAAATGGAGGCCAGCGCCGAAGGAAAGTTCAAAATGCCTCATTGGAAAATGCCAGATTTTGACATTTCTCTGCCTAAAGGAAAATTTGACAGCCCTGATGTTGACATATCTCTACCTAAAGGAAAATATGGCAAAATTGAAGGAGATTTTGAGATTGAGGGAGGCAAATCTAAAATGCCACACATGACAATGCCCTCAGTAGACATTTCACTGCCAACAGGAAAGACTGAAGGTCCTAATGTTGAAATTAAGGGTGAGGGAGGAAAGTTCAAGATGCCGAAAGTAGACTTATCTCTTCCTAAAGGAAAACCTTCAATGGAAGGTCCAGGGGCAGAGATAAAGGGAGATGGGGGACAGTTCAAGATGCCTAATGTGGGCATATCTTTCCCCAAAGGGAAGGCAAATATTGACATACCAGAGGAGAAAGTGGAGGCAGAGGGAGGAACCATCAAGCTGCCACATATCAAAATGCCTAAAATTGATATTTCACTTCCACAAGTCACATCACCAGATCTGGATGTCGATGTGACACTTGGTAAACCTAAACCAGACACAGGCGCTCATGGGGAAGCCGATGTGTATGCTGAGGGAGAGCACAAAGGTCTTAAACTTAAGATGCCAACAATAGATATCAAAGGTCCAAAAGGAGACATCGAGCTTGATATGGGACTTTATAAAGGGGAGGGCAAGAAGGACAGGAAAAAAGTTGAACTCCCTGACTTGGATCTCAACACCAGCAGCAAATTAAAGGGGCCTAAAGTCAAAGGAACAAAATTCAAGATTGGAATGCCAAAGAAGAAAACTGGCAAAAATGTAACAGCAGAAGCAAAAATATGCAAAAACTGTGGTGATGAACAGTTAGGTAGTGACGTCGAACACAGATGCAAGGGTAAAGAGAGATTTGAGTACCAAGTTGAAGTGGAAACCCACAACGGACATAAAGAGAACAAGGGTCATATTAACATCCCAGTGTCAGAGGTTACATTGCCAAGTGTAAGTCTGAAAACAAAACCAGGTTCAGCCGCCTTGGAAACAGATGTTCCGTCATCCAAAGCAGAAATAAAAGTTCCCAGGATTCCAGACATAGACTTTGATATTGGTACATCACGAGATGAAGATGAGGACAAAACAGAAAAAGGCAAGAAAATAAAAATCCCCAAGTTTGGTGTCCCATTACCCTCCATCTCCTCCCCCGAGGGAAGAATGGATATCTATGGGCCAGAAATTCAGTATGAAGGCCCAAAAATGCCAAAAGTAAAGAAAGCTGTCTTTGTCTTGGTAAATCCTCCCCAAACAAGTGAGTCTGCTGCTTGCTCAGCCCACTTAGAACAGGAGACAACAACAGAGGCTGAAAAAGCGGATGTCAAAGTGAAGATGCCCAAAATCAAAATGAAGCCAAGCTCTGGGACATCGAAGGATAAATCAGCTGCCATGTCACTTTCTCCCGGTAAATCAGGGTTGTTTGATGTCAGTCTAAAGGGCGAAGGTTCAAGTTCGGGTTTCAACGGTGAAAAAGATGCAAGTCCTCAGAAGGGCTCCAAGGATGCTAAAGGGACATTCAGTGGAAAGGTAAAACTTCCAAAAGTGGAGTTAACCTCTCCATATGGCACGATGGCTGCAGAGGGGGAGGACAGTGAAATGAGGATGAAACTAATAAAGGATTCATCCCCACTAGAAGTAGGGGGAGACACTAAAGGCTTCAAAGTGAAATCAGGCAAGATGGCCTTCAGCGAGGAGCTCTCGAAGGCTGTGGTGTCATCTCATGCCAGAACAGAAATGCTGGACAGGGACAGCTCCGAGTCTCCTGCTAGTTATACCATGGAGTTCAGCTCCACAAAGATCCAGACTCGCAGCGAGGTTGAAAGCCAAAGCACGGAGTCTGAAGAAAGAGAGTCTTCCTCCTGGTTCAAGGTCCCTAAGTTCACCCTGAAGCCACACTCCACAGGTAAGGATTAAGGAAAACTCAAACTGAGATAACAAGACATTTGAAAAATGTTTATGGTATCCAAGTGAAACATGTTTTATCGTGTACTTGTTAAAGAGAAGTAAATGTCAAAAATGTCAAAATAAAAAAATGAGTAAACAGGCGACAATCAATTTTATGAATGTTGCGTACAGCCCTTTTAAACACTTGCTGTCCAGTTGCATTATGGGAAGTGTAGGACTTAGCCTTTGCTGCTTTGATTTAAGCCTAGATAGATAGATAGATAGATAGATAGATAGATAGATAGATAGATAGATAGATAGATAGATAGATAGATAGATAGATAGATAGATAGATAGATAGATAGATAGATAGATTGATAGATAGATAGATTTTATAGTCATTTTGTGTCTTTTTTAGTCATTTTGATTCTGTTTTAGTTATTTTATGTCTTTTTTGTGTCTGATAGATAGATAGATAGATAGATAGATAGATAGATAGATAGATAGATAGATAGATAGATGTATCCTTTATAGAGATGTATTATATTTAGATAGATGCCCTGTCCTCCTTTGCTGCCTCCTACCTCTGTGGTATTATACAGTTTAATGGCACGAGGGACAAATTACTTTTTCTGTCAAGTTTTTGCAAGTTTCCATAACTTTAAAGTGCAATATTCAAATCCTTTTAAAGTGAAAGTGATTTATTGTATAAATCTTCCACATTTGCAAATAATGTTAGGTATCAGCTACGTGCATTCTGTCACTATTTCACGATATCAAAATTACAAAATTATACATAATTTATCCTTGCTATTGCGTGTGATGTGTTTTTTTTATATAAATTGTTAATATGTCATCTCCTGTTTTGTCTCTGCTACATAAGACTAAGTTTCTTTTTCCTATTGATTTACTCACCTATCCTCCTCTCCTCTCCTTTCCTTGTTTCCTTTCCTCCACTTGCCTCTGCTTGTTTCCTCCAGGCTTCCTCCAGATAACCCCGGAGGCTTCTCCTCAGGCCCAGCGGAAGGGGGAGGTGGCAGGAGAGGCCGACATCTCTGGCTCTTTCTGCCTCCACACGTCGGGGCTCGACCTCGCCACCCAGGAAATGTCCGAGGAGCAGCAAGTCTCCTCCACCGAGGAGGGAACTGTCACCATGGTAACGAAGACCACTAGGATCACCCGGCACATGGTTACCACTGAAACGCGAACAGGTGAATCTTCGACAACCACTTCGACAACAACTCAACAGGTGTCGGACTTCTAAGGATGCTGTAATAATATCTTAAATGTCTTCTTTTTTTCTTTTTTTTTTGTTGTGTTTTCTCTGGTGAGGTTGCAGTGTTCTTGTATGCTAAGCCTGCAACATGACAAACCTCAATTAAGCAAAAGTTTTCATATTTTAATAGGTGAGGTATCAATGTGATGCAAAACAGTGACATTTCATCAATCAGCATCATTGTCATTATCAAAGCAACAGAGTAATATATGCTTCCCTTTTTTTTTTCATTTTAAATGTGACTTTTTTTGTTACTGTTTTTTGAGTTTTGTTAGTTTAGTCCTAATTATTTATCGGATTTTGTTTGGTTTTAAAGTTTTCACTCTAAATGTAAACACATTGTCACATTGCTTTATTATTTATTGTTGTTTGTGTGTTCAAAATGTGCTGTAATGAGATATTTACTCACATCAGCATCATGGATTTGACCATGACTCGTTCAAAATAATTCATTTTGAACTTCTACAGTTCAGGCCAGAGAAATATTCATGTAAATACAACTATATCATTGCTTTTTTGAAGCAGTATCCCTTTCAATCCAAAATGTAATTATTTTCATATTTACCAGTCAGGAGTAGAAATGACATTTTTTGACCTGATAATCTATATTGTTTGTCTTGAAGGAAAAGTGTGAGCTTTTTGAGATTATAGGCTATTCTCATTTTCTGCCATAGTTTTATATTTGAAGCATTTAGCTGGTGCTGTTACTCAGAGATAGTCACAGTGAGTGAGCTCTGGACTCTTTTTCTGCTGTTGGGATCAAACCTTTTAACCTTCTGGTTACTGGTTGCTCCTGAACATTTACTGTAGGCCACCCTGCTGCTAATCTATTTTATATTTATGTGTTTATCGTGCACTGCCAGAAAAATACACCACTGTATATTTTGTGATTGAAGCTTTAGCTTCAAGATACACCTCCTGATTGATGCTGATTTTTCAGAAACTCATCTGTGAAATGTGAGTTTAAAAGAAAAAGACCGAGCTGGGAGGAAATTTGGGGATTTCAGCAGCTGATTTGATCATTGTCAGACTTTTGAATCGGAGTTTATCAGCGCTTATCATCCCATAAGTATTAGCAAGTACCTCCTGTACCTTCTAGTAGGTAGAGCAGATCCTTATCAGCTCATTTCATGGGCTGCTATATTAAACCTTAGGAATTATGTAGGCGGAAGTGACGTTACTGAGTGTGAAAACCAAAGGGAAAGTAAGGGAATATAGTTTAAAGTATGAAAAGGCCTTAGTATACCTTAATATTTCTACTAAGTCTTTAGTAGTTTTTTTGTTGTCAGTTTCAAAACAACTTCCCAAAAGGGTTTTCTAAAAATGGCTGTATTAATAATTTAAATATTTGCTTATGTAAGAAATAGAGACATGAAATAAAAACATTTGAAAACGATCACCCTTTGGCTTTAACTGTAGCATTGCTTTACCTTTTTTCCCTACATTTTTTCCCCCTAAAAATCTATAAACAACATTTTTTTAAAATCAGCACTTTGGTGCATCACGTTTTTACGTAAATACGTCACTTTTGTCACAGTTCGCCGTCCTCCTGACTACTTAACCATTGGCATTTAAGTGCATTTATTTAACTTTTTAAACCATCTTTTATAATGCCTGATCATTCACTTTTCAGCCCTAACCTCAGAGAAGTTTTTTTTTTCCGGCTTACCTGAATGGAACTCAAAGTTAAATGCACCAGTGAATGGGCTGATAACAACCTACTTGACCTACTAGAAGGTGGAATATGGTCCTACTTGCCCATACAGTGTAAAAAAAATGTTTGTAGAAATTACAGTAAAACACTGTCAAATTGCATGAGAAATAGGGCGTAAAACTGAAAAACTGAAAAATTGCATATCACCGTAGTAGTACTGTAAATCAAGGAACAGTACAAAACTCTGCAGAAACTGTAGAAAACACACAGTTTTACCATAAAAATATAACATTTTCATGTAAAATTAATGGAGAAATACCTTTATTGTCACAAGGACACATTTACCCTAAAAAATAAAGGGACTTTTCAGTCTAAATTACAGTTTTTGCTGATATTTACATTTAAATATACAGTAGAAAACCCACTCACTTCAATTTTTACGCTGAAGTTGTGGCAACCACAGCTGGCTTTTTTTTTTTATCGTAAATTCAACTTTTTTTTTTTTTGCAGTGTACTTATGGGGTGATAAGCGCTCATATACGGCCATTCAGTGGCGTGATAATGTTCCAATCGGGGGATTCGGGGGTGCTGTTGGTCCCTTTGACAAAATCAGTGAGAGGAGTTTTAAAGGTGAACCTGTAAATCTTTTCTCTCGACACTTAAAAAAACAGCCCTCTAAAACGATGTTACTATCAGGCTGCTACAGTGACAGACCGGCTGAAGAGTGGCGAGCCTCGATGTTGTACAAAAGCCATCACGTAGCAAGGACCAAGGCACAAAATGTATTTATTAATCTGACATTCAGCCTTCTGTTTTTTGTATGAATATGTTGAAGATATTACAGAATGCCAGATTAATAAAAGCATTTTCATTATGTGCCTTTACTAGGGGTGCACCAATTGCAATTTTCTGGCCGATCACCGATTTTTAACCCTTAATAGAACACTCATTGAAATACTTGCAAATTCCAAAATTCAACCCTAGAGAATATTGGAGGATATTACATACTGCCAGAATGTGGAAGTGGAATTTGTAAAAAAAAAACATATGGACCCGGGGAGGGGGGTCATATTTTGAGGAAAAAAGTTTACGAGATTAAAGTGGCAAATCTACGAGAAAAAGATGCGCAGATTTATGAGATTTAAAGTGGTGAATCTGCGAGAAAAAAAGTTGCTTTTTCCCCCACCTTTTTTCTCGTAAATCAGACTTTTTTCGCGTAGATTCACCGATTTTTAATAAGTCTGACCTGCCGATTCCGATTTTGGCCAATATCGATTTTTTTATAACTCACAGCTGAACCTTCAATGTTTGAATCTTATTTTATTGAAAAACAATAACACAGCAGTATTTTTCTTTAACAAATAAAGGAAATCACAATGTCTGAGGTAGTTAATAAAATATTGAACTTAAAATAAATAGCAACAATTTACAGGACAAACTAACAAAATAACTGCAACCATAAATAAAGTGTCCTGAGTTTTTGGTTTCGTTATAGTACAACATACATACAACACAGTCATGCAGAAGTACGCGTACGTGCAGATGCACTTTCAGACTTTTGCAGAGGTAGATAAGATCCCTAGATAAGATCGGTTTGACGTAAAAGAATCAGCTGATCCCGCAAAATTAAGGAAATCGGTGCCGATCGATTAGCCGGCCGATCAATCGGTGCACCCCTAGCCTTTACCCATTATTTTTCAAAAGTGTGTCCTCCATTTAAAGAATAAATTGCTTTGAAATGTAGGCTGTCTTTTAAGTATTTATTTTACCATCTTTACAATAGGACATTTAAGTTTCATTCCGAAATGCAGTACCTACCATTTGAGAAAGAAAAAGCTACTGTAATGTTTCAGGCATTGAAATAAAAAAAAACTTTTGAAAACTACTGAATTTAAACGCCTCTCATAGCCATTTAGATAGACTCAAACCATCGGAAATAATGAGCTACTTTTCAAGAGTATGTAAAGCATTTAAGAATGGACACTTTTTTTTATTAACTTGGTTTACTTTACTTGGTTGGTAGATGGAATGAAATTGTGTGAGTGCATGAAGAAATCCTGACAAATCCACTCTCACACTTTTCTCATTAACAGTTTTTAACACTATGCCTGTTTTTCAGGAGAGAAATAGATCATAGATTTTTAAAAAGCCGGGACGAGAGTAGTAACATGTCAAGGTAACACGCACTGAGTAGTATCTATGTGTATTGAGATTTTTACCTTTCTGGTTTAATGAAGTCTTCTTTTAGATTATAAGGGTTTCAGTGCCAAGTGTTTTTGTCAAAGCTGCATTGGAGAGAATGTTGTTTAAAATGTTACATCAATAAAAATAATATTCACACAAAACCCCTTTTAATGGTATTTTCCTCATGTCTTGATCTTCACAGTGGCTAAAGACTTGTTTTGTGTTTTGAGAGGTTTTCAGATCACTCTCACCTGTATACATCACAGAAAATACAGCAGGACCAGTCACTGTTGTGTCACTGTAGGCACTGAAACTGCAGAAGATCCTTATCAGCTCATTTCATGTGCTGCTATATTAATACGTGACCTTTGTAATTATGTAGGACACACAGGCGGAAGTGATGTTATGGAATGTGAAAACCAAAGAGAAAGTGAGGGAATATAGCTTAAAGCAGGGGTCTCAAACTCAAATTACCTGGGGGCCACTGGAGGCAGTATCAAAATGACACAAAAAAAGACACAAAATTAATTTAAAAAAAGACACAAAATTACCCAAAAATTACAAAAAAAGGACCCAAAATTATACACAAAATTACTTTAAAAAAGACACAAAATGCCCAAAAATGACACAGAATTACCAAAGAAAGACACACAATTATTTTAAAAAGACACAAATGACCCAAAAAATACACAAAATGACCAAAAAAGCCACAAAATGATTAATAAAAAAAGCCACAAAATTTTTGAAAAAGACACAAAATTATTTAAAAAAAGACACAAAATTATTTTTAAAAACACACAAAATTACCCAAAAAAGACACAAAAATACTAAAAGAAAAGACACAAAATTATTAATAAAAAAGCCACAAAATTATTAATAAAAAAGCCACAAAATTAATTTAAAAAGACACAAAATTATTACAAAAGACACAATTATTTTAAAAAACACAAAATTATTTAAAAAAGACAAAGAAAATATTAAAAAAGACACAAAATTACCAAAAAAAAAGTAATTAAAGGGACCTTAAAGTGCCATTCATATAAAACTCACATTAAACTTTCATATCAAGGCTGGGGCCACAAAATATCATCACGAGGGCCGCAATCGGCCCGCAGGCTGCGAGTTTGAGACCCATGGTTTAAAGTATGAAAAGGCCTTATTATGAAGACCTTAATATTTCTACTAATTCTTAATAACACCCTCATTAACCTCAGCTTTGTTTCAAAACAACCTCCCAAAAGGGTTTTCTAAAAATGGTTATATTAATAATTTAAATCTTTACCTATATAGCAGATAGAGACATGAAATAAAACCATTTGAAAACCATCACCCTTTGGCTTTAACTGTAGCATTGCATTACCTTGTTTCCCCTAAAAAATCTATAAACAACATTTAAAAAATGTACCACTTTGGTGCATCACGTTTTTACGTAACTACATCACTTCCAGTACGCCGTCCTCCTGACTACTTAACCATTGGCATTTATGTGCATTTATTTAACTTTTAAAACAATCTTTTCTAACTGCTGATCATTAAAAGAATCATTACATTACATCATAACAGAAAATACAGCAGGACCAGTCACTGTTGTGTCACAGCACTGAAACTGCAGAAGCAAGCGGAGATATTTTGAGGAACATATTCTCACCTTTAAGGGAAAAAAAGGGAGAGAAATCTTTTATTTGCTGCGGATTAGAGACATAAAAGCTGTGAGGATGAGTCTTCTTGAAAAATTCCCAGAGAGGAGGGACTTTGGAGGAGACTGTGATAAACTATGTGGCCTACACAAGAGCATGACGTCTTCCCATTGTGTGTGTGTGTGTGTGTGTGTGTGTGTTCTCAATCTACTTATCTACTGCTGTGATGATGCTGTACGACGTAGGCTACAAGGGTGAATGTATGTGAGGTGAGAGCAATGCTGTATGAGGAGTGAACAGTGCCACAGAGGAGAGGAGGGATGCTACTAGAGACTGCAGCGTCACCAGCTGCATTTTCACTGTTTTATATGTGACTGTTGAGGGGACAGACTTTCCTTACGGAGAGCTCAGACTGTTTAAATAAGCAGAAATGTCTTATTTCATAATTTCAGTTTGTTAGATAGATAGATAGATAGATAGATAGATAGATAGATAGATAGATAGATAGATAGATAGATAGATAGATAGATAGATAGATAGAAAACATTACAATCACACACATAAAAACATACAATCTTTGAATAAACATAAATACACATAAGTAATAAATAAATACACTAGCAAACCAGTAAAAACATATAACAACAAACAATTGTGAAATGGTTATGAACCAGCAGCAGGTGAACACATTTAAATACTGAGGTCTTCATCGGGCCATACAGGCGTTCAGTGCCTGTATGTTACGGGAAACAAAAGACCTCTCATATGTGTTCCAGCTCCATCGGGGCCTTGAGTCAATGGCCAGACGGGAGCAACTCAAACTCAGAGTTCAGTGGATGTGAAGAGTCTACAAATATCTGTTTAGCCTTCCTAAGCACGGCTCTGTTAACCCTCTGGAGTCTCCAAAAGCTCCGAATCCAGACTTCTTCATGACATCCAGGCTAGAAAACAAAGCAGCGTGGAGCCCTACTGTAAATTTACCTCTAAAGTTCTGGCTGTAAACTCCATGAGGCCAGTTTCAGTTTGATGATGATATACCAAGTAAAACTGGAGACAAGCTCAAATATATTTAGTATAAAATGATAGAACTGGATGGAACCCTCTTATATGTTAGATTTGACACCTTTGTTCACATTTGCAACATTTAAAATTCTTTATTGAGCATGATAGTGGTTTAAAAGTTTTTTTTTTTAAAGATTCAAAATCACATTTTATGTTGAACTAAAGGACTAAAAAAGACACAAAATTACCAAAAAAAACACAAAATGACTAACAAAGACACAAAATTACTAAAAAAAATACACAAATTTACCAAAAAAAGACACAAAATAACTAAAAAAAGACACAACAAGAGACACAAAACGACCAAAAAAGACGCAAAAAAGACACAAAATGACCAAAAAACACACAAAATGACTTACAAAGATCACAAAACGACCAAAATTGTTCCGCTAAACACACAAGACACAAATAAAATAGTGTCCCACTAGAATAAAAACCAGAGTTGATGACAGGATCACACACAATCACAAGATCACATTTATGTTGGTTTTTCTTTGTTTCTTTTTGGTTCAAAATGTTGATCCAGTAAGTCAGAATAAAAAATCAATTATTATCAGGTCATATAGGTGGAAAAATATTTTTAAGTGGTGTATACAGGCAGGATGAAAAGGATTCAGTCTTGGACTATTTTGTCCATTTTGTAATCCTTTTCATGTCTTTTTTGTGTATTTTTTGGTCATTTTGTGTCTGTTGTTGTGTCTTTTTTTTGTTATTTTGTGTCTTTTTTTGTAATTTTTGGTCATTTTGTGTCAATTGTTGTGTCTTTTTTTAGTTATTTTGTGTCTTTTTTTGGTCATTTGTGTCTTTTTTGGTCATTTTGTGTCTGTTGTGTCTTTTATGGTCGTTTTGTCTCTTTTTTTCTAGTCATTTTGTGTCTTTTTGTGTCTTTTTTGGTCATTTTGTGTCTTTTTGTGTCTTTTTTTGACGTCATGAAGAAGTCGTGCTCTGGCGCTTTCGTGGACTCTGTAGAGTTAAAGGAAAGCGGAAGTGTTAAAATCTCCCCTGTGACATCAAGAACCTGTCATACATTTCCGCTCTCTCTCCCCACCTCCTCCTGCCTCCGTGCGGCACGGATCACTCCTCCTACTGGTGAGTGGGCTGCAAGTGAAATGAGCTCTCCGTCATCTGCTCGCTGAGCGCACCGGAGGCTACTGCGGTAAGATGCGGCGACGCACGATGCTGAGGAGGATGAGATGATGCGCAATGGCCGAACGAGTGGAGGGGGGAGTCCCAGATCACATATCACGGCTCTGCTGGCCTCTGATTTAGACAATGGGACACCAGTGATGCATGTCTGACTGATTTGTAGTGGTGTAGTGGTGCAGGCCGAGTGGAGGGACGCGGTGGCGCTGATCCCACTGAAGGATGCTCCACAGCCCGAGGAGGGCTCAGTAGAGGCTTCGTCTGTAAACAACAAGGAAGCAGGGACACATTAAGTAAAGGACACTCAATCCAAAGCCTGGACAGGAGACACTGAAGCATCGGATAAGGTAAGAAACAGTAAAACCTTTCCTCTGGCTTCCCTTTCTGGACATGTTCTGATTTTCCAGGTACAGAATGAGCTTTGACGTGGATCTTCCTCATCATAGTGCTGATATGAGTCGGCTAAGTGTGATCTGCGTGGCCCAAACCTTTCTCTGCCGCCTATGTGGCGCTTTATTGAGTCCATTTGGGGTAAATCCTTTAAGCTATGTGGGCAGAAGGAGTGGATTTATAGGTTTATGCCCACCTGTGTTTAATTTTTTAGCCCATCTGATGATTCTGTGTGGCTGATGCAACAACTAATCTAATTGGCACCACTGTGGAAATGGTGGAAATGCACATTTTTTTATATAAGAATTGGGCTTGATTGTGTAGGAGTAGTTTGAAAAGGAGCCACTTGGATTCAAATGTATGACCTTTGACAGACTCACACCCCCGCCAGGCGTGATAGCTGTAATCCAGTCAGCCAAAGCAAAGTGAAACAAAATCACTTCACAGGATGGAATTAATTTACGTCTTCTCATTTATGTTTTCATTTACATTTTAATTACATCTGTCTTGAATCTGTGCTAATTGTTTTCTTATTAATCAGGCAAGTAAAGATTGAATTCTCCTCTCGGCATGATTCTTATTCTAACCACATCAAATCATTAACTGATGTGTTTATGAGCACACCACATTTTTCCATCAATTTGTTTTTAATTTCCCTGTTTTTATCCGACTTCCCTGCAGGTTGTTTTGTGACGGCTCAGTCAGTCGTCAGTGAGGAGCGAGCGGCCCACAGGGAGGCACTGAAGCGCTGGAGAAGTCGTCACTGAGCATCAGTCTGGAAGAAAACAAACTTCTCATTATCCTCTTCATCATCGGCTCTGACGGCTGGACGTCTGACCTGAGCGTTTCTGTTCTCTGCCTGGAGAAAGTTAATGCACGACAAAAGGAAACAGAAGCACAACTCCATCTCGCTGTCAGGAAAAAGAAAAAAAACTCCTATTTCTGTCACATCATTTTGTTTTGGTTTTTTACCTAAAAAACTTAATGTTGTTAGGAGATTAGCAAGAGTGTCAGCTCTCTTTTGAAGTGTCGGGTAAATATTTCCTCCCTTGTCAGAATGAATCAGTAAGAAATTCTTATTTCAGCTATTTCATAATGCTCTGTGTATTTTTTCCAAACTATGATCTTTTTACCTTTGAGCTGTCGTGCTCTGAATCCAGAATAGACTCTCGATAGTGCCAGCCTTCCCCTCTCACAAATGAGAATTCAACTTGACCTGACAGGCTGCATTTTAATAAAGCATAAGCGAGGACGAGCCAATAAAACATAGATGAGGCCAACAACGAGCACGATGCTCCAGCAGAATAACAACAACAACTACCCCTGCCTCAGTGTGTCGGGCTCCACCGGTGAGATGCTCCAGAAGTGCTCCAGAACCTCTCTGCCCTTCCCCAGCCGGCTGGAGCTTGGCCTGGGGGACCTGCCGCTGATCCGGGGCCTCCGAGCCTGGGCCCTGTGCTCCAAGAACCGACGAAAGGCTGGTGGCATGCTGGGAGGAGGACAAGCCCCCACGGCTCCTCCTGCTGGCCGTGAGGGCTCCACTTCCTGCCCCAGGCCTGCTGATGTGTACCTGAGTGGGGAGTGGGGTCGCATGGGGTACGGGCTCCCCCTGGGGCTGGACGCCAGGCAGGCCGGGATCGGAGCTTTGGTGACAGTTGCCACTCTGAAGACGTCAGAGGGAAGCGGCAAGACACAGACTCAATGCCTCTTCCTCCGGACTGAGAAAGGGAGCTGTTTGTACTCCACAGCTAAACCCGGAGCTGGTGGGAGTACTAGTGCAGCCTCCAGTGTGGTCGGGGGATGGCTGAGAGGGAAGACAGGAGGAGGAGGAGGAGGAGGAGGCAGAGACATCTCAGCCGGGAGGAGAGACAATGGGCCAACTCTGCCGGCACACACTGGAGTAAACCGGGTTAGAGTGCGATCTGGCCGGAGATGGAGGAAGTCCAGTCATGCAGCCGCCCGGGAGAAAACAGGCGTGAGCAGAGAGAGGCAGCAGAGTCACAGGGAGGATCCGGCCAGAGAAATATCTCTGGAAGAAAGACAGGAAGAGCGAGACAAAGGAGGCCTGGCCAGTAAACAGTTCCCCAGCCCGCAGCAGGACAGCAGGAGAGGCAGGCAGGAGAAAGACGGAGCGTGCAGAAGTCCTCGATGCTGCCACAATGCGGCCCCGAAAACCTGCAGTCAGTGTGGACGGAGAGCACAGAGACGGGAAAGCCAGGAGGAGCACGAGGGAGGAAACTCGAAAGGAATGAGGAAGGACAGGCAGAAGAATGAGGAGGAGGAAAAGGGAGGCCTCAGCGGGTTGGAGTCATCTAACTCTGCTTTGGCTTCACCAAACCCTGACCCAGAATCCAACCGGTTTCACCCAGAATCCCTCATCAGCGGCTGTGATGCCGACGAGATCAGAGAAGCAGAGAGCAGCGAGGAGATGAAGACACAAACGTGTCACAGCGAGGACGATTATTCAGAGAGAGAGGAGGATACAAACTGTGAGGTTATTAAAATACAAACTGGAGACTCTGGACAGGTCACTGACGGCTTTACGTCGAGCCAGAACAGAGATTTTAATGACAGAAGTGAAGAAACAGCAGCTAATGTGAATGGATTTTCTGATCACGTGGAGGCAGATGAAGAATCAGAGAGAGACATGGAGAGAGTGGGAGATGAAGAGGGGGAAGGGAGAATCAATCAGACTCCTGCTGAACGCTACCAGGACGTCTCTGTCTCCACCTGCCCTGCATCCATCAGCACTGCAGCCTCCCCGGAGCCCTCCGTTCCTGCAGGGGGCAGCACCTGCCGAGCCAACCACGACTCCTGTGGTGTTCAGAGAGAGCCAGAGAGCAGCAGAGAAGATGAGCTTGAGGAGAGCCAACAAGGAGTAGCAGAGCCAGAGATCATGGGTAAAGGAGAGCTGCATGTAAGCACATTTGAGCAACAACAACAACAAGAGAATTGTGTGGCTGATAAGAACAACACTGTGAACGAGGACAGAAACAGAAAACCTCAGTTTTGCTTTCAAGATGTGGGAAACAGCAGCGAGCCGGAGGAGAGAGAAGCTTCAGCTTCACCTCTCAGACACAGAGATGCTTCTGTCGTAACAGGAAACGGCTGCAACTCGAGTACAACTGAGCTTAATGGAGCAGAGCGGAGAGATGAGAATAGAGAAGAGGTGTCACAGGGAGAAGATATCCTGAATCCTGAGGAAGACGATGATGAAGCTGGGGAGGTTTCTTTGAGGAGGGAGTGGACCTGCAACGGGCTGCACGACAAAGAACAACACACTGAGGACGATGTAAATGACATACAGGAGGGAAATGATGAAGATGTAACGAGGAGGTGCACACTCAAAGACAACTGGAGGTTAGAGGAGTCTGCAGGAGGAGGCAGAGGAACGAAGGAGGAGTCTGAAGACACTTGTGAAGCAAACGGAGAAACAAGCAGTGACGTCACTAATGTTGATCCCTCCACCTCTCCTGCACGCTCCCCGGCTAATCCTGCCCTCTCTTTGCACCCCCTGGGATCCTGTCTGGAGGAGGAGGAGGAGGAGGAGGAGGAAGAAGGGGTTGAAGTGCCGGCAGGAGACGGAAAAGGAGGCCAGGACGGGAAGGGGAGACAAGTGGAGGTGCAGGGTGAGAAGGAGAGGGGCTCCACCGTGGCCACTGAGGAGGGGAGGAAAGAGGAGGAGGAGGAGGAGAAGGGGGAGGAGGAGAAGGAGGAAGATGAGTTCGGAGTATTCATGCAGGCGGAGGGAGAGCCGGCCTGGAGCGAGGGACGCACCATGTCTGCCTCAGTGCCTTGTGGGAGCAGAGAAAGTGGTGAGTTGTTAGTTTGTCGTCTTTTTATGTCTTCTGGGTGGCATTCCTCTCTCTCTCTCTCTCTCTCTCTCTCTCTCTCTCTCTCTCTGTCTTTCTTTCTCTTTTTGTATGTCTCTCGCCCCTTTGGGAGCTTTAGTAAGTTGCCTTTCTGTTTGACACAGACATGGGACACAGAGTGTTTTGGTTGAAGGCAACAATGCTGACAAAGAAAAGGCTTCAGAAGTAGAGCGGCAGTCAGAAATGTACAGATTTAGAGACAAAAATACCTGCACATTCACACTCGCTCAGAGTATTAGTGCATTTTTAACCTTTTGTACAGTTTCAGGAATGCATACGCTCCGTTTTAAAGGGCCACGCCATAATCCGATACAATCTGTCACTGTTACTGATCCTGCAAACAAAGCTAGAAAAGTGTTGAATGTGAATGTATTTTTTGTTGTTGTTATTGCATGAATTATCAGCCACAGTATCATTATGAGGGTGATTCTCGTGAAGCCAGTCTAAGTTATATCTGTGAAGATTATAAAGACATACTTTATTAAACTAAATATATTTCACTTTTATATGAAGGAACAATATAGCCACAATGAGGCACAATTCATTGTTTTGTCTTAAAATAGTATTTTCTATATATTTGAGCATATTTTTGATTTACAAATTCATTACTGTAATGCATCCAGATAAAAAAATCATGTTTTCCTCACACTTATATTCAATGAATAATTAGTAAACTTGATAAAAATAAATATACATTTGTTTAAAAATGTATAATTTAACAGAATATAATCAAACATAATGGTTTTTAACAATGTATAAAGAACAAAATCTGAATGAAAATTGATGAGAAAAAATGATTAAATGTTACGGTAATGATAGAATTGTTTGAGTATATTTCAATAAAATACATTTTGGTGATACCAGCTACCCTTGAGCATATTTAAGTGCTTGCCAAAGAAAAAAAAACTTTGTTGTTTTCTTTAGTTAAAAATGTGTTACAGTAATGAATTTAGCTCACAGTGTCTCTAAAAATGTCATACCTTAAAATTTAAAAAATAGATTATAAATTCTTATTAAACACTGACTTTAGATTGTATATGTTATAGAGGGTCAAAGAAAATATGTTTTCAATGCTCTTGGATTTTTGCTATAAGCGTTTTAAGTCCACTGCTTTTGTTGCCGTTATGATGTAACACTGACAAACAATACTGCAGACTTGGAGCTTATTTTGAGACTCCTTGTTCCGGAAGTAAAAGTTCTATTCATTTTTCCCATCGACAATGTTATGTGACTCACAGTTAGAGCAAATAACTCTCCTGGTTAAATCATCATACAAAAGATACAAAATATTTGGTTTGTTGATGGAAATTTGGAGCTTCAAGTCTGTGGAAATGAAGGAAAGATTTCTAATTTGAATAAAAAATGATCAGATAACCTATATGATCATTAAATCAGGGTTCGTACGGTTGGTTGAAATCCTTGAAAATGCTTGAATTTTAATGTTGAATTTCAAGATTTAAAAAGTGCTTGGATTTTGGATAAAGTGCTTGTAAATGCTTGAAATTCTTACTGTATGTCTCTTGCAATCTGACTAAATCCATCTATAAATCTACAGATAATCACATGTTCAATGTCAAAATAATGAGTAGCCTATCTGAAATGAAGAGCGTTCCTCCTAAAAGTGTAACACCATCGCTGTTGGTTTGGTTCAGTGAAGTCTCCCCCTTTTAGTATGTAAGTTCTCATCTAAAACGTGCAATTTCCAACAGGTACAAGATACTGGAAAAGCTTGAAAATTGACCTTAAAATCCTTGAAAAATGTGTACGAACCCTGTTAAATTAACCCAATAAATCACATGTTTCTGTGTGAATTAACACTAAAAAATATCATTAAAAGTACAATCTAAAAATGGAAATACAGAATCCGGGGCAAACTTTCAGAATGGAAATAAATTGCTCATGATTGGTTGTAAAAAGGAATCCAAAACTGTAAAGCTGTATCGCAAATGTTGAAAAAAAAAAAGTAAAATATACATGATTTATTGTAAAACTATTATAAAACACACCGGCCCTTTAAAGCACAACTACTAAATAATAAATGAACTAATAAATAATGACGTCAGACTTCTCCACAGCGCTCTGAGCAAGAATTTCAACTGAAAGACTAAAAATGTATCTGACAACATGAATCAGCTCTTATATAGTCAACACAATCACGACACAGACACACAGGCAGCTGTGTGTGTGTCCGTGTGTGTCTGTGTGTGTCTTTGAGTCTTTGTGCCTTTTTGTTTTTCTGTGTTAATCAGTCCTTATGCTCCCTCATTACGCTCCCTTTAGCTAATCACCTAAGTCCAGTTTCCAGTGTGGGGCCGAGCCGGGCTAATCTGGGGTTTACTCCTGATCTATTTCTTCTCAGTTTAACCCTTGAAAAACATTTCTGTTCTTATGTAACATCGTGCTGAAGAGTTATCAGTAGAAGATGCTGTCTACATTGATATAAAGAGTCACAGGTTAAAGGAATATTCCTTTAATACCTTTATTCCTTTATATATATATATATATATATATATATATATATATATATATATATATATATATATATATATATATAAATATATATATATATCCTTTATTTAACCAGGTAAAAAGTCTTGTTGAGATTAAAAAAATCTCTTTTACAAGAGAGACCTGGCCAAGAAAACAGCATAAAAAGTGACAAGTTACAACATTTAAAACACCGTTATAGACACTTAAATACAATTAAATACAAACAGAGCCATCACAACATCAGTGACCAACATCAGTCTTTATCCTTTAGAATCGATTTAAATTCACCAATTGTGATCAACTCAGACAATTTCAGTTCTTTTTGCAGATTGTTCCATGATAAAGGGGCGGCGTAACTAAAAGCTTTCTTTAGTGGCCCTGCAGATCATTTTGGTTTCAGGTTTGGAGATGTTTCCATCCACAGAACACAAGAACTGATCTTTTCTGGTTTAAAGTAGTTCAGATGACAACTCTCTGGTTTTAAATGTAATTTTTCAGTGCACACATTTGCACACCGCCATCCACTCTATCGAGGTGATTGCTTTCAGATAAAAACCTAAGCATAGGAATTAAAAAAGGACAGCTATTGACTTTTTTTAAATTATTTTGTTTAAACACACACACCTAACAAAACAAGTAAAGTAGTGAAAAAATAGAAATGAAATACAGCAATCAAGTAAATGTGCTTTGTTAATGCCAACTACTGACATCTGGACAAAAAAAAGTTTTTGGTATAGATTAAAGATAATAATAAATAAGCAACATAATAAAATAAATATAATACAATGTGCAAAACAGCAGCATCAACAGTTTTATCTGTCTATATGAACTAACCACCATCATCTATCTAACTGGAACTTTTTACTAGTTTTTTCAAACAATGGCTCTTTGACTCTTTGACTCATGTTGGCATTAACTGGAGCATTAACTGGATGTTAGTTTTGGCAAAAAACAAAAACAAAATGTTTGTTACTGACCTCAGAAAACTGAGCAGCGACTCCTTGGAGTGTCTGTTAGTCCAACCAAACGCTGAACAAGACATTTAATGAACAAAACGTTCAAATAAACTGTCATTAAGTGAAAATACAGTGAAAGGGTCAAAGTTATGAGACCAAACAGCTAAACGTCTTTTTTATATCTATATAACGTTATATATAACTTTATTGACACGTTGCCGTGGATACACATTGTTCTGCTTCTCTCCTGATGACGGCTCGCCTTGTTGGTGACCTGTCAATCGAAGGTAGCCCCGGTCCCAAATCATATGATTCTTTATCTTCTATTTTGTCCTAAATGGGGCCATTATAATAACTATTAACATCAGATTGTCTTGAAGTTTTTTTACTAGTGATTGAGACCATAGTGTTGTCCTAAAAAACATTTCTGAGGTAATAAATCAAGTCTCATTTTCTCATTTTGCATTGAAATGAATGGACAGATTTTTTTTGCAGCCAAACTTAGCGCCCCCTGCTGGAATTTTCAGTAGAATGCAGTTTAAGGCACTTCCTGGTTTACCTCCCTGCTCAGACCCGGAAGTTGCCGGTGGCTGTCCATTCAGGTCATCTGAATGAGGGCAAAGCTGTTTGGAAACACACCATAACACTACAGAGACTGTAATATTAACTGTGTGTGTGTGTGTGTGTGTGTGTGTGTGTGTCTGAAAACAGCACTTGGAAACCACGCCATCAGCGGGGAGTCGACCCACTGGACACCAGGCTGGACCGACAGCTCTTTCCACCAATCAAGCGACTCGTGGACAGCCTTTCCTCAGGACTCATCAGATGGAGGTCGGGAGGCGGCGGCGGGACAGTGGTGGCCGACCAGCGCTCTGGAGGAGAACAGAGACAGCCTCCTGGCCAATCAGAATCTGGTATAGTTGTACTTGTTTATTTAAGATGGCTTCCACAGAACCATAAAATTGAAATTCACCCTCAGAACAGATAGGAAAAAAAACCTAAAAAATTCTTATAAGTGTCGCCAAATCAACGCTATGCTTAAAATAAAACAAGATAAGGGATCTAACACTTCTAAAGCTAAAGTTTTTTTTATCTTGGTAAGAAACAAATAATTTGCAGTGCACTCTGCTCGGGCCAGTTCATCGCTGCTTGCAGCTTATATTTATCTTGTTTTTAGCGTTCAACATGCTTATTTTCTAGATTTAATAATCTTAATTTAAGAAATCTTGTCAAGGTAAATTATCTGTCCATGCAGCAAGATCATTTCCCTCAGATTTAGTGTTTTTATCTTGTTTTTTAGCCAATCGCATTAGCCGGTCACATTAGCCGGTCGCACATTTGCCGGCTGCATTAGCCGGTGGCATTAGCCAGTTGCACATTTGCCGGTTGCATTAGCTGGTCACATTAGCCGATCACCCATTAGCCAGTGACACATTAGCCAGTTGCATTAGCCACTCGCACATTAGCCGCTCGCACATTAGCCACTCGTACATTAGCCACTCGCTAATTAGCCGGTCACATTAGCCAGTCGCACATTAGCCGGTTGCACATTAGCCGGTCGCTGGTCAGTAGTGACGACACAAAGTGTCTAACTGAGGTGAACATAAAGGCGCCATATTAACCCGCTGAAACGACGCATATCACCACCCAGTGTTGAGGAGGAGGACACGTTCCTGTCAGTTATTAGATTTTCTCAGTTGCATGTAAACTGGGACAAGGACAGAAGTCCTATCAGACGCCAATATTGATTTTTAAGTATAGCTCGATTAAACTGTGCATGTAAACACACTGACAGACACTAGAATCAGAATTTATATAAGTAGTTAGAATAATCTAATGTAATACATTACAAACTGCATGTATTCAGTAATCTGTCATGGAATGTGTTTTAGAAATAACCAACACTGATCATTTTGGCCTTTGGCTGGCCTCGTGTTCTTAAAAAGCTTTTCCCTTCAGGCTCAGTTTGAACCTGGACTGCATTTTCTAAATATGAGTCAGACCAAATAGTTTGCAATTATTGATATTGAGAGTCAGACTGAAAATCAAAGAGAGCCGGTGGTAACTGCACATCTCCAGGGCGGCTGTTGCTGCAGGCAGATTGCTTTTGAACCCAAAGTTAGATGTTCCAGAGTCAAATATTGCTTTAAGATTGCTTTAATAAAACAGGTGCATCCCAGAGACAGCAGTGTTGTTTTCATCTGTATTTAAGATGACCTCCACCACCCAAAGAATATCACCCACAAACAACAAATGTTTTTATGCATCTATGAAGAGATACTAGAGTTTGAGTTACTGAGCTTGTTTCTAAAATCTTTGTGCCACAAACAACACGATGCTGTCCTCTGTTCACTTAACCTCCAGCTGAGGGCTAAATGTGTTGATGCAGGCAGGCTGCTGGCTGAAAACCCCCGAGGCTCTTAAACTAAATCAATAACAACGATAAACACACAGTATGTTGAATTTTTTCTTTTTGTAAATCCAGGCCACATTTATCAGGGCAGTTTTATCCCAAAGGACAGCTGCACTGAAATAAACAGCTCATGAATTATTTCAGTGAATAACTATTTATTTAGACTTTGGTGCATCATTTAACCCTTTGTGTCCAAAGACTTTATTTAGTATTATAAGGAAAAATGCCATATTTGTACTGATTTGTAGTGAACCCACAACATTTGTACGTCTCCCTTTCCTTCGCTGCATTCAGGGCTTCGTGTCGGCCATGATGATTGTGATTGTTTTTAAGAAATACAAACAAGTCAAAGTGTTTTTTCCCCTATAGCAGAATGACAATAATAATAATAATAATAATAATACCTTTATTTATATAGCACCTTTAAAAACAGCGTTCACAAAGTTCTAAGAAACCAACAATGAAGAAAAAAAAATAATAATATATTTTTTTTTATTAAAAATGTATTTATTTATTATTATTATTCTGTTATTTTTTTCACAAAGTGCTAAGAAACCAACAATGAAGAAGAAAAAAAATAAATAATAATAATAATAAATAAATTTAAAAAATATATATATTTTTTTTGATTGATTTTTTTATTTATTTATTGATTGATTTTTTTTCACAAAGTGCTAAGAAACCAACAATGAAGAGGAAAAAAAAATAATAATAATAATAATAATAAATAAATAATAAAAAATATATATGTATAGGACCTAAGGCTCGCTGAATCAGTCAATACTTCAATTCATTTCTTGTTTAAATCGTAGAACATGCTTATTTCTAGATTTAATAATCTTAATTTAAGACATCTTGTCAAGGTAAATTATCTGTCCACGCAGCAAGATCATTTCCCTCAGATTTACTGTTTTTATCTTGTTTTTAGACACACCTTTTTTGCAGTTCACTCTGCTCAGGCCAGTTCATCGCTGCTTGCATCTTTAATTTATCTTGTTAGGGAAGTAAAAGTGCTAAAAAGCTAAAGACTCATTTCCATGTTTTCAGACCCTCCATTAAGTACAAATTAGCTGCTAGCGTGTTGTAAAGTGTCACTTTTACCGTTAAACACCTTGATCTGAATGTTCACCTGATCTAAAATGTGTAAACAAATAGGACCCAAACTAGAAGCTCCTCATTCAGAAATAATTTTGAGCCCTGCTGTCCCTTTTTTTTCAGTTTCCTGCACCATTACCATGGCAACAGCTCGTCCTGACATAGCCCTGGGAGCTGGGTAACAACGTTTTTAGGCTTAAAATTAGTCTGTTTTTTGTAACTCATATTAAACCCATCTAAGCTTTTCTTCTTTAAAAATGAAAAAAAAAAAGAAAAAAAGCAGCCGGCGCTGCAGGAAGAGTTTCCCAGCGGACTTTAAACTCAGTAAAAAGATGCAGATGAAAAACGAGCTCTGCCCAAAGCTGCAGCGAAGGAGAGTGTTGGGAGAAAACTGCTTTCAAATGAGTTGTTTCATGTGCTCATAAGAGGCCTTTAAGAAAATCAAGTCTTAACTTCATATGTGATGAACTGAAGAGGAATAAAACTCTCTGATGCCGTTCTAACTAATGAGCTGTTTTTGTCTCCTGCAGGCGTCTGTCTTTGCCGAAGCTTTCCCCTCGCTGTCCTCAGCTGACCCATGTGACCACGATACTGTTCCCACACTGACGCAGCTCCTCAGGGCCAGAGCCGGCCAGGACCAGGACCAGGGGTAGGTACTGGGCCCACTGTATGTCTGCGAAAAGTCAGCTCTTAAAAACAAGGAAAAAAGTATAAAAATTAGGTGTATTTTGTTTAACCAATAAGAACCCAGGGTGACACCCGTGTAACAAACACTTTAAATCTTCTAGAATCTCACATGTTCAGCTTTATGCTTCACTTTAACTCATTAAGTCCCTAAGTGACGTATACTCAACACCCTGGTGTGGTGGTCATGGGGCTTTGACAAGAAGTGACTTCTCCAAAATGTGGCTGTGACTGGAAACAGAAATGTGAAAATTTTCAAAAAGCTTATTTTTTGTTACTAGGCTTTTTAAACCCATTTAACAATTCTAATCCGTTAATAGGGTGTCCTGTATTGCATTTAACTTGTTCTGACCAAATTTCCTGAACAAATTAAAGTCAAAATCTTGATATATGTTATGGAGATGCAAAAGAAAAAGGCAGATTTGTGTCTCTGTAAGCAGAAAATGTGTCTATTTTTTTCTATTTTAAAATAAGAAATATCATAAACATAAATACCTATACGCCCATTGTAACTTATATATGTCACATCACAGATCTTTGACATTTAGGGGTAGTATTTTTTTTTTTTAAAACATCAGAAATGTGTTCTATGTGGTCCACTTATAGAACACATCCTTTAAGGATAACTGGGTCTGGGTTCTTATGGATTAAAAATAGCAAAACTATCTGCCAATGGAACAAGAAAATTTGGCTTGTCAAGACTTTCCAAAACAAGTAAAATGATCTAATCTCAATGAACCCACAAATACCTTAGAATTAGTGTATTATAACTAATAACAAGTGCATTTTTCTTGATTCTAATGAAAAACACGTGCCCTATATTCTCAATATCTTGAAAAATATTCTTGAATTAATAATCAGTAAATGCTCGAGCCATCATCTTGATGTAATGATATGCATTATATTTATTGAAACCACCAAAGTCAGACTAAAAACTAGTGAAGATTTTTATCTGGATGTAGAATATTTTTCTGAAAATTCTTGAAATAAGGCAAAAGCTGCAGAATCTTTATATCAAACAAGTGAAACAAAAATAAAAACGGCTGACTAAGAAGAACTATCTTATCAGACAAAAAATAAGCAGATATCCCCTTGATCTGAGATATTTCATCTTACTTAGATTTCAGTTTTTGCAGTGTATGTCTGTAAACATGACCGAATCATTTAGATTTACTGTTTATCTGTCAATCTGTAACTGTGTTTACTGGCTGTGTTGACACATTCCTCTGATTAGTAATAGGATATATCAGAGCCCAGAGAGAAAAATCCTGCTTATAATCAGCTTTAGGGAAATGATACGGAGGATTCTTTTCTGTCGGAAGCTGAAATTCACTGCAAATCTGACAGGACTTGAACACAGCGAGGTGTGTCTAAAAACCAGATAAAACACTAAATCTGAGGGAAATGATCTTGCTGCATGGACAGATAATTTACCTTGACAAGATTTTTTAAATTAAGATTATTAAATCTAGAAATAAGCATGTTGAACGCTTAAAATAAGAAATTAAGTCTTAAAACAAGATAAATGATCTAACACTTCTTGTAAGAAACAAATAATTTGCACAAAAAAGACACAAAATGACTAAAAAAAGGACACAAATTACCAAAAAAAAGACATAAAATGACCAACAAAGACACAGAATGAGAAGACAAAATGACAAAAAAAACAGAAGAAGACACAAATTGACTAAAAATGACACAAAAAAAACCAAGATAAATTATCTAACACTTGTAAATCTAAAGTTTGTTTTTATCTTGGTAAGAAACAAATAATTTTCAGGTCACTCTGCTCGGGCCAGTTCATCACTGCTGGCAGCTTTAATGTATCTTGTTTTAAGAGTTAATTTCTTATTTTAAGCATACAACATTCTTCATATCATAATAATAAATAATGGGAATTGGAACTCCAGGAAACAATTGCCACTCATGTGACACTCGATCATAAATACATCACATGTTCTGTTCTCAGAGAGCAACGCCACCCTGCAGTTCACCACATTAACCACTTGGTGGCCACAATTTGTCACATTTTAAATAGACACAGTATTTGATCCCCACATACAGTAAATCCAGACAAACAACAAATCTTTACAAAACTTCTTTCCATAAACTCAGATGAAACACACAGATGCACATAATTAAACAGTGCTGATAAACATAATGTTTAATGTTGAACACTTAAAATAAGAAATTAACTCTTAAAACAAGATAAATTATCTAACACTTCTAAATCTAAAAAAATGTTTTATCTTGGTAAGAAACAAATAATTGTCAGGTCACTCTGCTCGGGCCAGTTCATCGCTGCTTGCAGCTTTAATTTATCTTGCTCTGTACATTTTTTTGTCTATTTTGGTCATTTTGTGACCAAAAGAAAATGTAAGAAGACACAAAATGACAAAGAAAAGACACAAAAAGACACAGAAGATGTAAAATCACCAAAAAAAGACAAAAAAAGAAGACACAAAACGTAGAATCACCAAAAAAAAGACACAAAAAGTTTATTTTAATCTTTGTAAGAAACAAATAATTGTCAGGTCACTCTGCTCAGGCCAGTTCATCGCTGCTTACAGCTTTAATTTATCTTGTTTTAAGAGTTAATTTCTAACTTTAAGTGTTCAACATGCTTATTTCTAGATTTAATGGTAACACTTTACAATAACCATCATTTATAAATGGTAAACAGATAGTTTATTAATGTTTAACTAGCTACATCATTTATAAATGGCAAATAGATGGGATATTAATGTAAGTTTATAGTTACTTTACCATTAACAAACAATTAAAATTATAATTAATAGTTTATTAATAGTTTTACTTGCACTCATTATAACATTTTTAACACCATAATAAGTATTTTAATGATTTTGAAATTATTCATATTCACCTTTAAGAAATTTGTTGAAAACATTTAAAGATTTAATATGTATAGCACTTTGTAAATGGTTAATAATTGGTCTATAAACCATCTATAAACATCACTTAGTTGGTTATTGTAAAGTGTTACCAATTTAATAATCTTAATTTAAGAAATCTTGTCAAGTGAAATTATCTGTCCATGCAGCAAAATCATTTCCCTCAGATTAAGTGTTTTTATCTGGTTTTTAGACGCACCTTTTTTTGCAGTTTAGTGCACTGAAATACCTACTGAAACCTCTTTGTAAACTATATTAAACAAAATATTCCAGTCATTATCTAAGTAAAAAGAAAAGGGAGCATGGGATTTATAACACAAGACAAAGGGAGACAGTTAAAATTGTAACTGTGAGAAAATCTACATTTCATCCTGTGTGTGTTGTTCCTGTTTGACCCTGCAGGCTTCTGGACAGTTTCCACGACTTGAACAAAATGATTTGCCAGAGATACAAGAGAGCAACGGGCGTGTCTCGTGACCTGCTGCTGAGGACGCTACACCTGGAGCAGCAACACACTGTGAGTATAGAAACAACAACGTGTGATCCATCACTTGATTTACATCCTGCTGACGTGTTTCAGTGTTTGGCATTCTGTAAGAAATGTGATGTCACAGTTCATTATCTCTCTCCACACACACACACACACACACATCATTTCATGCAGAGGAATTAGCGCAGAGCGTTTAGTGTTCACTTCCCGTTTGTTAAGCTTCAGGGTTGTTGAATTGAATTTGTCAGCTGCAGCTCCAGCAGCATTAAAATGACCTGATAGAGCTGCAGCTCCATTCAAATGAAGTGACCGTCGTTAAATGCAAAACACTCGTCGCACTTCACAAGCGCTGATAAATGAAAAGATGAAACAGGAAGGTCTCACTGTTGAACCAAACAATGTGAGGAAACTACACTTACACTGCAAAAAAGGTAAAAAAAACAAACAGATAAAAACAGTAAATCTGAGGGAAATGATCTTGCTGCATGGACAGATAATTTACCTTGACAAGATTTCTTAAATTAAGATTGTTAAATCTAGAAATAAGCATGTTGAACGCTTAAAATAAGAAATTAACTCTTAAAACAAGATCAATTATCTAACACTTCTAAATCTAAAGTTGTTTTTTTATCTTGGTAAGAAACAAATAATTGTCAGGTCACTCTGCTCGGGCCAGTTCATCGCTGCTGGCAGCTTTAATTTGATCTGTTTTGCCATTTTTTTGGTCATTTTGTGACCAAAAGAAGATGTAAAAAGACACAAAATGACCAAAAAAAAAACACACAAAAAGACATAAAATGACCAAAAAAAAACAAAAGATGTAAAAACACAAAAAAGACATAAAAAAAGACAAAAAAAGACACAAAAGACGTAAAATCACAAAAAAGACACAAAAAGACAAAAAAAGACATAACCCCCCCCCTCAAAAAAAAGGAAAAAAAGATGTAAAATCACAAAAAAAGACATAAAAAGACAAAAAAAAGACACAAAAGACGTAAAATCATCAAAAAAAGACACTAAAAGACATAAAAAGACAAAAAAAAAGACACAAAAGACGTAAAATCACCCAAAAAAGACACAAATTTGCCCGTGGCTCGTTAAGATAAATAAATTAATAATAATTAACCACTATATTATATTATATTAGCAGGTGTTCAGCAGTCTAATGTCGTGTGAATCTTTGTGTTTTTTTCTCGGCAGGACAGCAGACCTGCTCCCTGGACAGCCAACCGCCGTCTGTCCCCCGGCCTCCCCTCGGCCAATCAGCACGCTCAGAACACTGCCGCCAAGCGACGGTTGTCGTACGACTACAACAGAAACATCGTGGAGTAACTTTACAGGCTCAGCTCTGCTCGGACTGTCATTCAGCAACGTTTTCCTGAAGAAGTGCAGGTTTTAGCAGAACGGACCAACAGCAGGTTTCTCTGGACTGACAACACGTGAACTATCTGCTACCTGAACTATATACACTTCCTGGTTATTGAAGCCTGAGAAGATGAAAACAGAGCGATAGTTGTGTTTGAGAAGTTTTCTCCTCCAGCTCCTGTTGATGTACACCGGTGGAGTTTTCCATGACACACCTTGTCACCTTGTTCACCACCTCCACCCTCCTGCTTTAATGTTCCTTTTCCACCCTGATAACAGCAGCTTGTCAAAGATTATTTGCAGCCCAATTACCTGTAGTTACAAGGTGCTCGTCACCATGTTGGAGGAAGAGTCAAGAATATTATAAAGTCATAACGTCAACCCTGAAATTCCCCCGTTCTTTTATTATTTGACAGAAAATGTAACAAAATAGAAATTGTTTTCATCTTTGGAATAACTCGTCTTGATGTTTGAATTAAATCTCATTGTGTTGAGCCAAACAGTAACATTGACTTGCAAGGAATGAATACATATCACATAATTTCTTGCACTGCAAAAAGGTGTGTCTAAAAAACAGATAAAAACACTAAATGTGAGGGAAATGATCTTGCTGCATGGACAGATAATTTCACTTGACGAGATTTCTTAAATTAAGATTACTAAATTTAGAAATAAGCATGTTGAACACTTAAAATAAGAAATTAACTCTTAAAACAAGATAAATTAAAGCTGCAAGCAACGATGAACTGGCCCGAGCAGAGTGACCTGACAATTATTTGTTTCTTACCAAGATAAAAAAAACTTTAGATTTAGAAGTGTTGAATAATTTATCTTGTTTTAAGAGTTAATTTCTTATTTAAAGTGTTCAACATGCTTATTTCTAGATTTAATAATCTTAATTTAAGAAATCTTGTCAAGTGAAGTTATCTGTTCATGCAGCAAGATCATTTCCCTCAGATTTAGTGTTTTTATCTTGTTTTTAGAAACCTTTCTTGCAGTGTGCATTCATGATTTTAGAAGTTTAGCATGCTTGGTTGAATGGCCTTTCTCGATAGATATGGGCAAACATTTCTTCCCCCTTTCTCTTATCTTTTGCCTTATGCACGAAAAAAAAATGTTTTCTTATCCACAATATCATCTCTGTTGCCCCACCATTGAGATTTTTTCTTCTTCTAGAGCAGCTCTGCCAGAGCGTCTGCAGAACTGATCAACCTAGAAAAATTGTTGGCTTTGGATATTTCTAGAAACCGAAATGCTGCATATGAAGGTTTCTGAACCACTGCAACCCATTCTCACTGCTTGAAACACACTGCAAACGTGACAAACACAACACCTTTGTAAACTTGACCATCACTGTTTTTAAGACGTAACAATTGCTGTTGCACACACTTTGAAATTACCTTAAAAGCACTACCAGGTTTGGTAAAAAATAACAGGGTTAGACCTACAAAATGTATAATTCAACACAACAAGACACAAAATCATGGCTTCCAGACAACACACCCAACAATAAGTCCAATACCCGGAATGAGACTGGTCTCACTGGTCTCTCACTGGTCTTTAGTCGGGACTTTTTTAGTCCCTGTAGAAGAGCAGGGACATTTTTCTCCCCTGAAAAAAGCCTGGTTACTGATTGGATAGAATGCTAAGCAGGATGTGACGTAGTACTCTACATGACAACAACACGCGCCATTTGTAAAAGCCAGCGAAGCAGTGTTGCCAACTTAGCTACTTCGTTGCTATATTTAGCGACTTTTCAGACCCGCTTAGCAACTATTTTTCAAAAAAGCGACTGGAGACAGATCCAGCGACTTTTTCTGGTGTTATTGGAGATTTTGGGGACTCGTTCTTAATCTTCTTAACGAGCCGCCGGCCAGTGAGTCGAAGCGGCACAGTCCTCCTGCAGCAGTCTCTCCCAGCTGCAGAGCCGGAGGGGATGTTAACCCCTTAGCGTCCAGTCTGCAAATTGCTAACAGGCTAGCAGTTAGCTCTGTAGCAGTACAGTGTGTATGTGCTGCTGTTGCAGGAGGTGTTCACTTAGCGATCTCTGTTTGTTTACAACAAGCGCCGGACACTCTGTGCACAGTTAGTGATGCCGGTTAATTCACAATCACTATGTTTATGATCAGCGGAGACGCTGTGCATAATTAGCCATGCTGCTTTCTTTATGATCAGCTGCTGACGTTGTGCACGTTAGCTACGGCAGCCACAGTTGGGTCTTCGTGTTAAATCCGTCGCGACGATCGAAAACCATACGTAACCTCCAGAGTCTCTAAATCCCTCTGGGGGCCTTTTTGTAATGGAGACATGCAGAGTGTTTGACTTTAGAGAGGGCGTGGCCTGAGACTTTCCCGGCAGCCACTCTTCCCCCTAAAGGAAACACGGCTAATGGGATGCAAACATCCTGGGGTGATTTGGATCGTCCACCAGCCTCCTCTGCCTCCCTCCCAAGCAACCACCCAATGGAGAAACCACACAGCTGTTTCTCTTCATCAGCGGACAAAAAAATGTTGCAGATTAACGTATCTGTGGTTTGCAGAAATGTACAATGCCAACATTCTTTGCTGGTGACAGAACTGAACTGATTGAATTAAGTTACAGAAATAATTCATGTAGCAGTGAACTCATCTGTGCGTTAAAAAATCAACATAAAAGGAATAATTGATATTTGGCACATTAGCATTAAATCGAAATCCTGCGGAGTAGTTCTTCATGTTTGAGCTACTCTGTATCTCTCAGTGCCAAGTACATCAGTGTTTTCTATAGTTATATTTAGTTACAGTTATATTTCCAAATACAGTGACATTAAACTTCTTTCTGCCTGTCAGTAAAAAAAAATGTTTTTGTTTTGTTAGAGAAAAAAAGGCAATGGCATAATGCTCCCTTTTTACAGCCGCTCCATTAACACGGTGTCTTGACCTTGTAGCTGCAGGAAATCTTTATTCAAACCTCAACTCGACAACAGAAAGCTGCTGTGTACAACATATCTCTACAGATGTCAGCTGGATTCATGCAAATGTCAAAGCTCATGTCTCTCTCTTTGTTGGTTTTGAATTATAGAAGTAACAGATAATCCCACTGGAGAATAAAGTAAAGCATTATTTTTACTTGCAGAACACTGAAGATGGCTCCAGATGGGACGATGATACATTTTTTCCTTTTACATTTTGTGAAGTGATGCATGTGCTTTCATTGTGTATTTGCTACAGAAAAAGCCAGTAATGACACTAATGACTCTTACAATTTTTTGGTTTCTCAGAGAAACAAGTTTGTCTTCCAGTTAGTGCCAACAGGAACACCAATGAAAGTGCCAATGTTTACGAGGTAACAGAAGCGAAGCGGACACATTCAGGAGGAGATTTCGCCTCTTGTTTCTCAGACACACTGAAGTGGACTCAAACACAGATTTTGGCATGTGATGTTTTCTTTCTGGTTTTTTTCTGTCTGGCTTCCCGTCTGCCTCTCTCTCTCTCTCTGTTTCAGTACACTCACAGTTGAGTCCACTTCACGGGCAAAACTTGAATCTAGCTGCCAATCAAAACAATGTTTTTATGAAAATATTGTTCACATAATGACCATGTCAACGATGCACTGTACATTTTTTAATTTAAACATACTATCACATATTATCACCTCAGAAGGTTTATTTCGCTCTGTGTTGTATATTTCACCTGTCAATCATTTGTGATGATATTCAGAAACAATCGTGTGTGTGTGTGCGTATGTATGTGTGTGTGTGTGGGTGTGTGCGTCTGCCATTTGTATAAACTACAAATTGCTGAAAAAGAAAAAGATGAATATTTTCTGATCTGTTGAAATGAGAAAGAAGGAGTAGTCGCCTTGTTAACTGACATAATAAAATGATACTGTGTGATGGCCGACTGATTCCTCTCCACATTCACAAGTTTGTTGTGTGTTTAAAGGGACAGTTCACCCCACAAAACGCCTTGTGCTTTTTATCATTCTAGATTGTTTTGGTGTTAGTTGCCAATCAGCAGTAATGATGTCTCTGGTGCTCAAAGCACCAAAAAAACTCAATGTTAGTTTCTCTACAAAAAGGCTCCAGAGATTTAGAGACTGGAGGTGATGTATGGTTTTAGATCGTCGCGACGGATTAAACACGAGAGACTCAACTGTGGCCGCCGTCGCTAACTGTGCACAGCGTCAGCAGCTGATCATAAACAAAGCAGCATGGCTAATTATGCACAGCGTCTCTGCTGATCATAAACATAGTGATGGTGAATATACTGGCATCACTTACTGAGTGTCTGGTGCTTGTTGTAAACAAACAGAGATCGCTAAGTGAACACCTCCTGCAGCAGCAGCACATACACACTGTACTGCTACAGAGCTAACTGTTAGCCTGTTAGCAGTTTGCAGACTGGACGCTTAGGGGTTAACATCCGCTCCGGCTCTGCAGCTGGGAGAGACTGCTGCAGGAGGACTGTGGACTACAAAAGTCTCCAATAACACCAGAAAAAGTCACTGGATTTGGATTTTGGACATTTGGATTTTTTGAAAAATAGCCGTTAAAGGGGTCTGAAAAGTCGATAAATATTGCAACAAAGTCGCTAAGTTGGCAACACTGCTTCGCCGGCTTTTACAAATGGCACGTGTTGTTGTGGCGTCGAGTACTACGTCACATCCTGCTTAGTGTTCTATCCAATCAGTAACCAGGCTTTTTTCAGGGGAGAAAAACGGCCCTGCTCTTCTACAGGGACAAAAAAAGTCCAAAAGACAAAAGTCTGCTCCAGACGGCTCATATTCAAATTAGGGGCGTTTAAACAAGTGAGACCCGCCTCATTCCGGGTATTGGTCTGTAGTGGAAACAGCCTTGTTGTGTGCAGTTTCATGGACCTGGAAGTTCAGTAACTTCAAACAACTGCGTTGATCTTTGGGTTCATGTGGAACACGAACACCCGTTGTGTGTTTGTACAAACCCATTCTGGCATTGGGCATAAAGTCATAAAAAGCTGCTCATGGGCTCTCCATAACAGTATGAGACATCAAATAAATGATCCAGTTAATTACGCAACAACAAACTTGATTCATTCTGTAAAAGAGGTGGTTAAAATATAAATCTAAACATCTGCTGAGCTGCTAGAAACCTGCAGGTCACAAGTCTGAACCAGCACCATCTCCCCCTGACTATCAATACACAGAGGGGAAAAACAAACAGATAAAATAGCAGACATCGCGACATCTTTAACTAGACCTTGTTTATCAAAACAACATGTTGTGTAATGCTTTTAGATGTGTGTTTACATCTATTGAGTCATGCATGTTTGTGAGAAGGGATATAGACTGAACTTGACTAAAGTTTAGCTCAACTGAAATGAGTCATAGCGACTCCAATAACTGAATTATGTCTTGACACATCATTGGACTTAAACTACAGCACCCAAGCTTTAAAATTATATTAAATTGCAGGTTGAATATAATTTGTCTGCAGTCTTGCTCAGGAATTTGCGCTCCATCAAAGGCTGAAGACATCACCTTTTTCATTTTTAAATAAAAAGCTGTCGACGGTGAGATGAGTGAAGCAGCTCTGCGGTCCACAGAGAGTTAAGCACTTTATTTGCTGAGTCAGAGCAGCTGCCTGGCTGCCTGCTGCTCCGTGATAACAGAGCTTTGTACTGCGTGGTAGGAAACAGGCCTCTGGGCTGCAGACCGCCCTGACTTCACCGCTACACTGCACGAGTCAGCCAGCCTTTTACATAAACACCAACAAGACAGCCATTACTTCCAGGAGAAACTAACAGAGCGTGCTGAAGGTGTTTTATTGTGCCTAGCAACCGCCGTTAAAACAAAAGGCAGAACTGAACTGGAAATTAAGGCCCCGTTCACATGAGGACGATTGCGGGTAAAAACGACAAAACATTTTATCGGAAGTGCCTGTTTATATTATTTAGTTATCGCTGGAGGCAGTATCAAAATGACAAAAAAAAGACACAAAATTACTAAAAAAAAAAAGACACAAAATTACTAAAAAAAAAAAGACACAAAATGACAGAAAAAAACTAAATTACTTAAAAAAGACACAAAATGACCAAAAAAAAGACACAAAATTACTACAAAGAAAGACACAAAATGACCAAAAAAAGACACAAAATGACCAAAAAAGACACAAAATTACAAAAAAAGTCACAAAATGACTGAAAAAACACAAAATTACTTTAAAAAGACACAAAATAACAAAAAAGACACAGAAGAATTACCAAAAAGACACAAAATTATTTAAAAAAGACACAAAATGACCAAAAAAAGACACAAAATTATTTTAAAAAAGACAAAAAAGGACCTAATAAAAGACACAAAATGACCAAAAAAAGACACAAAATTATTTTTAAAAAGACAAAAAATGACCTAATAAAAGACACAAAATTACTAAAAAAGACACAAAATAATTTAAAAAAGACACAAAATTCCCCAAAAAAGTCACAGAATTACCAAAAAAGACACAAAATTATTTAAAAAATACACACAATTATTAAAAAAGACACAAAATTATTTGTAATTAAAGGGACCTTCCACACACAACACGGTAAAGTGCCATTCATATAAAACTCACATTAAACTTTAATATCAAGGTGGGGGCCACAAAATATCGTCACAAGGGCCACAATTGGCCCGCAGGCCGCAAGTTTGAGACCCATGGTGTAGACTGTGACGCCGTTTTTGGGGCTTAAAAACGCAAAAATCTGAAACCACCGTCCAGAGTGTAAAACCTGAATACGCTCCGTAAACAAGATAAATAATCTAACATTCTAAATCTAAAGTTTTTTTTATCTTGGTAAGAAACAAGTAATTGTCAGTGCACTCTGGTCGGGCCAGTTCATCGCTGCTTGCAGCTTTGATTAATCTTGTTTTAAGAGTTAATTTCTTATTTTAAGTGTTCAACATGCTTATTTCTACAAATGAAACGTCTTCACACAAAAAGGCATTTAAAAAAGATTGGGACTTCTTCTCCTCCTCCTCTTTTCTTCTCTTTTGATACTGCACACCAGAGAGCTTTGATGGCTGTTTCATCTTGCAAAATATCAAAACATAACCTGTCTGTCACTTGACGTGACCTGACCTCTGTGATAGGGGTCTGACCGTCTAAAGGGGGGCAAGGCAATGACCACACGTCATGTGACTCAGCACCACAAGTGACAAAATGTCATTGTTTATCTGTTTCTTTGTCTTGTTAATATTTATTATTTTCAAGAGAGAACATGAAGCGAGGGCGACAATGGGCATCGAAACTTATTATTATTGGGTTTGGTTTTTTTCTCCTTCGAGGGTGACTGGTGGCGACCCTCCAACAGATGGTGCTCTTGGTGACCACCTAGACCTCACGGTAAGAACTAGATTTTAGTAGCCCTCGTCTCTGAAGTCCACGAAAGCGCTGGCACATTAATTCTTTATGAAACATAACTTTAAACGTAAAACAAAGCAACGTCGAACCCTGCCGTCAACTTTCCTCGAAAGTTCCAGCTGTAAACTCCATGAGAAAATACGGAGATAAGGTCAAATATATTTAGTATAAAAACATAGAATGAGATGTTATCCTCATTTCACCTCTTATATGTTCTATTGATTGTGTTTTGAAAGTAAAAAGATATATATAATTTTTATTTTGTTTCTTTTGGGTTTAAAAATGTTAATCCAGTAAGTCAAGTGAAAACATGATTATCAAGTCATATAGGTGAGGTTTTGATACCAACATGGCTCGTTAAACATTATTTTAAGTGGCAGAATGAAAAATATATAAAAACAGGCAAAATAGCTCAAGACTCTAAAGGATTAAAAGCACACTATGCAAGACTTGTCTCTCAATCAGGCACTCCTGATTCATAGAACCAGTCCAGTCTTTAGGGTGAACCTTCATATGGAGACACAAGTTACACATTTAAAAAAGGTTTGTTGACGTTATGTCGCGTCCTCCTAATTCTGCCTCCAGGTTGCTTCTCCCAGACAAGCAGTAGTCAGGCACGTGACCCGTGCATAATCACAACATTTTCCAGCTTTTGTACTCGTAAAAGAAGTGAGATGTAATGCTTTAAAGAGTCAGCTTTGTAGCTGCTGGTTGGTAGATTTACAGCTGCTCTTTGTTTTTTCTTGGTTGTGGAAAATCCTTTAGACATCATGGGAACTCTCCACTAACACAGAACAGGTTCTTTAAGGTAACAAGATGAATCTAACACTTCTAAATCTAAAGTTTTTTTTTATCTTGGTAAGAAACAAATAATTGTCAGGTCACTCTGCTCGGGCCAGTTCATCGCTGCTTGTAGCTTTAATCGATCTTGTTTTTTGTTTTTTTAACTTCTTTTTATTTCCTTTTTTCCAAGTGCAGTCATACATTCACAAATTCAAAGAAACAGCACAGGTGTACATGGAGTAGAGGTTGTCCATGGAGTTTGGCATCCCAACAATATCCAGACAGAGTCCGTATTTGAAAGTGGGCAGTGGTGCTCATTAAGCGAGAAGGTTAATATACAGTGTACAAACATTCGCTATTCATATTTGAATGGCGAGGGAGGAAAAAATAAGATAGTTAAAGAATAATAAATAAATCAAACAAAAGCAAAACACACATGCATAGAACACATCAGTCAGATCAAAAGTCATATCAGTTAATAAAATGTGAAATAATTGGGGACCATTTAGTCAGGAATACATCAGTTTTCAAGTGTAACCTTGCGGTTATATTTTCCATATAGTAAACATCCTTAACTTCCTCTCTCCATTGTGCTACTGTGGGGGGCTGCAGTCTCAGCCAGGAGATTGTAGTCAGCTTCTTAGAAATTAGAAGAAGGATTCTCAGCAATACCCTCTGATTATTGTTATCTAGATCTTCTGGCAATATTCCTAACACAAAACAGGATGGTTCTAAGGGAAGATCTACATTTAAACACTTTTTAATTTCATTTTGTATGTTTAGCCAATATCTTAACAATTTTGGGCAATCCCAAAATATATGTGTGTGGTCTCCTACCATACCACAGCCAATCGATCTTGTTTTAAGAGTTAATTTCTTATTTCAAGCATTATTTCTAGATTTAATAATCTTAATTTAAGAAATCTTGTCAAGTGAAATTATCTGTCCATGCAGCAAGATCATTTCCCTCAGATTTAGTCAGTTTTTATCTTGTTTTTAGACACACCTTTCTTGCAGTGTTTGTACTTTGAATGCAGAACTTTTTCTTGCAGTGATGTAATCTCACAGTTCCACCACTGATCTGGAGTGACTGAAGCTTTTGAGACTTTTTCCAGGATCCAGGATGCGCGTCCAGGACTCTGAGCTGAACACACCCTGCTGTGTGTGTGTCTGCTGTGGGAGGAGGATGCGTTGAACAGGGGTGGTTCAAGTTCACTTAGGACAGCCCCCAAACCCAGTTGGTTCCCACACAGTGAGAGAGGAAAAGACAGGAGCGCTTGTGTCAGAGGCGGAGAGGGAAGCCCCGGGGAGCAGCTCCCTCCTCTGATGCTGATCCGGACTAAAAGCAGCCATGCATTCTGTCGGCAGGTCGTGGCTGCTGCTCACAGGCTTCATACTCTTTTATTTCATCTACCTGCTGTTCGGGGCGCTGGTTTTCTCCAGCATCGAGCGGCCGGTGGAGGACAAGCTGCGACATGACATGGAAGCCCTGAAGCAAGAGTTTCTGAACCAGAGCTGCCTCAACTCCGCGTCGCTGGAACTCTTTCTGGTCAAAGTGCTCACGGCCAACAAGTACGGCGTCTCCGTGCTCAGAAACTCCTCCGTGACCTCCAACTGGGACCTGGCATCCTCCATGTTCTTCGCCAACACTCTGGTCACCACTGTGGGTGAGTCCACAGCACACAAAGTTTCACAAGGAGAAAAAGTCACCTGGTGGCGTTTTTGCGCAAAATGCGTAAAACAGGAAAAAAGAGCTTAAAATCCCTGGTAGAAACCATATTATATTACACATTACAGTCATATTTCGCCATAAACTATCAACAAAACAAACACACCGGTAGCACAATTAAAGGCACTGGATGAAAAGCACACAAGAGTCCAACACTGCTATTAACTTTATGGCGTTATTTTCTTTTTTTGCCACGTGTCGTGGATGTGAGTGGCAGCTGTGACTTTAAGGATCATAACAAACACTTATAGAAAACCCCAGAGCCTGGGGGAAAGTAGGTCTCCACAATATTTAACCCTGTGGAGTCTCCAAAATCACCAAATCCAGACTTGTTGACTCCATCCAGACTAGAAAATAAAGCGGCGTGGAGCCCTACTGTAAATTTACCTCTAAAGATCTGGCTGTAAACTCCATGAGGCCAGTTTCAGTTTGATGATGATATACCAAGTAAAACTGGAGACAAGCTCAAATACATTTAGTATAAAATGATAGAACTGGATGGAACCCTCTTATGTTATATTTGACACCTTTGTTCACATTTGCAACATTTCACATTTCTTTATTGAGCATGATAGTGTTTGAAAGTTAAAAAAAAGATTCAAAATCACATTTTATGTTGGACTAAAGGACTAAAAAAGACACAAAATGACTAAAAAAAAAAGATGCAAAATGACCAAAAAAAGACACAGAAGAAGACAAAAAATTACTAAATAAAGACACAAAATGACTAAAAAATACACAAAATGACAAATTGTTACGCTAAACACACAAGACACAAATAAAATCGAGTTCCACTAGAATAAAAACCAGAGTTGATGACAGGATCACACACAATCACAAGATCACATTTATGTTGGTTTTTCTTTGTTTCTTTTTGGTTCAAAATGTTGATCCAGTAAGTCAGGATAAAAATCAATTATTATTAGGTCATATAGGTGAGGTTGTGCTGAAAAAAAATATACCAACATGGCATTTAAACATGTTTTAAGTGGTGTATACAGGCAGGATGAAAAGGATTCAAAATGGACAAAATAGCCCAAAACTCCAGAGAGTTAAAAGATTAGATAATTTACTGTTTTCAAATTCAAATGTGGAAGACACTTTATTTTCAGTTATTCATCCTGATCAGAGCAAATGTCCAGAGGACTTTTATTGTTGTTTACTGTTATGTTGGTGTAAAAAAACAAAACTGTTTTTACGTTAAAAAAACATTTACAGTAATAAATACGGTGCAACTTTTTCTAATATTACGGTAAAATGATATTAGCACTGCTGATTTCACATTTAAGATTTTTTTTTAAAGATTATATTTTACTGTAAAAAAATAAAAAGTTGAGTACTGTATGTTCAGGGTCAGTTAATCACTGATTATTTTAATAAAGATTAGATGACAAAGAACTATCAAACACCATTTCTAAATCACCTTACCTTTTTCTGCCTTATATACTTTATAATATTCATGGATGTGATAGGACAATATCAACCCATAATATTGGTCAACTGTTTTAACATTTCCCTTGGTGGAATCTTCAAATGAACTAAAGACAGATATGTTGGTCAGCTGATGATAAATATCGCTATGAATCGGTTTTGGCTTTAAAAACAGTTTTTTTATAGAACTTGCAGTATAATGCAGAAAACGATGCTTAATGTGATTTAAAAATGATGTCATTGTCACATAGTTTGGACAAATAAAATGTCTCTGTCATCTACAAACGGCTGAAAGGAGGCAGCGAACAGGCAGCAGGGTGTGGTACGACTTCTCAAAAGTTTGTGATGACAATGTAATACATCTTATTAAAAAACACCCTCAGAGTCTACAGCAGAGATGTTGATTCACACACATAGACTGTATATAAATAATGGACGTAGTCACAGTGACGTCTGGTTGGTTTGTGGTCCGTTGGAAGCATCGAGTTCAGCGTTACACTCGTCTCCATCTTGTTTCTGATACGGGGAGCAGACCATATGTGGACTGTAGAGGGATCTGATCACGGACTCACTCTACGGGTCATTTTGGTAGTTCTACCGGTCCTTTAGATGGTTCTACGGGTCCTTTAGGTGGTTCTACGGGTCCCTTGGGTGGTTCTACTGTCCTTTAGGTGGTTCTACGGGTCATTTCGGTAGTTCTACGGGTCATTTTGGTAGTTCTACGGGTCCTTTAGATGGTTGTACGGGTCCCTTAGGTGGTTCTACGGTCCCTTAGGTGGTTCTACGGTCCTTTAGGTGGTTCTACGGGTCCTTTCGATAGTTCTACGGGTCCTTTAGGTGGTTCTATGATCCTTTAGGCAGTTCTACGGGTCCTTTCGGTGGTTCTACGGGTCCCTTGGGTGGTTCTACTGTCCTTTAGGTGGTTCTACGGGTCATTTCGGTAGTTCTACGGGTCATTTTGGTAGTTCTACGGGTCCTTTAGATGGTTGTACGGGTCCCTTAGGTGGTTCTACGGTCCCTTAGGTGGTTCTACGGTCCTTTAGGTGGTTCTACGGGTCCTTTCGATAGTTCTACGGGTCCTTTAGGTGGTTCTATGATCCTTTAGGCAGTTCTACGGGTCCTTTCGGTGGTTCTACGGGTCCTTTAGGTGGTTCTACTGGTCCTTTCGGTAGTTCTACGGGTCCTTTAGGTGGTTCTACGGGTCCCTTAGGTGGTTCTACGGTCCTTTAGGTGGTTCTGTGGTCCTTAGCATTAACTGCTGGTAGTTTAAATGTTGGTTACTGACCTCAGAAAACTGAGCAGCGACTCCTTGGAGTGTCTGTTAGTTCAACCAAACGCTGAACAAGACATTTAATGAACAAAACGTTCAAATAATACGTCATTAAGTGAAAATACAGTGAAAGGGTCAAAGTTATGAGACCAAACCGCTAAACGTCCTTTTTTATATCTATATAACGTTATATATAACTTTATTGACACGTTGCCGTGGATACGCATTGTTCTGCTTCTCTCCTGATGACGGCTCGCCTTGTTAGTGACCTCTCAATCAAAGGTAGTCCCGCCCCAAATCTTATGATTATTTATCTTCTATTTTCTTCTAAATGGGGCCATTATTTACACTATTAAAATCAGATTGTCTTGAAGAAGATTTTTTCCTAGTGATTGAGACCATAGTGTTGTCCTAAAAAACATTTCTGAGGTAATAAATCAAGTGAGAAATTTTCTCATTTTGCACTGAAATGAATGGACAGATTTTTTTTGCAGCCAAACCTAGCGCCCCCTGCTGGAATTTTCTGTAGACTGCAGGTTAAGGCACTTCCTGGTTTGCCTCCCTGCTCAGACCCGGAGGTTGCCGCCTGTTTATAACTCACCGGCACCGCCACATGCTTCTACACCCACATCACCTTAATCAGTTGGTTTGTTGAGCTTCATTCCTGAGGATAAAATCTTGCTGTACAAGATCACCTCTTTTCGTTTTGGAGAGTTTAATCAGTTATTGAAACTTGGCACAGTAACCTGTCAGTGCAGTTACAGTCTGAGCTCATTCCTCTCGGTCAGACTGCTGTGAAGGTTATTAAGAGGAGAGAACAGGAAACAGGAATGATCTAGATCTCACCGGTTTCATTGTTGAATGTGTGAACGTTTCCCCTTTTTTTTTTTTTTTTTTTTTGAATATTGTAAGGATGCTGCTCAAATTAACTCTTTAAACAAGATAAATTATCTAACACTTCTAAAACCGGAATAAAACCACATAAAACCATTTAAAAACAGGATAAAACCAAGGGATTGATTAAATTAAGATTGTTAAATCTAGAAATAAGCATGTTGAACACCTAAAATAAGAAATTAACTCTTAAAACAAGATCAATTATCTAACACTTCTAAATCTAAAGGTTTTTTTTTTTAAATCTTGGTAAGAAACAAATAATTGTCAGGTCACTCTGCTCGGGCCAGTTCATCGCTGCTTGCAGCTTTAATTTATCTTGTTTTAAGAGTTAATTTCATATTTTAAGCCTACAACATGCTTATTTCTAGATTTAATAATCTTAATTTAATCAGTTTTACTCCTAAATTGACCAGCAGGAGTTTAATTTTCTCTCATGTTGCCAATATGAACATTATGTTATAATTATATTCATATTTGGAACAAATAAACTTACACTATTATACAACTCCTCGTATTATCTGACCCTGAGAAGGTTTGCCGTTCGTACACATTGTCTTAAAACAACACCAGCTTAATATGAATCACTCACATTAATTTGTGGGAAACACCCAGTGCAACAACAACAGTTAAGCACATCACAGAACTGCTAATTCACATTCTCCTTTCAGACGCAGCTGGTTGTGTTTTTCAGTTGATGTTACAAAAAACATTGCCAGTCACTATGATCCTGATGAATCCACTGACCTTTATCAGATGTATTTCCTGTTGAAACAGGAAGCTGAGGCAAAAAGAATCTTGCAGGAATGCAGGGAGAGCAGGTTTAAAAAATCATCTGCCTGTCAGGAAGGAAATTAGTCAGCACTGTTTATTTCTTGTTGCATTATCAGAATCAGAATCAGAAGCCTTTATTGTCACTGCACAGAGTAACAAATATGAGTACAACGAAATTAGCCATCAACCCGTCCAAAACGTATAAATCACACATACAATATGACAGAGGAGAAGAAAAGAAATACAGCACAACGTGAGGAGAGAAAAGGAGGAAAAAACAATGAAGAAAAACTCAGCAACATAAGCACATACACAATACACTTCACAACATGAACAGACTTACATTTTACGGGGAGGGGGGGCAGCATAGTCAAGCAGCCATCAAGTCCCGCAGCTATCATGGCGCTGGTCACAGACCCGCTTGTCTCGATGGGGGTACGGATTGGGGGGTTTATGCATATCTGTATATGTGGGAGTTTGAGCGTGTAAGCCTGAGAACTCTTTTTTTTTTTTTTTTTTTTGGGAAACCTTTTGCCCAGTACCTAATCAGTCCCCATCTCAGCTCGCTGGAATGATGAAAAATGATAACATAGCGGTTGCTATGGAGACAACCTTGCTAGATGACACATAAAACCAGAATATAACCACATAAAACCAGAATAAAACCAGAATAAAACCACATAAAACCAGAATAAAACCATTTAAAACCAGAATAAAAGAAAGAGATTTCTTAAATTAAGAAATCTCGCCTTTTGCCCAAATTAAGAAATTACGCCTTTTGCCCAGTACCTAATCAGTCCCCATCTCAGCTCGCTGGAATGATAAAAATCGATAACATATCGGTTGCTATGAAGACAACCTTGCTAGGCCCCAAACAGCAGCAGACAGTTCTTCTTGTCAGGTCACTCAGATTGTGAGGAGGGCCAGCTCTAGGCAGATTTAAACAGGTGCCACACTGCTTCCATTTCTTAATGATGGCTTAACTGAACTCTGTGGGATGTCCAGTGAGTTGACATTTTTTTGTAGCCATCTCTTGACCGCTTTTCACTGATCTTTTCTCTGAGTTGCTAGGAGTTTTCTTTTGTCTTCATGTTGCAATTGTAGCAGGAATAGTGATGAACCAGAGACTGGACCTCCCAGACACATGGTTTTTTATACTACGGTCACTCAACATAAATCAGCTGCACTCAAGTGATCTCCATTTCACTAACTGTGACTCTGCTGCATCAACTAGCTGGAACTCTGTTGAATTAGGTCAGTTACTTTAAAGGGTATGAATTCTTATGCAACAATGTATTTTACCTTATATATTTCTAATTAATTGATACTATTTTTAAAAAAATCTGTTTTCACTTTGATATTAAATAGGTTTTTTTTTTAAAAAGGAAAAACTATATTGACCAAAAGGGTGTAACATCCAAGGGGTATGAATACTTTTGCAAGCCACTGTATGCAGAAATATTCAAATACTATAGGCTATAACACATTTTATTGCATGTGATTTGCCTTTAACTGCATGGGATTCGCACCTATAGAAGTTTTACTTTTGCTAAAATTTAGCCTAACTTTGAAGCTTTATTTCACCCGAAGATATCATTACAGTAGTATTAATGGATTCTTCGATCTTCTAGTTTCATATGATACTAATTAGGGGTGTGCCATATCGTATCGTTCACGATAATATCGGTATATTTTTTTTATGGTTAAAAAAAAATTCATATCATGATATTGGCAACATTCCTACTTCTTGATGTAGTGGTTAAAGTTGTTTTAATCACAAAAAGCTACTGACTCCCTGTCGTTAAACACATGCAGCTTTCAAAATAAGAGCACAGTGTGTTAACAGAATCCACCACAGAACTTACAAGAAGACTGTCAAAATAAGATGCCTTAAATAAAACATATAATAACCTTTTATTCTCCTTTACAATATTTCATTAAAATATGCCCCCGGAACCCCTAAATGGTTATTTTTTATTATTTGTTCATACTCAAGAGTCAAGAGTAATTTTTTTGTATTTGGCAACTGTTGAGACTTCACACTACATTTTAGATTTTCATTTATTTGTACATTTTCTATATCTTTTTAGGTATCTCCTAATATCTTCAAGAATATCGTTATCGCAAAAAATGCCTGCAATATCGTGATATTCTTTTAGGGCCATATCGCCCACCCCTAATACCAATATCCTTCTGAGCCTTAAATCTGAATACACGACCACCTCGGAAAGAAAAAAAAAATGTCCCGATGGCCTGCTAAGGGTTTTAGCAAGTTACTATGAAATCACATGCACTCACAGCGACACTGACACTCACATGGGACATGTAAACTCATGCATGAAGCAGAACAGATATGACCTTTGTGTTCAGGGAAACGTCCTTTGCTCTGTGTGATGTGTGATTTTCTTTCACAATGCAGCATTTGTTTCCTTACGTGACATTTCCTTTAAATGTTATCTTGAGCTGGTTAATATGTTTAGTTTCCAACAAGAGAAAAAAACACAAGCAAGTCAGATGACCAGGCAGATTGTGAACAAAGCACCAGTTTATTATCTGAAGGTAAAACTGAAAGTGAAACAGAAAATGTAATTTATATGGCACGTTATGATGCCATATGACATATCATGTGTAGACACACATACAATAGGTACGGTACGTTAAAGTGGAACCAGAAAGTTCTGCTAATTCAGAAAGAGGAAGTTTACTACGGGCAGATTGGGAAGTCACGTTTGCCTGTTGAGTGCATTTATAACTTCAGATGAGACTCAAAATGACCACAAAGAGAAACGTGTTTAAATAATGTCTGTAATGGAGGCTCAACAAACATGCTCATGTGCATGCTCCATACTAGGGGTGCACAGATTGCAATTTTCTGGCCGATCACCGATTTTTAAAAAGCCTGACCTGCCGATTCCGATTTGGGCCAATACCGATTTTTTTATAACTCACTGGATACACCTTCAAAGTTTGAATCTTATTTTATTGAAAAACAATAACACAGCAGATAAATGAAATCACAATGTCTGAGGTAGTTAATAAAATAATCAACTTAAAATAAATAGCAACGATTTACAGGACAAACTAACAAAGGAACTGCAACCATAAATAAAGTGTCCTGAGTCTTTGGTTTCGTTATAGTACAACATACATACAACTTGGGATGGGCATACATTTTTGAATATTCGAATAGTCATTAAATCATAAAAAAATCGAATGGCATAAGGTTAAAAAACACAAGAAAATATCAAGATAAAAACCAAATAAAAAAGACAGTCTGGCTGCAGACTTGCACTGTCAGGACCAGAAGTTGATATGAAGCCTTCCAAAATAAAAGCAAGTCTACCGGAAGCACGGAAGACTTCAAGTATAAAGCTGCCAGGAACCCAAAATACAAACAAAAGACACAGGTGTCTATGGAAATGTACCTTCTTTTTTTTTTTACCATTTATACACACAAAAACAGCAGAAAAATTATAAATAATAAAACTACAAAACAGTCCATTTGCACGTAAATAAAAAAAAATAGTAATAGTTGTCATTGTAGAAAGAAAATTCCCATTTTAAAAATGGTCTAGAAACATAAATGTCACACTGTGAAAGCTCCTATGATTGAACTTTAACTGGCTTTCTCAGCCTGTCTACATATCATATATAAATAAAGTTATTACTGTAAATAAAACAAGTGTATTTTCAACAAATAGATGGACTACAGAGGGTTAAAGGCATTTGAGGAAAATGTTCTTCCCCCGGAGGTGAAACAATCAGCAGAAAATCCAATCGTGATGCCTGTCTCCTGAACGCAGCAGCAAACATTTACTTTGTCTGTGTGTCTGATCTGCGTCTAAACAGATTTCACGTCTCTGACAGTTAGAAACATCCATGCAGTCGTGTCATTAAGTCTCAACATGGAGCTGAAATTTTGAAGAGTTTGAATACAGCTGACGTGAAACAGAATGAAATGTTAATTCTCTCTTGGAGGTTTATGGGCTAGAAGCTGGTGACACTTAGTCTGTAACCACAAAACAAACAGTCCACGGAAATTAGTAATGCTGATCTGGAAAATCTAATCAAAGATGAATTATGGCTCTAACCACAAAATAAGGAATGTGCTATCTCAGCAGATCTGCAGCAGCAGAGTGATTCTACTATCAGGTTCATACCACAGATGGCTGTTCAACAAAAACATTTTGCACTCGTCTCCATCCATTCCATGTTTTTTCTAGTCATGTGATTTCAGAGTAACATCCAACTAACCATGTTTGTGTTAGTCTCAGTCTCAGAGTGTTGCTACTGATGGACAATAACATGGCTGACAAAGGAAGCTTTGTCCTGATCTCATGAAGTCTTCCTCTTCTCCGCCTCCATGACCATAAACACATCACTCAAATCCAATCAGAGCTTCATTATATTGAGGATGTAATTATGTTAAGTCCTAAAACTTACCTAGTGACATAATTTATCTTAGTAAAGAGAAAATCCTGCACAGCTCCATTAGGATCCAATGTCTTTTCATTCATTTAAAAAAACATCTATAAAAGCAAGAAGCGTGTGTGTGTGCGTGTGTGTGTCTAGTTCAGGGGTCTGCAACCTTTACAAACAAAAGAGACATCGTTGGACAAAAAAAGAGAAATAATGTCGGAACAGAGCCACAAACCTTATTTTAAGCCTTACAATGGAGATGTAACAGCCTACTAAGGCCCCGTTTACACGAGGACGCTTGCAGGTAAAAACGACAAAATATTTTATGTGAAGTGCCTTTTGTTTAGACAGTGACGGCGTTTTTTGGCGCTTAAAAACGCAAAAATGTGAAACCAGCCTCCAGAGTGTAAAACTGTAATCCGCTCCACCGTAGCGCGTCCGTCTACACTGACAAGACACAAAACTCTGATCTGATCTGCTCACATCACGTACGCCTTTACGTCACATACATGCTCCAGTACAGGGAAATAAAGAAACATGTGGGATTATTTCCATGCGTCTGACCTTCAAGCTGCTCTGGCAGCTCTAATAAATTTACAGGAGTCTTTCTTTTTTGTAGTGTGCCTAGTAGAGGAAGTAGATATTAAATGATAGTTTGTGCTGTGAGAACAGGTTGTTCTCACATTGAGGTTCCTGCTATTGACCTCAACTGCTGCTTTTTAGTGCTTTTAACCTGAAACATTTGCTACAGCCCATCATCAGGAGCCAATCATGTTCTGTTGTTTCCACGTCTTTTAGGCAGATTTACAGCAGCTTTACCTGAGCCCCCGATTTCAAATCTCCTTTTCTCTCACTTAACACTTTAAAAGTCCTCCTCTTAGTCTTTTCCCTCCTCCAACATGTCTGCCCTCTTTCCTCTCCTCCAGGTTACGGTCACACCACTCCTCTGTCTGACACTGGGAAAGCTTTCTCCATCCTCTACGCCCTGATCGGCGTCCCCTTCACCATGCTGGTGCTCACCGCTTGTGTCCAGAGGATCATGTACCCTCTGGTGCTGGCGCCCGTCAGCCTCCTGCAGCGTTCGGGTATGGAGGCTCGGCCGGCCACCGTGGTCCACTTCCTGTTGCTGCTGGTTCTGGTAGTGTTGTGCTTCTTTGTGGCGCCGGCGGCCGTGTTCAGCACTGTGGAGCTGACCTGGTCCTTCTTGGATGGCATCTACTTCTGTTTCATCTCGCTGTGCACCATCGGGCTGGGAGACTTTGTCCCGGGGACGCAGCCCGGCCAGAAGTACAGGCCGCTGTACCAGGTCGCTGTCATGGGTGAGTACAGATAGATAGATAGATAGATAGATAGATAGATAGATAGATAGATAGATAGATAGATAGATAGATAGATAGATAGATAGATAGTTTATTGTCAGTTTCAGGAAATTTGTTTTCGCAGCCTGTACATGTACTTCAAACATATATACACACATAGACCCAGGATTAGGGTTGTCACGATACTAAAATTTTCAACTCGATACTATTATTGATACCACAAGGATAAAAACAAAGACCCCAAAATTTAACAGAAATATTTTTATCAACAAGAAAAATGCAACATGTAAAAATGAACAGAACCACAGGTTAGATATTTATAATAAAAAACAGTTGTGCAAAAAGAAACTGCAACTATGGTAACAAGCTTCAGATACTTGATACTTTTGAAAATGAGTATCGTATCCGTATACAACGTTTTAGTATCGATACTTTTTTGAGTATCGATACTGAAAAACCCTACCCAGGATACATAAAGACACCACGGCACAACAAAAATGTACACTTAATCCACCACATTTATCACATTTTTTTTTTTTTTTTTAAGATTATTTTTTTGGCATTTTGTTGCTTTATTGATAGTGAGAGATAGAAAGGGGGTGACAGAGGGGAAGACATGCGGCAAAGGGAGCTCAGGCCGGATTTGAACCCGGCTCCGCCGCAGCTCATTTATCACATTTAACCCTCCAGCATAGCATAGCACCCCTCCGGTGATTACCGGGGTGCTTTGTTTAAAGCCCATACAGCAGAAGGTACTTCTGCAAAACTTCTGCTGTAGCGAGCATGTTTACAGGCCACGGTCCTGTATCTGCAGCCAGGGTCCTGTATCTGTAGCCAGGGTCCTGTATCTGCAGCCAGGGTCCTGTATCTGCAGCCAGCCCAGGGTCCTGTATCGTTTACAGGCCAGGGTCCTATATCTACAGCCAGGGTCCTGTATCTGCAGCCAGGCCAGGGTCCTGTATCTGCAGCCAGACTAGGGTCCTGTATCTGCAGCCAGACTAGGGTCCTGTATCTGCAGCCGACCAGGGTCCTGTATCTGCAGCCAGGCCAGGGTCCTGTATCTGCAGCCAGGGTCCTGTATCTGCAGCCGACCAGGGTCCTGTGTCTGCAGCCAGGCCAGGGTCCTGTATCTGCAGCCAGGCCAGGGTCCTGTATCTGCAGCCAGGCCAGGGTCCTGTATCTGCAGCCAGGCCAGGGTCCTGTATCTGCAGCCAGGCCAGGGTCCTGTATCTGCAGCCAAGGTCCTGTATCTGCAGCCAGGCCAGGGTCCTGTATCTGTATCTGCAGCCAGGCCAGGGTCCTGTATCTGCGGTCAGATGGTAACAGCACAAATAATGAGTTGAGGGGGTGGCTGGGGTCGGGTGCTGGAGGTGTTGATGATCAGTTTTGATCAGATCTGTTTTCTTGACATTAAGTTCAGTTCTTCTTACAGCTCGTGAATTTGTCCGATCTTTAGACTCGAGTGCATCTAAACTTAAGTACAGGGACAACAGACTAATGTCCACAATATCCACAGTTTTCAAGTCATGTTTGTCCTTTTAAACACAAAATCTCTCAAACTGAATTGAAGTTAAACTGTCAGGCTACTCTCAGTGAGTCAGTTTCCTTATTTAGCCTCACACACTTCCTCCTTTTTAAGGCTTGGTCATCTGTATATGTTTGATAAGAAGGTGTTGTCTCATTGTGATCCGGGACACAGTTATGTACAAATCCGCACCTGTTCACTGAGCAAACATATTTGTTTTAAATGCATGACTACATTAAAGTTAATGCAAAAGAAGTAGAATTCACAGATTTGAGACAATTAACATAGGCATGTGGAAGAAGACTGACAAATACCAGTTGTACTCACTCTCACTGTTGTGATACAATACACACCTGGATGCCAGAGTTATAAATACATGTGCATGTGTTGTTAAAACAATCAAAAATGAAAACCCTGTTTATTTCAATTTTATGTGAACAACGACAATAAAACATTTACTTCTGGTGGGGAAGCAAATTCACACATTTCCATCTTGTGGATTTCAACCGGAGTGAACTTTCCTTTCCACTTACCATCGAGTGTTTTAGTTTTACATAATATTCTGAGCAACTATGTGCATGTTTGCATAAAAGGGGTTGTTTTGAGCTGAAGAGGCTTTATTTTATCGACTGTGTCATTCAGTGCTTTTACATGCACAGTTTAATCGAGCTATGCTTAAAAATCGATATTGGTGTCTAATAGGACTTGTCCCAGAACTGTCCTTGTCCCAGTTTACATGCAACTGAGAAAATTGAATAACTGACCGACCGGCTAATGTGACCGGCTAATGTGCAACTGGCTAATGTGACCGGCTAATGCGACGGGCTAATGGACTAGCTAATGTGACCGGCTAATGTGACCGGCTCATGTGCGCTAGCTAATGTGACCGGCTAATGCGACTGGCTAATGTGTGACCGGCCAATGTGCGACCAGCTAATGCGCGTCCGGCTAATGCGCAACTGGCTAATGTGACTGGCTAATGCAACCAGCTAATGCAACCGGTTAATGTGCGACCAGCTAATGCGACCGGCAAATGCAACCGCCCAATGTGCGACCGGCTAATGTGACCGGCTCATGTGCGCTAGCTAATGTGACCGGCTAATGCGACTGGCTAATGTGTGACCGGCCAATGTGCGACCAGCTAATGCACATCCGGCTAATGCGCAACTGGCTAATGTGACCGGCTAATGCAACCGGCTAATGCAACCAGTTAATGTGCGACCAGCTAATGCAACCGGCTAATGCAACCGGCCAATGCGCGACCAGCTAATGGGACCGGCTAATGTGACCGGTTAATGTAACCGGCTAATGCAACCGGCTAATGTGCCATCGGTTAATGTAACCGGTTAATGTGCCACCAGCTAATGCGCGACCAGCTAATGCGACCGGCTAATTTGACCAACTAATGCGACCGGCTAATGTGTGAACGCCTAATGCAACCGGCTAATGAGACCGGCTAATGCAAACGACTTTCTTGGATGTTTTTGTTCCGGGGTCATACTCCAGCGTGGAGGGTGGAGCATGTGTTGTCTTGTCATACATGCTGGTGTAAATACTTTTCCAATCACATTTCCAATCACATGTCCTAATCAGAGTTGGAGAACTGCGACATCAGGACTTACACGTTTACATGCACTAAAGTTGTCCAGTTATAGTCAGATTAAGGCGATAATTTGTTTTTTTCAAGTGTCATGTAAACGTACTGACTGTCTTGTTTGTCTTGTCACTGTCCTGTCCTCACACTATTCCACTAACCATCAGATGGCAGGAATGCAGCAAGAAACACAGCAATGTGCCAGAAAAGGCAGAGTAGAAGAAGAGTGTCAGCTGGTAAACATGGATGTGGACAATTCAGGATTTAAAAATCTGCTTTGCAAATGTTTAATGAGGGAAGAAATAATTCAACACCTTTGTAAGGCCCCAGGGATACACACGTTGCTTTTTGGTGTGAAACACCAAATGTTAACATAACTTTTATTTGTTTACAAGAAAACTCCACAGGGCAACTTTAAGTAGTTAAACACTTGCCAGCTCTGCAAACAGCCAGCAGGATGGCTGCTTCCAACCAGATCAAACCTGTTAATAAACTCAATCAACTGTGACAAAAAAAAAGTAAAAAAGGACATAGCTAGCTAAGAAACACAACTGATGTGACTCTGTTTGGTTAGCCAGTGCAGATGTGAACATCTGTATTGATCCAGAAATATTAACATGTTTTCCAGCAGTAATGCTGGATAACACTGTTGATGGGGAGAAAGGAACTCAAGTTACAGAGTTTACCAAATGAATCCATCCCCATCAATATAGTATATGGCAAGATTCAAAATACAGGAAACCTGGGGCGTCCCGGTGGCTCACACTGGTAGAGCTTTACCATTAGGGCCGGGTCCTTGCTGCGGCGGAGCCGGGTTCGAGTCCGGCCTGTGCTCCCTTTGCCGCGTGTCCTCCCCTCTGTCGCCCCCTTTCTGTCTGTCACTTTCAATAAAAAAAAAAGCATGAAAAATACAAAAAAAATAATGTTTAAAAAATAAAAAATAAAAATACAGGAAACCAAATACAAATCAACACATTGAAATAAATTAAAAATTCTAAATAATAAAAACATAATACAGAATAATAATTATACCTTTTAAAAACCTTTTTTTCATGTTAAATCTCAAAATCAATTTGAAAATGTTTACTCACTGAAAATTAATATATGCGCTGAAAGAAGACAACAACATTGTTGCTACTCCACTCTGTTTGTGTATTACTCTTACTGTATTACTGTAGAACCTTTTACAGCAAAACCAGAGTGCAGTAACTACATTTTTGGGGTCAAAGGTCCAATAAATCATCATGATTTTTTAGCATAAAAATGACATCATCAATACATGTAGGAATAAATGTCATATCACTTACCTACCTATAACCCATTTGGCTGGACACCTAAAAAAACGTTAAAAAACTTTCAAGCAGTTTTTCTAAGTTTTACCTTTTGCATAATTACTGCAATTAGACTTTGTAGGGCAGAATAGTTAACAAATAAAATATAAAAATCCTGACATCATGTTATGATTATAAATGTCTACCCTGTTATTGTTATTTCACTGTAGTGATGACTCAGCATATAAAAGCCTCTCCACTTGTGAGTCTGTTACAATGAAACTAAAAGGGGTCACATGACACGTGTTGAGTCTGGTGTGGTTTTGTCCTGTGAGGGTCACACAGAGCTGCTACATGCCTCCAGAGCTGTGGAGGAATATATCTCTGAGCCTGCAGAGTGGATCGATCACACCGGAGGATTCTCATCTCTCTGCTACAGAAACTCTTCTTCATCTTCATCTTTCAAGAGAAAAGATGACAAGGCAGGTTTTTTTCTTGGACAAGGAAAACATGCTGATGTCCTGAATGAACAGCTTTTAAAACAAACTAAATATGACAGGATTCTATAAAGTGGCTCTATCCCAAAATCAAGGATCCTTCCTTGGTAGGATCCTTCCTTCAGAGTCGGGTCCTGCAGAGACAAGGTCAGAGTCCTTCCTATCACTGTAATAACACACTAATGGAGCCTTCAGTGTGCAGCTGTGCGTCATTGTGTAATTTGACGTCCTGCTTAAATTCAGCGCTGCAATTTCTAAACCAGTTCAGACATGATGTGTCTTTGGTATCAGCACTCTGACACATATTTTATAATTATTATTATATCAGTGGACATGGAAGAAGATGCTTTAAGGTTGAATCTCCACGATTTAACAAGTAAAAGCCACAAAGTGGATTAAACCTGAATATTTCACTGATCCTGGATGAATTTGGCCGCTACTTAGTTTCATAAAAGCAGCGGAGCAGAACTCACCATGGAGATGTGTTCTGGGATTATTTTTTATTTTACAGTACAGTAGAATAACAGTTATTTATAAATAACAATAACAGATAATAGCGGACTGTCGGTCTGTTAACACAATAAACAAATGTATAACTTTCTGAATGGCATAGCTACGTATTAACTTTACACATAGTATATCATCAGACTGACGGGTATATATGAATTAACAATAACTTTAGCGACTGAAATGGAATTAATTAACTTTACTGGCAATGTATCAAGATCGGCTCAGCTTTAAAACGATTAAGAAGACGTTGTGTGAACACGTTGGTGAAATTTAAGGGAATCACTCCGAGAAAACATTTTCCCACGTTGATCACACCAGTACGGTTTCTCTCCAGTGTGAACTCGTTGGTGAGATTTAAGGGCACTACTATGAGAAATCATGTTCCCACATCGTCATCTTTTAGCTAAATATTCTGTCATTTGTTTATGGATATTGTTTGCTTGACTTTCAACACAAGTTTTGTAAGTTATGTGATAACAAATATTTAGTGTAAACTAAGGTTGTCACGATACTAAAATTTTCAACTTGATACCGATACTCAGGAAAATATTCAATACTCGATACCATTTTTGATACTACCAGGATAAAAACAAAGACCCCAAAATTATTAACAAGAAAAATGCAACATGGAGAAATTAACAGAAACACAGGTTAAATATTTATAATTAAAAAAGTAGTGCAAAAAATAGATAATTACAATAAACAATAACAATTAGAACGATATTTTGAGGTTGTATGCTGTGCACAATATTAGGCAAGCTTGATAAGTCGACTTTTCTCTGCTTCATTCTGGGACTTCAAGAGAGAAAATAACACTTTTCAGTCACCAACATTTATGTAAACTTATTAACTCTATGCTTATGTATACTGACACTGTGTTAATTAACGTAATATGGGCATACTACGTGCCTGATATATTTATTTATTTATTTACTTATAGTCATTAACGTGACGTCCGCCTTTAATTGCTAGCTGCAGCTAATGGCTAATAATAACACGGCCAACATTAATGCGAGCCACCAGCCACGATAACATCAGTAATAGGGAAGTTCTAAACGAAAGACACTAACCTGTCGCAACTCGATACTTTTGAAAATGAGTATCGTATCCGGATACAACATTTTAGTATCGATACTTTTGACAACCCTAGTGTAAACTGAAAATACTTATATATTTAAATTCATATTGCTACGCCGACGTCGCTGTTTCTTCGCTCGCCATTTTTAAATCTCCCTGTAGACCGGTGTGTGCAAGGCATTATGGAAGAAGGACTCTGTCCGATGACGTAGAATCCTTCAGATTCAGCCGTTTGTTTCATCTCTAGTTGTCTAAAAGGTCTTGAGTCTTGAGAGGATATAAGAGAAAAGTTTTAGGAAAGTCATATTTTTCAGGATGATGTTTTGTCGTGGTGCCCTGAGGGGAGACGCTGACCTTTGCAGCCGTGCGTGCATTGTCTCTCTCTCATTATTCTCACCTCTGATGTGAGAAGTTGCACCTCTCAGTGTTTCTTTCTCAGCAGCGAGTCGGGTTGAGAAGTGAAACTGCTCTCTGAATTCTCCGTCTGCTGTCTGGAAATGTAGGTGCTCTCTTCTGTCACACTCATTGTGAGCTCATCTGACTACAGAGAATTTCATGAAGCAGAAATGAAAATACCTCAGAAATCATAGTTTTTATTACATTACACACATTACAGTCAGCACACTGTGACATGGCTTTATGGGCGTCTCTGTCAGTCCACTACCATGGCTGCAGATGATTATTTCCATCATTGATTCATTTACTAATCTACATCTATAAAATGTCAAATCATAGTGTACAAATACCCTAAGTGAGAAAGTTGATGTGTTTACGTCTTCTTTTGTTCAACCAACAGAGATTCAGTTTAAAAATATATGTGAGAAAGAAAAGCAGCAAATCCTCTTATTTGACAACTGGAAACCAGATGATAATTGACATGTTTTCTACATTATCAATTTTTTTGTCAGTTGATTAACCCTCTGGTCACTCTAATTTAACCCTTGCAGACCCTTCAGGCTGAAAATGTCCATTTCCAAAAAAACGCTATAAAAACTTTGCAGATTGATATTTTTTTCTACTTTTTTCTGCATAAACCTCTTAAACAACTTCCGTCCTGCTCAAACTACCAAAACATTTTTGTAATTTTAACCCTTTAAATGCCAGTTTGATTGCACGATGTCACTGATGTTTTTTATGAAGAAAAAAACACAAAAATGTAGTTATTTTCCATATAATAAATTACTTTTGGCTCCTGAAGACCCATCTCTTCAGAGAGCATCTTCTCTCCTAGACCACACGATAATTCTACTCCTCAAAGAATTGTCACTAGCATTTATTGATGCACTGATAGCTCTTATTGCTGTATACCTTGATTGTTTGCTTTTACTCTTCCTGTAAGTCGCTTTGGATAAAAGCGTCTGCTAAATAACTAAATGTAAATGTAAATGGCTTGGGCATTGTTTCTTATCACAGTCATGGTTATGTCAAAGATGAAGAACAAAATTGATTTTGATGCAGTTTAAGTTTTTGTTTAGTGTCAGATTTAGAATGTGAAAACCCGTTTCTTTAAAAAACAGACATCATGTGATCAAACTGGCATTTAAAGGGTCAAAATCCTCAAAATCTTTGAATGTTTGGTAGTTTTGAGCAGGGCAGAAGTTGTTCAAGAGGCTTATGCAGAAAAAAATAGAAAAAAATATTAATCTGTAAAGTGTTTATAGCATTTTTTTGAAAGTGAACATTTTCGCCCCAAAGGGTCTGAAAGGGTAGTAAATTTGTACACAGTGTATTATTATAGACACATTAGAAAATTGAAATTTTAATTACAAAATATATCAAGACAAAAAACCTTCTTCCAAAAATCATTCCATTTGCAGTATCACAGCCAAAATGATTGCCAAAACAAAAGTGAAAAATGGCAAATATGGCTGAAAATGTCCCGAGTGGTCCCAGTTGTACTTACTTCTGCAAACAAACTGGAGGATTGCCATCAAATATTTTTATTTTTAATTGGAAAATGGTTGCAAGGCCGCCCAGCACCATGCTGCAGGCCAGATTTGGCCCCCAGGCCAGAAATTGAGCATCAGTATCATGGCTGTGGACTCTAAATCTTGTTAGTTAAGCAGGATTCATAGTGCACATTTCCCATATTAGAAGCTGGGTTTGTCATCATTTTGGCAGCAACAACCTGTGAGTCATATTTCATCTCTTTTACTCTGTGATTCATGATGTTAATTCTCTTCATTTCATCCCCAAAACATCTACACAACAAAGTGATGTCTCCATGCTGTTTCTTTTCAGAGCCAGTATCAGATTTAAATGTTTAAAATGCAATTTATATTTGGGCACTGTTTTTATTTTTATGGCATCTGTCGGCACACTGCAAAAATGGTGTATCTAAAAACCAGATAAAAACACTAAATCGGGAAATGATCTTGCTGCATGGACAGATAATTTACCTTGACAAGATTTCTTAAATTAAGATTGTTAAATGTAGAAATAAGCATGTTGAACACTTAAAATAAGAAATTAACTTTTAAAACAAGATAAATGATCTAACACTTCTAAATCTAAAGGTTTTTTTTTATCTTGGTAAGAAACAAATAATTGTCAGTTCATCGCTGCTTGCAGCTTTAAATTTATGTCTTTTGTAAATGTTTTGTCTTTTTTGGTCATTTTGTGACTTTTTACATCTTTTTTTGGTCACAAAATGACCAAAAAAAGACACAAAATGACCAAAAAAGACATAAAAAGACACAAAAAAGACCAAAAAAAAACGTAAAATGACCAAAAAATAAACAAAAGACGTAAAATCACAAAAAAGACATAAAAAGACAAAAAAAGACACAAAAACACAAAAAAGACACAAAAAGCTTTTTTTTAATCTTGGTAAGAACCAAATAATCATCAGGTCACTCTGCTCGGGCCAGTTCATCGCTACTTGCAGCTTTAATTTATCTTGTTTTAAGAGTTAATTTCTTATTTTAAGTGTTCAACATGATTATTTCTAGATATAATAATCTTAATTTAAGAAATCTTGTCAAGAGAAATTATCTGTCCATGCAGCAAGATCATTTCCCTCAGATTTAGTGTTTTTATCTTGTTTTTAGACACACCTTTTTTTTTGCAGTGCATAAATGTGTTGTAGTGTAATTTTAATAATTGTAACTGTAATTGTAACACCTACATTTTACAGTTTTTCGTCTCTTTTTAAAGTGGGTTGTCTTGGCAGGAAAATATAAATCCTTAGCACGGGAACCTTTGGGTGTTTTCCCACTGATATGTTTCAGACGTTTACTGTAAATGTGCCTCGTCGAGGCTCCCAGTGGTTCTTTTGTTCTTGTTTTAGATTGAGACTTCACCATCACATGATGAGGTTATTTTCATAGTTGGGCTCTTGTTATTCAGGTTGTGTGCGGGTGTTTTCTCTGTAATTGAAGCAGGGTTTGAATGACCTTTTTGGCCAAAAGCAGCCATGCTGTTGTTTTGTTCCTCTGTGAGCTCTACACTGAAAATCTGACAAACACTCAGAACAACCTGTTGAGATTAATGTGTTCTGTTGTGTTCAGGGCTGAAAAAAAAAGGGATGAATGATGCATTTATTCACAATTCGACTTACAAACAAGAAAATTCCCCATTTAAATACTTTGCAGAAACCAAATGTTAATCACAACAGCTCTTTCTATAGCCATTTAGGACATGGACATTAAATTTGAAAGTATCTTTCTGCTGACATACACTTTCGCCCCTTTACTGCTTTCAGGGAATCATTTTGCATTTTTTAAATGGGCTTGTATGAGGTAATTATCCATAGTCAGTGTATTACCAACAGTAAGGCTGCACGATTATGGCCAAAATGATAACGATTATTTTGATCGATATTGTAATCATGATTATTAATCACGATTATTAATCATGTTAGGGAAAACATCTGTATTTTTATTGCACTACTTTTAAACAAACAATAGAAACAGTTTTTAGTGTCCAGTTAACACCTCCTGCAGCAGCAGCGCATACACACTGTACTGCTACAGAGCTAACTGTTAGCAATTTGCAGACTGGACACTAAGGGGTTAACATCCCCTCCGGCTCTGCAGCTGGGAGAGACTGCTGCAGGGGGACTGTGCTGCTTCGACTTGTTCTTACTCTTCTTAATGAGCCGCCAGCCCCCGCGGCTCATTAAGAAGAGTAAGAACGAGTCTCCAATAACACCAGAAAAAGTTGCTGGATTTGTCGCCAGTCGCTTTTTTGAAAAATAGTCGCTAAGGGGGTCTGAAAAGTCGCTAAATATAGCAACAAAGTCGCTAAGTTGGCAAATGGTGCGTGTTGTTTTGGCATACAGTACTACGTCACATCCTGCTTAGCGTTCTATCCAATCAGTAACCAGGCTTTTTTCATGGGAGAAAAACGGCCCTGCTCTTCTACAGGGATGAAAAAAAGTCCCGTCAAAAGTCTGCTCCGGACGGCTCATATTCAAATTAGGGGCGTTTCGGCGAGTGAGACCCACCTTATTCTGGGTATTGAGCTGTAGTAGAAACAGCCTTCATGTAAACTCAAACAGGGCTGTCTACTCCTGCCTGGTTCTCCAGACTTGGGACTTGCGGACCATCTACTGTAGGTAACACACTATGGATAAGGACCCCATACAACTTCACTCTAAATGTGATTTAATGGGGGACTGTTTTTCTCCGTGTCCTGTCTTTAGCTAATCCCTTGACTTCAGTTTGGAACGAGGCCTCGAGGTTCACACGGAGCAGCCGTGTTGTTTCCTCGTCCCACAGGCTCGATTATATAATAATGATGTAGGTCGAGTCAGATTAACCAACGCGGTCCCTGCAGGTTTGTGAGGAGGATTAGTGACCAACTGAAGGATGTGGCCTGATGTGACATCTGCTGAAACTAGTGTTGTTTCCCCAGTGATCATATAATCCACATTCACTTCTGTATTGGTGAATGAAAATGAGTGTGTTTTTCACACTATGTGATTCAGAGATTACCAGAGGTTTCAGATCTCATTCAGTAATGAAACTCCTATTTTGATTGCCCAACATAAATCTATACATTGTCATCATATAAAACATTTTCTTATTCGGAAGTTTTGCAATGCAACGGCCCCCAAACATGTTGAAACTCCCTCAACATATTATTGACATGAAACATTCAAAACAGCTGTTTCAGGGCTTTTTCCAAGGATTTCTGCTGCTGAAGAGCAAATATTTTTGATGGTTGTCTTGGAATTTGGACGGTCAAAGTCCTTCAGGTTTCAGGTTCACTGGAACAAAAACAATACAAGAACAGTGTGGTGGGACTTTTCCACTAGGTGAAGCTACAGTTGACATGTTTATTTTAAAGTGATATTAAGATATATTATCTTTATCTGTTCTTAAAATCTAATTCCAGCTGTGTTGCCCTTGTATATATCTACCTGCACTGTAAAAAAAAAAAAAAAAAAAAAAAAAAGGTGTGATGTCTGAGGGAAATGATCTTGCTGCATGGACAGATAATTTCACTTGACAAGATTTCTTAAATTAAGATTATTAAATCTAGAAATAAGCATGTTGAATGCTTAAAATAAGAAATTAACTCTTAAAACAAGAATACAACCAGAATAAAACCAGTTCAAACCACATAAAACCAGAATAAAACCAAGAGACTCTTAAAACAAGATAAATTAAAGCTGCCAGCAGTGATGAACTGGCCCAAGCAGAGTGCAAAATTCAACATGCTTATTTCTAGATTAAATAATCTTAATTTAAGAAATCTTGTCAAGGTAAATTATCTGTCCATGCAGCAAGATCATTTCCCTCAGATTTAGTGTTTTTATCTTGTTTTTAGACCTTATTTGCAGTGTAATGTTGCTTCCTGAAACCTGTAGATAATAAACTAAAGCTACTAAAGTATTTTCTCTGGGATTTCCCCAGCACCACTTACTGTACACGTCCCACAGTGACTGTAAGTGTTGGTGTCGAGGCCTCTGTAATCCTAAATCCTGTTTTTCTTGAAGAACTGACCTCACGTATAGAGAGACCATAGTCCAGGACCTGAACTCTGTGGTTATGTGGACTACTTTAGTGCATACATGTGACAGAGAAAGCCACATGGCTTTTACACAAGAATCAGAGCAGAAATAACAAATGTTGAGCTTTTTGTTTTCACCTTTGCCTCCCACTTGAGGGCACTTTTGTCCTCCTTTCTGCTTAAAAGGATTTACTAAAATAGGTTTCTCTGTCTAGAGAGTATTTTAGACTTTGACATGAATTCCTCTGCTCATAACTGGACACAGAGCAACTCTGTCTCTTCTCTATGATTATCACAATAAAACAACCATTTGTAAAGACTAATATTTTAGATTTCACTGGAAAAAACATTAAGCTTACCAAGTATTTTCTTCTTATATCTAGCAATAGTATCTTAATTATTGTTTGAGTATAATTTACCTACTGACCATAGTTTTATGTGCTGATTTAATTATTATTATTATTATTATGTGCTCATTTAATTATCTTATTGTTTAAAGACTTGTTTTTAGGATTGACATTGTGAGCTTTTTAATGCTTTTCAAGATATTTAACTGTTGATTATGGTGAGTTTTTACCTAAAGCAGGGATGGGCAACTGGAGGCCCGGGGGCCACATACGGCCCGCATCCTCACTTGAAGTGGCCCTCAGTACAACGACATGCATTTGAGCATGAAATCTTAAAAGTGCAGTGTAAAAATGCACAAAGTGGTTATTTTTTATTTGCTTCAAACCTTTTGTATTCCTATTTATACATATTTAAAATTGCAGTTTCATCATATCTGGTTAAGTGTACGGTCCTATATGTGGCCCTGTGGTCGTGTCCATGAAAGATTGTGGCCCCCTGCAGCATTTAAGTTGCCCATCCTTGACCTAAAATATTAACAATATTAGCACATGCGCATTGTAGCAAAGCAGCTTGCATGATTAATCTATCAATGGACAGAGAGAGAGAACACACACAGATAGTGAATTACGTCCACAGAGACACACAGATTATTCTAACAGTGGTTATTACACTCTGGATAAACGACCTCCTGTGACTCTTTATCTCTCTTTCTCTGCCTTCAGTCTACCTGTTCGTGGGTCTGATGATGATGTACCTCCTGCTGCGAACCTTCCACAAGATGGCCGACCTGCACGGCCTCACCACCTTCCTGCAGCTGCCGCGCTGCGAGGAGTCCGACCAGGATGAAGACAGGGAGCCCATCGTGGAGGAGGAGGAGGACAAACGGGACGAGGAGACGCCGCACCGTCACCTGACAGAAAAAGAAGCCAGCAAGCCGCTGGAGCCGGGGTCCCAGCCCTCGTACAACACCATGAACACAGGCTGAGAGGTGGAGGGAGAGAAGAAGAAGAAGAAGAAGAAGAAGCTCTACCTCTGGACCTGCACCAACAACCTGAATCTGAATCCTCGTCTTAATTTCTTCATTTTGTCTTCTTTCGTCTGCTTGTGGAAAACATTCTAGAGAGAATAGTAATATTAATAATGTGGAATTGAGATGAGTTTTCAGATTCAGCCTTGGTGAGAGGACCGCCAAACGCTTTCTGCACAGAACCGTCCTGACTCGACTACAGCAGCCTGTCTGGGCTAAAAGAGGCGATAACAGATGTTCCTTTTCCTCCTCAACACTGGTGTCACTGTGATGTGTTCATGATGCAGCCATACACTGCAAAAAGGTGTCTAAAAACAAGATAAAAACACTAAATCTGAGGGAAATGATCTTACTGCATGGACAGATAATTTACCTTGACAAGATTTCTTAAATTAAGATTGTTAAATCTAGAAATAAGCATGTTGAACGCTTAAAATATGAAAAACCAGTTCAAACCAGAATAAAACCAAGAGATTTCTTAAATAAAACCAGATAAAACCAGAATAAACCACTTAAAAACAGAATGAAATCAGTTCAAACCAGAATAAAACCACTTAAAACTACAATAACACCAAAATAAAACCAGAATAAAACCAAGAGATTTCTTAAATAAAACCAGTTAAAAACCAGAATAAAACCACTTAAAAACAGAATAAAATCAGTTCAAACCAGAATAAAACCACAAAAAAACAGAATAAAACCAGATAAAACCAGTTAAAACCAGAATAAAACCACATAAAACCAGAATAAACCCACATAAAATCAGAATAAAAACCAGTTCAAACCAGAATGAAACCAAGAGATTTCTTAAATTAGGATTGTGAAATCTAGAAATAAGCATGTTGAACACTTAAAAATAAGAAATTAACTCTTAAAACAAGACAAATTATCTAACAAAAGTTTTTTTTTAGATTTAAAAAAAGATTTTAGATTAGATTTAGATTTAATAATCTTAATTTAAGAAATCTTGTCAAGTGAAATTATCTGTCCATGCAGCAAGATAATTTCCCTCAGATTTAGTGTTTTTATCTGGTTTTTAGACCTTTCTTGCAGTGCAGCTGCTGTGTTTACAGCCTCAGGGTCGCACATGAAGGAACTTTTATCCATGGTTGGTTGTTTTTTAGATCACTTTTCATGTGTCACAGGTTGGGGTTGCTAGTTCAGGACTAACAAATATGATGTTAGTGCCAAACACAATCTGTGGATGCACTTGTTGAATCAACTTTAGGAAAATCTTCGGGCTGTCCTCAACTACAGAAATACTAAATTGACTAACAGACGTTTCTTTTACTGTTCGATGAGTTGATTTAATCAACAGATTTGAGGAGAAAATGTGACTTTCTCCTCAAAGAATCATGCAAAAGCGCTACGAATCTTGTTTACCAAAGATAAACTCATACGTTTCTTAGAAATAAGTTATTTACACAAAAAGAATAATAATGAAATCTTAATCGACTAAGACCAAAATGAACAATAAGTCGAGTCTGAGAAAACCTTTTACAGCTTTAACTTCATTTGGTTTTATTTGGGTGCATTGTTAAGCTCCTTTTCCTTGTGATTCACATCATGGCCGAAACATTTGCCACACATCAGTCACACTTTTTGCACCGTTATTCTTAACATGAATGATCACAACTGCAGTGACATGACAAGTGGATCTATTAAAAGTTTAGCTCACTTTCTCAGTTAATGTCAAATATGGAGCTACGCCGAGCATTTAAAACTCTCAGGAAAGATTCTATCAGATTTCCTGTGTGAAATTGTGACTTTCCTGTTCTGGTTCGGCGTTCACCCTTAATAGGGCACTCATTAAAATGCTTGCAAATACCAAATTTCAACCCTAGAGAATATTGGAGGATATTACATACAGCCAGAATGTGGACTGAGGAATGTGTAAAAAAACATACGGACCTGGGGGAGGGGCGCAATATTTTGAAAAAAAAGTTTACAAGATTAAAGTGAAAAAAATGTGCAGATTTATGAGATTTAAAGTGGTGAATCTGGGAGAAAAAAAGTTGCTTTTTACCACTTTTTTCTCGTAAATCTGTGACTTTTTTCTTGCAGATTTGCCACTTTAAATCTATTAAATCTGTGACTTTTTTTCTTGTAGATTTGCCACTTTAATCTAGTAAATTTGCAACTTTTTTTCTCTAAATATTACCCCCCCTTCCCCCCGGGTGTGTATCTTTATTTTTATTCATACTTAATATGCCCTAATATGCCGCCATAGTCAAGTTCTCCTGGTACAAGTCATTGAAGAATAACTCTGTTTGTACGACTGTTACTTGCAGATTTATTTTCTAAGTTTTTCTTTTTTTCATTAGAGGTCAAGATCAATGAAGTTAATATTATTATATTATTATCATACTGATTGACCAGATGTCATGGTGTCCACTGTCTGTGACGTAGCCTGATCTTTGCTGATTAGCTGGAATGAATCCATGTTGTTCTACGACCAAACAGAGAGACATGGGGACCTCATTCTGATATCCACTGAAGTTACCAAATATAGTTTTTCGCCCGATAAAGGGTTAAAAGAGTACAGAAACTACAGAGGAGCAGGGTTTTCCTCAGGACCTGGACTGTCCTCCTTTATGGTGCTGCCCCCTGGTGGCTTCATGCATGTTATTACACCTCCAGAGCAGTAATAATAAATAGGGTCAAAGGGTTGGAATAGAGGGATGGAGGTAAAAGAAAAAATGATATTCTGTAAGAAACCAAATGTTGCTTGTCAAACACAGATCATGGACACTTGAAATGCACTTTAATGTTCATATCAGTTGTTTTTCTTTTACCATCGGAGTTGAGTCGGCTAATTATTATATCCTGATACTGTAAAATAAGTAGTCTCGGTAACACTTTATTTCAAGGTACATGTATTCAACATTATTAGTTGCTTATTATTATTATATTATTATAATTATTATAGTATTAATGCCTTATTCTGCATGGCCTTATTATACAACCAGTAAGACATTAACTTAGAGTTTTACCTCAATAACCTCAGAATTATTGCTTATTAGTAGTAAGTAAGGACGTTGTTGTATATGAGTTATGATTTTAATATGCTTTATAATATGGACTTTATAATGTGGTAGTTATGTAGGAACAGACCATATTCATTAAGTGTTATTAAGGGGGAATAATGAGGGAAAACTCTTAGTTAATGGCTTACTGGTTGTATAATAAGACCATGCAGAATAAGGCATTAATAACTATTTCATAATAATAATTTCCATGCAAATAAGCAACTAATTAATGTTGAATATGTGTACCTTAATATAAAGTGTTACCGTTGTCTCTGTTGATGTTGCTGTGTATGTTGTTGTAGTTTTAGTGAGATCAGTTTAACATGTATTCCCATTGGACAACCATAAATTAAACACAACTTGTCCCTTTGTTATGTCGTCAGATTTGTTGTCATACTATAATGTTAACAAAAGCACACACATCAAGGTGATAAATACAAGGTGCTGGAAAAAAGATAATGTCAAAGTCTGCATACGAGATAATGCACCAATCAATGTGTTTACATGCACAGTTTAATCGAGCTATGCTTAAAAATCGATATTGCCGTCTAATAGGACTTCTGTCCTTGTCCCAGTTTACATGCAACTGAGAAAATCTAATAACTGACGGGAACGTGTCCTCCTCCTCAACACTGGGTGGTGATATGCGTCGTTTCAGCAGGTTAATATGGCGCCCTTTCTGTTGACCTCAGTTCAACACTTTGTGTCGTCGCTACTGACCGGCTAATGTGACCGGCTAATGCGGGCTAATGTGACGGACTAATGTGCAACTGGATAATGTGACCGGCTAATGTGACCGGCTAATGCGGGCTAATGTGACTGACTAATGTGCAACTGGATAATGTGACCGGCTAATGCGGGCTAATGTGACTGACTAATATGCGACCGGCTAATGTGTGATCGGCTAATGTGCCCGGTTAATGTGTGACCGGCTAATGCGACCAGCTAATGTGCAACCGGCTAATGTGACCAGCTAATGTGACTGACTAATGTGCGACCGGCTAATGTGACCAGTTAATGTGCGACCGGCTAATGCGACCAGTTGGAGAACTCTGACATCAGTCGGACTGTCATGTTTATATGCACTTCAGTTGTCCATTTTTAGTCAGATTGAGGCAATAATTAGTTTTTTTCAAGTGTCATGTAAACGTACTGAATGCCTCCACTACAAGTAAAACTCCTGCATTCAAAAACTTGCTAAAGTATCAACATCAAAATGTACTTTTGTATGTACTCTTTAAGCAGAATGGAGCCACTCAGATTGTTTGTTATTCTAAATATAGTATTAGATAATTTGTATTGATGCATTTATATAAGCAGCAGTTTTAATTTAATTTTTTACAAGGTAGCAGGTTGGCGGACTCAAGGAGAAACTGACTCAAAACAGTAACTTTTAGAAAATGTTATGCTCATTTTCATTATTTTCTAACCACAGAATGTTTTGTTTATATGCAGTTTCCATTCCAAACTCACAAATACCTGCCGTAAGATGTGCTTTATGTATTATAATAAAATAAACAGTGTTAAACAATTAATTAAAATACAGCACAATTTCATTTTTACATTTTATTAAAAAGGTAAGTATAGATAAAGACATTTGCCTTCTAAATACATAGTGTCTGGGCATTCTGCCCTCAATTTTAAAACATAATTAAAATATTTGTAGAAAATAAAAAATAAAATAACTGCCATGGTGGTACATTAATATACCATTAGAAAATTACCAAATATGGTGTGACATTAAATGATTTATCTTGCTAACAAAATATGACATTTATAGTTTGAGACTGCAGTCCTTTGCATAGAAAGCAACTCTGATCCACAAACAGAAAAAAAAGTACAAAAACCTGAAAACAGGCACCGTGTGCTTCCTTAAAAACAATTTACACTCTTCCCCATCACACGTTTCAACATATACAGCTGGTTAAATTACAGTTAAAACAACCAGAACATTTCATAGGACTCCACTTTATGGGTTCAAAATTTGGCCAAATTTAACCTGTAATGCTCCCACTGCTTTAATAAATACAGAGAAACACACATCACATGCTCATATGATTTAGAAATGCATATTAACAAAAGTGCAATAATTCAGATGTAAACCAGAGCGAACATGTGAACCCACTAAGACCAGCAGGACCTGACTGGTTCTACTGGTGGGTTAAGTTAGCACCAACTAGACTCCATCAGCCAATGTGGCTCACAGCACGAGGCTAAACTCTGGGCTGAAATATGAGCCACCAGAAACTGAATTTGAATTATTTATATTTGAATTTGAATTGCTTAGCTTGAATAACTGCATTAAAAACTGAATCTGAATTTATTAGTTTGGAACTAAACATTCAGTTCTCACAATTCAAATTCAGTTTGCAAAATTCAATTTAAATTTTCTGGGACGAACATCTGCACTGCAGACAGATAATCTGGACAGACAATTTCACTTAACAAGATTTCTTAAATTAAGATTGTTAAACATTGATTGTTGAATACTTATAAAGAATAACAAATTAACTCTTAAAACAAGATAAATTAAAGCTGCAAGCAGCGATGAACTGGCCCGAGCAGAGTGACCTGACAATTATGTTTCTTACCAAGATATAAAAACTTTAGATTTAGAAGTGTTAGATAATTTATCTTGTTTTAAGAGTTAATTTCTTATTTTAAGTGTTCAACATGCTTATTTCTAGATTTATCAATAATTCAAATTCAGTTTCAGGTGGCACGAATTTCAGCCCATACTAAACACCCACCAGGTTGGTTAATATCAATATTAATATTACATCTGTACAACAGAAGCTGTTGTGTAGTGGTTTTGTGACTTTACAGTGACATTCAAACCTGAGGACGTGTTGCACACAATCACAGTACTGAAAAGGCTCTTTGAATAAAAGCATCTATTAAAAGACAATAAATAGTCTTTCTGAGCTGGATTGTGCATATAGCCGTTACAGAACAGTCGTGTGTTGTAACTGAACCTCCAACTACCACTTACTGAAATATAACGGATGATAAACTGAAGGATCACCCAGTTAACAATAACCGTCAACAAATACACTTCAAATGTCTCATTATTTTGTAACTTAAAGAAATGGGGCTGTGACAAACAATCATTTTCATTTTTGTCCAATCTGCAGATTATTTTCTCGATAAATTGTTCAGTAAAAAATAGTGAACAATATTCCAGTTTCTCAAACTTCAAGCTGATGTCATTAAATGTTAAATCAGTTCATAACCCAAAGATATTCTGACACTTTTCATGAAAAATGCACTTTACAGATTAATCGATTATCAAAAATACTTGATAACTTTAATAATCTTACTTTAAGTAATCATTGCAGCTCTATAACAAAATACCATTTCTAATGAATTCTTCTGACTAAAACACATTTTCCTGCATGCCGCTGTTATAACTCATTGATAAATATGAGCTTAAAGGATTTCTTCACAGAAGTTTGACCTATAATACTCGTGTTTCCACCATTGTCCTTCAAACAACCAGCCCAATCACTTTCTCTCAGACCTCACATTAACATTTTACACTCAACATTTAGTCCACCTGGCTGCTGCTTTTCTTCTTACTTCAGGATACTTGATGCTGTGATGCATTTGACAATTTTTATAACTGCACTGCTGAAGTGCAAAGAGATTATCTGACAACTTTTCATTTGCGGAGTAAATCCTGTTTTATAATTAGATACCTCTGTGCCTCTTTCCAATTAGCTGAGTCACACTAGAAACTGTAGTAAAATTATTTTCAGAGGTTAATTAGACACTGACTCACTGTCTGGTTTGCCAGAAATCACAAACCCTTTATGTTGCACAAAAAGCTGCTGAATGCATCACCTCATATGCACCATTTCCTGTCTGCAAGATCAACCATTTCTACATTTCTAGAGCATTCTTACTACTTTCTAAAGCCCATAATATACCACTTCTTAAAGAATATATAAAAGCAACAACGTGAATATTTAATGTGTTTTAAAATCCAGCTCTTTGCCACCATGAGGAGTTTTTTTGAAAATAAGTGAATGGTGTTCAGGTGACTTGTTTACAGTGTGATGGTGAGCAAATCAGGACTCCACAAGGATCTCCATCAGATGCTCCAGCTCGAGTCCTTCTCTCACATGATTCTGACTAGAGAAGGGTGGCGAAGGAAGAGAAGATGAAGATGATGTGGAAGACGATAACGGGCTGAACGAGGAGAACGAAGGCAGGCACTTTAGATTCTGGTTGAGAGAGAAGGAGAAGGGGAGCGAGGAGGGGGAGGATAAAGGAGGCAGATACCGTAGGAGGTCATCCCCGGTCGGGTATCCGTCTCCACTGCCTCGGAGCCCGAGCACTCCCATGTCCTTCTCCAGCAGGGACGTGTCTATGTCCTGGAACAGATCCTCCACGGTGAGCTCACTGAGGTAGCTGGACCTCATCACCTCCATGCTGCTCTCCCTCGCCCTCCACTCCTCCTGCTGCTCCCAGCCGCCCCCGTAACCTCTGACTCCCTGTTTCAGCCAAGCCGCGCCTCCATCGGAAGGCCCGGACAGGTTCTCCAAGGACCTGAGGGGGGTTCGTGGAGCTGCCTGTGGGCTCCCGTCGATGGTAGAGTCCAGTGCAGTGAGGATGGAGGAGATGGCAGCTGAAATGGAGAAATCAGAATCCGTGGACAACGACCCCCAGTCCTCATCTTCATCTTTTACCAAAGTCAAAGGGACATCTGATGCATTTAAGTGGCAGTTTGCAGCAGACCTACCTGTGGCACAATTTAAAAAGGGATTTGAAGAAACCAGAGGGTCACTGAGAAGAGCTGAGTGGCTGTTAGCAAACGTCACTGCAGAGTGATGTTGTGCTGAAGAGGAAGAGCTACCAGGTTGGGACACCTCCATGTCTACAGAGGGGAACCTACAGGCCTCCATGCTGACCTGCCGCAGCGTGTTGGCGATCAGGACAGAGCGCCGCAGGCTGGGTTCAGGCAGCTCCTGGCCACGTTGGTACTTGTTCAGGGAAACAGAGAACACAAACTGGCGTTGGATCTCCCAGGTGGGGTTGCTCAGGTCCGTCTCCACGTCCTCTGGTGGGTGTTTACGTTTCTGCCCTTTCATGATCATCGTTACACTGCAGAGGAAAGCAAAAAGTCTTGAATTGAGTTGTATTGCTACATGAGCAATATGAACAAAATCTTAAATCCTGATATCAGTAATTTAATAACTTAATATATATCAAAATTAGGGCTGGGCGACATGGACCAAAAGTCATATTCCGATTTATTTAGGCTAATTTAATAATCGATTATTGTTCAATTAATCGAATCGAATAATTGTTGCAGCTCTAATTGCTACAAGAGCAATATGAACAAAATCTTAAATCCTGATATCAGTAATTTAATATCTTAATATATATACAATAGGGCTGGGCGATATGGACCAAAAGTATTATCCTGATATATTTAGGTTGAAGATTGATATACGATATATATCCCGATATTTTATGGAAAGTGATAGCAAATGTTCAGTCAAAGCCAAATATGACATGTCACAAGTAGTTTTATTGAAACTATTTAAGTGAACATAAATACTGTATAACTACAGGAGTAGGGCTGCAACTAACGATTCTTTTCATAACCGATTAATCTGTTGATTATTTAAACGATTAATCGATTAGTTGTTTGGTCAATAAAATGTTGAAAAGTATCAATCAGTGTTTTCGAAACCACAAGATGACGTCCTCAAATCTCTTGTTTTGTCCACAACAAAGAAACCACAAAAATTTCCATTGAAGAAGCTGAAATCAGAGATTCTGGACTTATTGTCTTTAAAAAACTGCTCAAACCAAATATTCGATTATCAAAATTGTCGTTAGTTGCAGCCCTACTATTATTACTATATACTGTGATATGCTACTATTATTATACTGGCCTTATTATTATTATATATTATATTATCTTATTATTATATACTGTACTATTATTATATAGTGTCTAGTCACAATAACATTATTACTATCATATCATCAGTATAATTACCATCATCTTGCCACTGTACCTTACCTACCAGCTGATCTTCTTTTAACTTCTAGTTAACTTTTAGTAATCTATCCATCCATCTATAAATCTATCTATTACCTTCATTAATTGTATTTAAATGTGACGTTATCATCATATTCGTGTTTACAACAGTTATCCAACTAGACAATGTTCAGCTATGTCACATTTAAATTAAATTAAAAAAAAACACAGTAAATATGTTTAAATACACTGAAAATTAGTCAACTTGTCTACCAGTTGACTACCTGATCAGGCTTTTCCTTTTCTCATATTACATTTATTAAAACATTTGTTGTTCATGTACCGTGAGTAGCGTGAAGTAGTGACTAGTGAGTCATCTGTGGGGGTTGGAACGTAACTAACTTAGGAGGGAAACAGAGACCATGTCGACCGAAGCCATTAAATAATAACACACAGTGTAAATTAACTCACTTATCCTGTTTAACAAGACTAAAACGAGAAACTTTGTTAAAGCACAAAGTTAACTTACACAGTTTAAAGAGTAAAGTAAGGTTTAAAACACCGACCTGTTGAATCACTTCCCGTCTCTGCCTGGCAACGGTTGCTACCGTTAATGTCGGTTAATAACCGTTAGTTTGCCTCCTCTTCGACCCAAATATCTAACGTTTATTAACTCATTCGGAAATTAATCGGCGACTTAAAACTATATTAAACGTTGTTGTTTCTTTTAATCTATAAAACGTAAAAACTCCGCTAAGTAACTAACTGCCTCCTCCTCCGTCTTCTCTTCTCCCGCCTGTGATTTGAGTCTCTCTCTCGTTGGGAGGGGGCTATGGGGTTGGGGGCTGGGTTTGTCGAGAGGCATTATGGGTAATGAAGTTTATAATTTACTACAGGGGTCTCAAACTCAAATTACCTGGGGGCCGCTGGAGGCAGTATCAAAATGAGCAAAAAATGACACAAAATTACAACAAAAAAAAAAAAAGACACAAAATGACAGAAAAAAAGACACAAAATTACTAAAAAAAAGACACAAATTTACAAAGAAAAGACACAAAATTACTAAAAAAAAAAAAAAAGGCACAAAATGACAAAAAAGACACAAAACTAAATTACTTAAAATAGACACAAAACGACAGAAAAAACTAGTTTACTTAAAAAAGACACAAAATTACTTAAAAAAGACACAAAATGACAGAAAAAACTAAATTACTTTAAAAAAGACAGAAAATGACCGCAAAAATACACAAAATTACTAAAAAAAAAGACACAAATCTATCAATTTTATTTATGTCTTGTGTCTTTAGCATAACCATTTTGGTAATTTTGTGTCTTTTTTGGTAATTTTGTGTCTTTTTAGTGTCTTTTTTGGTCAGTTTGTGTCTTTTGTTGGTCATTTTGTGTCTTGTTATGGTTCAGTCTATTATGCTTAGCTTGAGTGACAGGGTCAGACTGATTGCACACATGAGGGGTGTGGTGTTTCTCACAATCAAACCCAACAGTCTGCACCTGGAAATGAAACCAATTAAGCACAGCAAGCTGCAGCCACATTTTGGCTTAGGGAAAAGGACATTGGAGTGAAACACTGAAGGAAGAGAGAAGATTTGAACTTGTTGTTGTTTATCCCACACCACCATATACACATTTTAAAAAAAAAACCTGAACAAACTACCTGGAGCGGGCTGGCAGTCTCAGGACGAGACAAAGGAGTAAGCAGGCCGTCTCGAGGTGTGGACGAGGAGGCTGGGTGACACACAGCACAAACCCTCTCAGTTGTAGGGTACAGGTCTCACACTCAAGTGACTGCATCACACAGGGAAAGGAGATCAGCTTTGTATATTATTTGCTAGGCTAGCCTTGTAGTTGCTGTGTGTTTGTGAATACGAGCCTAGGTTGGCTTAGCAATTATAACAGTCTTTTGTGTCTTTTTTAGTCATTTTGTCTTTTTTTTTTGTCATTTTGTGTCTTTTTTTGGTATATCAGCATCAAACTGAAACTGGCCTCATGGAGTTTACAGCCAGAACTTTAGAGGTAAATTTACAGTAGGGCTCCACGCTGCTCTGTTTTCTAGTCTGGATGTGATGAAGAAGTCTGGATTTGGTGCTTTTGGAGACTCCAGAGGGTTAAACAGTTTATATGGAAACTTAATAATATTATTATCACGATTCACATAATATAAAGGCCTTTATAAGCTCACTCCTGCCCTGATTAATTCCCGCCCAGACCGGATTGTCCAGCTTGTTATTGTGTAATTTTGCATAGCACTAATTCCTAAATGATTACGTCACCGACGGAAGAGGGATCCCAGACAGTATAAACTGCCTTTTAAAATACAGCAAGAAGAACAATGCGTGTGTAATTAATGAATGTGGGTTTCAGGCAGCATAACTTATTATTTCGTGTATAAGTTGAAATTACTGTAATAAAACACCAAACGTCTGAAAGGTTATTAGAACCATATACAGCAATCATAAATCAAAACAATCGGGGGGAAATTAAGAATGTAGCCTAAACGATTTCAATAGGCTTCATATAACAAACCAAACAACAACAACATAACAGTCTGGATCCGGATCCTGCACATGCACTTTCACACGTCCACAGGAAAAGTCCTTTTTACTCTTCTAAAAGTGTCTAAAAACTGTTGTCTGATTCAGAGACAGTGTTGTTATTTACCTGTTAGAAGCAGCCGTCAGGGAGGAAAACACACAACTTCTACTGGAGGAACATGACAAACATGTCAAAATGTTTAGTTTCGATTTAAATTCCACCACTTGACTTTAGTCCAGATGAAGAACCAGCAGAGAGAAACATTACACAGCTTCCTGTTGTTTCTGTCAAAATAAAATCCCCAATTAGGCAACTTTTATTTTTTAAATAATGCCATATAATATAATACCATCTAATATAATGCAATATAATGTAATACAATATGATATGATGTAGTATATCATATAATATATTATGCAATATAATATTATATAATGTAATATACAAATACAATAATAGGTGTCTGTACTATACTCTTATAGTAAACTATATTATCATATATCATTATATTACTTTATCATGTGTTAAACTGTCTTTTTACATTATTCTATATTATATTTCATTTCTTATTTTCCTATGCTCCTATTAATAGAGAACACTTGAGTATTATAACTTAAATCACATTCTACATCCAGTTTATGCCGTTTACATATACACTAGACTTTCTGACTCGCTGCTATTAACCCTTAACACACCATATTCACTTTACCTTGTAACTTTAAATGTGCTTGTAAAGATTCCTATTGTTTACTTTTATGTCTGTTTTTAGACTTATTTTTTTCTTTATGTTGCTTCAACATCTGCATTTCCCACTGGGGATTGATAAAGGCTTATAATATCTTTTTATATCTTTTTTTTTTGTCCATAAAGTTGCTTTGTCTCTATTTTTTCGAAGAAATATTTGTTTTATTTTGAAAGAAAAGACTGCATATTTCCGGGAATGTGCTGCCTGTCCTTGGCAGCTTGACGCATCTTTCAGAAGGAGTTGCACAACATGCCACTCATCCATTCAGCTGACTGTCTGCTTGTCCTTTTCATGCGACAGACTCATGTGAGCTGAGACAGAAAGACACTAGGCGATTAGTTTCATTACAAAAATCAACCAATTTAACCCCAAAACACCACATAAGAATAAAGACTATTTAGTAATGGCCTACCGATCCAGAACTGTTAGATAACTGCAACAATACAAACTGTCATCCATATATAGATTCACAACTTGGGACAGAAATAACTTAGACAGTCATCTTTACAATCCCTAACTATAGTTCATGGATTCTGCCCTACAAAGTCTAACTGTGTAACATGTAAAAAGTAAAACTGAGAAGAACTGCTTTAAAGGGTTTTCTAAAAACGTTTCTTAACTGGCCAGCCCATGTGTTATAGGTAGGTAAGTGATATGACACTTATTTCTACATGTATTGATGATGTAATTTTTATGCTCAAAAATCATGATGGTTGATTTGACCTTTTACCCCAAAAATGTAGTTACTGTACTCTGGTTTTGCTGTAAAATGTTCTAATAGTAATGATAAACAGAGTGTAATAACAACAATGTTGTCTTCTTTCAGTTATTATATTTTGTTTTCAGTGAATAAACATTTTCAAATTGATTTTATAAGTGTATTTAAGTGTTTAACTCTATTCAAAGATTTGCGTATTTTAGACTGAAAGAAATGTTATATTTTAGTCTTAATATAATTTTATCTCACTTTTTTACTTCGTCGCTATCTAGATAATAATTTCCCTTTCAAATAAACCTATAAATTATATTATACCAAAAATGTAGTTACTGCAGTTAGACTTTGTAGGGCAGGATAGGCCTGTGTATAATAATAATAATAATAATAATAATAATAATAATGTACATGGTTTTATAAACCTGCAAAGGGTAGTATTTATTAAAGTAAGAAAAAAAGTTGTTGCAGCTTACTTTTTATTTTCAACTCAGTGGTACTGGTTGGCAGTGATTCTCTGAGGATTAAATGTATAAATAATGATATATGAATGTACGTTTGTTGTAGCTTACATTTATGTAATGATTAGACTATTATTAATTATTTACACAAGCCATTTATTTTTTAATAAATTGTGGTATACCACCAATCCCAGGCTATTAATATTTCGCTCATGCTTATTATTATTATTATTATTATTATTATTATTAATAATATATTTTGTATGTTATTTAAAATAATCTGATTTTTTTTGGTGATGCATTTGAAGTTCATTTATTCCAGCCATTTCTGTTGTGTCTATGTGCTTCTGACATTACAATGATACTCCCTCATACAGTGAGTGGGAGTTGCATGTTTTTTCAAACTTGTATGTCTTTATTTATTGTAGTTTCCACGGTGTCTGCTGAAGTACAGAGAGAGAAAATAAACCTTCAAGACATCTGTATCAATCGTGGCCATTCATTTCGTTGGACCAGTGGGAGTTACATCACTTTCTACTTGTAAGTTAAAATACAAGACTAATACTTACACTAAGAGTACTTTGAGTATACCTAAGTAGACCCTTCATCTATAAACTACTCTATTACTTTATTCCCTTGTGTTGTTCTGTAAAGCATTAACACAATAAAATGGTATTAAACAGCATCTGCAGCTCTGCTCAGTCACATGACACATTACTCTTTCAGCACAACATTTTGTACAATAAAGTCTTTTATTTTCAACAGCTATAAAAACAAGTCCTGCTGTACATCACATGACCAAATATTCACTGATGGAAGACATTGATGTAGAGTTATGCAAACCGCTAAAGCAGCAGTACAGGTTTGGCAATTATTTATTATTATTTATTATTTATTTGGCAATAATGGCATTAAAATGTATATTGGTGTAGCTGATGATACATTCAAAATATGTATAGAAATATAACAACGCATAGCAAAAGCGGCTCAGTTGTGATCATAAATGTGAACATTAGTGGTTTATCACAAGACTTGTAGTTAAAAATGTCACAAACCTTAACCTAAACCTTCTTTATTTATCTCCCAAGTCCCAGCAAATATTTCCTCTTTAGCGTGTTTTCAAAGGAAATTTAGTTTAGGAGGAGATTTAAAACCATCAGAGGTGTGTTGTCGACTATTATTTATACTCTCCCCACACTCCCACTGTCTTGCTGTCCCACTCTGAGGTGGACAGACACTTGACGAAGAAGTGTCCCAGGTCGTGTTTAGAGATGGCTCTTCCTTTTAGCATGTTCTCCGCCGTGCTGTAAGTTTCAGTCAGAGGAAGGTCGCCTGCAAGGTAGACAGAAACAAAAAACTGATTAATGCTCTCTATCCATGTTTCCTTCAGGGGGAAGAGTGTCCACCAGGAAAGTCTCAGGCCATGCCCTCTCTAATGTCAGCTCACTCTGCATGTCTCCATTACAAAAAAGCCCCAGAGGGATTTAGAGACTCTGGAGGTGACGTATGGTTTTTGATCGATGCGTAATCGCTTAGCAACAGTTTCCATAGAAATGTATATATTGTCATGAACCGGCATGATCATGGATCATGACAAAACCAGGGAGACCACACATGTATTCAAGTTATAAGGAAATAATGTTTATTTAATTAATTGAAAACAAAAATAAACTTAATAATGTGAATCAGTATATCAGTGGTGAGGTGTATGTATGCGTGTGATGTGGTGAAATGCAGGTGTATAAGCTGAAGGTAACAAACAGACTAAACCAAACCAAACCAACTAAACCAAACCAACTAGACCAGACCGACTAGACCAGACCGACTAGACCAGACCGACTAAACCAGACCGACTAAACCAGACCGACTAAACCAGACCGACTAGACCAGACCGACCAGACCAGACCAACGAGACCAGACCAACTGGATCAGGGGTCGGCAACCTGAGGCTCCGGAGCCACATGTGGCTCTTCAGGCCACTTGCAGTGTCTCCAAAGCAATTTATATTCCTAAATTGTAAAATGTGTCACTTATATAGCTGCATCTCAAGTAGTTCAAGTCAAACAGCCCCAACCAAGTATTAAGTCATATAGATGACATACTTTTCAGAGGCCAACATTTTCATATTAAACATACTTTTTAAAATGTATCTTTTGTAATATTCAAAATTGTAAATATGTAAGCCATAATCATGATTAGAAGAAATTAAATAAATTAAGACATGAAATGTTCCATTCTGAGTGTAATGGATCTATATAATGTGTTATTTCCACTCTTTGAATTGAATTACTGACACATAAACTTTTCTAAGATATTCTAATTTTTGGAGATGCACCTGTATATGACATTATAAAAAGTTTTTAAATTTAAAAATTTAAACTAAAATGCTTATGAAAGTCTACGGCTCAGCGCCTTAAACTCTAAATATTGTCAACTTCAAGTCCACTTTTGAGTTTCTGCATTCTGACAAAATCATATTATGAAATGCTCGTTAAGACCTATTAGTGATGCTGGTAGGCTAATTTAGACGAGGCAGGCTGTTTTATCTTCATTGTAAGGCAGGTGGAAAGTTGCTTTAAGATCTTAAAATTTAACCAATATCACCATCTGCTGGACAGAAAATGAAATATAAACTGACAGTTACTGAGAAAGGGAAGTGAAACTTATTATTTCTACATTGCTGAAACGGAGCTGAGACGCCATTACAGGCTGAAGGATATTAAACATAAATCTGACGGATTGTAACCTGAAATTCAAAGGGACAAACATTTGGTGAGTCTTGTTGTTAAAGGATAATTCACATATCTGAGAAAATGGCTGAAAGAGCTCTTTTGGAAAGTTTCCTGAGCTGCCACGTCTGTTCAGAGACTTTCAGAGATCCTGTGTCTCTGAGCTGCAGCCACAGCTTCTGTTCAAGCTGCCTGCAGAAATTCTGGGAACAAACTAAAAACAAAAACTGTCCCATTTGTAAGACAAAGTCCTCAATTGATGAACCAGCTGTAAACCTTTCACTGAAGGAACTGGTTGACTCCTTTGCTGGGAGACAGAAATCTGGATCATCTGAGACCGAAAAAGAAGAAAAGAAAGAAGAGGTTGTGTGTGATAAACATCCAGAAGTTCCTTATTGGTTCTGTGAGGATGAAGACAAAGTTGTTTGTCCTGTCTGTGAGTTTTCTCTCCACCAGAGTCACAAAGTGGTTCCTGTAGAACAAGCAGTCAGTGACCTGAAGGACCAGCTGACTTTTGACTTTGATTTTCTGCAGGACAAGAGAGACAAATATGAAGAAGTGGAGAAAACATACAATGAAATGACTGAACACTCTAAGAAGCAGCTGTTGTCCACAGAGACACAGATCAGAGCAGAGTTCAACAAGCTCCACCAGTTCCTGAAAGAGGAAGAGGAGTCCAGACTGGCAGCTCTGAGGAAGGAAGAGGAGCAGAAGGGGAAGACTATCAGCAGAGAGATGAAGAGGATTCAGGAGCAGATCTCCTCTCTGTCAGACAGTATCTCTGCTGTTGAAGAAGACCTGCAGAAAGACAACATGCCATTCCTCAGCAGTTATAAAGCCACTCAGACCAGAGCCAGAGTCCAGTGCTCACTGTCAGATCCACAGCTGCTCTCAGGAGCGCTGATAGATGTGGCCAAACACCTGGGCAACCTGTCCTTCAGAGTCTGGGAGAAGATGAAGGAGAAGGTCCACTTCACTCCTGTCATTCTGGACCCAAACACTGCAGCCGACTGTCTCTATCTGTCTGATGATCTGACCAGTGTGAGACGTGGAGAGACAAAGCTTCCTGACAATCCAGAGAGATTCACTCACTATGCCAATGTTCTGGGCTCTGAGGGCTTCAGCTCAGGGAAACACAGCTGGGAGGTGGAGGTGGGAGATCATCCTCGCTGGAATATAGGTTTGGCTACAGAGTCAGTTGACAGGAAGGAACCGGTACCTGCTTCACCAGAATATGGAGTCTGGTGTTTAATGTGTAGTGATGGAGAATACAGTAATGGAGATGTTGAGACTCTCAGAGTGAAGAAGAGTCTCCAGAGGATCAGAGTCCAGCTGGACTATGACAGGGGGAAGGTGTCTTTCTACAACCCTGAACACAAAATGACTCACATCTGCACTCTCAGAGACACTTTCACTGAGAAACTCTTCCCATGGTTCAGTATTTGGAACTTTGGTGATTCTAAAACTGCTGATATCAAAATCTGTCCAACAGATTTCTCTGTGCTGTTTAGAAACGGTGGTAAGGTTTAACTGATTCATCATGGTCTCTGTTTATCATGGTGGTGATAGAAAGATAGTTACTTTCTCTACGGAACACGAATTTTTCGCAACGTAAGTCTCCGGCATAATTTCACCAGAGACTCCATTTAAACTTTAAACAGTAGACACAAGTCTTGTGTATCGGTGTATTAATCCACGTTTCGATAGGTCCATATAGTTTTTTATCAATCCCTGTTCAATGACCATGATCATTTTTGGAGAAATTCTGAGATTATAATGGGTGTGTATTGCACGAAATGTTCGTGTCACAGTGGCATCATTGCCAGAGTGTAGAGGGAGAGAAAAAATTGTCAAAAAATAAATTTGAAAACTGTGCTCCAGGCCGCAAATTCCACTCTACAGAAATAATTTAAACATAGAAACATAGGTAAATTTGTCTTCTCACTCACAATCCTCTGGTAAAGCTGTCAGAGTTATAGTTTGGGCGTAGGATGCACAGATGCGCCACCAACACGCACCAACAGCCTCATTGGCTCCCATATTAAAAACGCAGGAAGATTTCTGAAAAAGGGAGATGTAACAGTTTTTTTAGATCGCTCTAACAAAGCTATTTTTTCATTTTTCTGAAAAAAAAAAACATATGTAGACGTTCAGGAAGAACTAAGGACGCTCAAAGTGAAGTCGGATCAATGATAGGTATTATGGTTTTGCCAAAAATGCTTTCTGTTCGAGGCCAGAAATTCCAGTCTGTCCACCTCTGGCTGCTGTCACTCTTCCGGAACATTCAGGTGGCAGTTCATTCACACAGGTAACGATTTAGCGTACACACTCCTCCAGATACACGTTTATCTCTCACACACACACAGACACACACTACTTACTATTGAATATTAGATGATGTATTATGTTCTTTGTTTATGATGGTGGTGGGTTGTTTTGTCAAATTCCAGTTAGTTCCTTTACACGTAACGATCATTAAATGTGGAAGTACATTCTTTTTCTTTTCTTTTTTTTTTTTTTTACATCTTATTATTGAATTGATGTTAACTGAATATTTGGTGATTTTGTTTTGCATCTAGTTAAATTGCTGCTGTGAAATTACTCCATGACAAGTAAAAGTCCTGCATTCAAAACCTTAAAAATTATAAAAGTATCAGCATGAAAATGTACTTAAAGTATCAACAGTAAAAGTACTTGTTATGTAAAATGGACCCACTCAGATTGTTTTATATATTCTAAATATATTATTGTGTGTCAGGAGGACATAAAGAGTTTCAGTGATACAGAACAAAAACTTTTTCTTCTTTTACACAATCTGCAGAGTTGATTTGGTTACCAAGGTGACAGAAATGATTTGCTTATTGTCTGTACAGTGTGTAATTAATTATTCAAAGTAGTTTTCATGTAGGTTTTTTCTGTAATTTCTTGGGATGTCATTTATTTTTTCCATTTACTTATTACTGAATTGAAATCAACTAAATATTTGGTGATTTTGTTTCATATCTACTTAAATTGCTGCTTTGTTGGCTTCATCTTTTTTCAATAAAGTACATTTTGATTCACAGAAAATGAATTTGTATGAAATATATCAGGTGATAAAATGTGCTACACTAATGTCCTGAGGTCCTAATGAACTGGTTTAACATGAAGCCTGTAAATGTAAACATAGGTTGCAAATATGAACATGTAAAGACGAAATTCAAATACAATACAACTATATACAAGAAATTCCCATAAAAACATGTATATTTATAGGAATAGTGTTAGCTGATTATCAGATTTAAACTATTATATCTTTGGTTTTACATGACCGAGGAGCATCAAACAAAAAATTTATGAAAGTTTCAAGTCTGTAATTTGGAGTGAAGTTGACAACAGCACTCCACGTGAAATAGTTGGGTTTTTTTTGCTTTTTGTTTTGCATGGTCTGATCATGCCGGTGCGATCACAGACCCCAGACGATTAAATTAGGGCCCTTTCAGCGAGTGAGACACGCCTCATTCCGGGTATTGAGCTGTAGTGGAAACGGCTTTTATTTCTGCAGTCAACAATTATGTGAAAGTAAAATAAACTCTTCCTACTGACCACCGATGTGAGGAGGCATGACGGCCACGTAGTCCAGCTCAGAGGTTTTCAGCAGCGTGTACATCCTGTCGTGGTCCTCGGTCACAGGAACCAGACGGGGCGGGACTTTAGAGCGATCCCACAGCAGGAAGGCTGGGAGGGAAAAGAATAATGAAAATGATCACTCTCGTAAAGAAAGGTGTCAAACATCTCTTAAATGGATACATATACTAATTATGAAATTGTTATTAAAAAATTAACTCCATTAAAGATATAGAGTAATATGGTTCAGTAAAGAATATGAACTACAACGTAATAAACACTATATAGTACGCTATATAGTAATAAAATATATATAACATCTAGTTTAATTATATATAACATCTAGTTTAAGAGTTTCCAAAAGCTCCAAATAATCCAGACTTGTTGACTCCATCCAGACTAGAAAACAAAGCAGCGTGGAGCCCTACTGTAAATTCACCTCTAAAGTTCTGGCTGTAAACTCCATGAGGCCAGTTTCAGTTTGATGATGATATACCAAGTAAAACTGGAGACAAGCTCAAATAGATTTAGTATAAAATGATAGAACTGGATGGAACATTTGCAACATTTAAAATTCTTTATTGAGCATGATAGTGTTTTGAAAGTAAAAAAAAGATTCAAAATCACATTTTATGTTGGACTACAGGACTAAAAAAAGACACAAAATGACCAAAAAAGACACAAAATGACCTAAAAAAATGGACAAAATACCCCAAGACTCCATAGAGTTAAGTAATGGATATTAAATGTAAAGATGAAATAACATCTCCTGAATCGATAAATGGAAATTATTACTATTAATTTACTAATAAAAATATGGAATAATATGTTAAGTTATATTAACTACTACGTAATGAATATAGCTATAGTGTATAGCTATAGTAATGGATATTAAACCTAAAGATGTAGAATAAAATTCTAACGATGTAGAATGTATAAAAGATCCTGATTTTAAAGCTTTGCTACCTTTCATATTCTTGGTTTTATTTTTGTTTTTTGCTTCACTATTCCCATTGTTAACTCTTTAAGTTTGTTTTAATGTAAGTTGTATGTACTGTATATTAAATGTCGGACTCCAGGAAGAATAGCTGCAGCTAATGGGGATCCAAATAAAACAATAAACATAAACACATATCTCTTATTTATCTAAATTCATTGCAGATCTGAAGCCTAAAACAAGACTGAACTAAATTTACTTCAAGGTACTTTTTTTGAAAACCTGGAAGAGCCAAATAATAAACGTTCCCTCCTCATCCTCGATGGAGTTAGATTTGTGCCAAAATGTTCAAACAACACTTTTTCAAATTCAAACAAAAAATGTTAATCAAAATATCAAATACAAAATTTAAACAAAGTAAAATAAAGTCAAAGACAAAATTTAACTTGCAATCAAACTATTTGTGTAATTGCAAAAGAAATCTGGTTTTGCTGGTTTTGCTTTTGTGATTCTGTCTGTGTTTTGCCTTTTAACATTAGTTTGTTGGACTAGTTCTGCACTAGAAGGGCTCATAAAACTAGTTAACATTAAGGTTATAATAGTTTTGGATTTTTTTATTAGTTTTAGTTTTAATTTCGTTGTGATTTTTGTTTTAAAATTCAGTTAGTTTTAATTCGTTTTTAGAGTGAGTTTGCTAGTTTTAATTAGTTAAAATTTTCTGGAAAATGCTTAGTTTTAGTTTTTTTGTAATGGGGTATTTGTTGGGTGCGAGATTCAAAAAAGTCACAATAAATGTATCCTTTATTTCCTTTGTCTGATCCATCTCAGACCCAATAAGTTTATTAAGTCATAAAACCAGATAGATGAAATAGATTTCATATCAACCAAAAAGGTTTACATATGAAAAAAGTTGACAAAGACGACAACGAAGGACATTTTCACTATAATTTTAGTTAGTTTTGTAACCACAAAATAAAGTTTCAGTTAGTTACTGTTTTTATAAAAACTCTATCTTTTCTCCATCTTTTTTCAATTCTAGTTTTGGTTATTTCTTTAGTTTTCGTTACTAAAATAAGCTTGGTTGACAGGAACCATAACTGCTCACTAAGCAGGTTTATCTCTTGTCACAGGACCCGAGGCTGCAGAACTTGTCCAACAAACTTATGTTAATGATACCGTCTGTAAAAGTTAGCACACTAAGCTCATATAACACAAATCTAACTCCATAATCCTCTGTTATCATTTAAAAAAAATAAAGAATGAGTTGTACCTGACATGCAGCCGATCACTTTCCTGATCCCACGAGCCTTCATGGCTTCAATGATGTTCCTGGTGCCTTCAGACATCATGGTGGTCGGGCCTGGTGAGCACAGATTGGTCAAAAATTGTACTGGAGTATAGTTTGGGACACTGGCACTTTAAATTTGCACCACTGAGAAGCATTCTCACACAATGAAGTACATACATGAAAACATAAAACCTTAAAATGTGTATGGGATATTTGTGAAATCAATATATGGTGAAGACTGAAGGGATTTGATGCAATCAACTTATTTTTTACTGTAAATTCAGCATTATCTATTATAGTGTTGCTACTTTAAAAAAAAACCTTTTTATATACTGTGTTTCAGATTGTGTCACATTGATACAATGACACGCACTGTGTGTTGAAAAAGTCTTTTGGCAACCTCTAGTGAATGTTTTACATAACTACATCATTAAAACCTAAAATCCTCCTTGTGTAAGGTGAACATGGTCAGTTATGTAATGCTACGGGAGCTTTATCAATGCAAGAAATGGCTACAACCAAAAAGAAATTGCACAATGATGTAAATAGATGATGCAATATGCAAATAGAAAAATATAATGCATGTATTAAAAAACAAACAGGAAATTGTTAGAATAATGTGTGTCTGTCTCTGAGAACGTAGTTCACTACCTGTGTGTGTTCTCTCTCTGTGCATTGATAGATTAATTATGCAAACTGCTTTGCTACAACGCTCATGTGCTAATATTGTTTTTAAACTATGATTAAACTAAATACATTTAAATATCTGAGTGAAATGATCTTGCTGCATGGACAGATAATTTCACTTGACAAGATCTCTTAAATTAAGATTATTAAATCTAGAAATAAGCATGTTGAACACTTAAAATAAGAATTTAACTCTTAAAACAAGATAAATAATCTTACACTTCTAAATCTAAAGTTGTTTTTTTAATCTTGGTAAGAAACAAATAATTGTCAGGTCACTCTGCTCGGGCCAGTTCATCGCTGCTTGCAGCTTTAATTTATCTTGTTTTAAGAGTTAATTTATTATTTTAAGCGTTCAACATGCTTATTTCTAGATTTAATACCTTGATTTAAGAAATCTTGTCAAGGTAAATTATCTGTCCATGCAGCAAGATCATTTCCCTTGGATTTAGTGTTTTTATCTTGTTTTTAGACACCTTTTTTGCAGTGCAGGAGTCAGATAATTTGATTTTAAAGGTTTCCTCAATCTATTTCCCAACAAAATGGACAAATTAAACAATTCAAGCATTAAAAACTAAGCTACTGTAAAAAAAAAAGAAGAAAATAATGAAGTTTTCTTTGCCTCGACGAGACTTGCATTTAGTTTTCTTTTCTTCTAATGTTTGCTTGGTTTGCTGTGTGACTTACTGAGGTCGTTCCTGGTGCCCAGGATGATGATCACAGCATCCTGACCTTCCATGGTCTTCTTCACATCCTCTTTGCTGAGAACGTCTCCCACCACGACTCTGGACGCCTTGTGGTCCGCAGGCAGCTTGGCAGGGTCCCGCACCAGCACCGTCACACTGTAACCTGAGGGAGGAACCATGGATAGAATACTCACCAAGGTTGTTATAGTTAACAAAAACTAATGAAATAACGAAAACTAGAATTGAAAAAACATTTTTGTTAACTGAAATAAAAATAAAAACGAAAGTTTAAAAAAAAACTATAACAAAACTGTATTTTGTGGTTCCAGAACTAACTAAAACTAACTAAAATTATAGTGAAAATGTCCTTCGTTTTGGTCTTTGTCAACTTTTTTCATCCGTAAACTTTTTTGGTTGATATGAAATCTATTTCATCTATCTGGTTTTATGACTTAATAAACTAATCGGGCTGAGATGGATCAGACAAAGGAAATAAAGGAAACATTTATTGGGACTTTTTTTGAATCTCGCACCCAACAAATACCCCATTACAAAAAAACTAAAACTAATAAAAACTAAACTAAAACTAAGCATTTTCCAGAAAATTTTAACTAATTAAAACTAGCAAACTCACTCTGAAAACTCATTAAAACTAACTGAATTTGTAAACAAAAATTGACAACTGCAAACAACGATTATTTTCATTATCGATTAATCTGTCGATTATTTAAACAATTAATCGATTAGTTGTTTGGTCAATAAAATGTATAAAAACATCAATCGGTGTTTCCCAAACCACAAGATGACGTCCTCAAATCTCTTGTTTTGTCCACAAACCAAAGAGATATTCAGTTTATTGTCATAAAGGAAAAAAGAAACCAGAAATATTCACATTGAAGAAGCTGAAATCAGAGAATTTGGACTTATTGTCTTTAAAATAACTGCTCAAACCAATTATTCGATTTTCAAAATAGTTGACGATTAATTTAATAATCGATTATTGTTCGATTAGTCGAATAATTATTGCAGCTCTACTCCTGTAAAAACTCCACCAACTACCCGTTGGTGCTCCCATAGATATCTATGGGTGCTCCCTCTCTGTCCAGGCGAGATAGAGAACTGCTGCTACTATCAGCTCTCTGCTGTGACTCAGCAAAAAGCTGCACTGTAACATCTAACATGACTCAACAGTCAACAGTCAGTCATGACTCAAACTGTTTTTTCTTTTTGCCCCGTAGTGAGGAGGGAAAAAAAGGAAATGAAAACGCTGGTAAATGGTATTAATTATATGATGAAGTCTCATGTGTTTGTGTAAGTGATTTAAGTGAGTGTCTGCAGTTTATACACTGTAAAAAATGTTTGTAGAAATTACAGTAAAACACTGTCAAATAGTAACAGAAATACCGTAGTAGCCACTTAATTACCGTAAATCAAGAAATAGTGCAAAACTTAAACTGTAAAAATCTAAATTTAAAAAATGTATGTAAAATTAATGGAGAAATACCATAATGTCACAAAGACACAATTACCCTACAAAAATTACTTATTATTCAGTCAAAATTACAGTTTTTGCTGATATTTACATTCAAATTTACATTAGAAAACCCACTCACTATTTTTTACGGTGAAATTCTGGCAACCACAGCTGCCGGTATTTTACCATACACTGTAAAAAAAAAGTTGTTTTTACTGTAAAAAAAACGTCAGCTGTGGTTGCCAGAACTTTACCGTAATAAATATGGTGCAACTTTTTCTAATATTACAGTAAAATGATATTAGCACTGTTGATTTCACGTTTAAGATTGCCATTTTATTCCATATTTTACCGTAAAAAAATCCATCAAAAGAAATGCTGTTCTGCGATATAATTGACCAGAAAATACTTTATAAATGCCGCATAAATTAAAGATTTTACTATTAAATATTACAGTATATTTTTGTTCAAGGTATGTTGTTTAGTACATTTAACAGTGAGACTTTTTTTTTTTTTTTTTTAATAATTGCAAAAATTACAGTGATGGCTTCTATATATATTACAGTATATTGCCTTTGACTTTGAATTAAGAATTTTAGTGTTGCAGAGATTTTTGTACTCTACAGACTTAAGAAAAAAATACTTGTTTGGTCGAGACCAGCGTGATTATTTTAACATATTTTAAGATAAATATAAGAATAAAGATTTAAAAAAATATCACTCCTTCCAATATCATGAATCATACTGCAATTGCAACATCAGTAAATAATCACAATTACATTTTTTTTTTCAGCATACATTTTTTTACTATATTGATTTATTGCCCAGCTTCAAAATAATTCTAGCATTCTAGATGTGCACAACTTGTGAATCCTAAACTTTATTTTTATTTTATTGTGAATCATGTCTATTATAATCATAACTTGATGTAAAGTTATGAACCAGGACTGCAGACTCAGCTGAGCAGTTTATTGGTTTATTCTCAGGCCTTCATGTGACATGATAATAAACTTTATCCTACCTTTTGAAGCCCATAATTGACGGTCACCCTATTTATCAAGGCAGAACCTATATATAATTTTAATATTAATATATATATGACTGCAGACTTCTTTTCTCTGTGTTGCAAACTCCAATTGAATACAGTAATCATATAAAGTTACTTTACAGTATGAGAAACCAACACATGATCCACTCTACTCCTTCCTATTTTCTTTATTCTACTCTGTCTCACCTGCTGCCACCGCCAGCGGGAGGGTTGCCAGTCCGGTCATTCCCGTGACTCCAAATATCGCGACGTTTTTAATGGAGTCCGACATTATTTGTAACAAGCGAGTTCCCCGATACAGCAACAACTTGTCGTACCAAACTGTGTCCAATGCAGAGGACCAGAGGACACTATCACTGCAAACGGCACATTGGACAAGGAACGCCTCCTTGATGTGACAGGAAGAGAAGCAGCTCAGACTCCTCCTCCAGTTAAAGGAGCTGCTCACATAATAAAGGTTGTTTCCACTACAGTCCAATACCCGGAATATATGGAGTTAGATTTGTGCCAAAATGATCAAATCCGTGTATTCGTTCTTTCCATGTCGTCACCCTGTTAAAATAATCGCCTAACTCATTTTTTTTTCAAGTTTTGCAGGAAACACAAAAAACTTCACCAAAAGTGTAACATATGACATTTATTGATCATTTCACTCAAAAAGGATGTAACAAAAGATGGCTATTGGCATAGTAATAACACTGTGTGTAAATTATGTAACTTAAGAGAAATAAATGACTTTGTGACTAAAGCAAGATATGGTAACACTTTATTTTGAAGGTGTCTACATAAGAGTGACACAAGTCTGTCAGAAACATGACATGAGAAGTATCATGAACATTAATGTTACTTCAAAGTGTCATTAATGTTCATGACACATCCCATGTCATGTTTATGACACGCTCATGTCACTCTTATGTAGACACCTTCAAAATAAAGTGTTACCAATATTAGTGTCAACAATAAAACGCTGATAAACTAATCTGATAACTAAACAATCTCCCTCTAGCTCTTCTTTGCTGGGTTCTTATCTAATGCCTGTGAATGTGGCAAATTGTCAAAGAAGTGATGATCTTAAAGGGGTAAAATGACATGATCTGATCAACTGAGGATGTAGGTGATTTTACCATAGGAGGAGATGATTTAAAGGAACACTCCACCGTTTTTTCATATTAAAACATGTTATTCGGTCAAGTAAGACGAGTTGATACAGACCTCTTGCGTCTCAATGCGTGCACTCAATCGCCCTAGCGCGACACCTGAAAAATCTTCTCCCCTCAGGAGTGATGATATTACTGCGCCGAGTCGAAGTGCTCCCAAGTGCTATTCCGCCATACATTATAGTTATCCTTTTTATCCGCTTAGAAAAGCACTACGTTTTATTTTGTGTCGCCATACTTGGTCGTTTAACTACTCGTGTAGCTGTATTTAAATAGGGAAAACGTGGAGGAGTTTGGTCGCTTCTAACTGTCCATCTGTTTGGATCCTAATGAATGAACGGGGCTAAGCTAAGTGCTAGCCAAGTGGCGCCACACGCCAGGGCGATTGAGTGCACGCATTGAGACGCAAGAGGTCTGTATCAACTCGTCTTACTTGACCGAATAACATGTTTTAATATGAAAAAACGGTGGAGTGTTCCTTTAAGCAAAAAGAAACAATTTTGACAAAAAATGACTTAGGCGATTATAATCCGTGTATCATTCGTTCTTTCCATTTTCAATTGGCAATCAAAATCAAATAATGAAAAATTGACTGGTCATTTTGCTATTTGTTGTCTATTATAAAACAAACAATGAAAAAAAATGCTTGCTTTTTCATATTTCAACATTAGGCTCAGATCAAAAATACGAAATGGAAAAACGGGCAGCAGGACTGAATTTTATTTTAATATTTAATTGGTCAGGTTTACGTGACCCGGAAGTTTGACTGCGGTCCAGTGAGCCGCCATTCGCTTCTCCGTAGTCAAACCAGCCGCCCCTATATAACAATAATGATATAAATGTAGTGACCCGTATTGTGATATATATGGTAAAGTCATTGAAACTGCTCCAAGCAAGCTGACATGAAGGATAAACACTTTACTGTCACTTTTTTTTAAATAGCGCCTTTGGATATAGACTCCGGTCCTGAGCTGTGAAGCCTATGTGGAACTACCAAAAACTGCAATTCCTCGACTCGCCGCTTGAGGCTGGCTGCAGAAGGGAGCAAGTTAGGTTGACTCTCATGTTAAAATGTCCAATTTCACAGTAGAAATAAACGTGTTTACAGCCTGGTTCAAACGATGCCTCTACTCTCAAAAGCTGATTTCCCCTTCCATGACAACTCTGAGGGGGGTGAATTATTTTATATCTCACTCCTTTAAGTTTCGAAAATTCACAATGAAGTGGGTCCCCGCTTTGATTGACAGGTGACATAGCTGACGGCACTAGCGTAAGCTGTCTGTAGCTACTAGCACCGTGGCTAATTCACTGGAAACTTTACCTGTAGGCTGTCGAAGAGTTTTACAGGCAAACATCGGACTAATAACAATAACACCACCTGCTGTGTGGTGAGCTGTACCACTGCCGCACAAGAAGCCCATGCTCCAGTTTGTTTGGTGAGTGTAAATCTCGTTTTATTTTATTTATAAATTATCAAATTAGCGTTCACAGTAGTTTGTTAGCCAGTTATTGGACCTTCAATGCTAACGGGAGTGAATTAAAGAAGATATTATTATACCGGTATGGTTATTGAAGAAGTTAATACAGAAGTGTTATCATTTATTTTTGTGATACTTGGAATCAAAAGGTGTCTGTGTGTTTGGAAAATAAGCTTCACTGTATGGTAACATTATGCAATGTTATGCAATGGGAGTTGGGCGGAGTCAGCTTTGCCAAGATGGTGCTTCCTTTGCGCTCTTCAGAACCCTACTTAGTCACCGTGATGTCACCCATTGGTTTGTGGACTGCCCGTTGGAAGCATCGAGTTCAGCGTTACACTCATCGCCATCGTGCGTCGCCATCTTGTTTCCGATACGGGGAGCAGACCATATTTGGACTGTGGAGGAGCGAGAGGGATCTGATCACTGACTACAGGCTCTCTACACCTGACTGGGAGAAGTCGCTGCTAATTCATGTTCGCATTAACTGGAGCATTAACTGGGATGTTAGTTTTGGCAAAAAACAAAAACAAAATGTACGTTACTTACCTCAGAATACTGAACAGAGACTCCTTGGAGAGTTCAAATAAACTGTCATTAAGTGAAAATACAGTGTGAAAGGGGGTTATGAGACCAAATCGGTAAACGTTCTCTTTTCTATCTATATAACGTTATATATAGCTTTATTGACACGTTGCCGTGGATATGCATAGTTCTGCTTCTCTCCTGATGACGGCTCGACCTGTTAGCCACCTATCAATCAAGAATCAAGAATCTATCAATTCTTTATCTTCCATTTTCTTCTAAATTGGGCCATTATTAGAACTACTGACATCAAATTGTCTTGAAGATTTTTTACTAGAGATTGAGACCATAGTGTTGTCCTGAAAAAAAATTCTGACTTAATAAATCAAGTGAGAAGTTTTCAAATTTTGCCCTGAAATGAATGGGCAGATTTTTTTTTTGCAGCCAAACTTAGCGCCCCCTCCATTGCCGCCTGTTCAGAACCCTATGGGTGACGTCACGGAGGCTACGTCCATATTTTATACAGTCTATGGGTTGGAATCGAAAGATTGGACTTCAAACCTCAGGTTAACAAAACTCCTCCATAAACTAAATTAATTAATTAGTTAGTTAGCCGATTATCGTTAACGTTACATCACTTTAAGGACTATGTCTGAGGTATGTTAAACTTTTGTCTAGTGACTGAAACCTCAATTACAGGCTAACGTGTTAGCTAGCATCACTGTCTCGAAATTTAAACGAACGTTAAGCTACCGTTAAAGCCGTTAAAAATGGGTCGGAGAGATGACAAACGATTAATAATTAAAAGCTTTAAAAAAGTAAGTATTTTTTTATGTTTCCTATATCCAACAACATACTTTGACATTTTTACATCCTATTTTTAACCGTTAATCTTCTGCTGTAAATGACGGAAATGTAAAACACGGCCTCTTGTGGCTTCTCGCTAAAATCTGCCACTGCCAGTCTCTCTCTCTCTCTCTCTCTCTCTCTCTCTCTCTCTCTCTCTCTCTCTGCTCGCCCTCGCCGCACTAATGCTGATCTTTCTCTCCAGCATCACCAGCGGAGAGGAAGAGGAGGAGGAGGAGGAGGAGGAGGAAGGAGAGGTTGTGTCAGGTGGAAACGGGGACCTCTATGGATATCATCATCACCCTCCACCGGCTCGCATCCTCAGCAGCACCGACAGCATCTCCCGGCCGGCGGTCACCGCTGCAGGCACACGGCGCCCGTTTTATGCGCCAAGGCGTCGCATCTCCACGGTAGACTGCTTCTCTAATTACCCTAACAAACCGCTTTTTGCTGTAATAAGGACTAATCGAGGGAAGACCCTGCTGGAATAAGAGCGGAGCGTCAGTTTCCTCCATTGATATAAAGCGCTCTCCTCATCGATTCAGCCCCACGACGTCTTGGTATAAGAGGACAAAACCAATCCACCAAAACTGACACTGAAGCTGAAGGTAAGGCCGATAGAAGGACGACAGGATGACTCCTTTCTCCATGGGATGTCGTTTTATTTTGTCATTCCCTGCGTGAGAGCAATGAGTCGATGTGCACGGTGTTTTTTTTCCTTTTTTTTGCAGGGACGCCGGCCTGCATTTGGGTGCAGGGTACCGCAGTGATCCGGCGGGGGGACGCGCCGTTTCATGTCTTTTTTCAACTACATGTGTTACATGATGCATGCATGGAAAAGTGTTTATAATGCCTGCCACAGCTGGTTCTGTCATTTTGTAGGATAAATGGGTTAAGAAGGAGAACAGCGGCCTAGCGTTGGGGCTAAGATATGTTGTTGCTTGTTGCAAGCGTTTATTTATAAGGGATAACTTTAAATTATAAATTGTTACGTTGTGATTTTTGTCATTTTTGCACCAGTGCAAATGAGAAGAGAACTTCCCAAGCGATAAATATCGACAGTAATACTATATATTACTGCAGGAAGTTACAGTGTGTCTCCAGTTCACTACACTGCAAATTATTTGGTTCTTAACAAGATTTTAAAAAAACTTGTTTTAAGAGTTAATTTCTTATTTTAAGCGTTCAACATGCTTATTTCTAGATTTAAGAACCTTAATTCAAAACATCTTGTCAAGTGAAATTATTTGTCCATGCAGCAAGATCTTTTCCCTCAGATTTACTGTTTTTATCTTGTTTTTAGACACACCTTTTTTGCAGTGTATGTGACCCGACATTACTTTGGCATTTCTTCCCCTTGTGGTATCAGTTATCCCTGAATCCTGAGGGGATTTTGGGGATGAATTCATCCAGATTATTCTTGTGCTTCAGTGAGGCCAGGCCAACAGTAGCATAGCCTGCTTTAGCAACACAAGAAGTAGATGCACTGGAGCCTGTCAAGTCTTAATGTGGTGTGTTTTGATCACATCTGCAGTGAAAAGTGACTCCAACCTCAGTTATGCATCAAGATTACATTGGCTGTTTTTTAATACGGTTGCTATATGCTGTAAATATCCAAAGCTGCTGTAAAGGGCTGATACAGAGGTGTGCAGGCAGGTATGGGTTAGTTGGTTAGCTTTGGTTTGTTGGTGCAAGGTGTGTGTGTGTGTGTGTGTATGATGATCTTGGAGGGGGTGAACAGAGAAGAGGAGTCTAAGCCACCACAATAAGTGTAGGCTGCAGTCATTTATTTAATTCAATTCAATTCAGTTATTTCATCATCAATAATAGCAAACAGCTGGAAATACTGCTAGTATGTTTAGTGACGTTTATTGAGCCTCACTCTGATCGTCTAACTGCTGTAACACACACACTCACACACACACACACACACACACACACACACACACACACACACACAGACACACACACACACACACACACACACACACAGGGAGTTGTAGTTTGTCTGTGGTGCTCAGCAGTTTACTATATAGTTCATATATTACACTTTGCGGCTACATCCTGTCAAGTACCACTAATCTTTATGTAATTCTTCACATAAAGTTAATATCTCGTATACTCAACATTTTTCACTATATTTCACTATATATACTATTTATAAATGCCCTCACATTACTACATCTTAGGGCTGGGTCATATGGACCAAAAGTCATATCCCGATATATTTACGCAGAATATTGATATACGATATATATCCCAATATTTTTATCGCAAAATGACAGCAAATGTTCAGTCAAAGTCAAATATAACATGTCACAACAGGAGTACCTTTTAAAAAAAATCAAAGCTCCATAAAGTGCACATTTAGATAAAAAATATCTTAAATAAAAATAGCCTATGAAATAAAATAGGCCAATCTTTTTCTGAAATTAATATATTTATATGATAAAAGAATAACGAACATTACAAAAGAACCAAATATGACAAACCCTAGTAAGGGCAGCATTTAAATAGAAGGAAAGAAAAAAAAAGTAACTAAATCGATATATGCGATATGGTCTAATTTCTTATCACATTTTAAAAATATTGATATATCTTTTATATCAATATATTGCCCAGCGCTAGTACATCTAGTGGTAATTTTAGGGTATGGTAATTATAGTAACTGTTATATAATAAACTAAATACATCTGTGATCTGACTGAGGTCAACATTATAAAACTACAATGGCATAGCAAAATGATAATTGTATCTCACAATGCAATAGTTTGCTCAGCTCCATTGCAGCATAGAGTTCTTTTTGACTCCCCTCTCGTCACGATGTGTTGTCCAGATGACAGACAGCCTCTCTGGGACGAGAGAAGCTCTCTGCTGCTGCTCTTTTGTTTATCACAACCACAAGGTGACTGTTTTGATTAAGACTCGTGGTCCTGCGGACTCAGAACTGGGCGTCGGCTGCTGCTCTTGCTCAAAGATGTTGTTTCACTTTGCTGAGGTGAAGTGAGTGGAAGTGACTCGGTGCAGTGTGTAAAATGCGTACTGCGTGACGTCACGATGAAGCATCCTGTGAGTGTGTGTGTGTGTGTGTGTGTGAGAGAGAGAAGGGAGAGAATGAGAGAGCTTCCATCCCTGTTAGAACAATCTAGGTTTCAGATATTTTTGCAAAATGAAATAATTCTTGACTAAGTTAAGAATGAGTCTTTAGGTTTGTGCCAGAAAGTGGTTGAATTTAAGATTAGTTTAGGGTCTCATTGGTTAGCTTATGTCATCAGAGTGAATAGAAATGTCTGTAATTTTCCAAAAATGTGTCAAATTCAACGTGTTACTCAGTTGGCATTTTAAGCAGCCTTGCAGTGCATTTACTGGGAAGCAGCTAAAGGCTTTTTTTGTGGCTAATGGCTAGTGGCTAATCTACATTTCTACATTTTTTGTTGCTTTTCTCCAACAGAAATATACGGTGATATTTAATGGTAAAATCGTTAAATCATGCAGCATTTATAAAGTATTTTCTTGTCAATTATATGGCAGAACAGCGTTTCATTTGATGGAAAAACTTTTTATTTTTTTACTGTAAAATATGGAATAAAATGGCAATCTTAAATATGAAATCAACAGTGCTAATATAATTTTACCGTAATATTAGAAAAAGTTGCACCGTATTTATTATGATAAAATTCTGGCAACCACAGCTCCCGGTTTTTACCTTAAAAACAACAGGGTTTTTTTTACAGTGTGGCTGTGTTGATAAAGAAAGAAATCCCAGAGGGAAAAATATGTTTTTATAACCCTTTGTTTTGACCTCTGGTAGACGAAAGACAAAGCATATCTCTATTCAACGTAGTGAAAATCATACCTTACCTAATACCTTAATACCTCACGAGCCTATTTGGCAGCCCATTTTAGCATTTTTTGTATTTTTATAATTTTTACAGCATCTGCGATCAATCAACTATCTTCCTTCCCTCAGTGGTCGAGGTGGGAGGGGGGAAGATGCCCACGGAGCATGTTGTGCTTCTTGTCTCTCACATGTATGAAATATGAACACATGTTGAAGAAAATATGTGAGCCTCACTTGCTGCATCTTGGCAAACAAGCTTAGAGATGCTTTACTGAACTAGAGTCGCTACATTCAGTGATTCAGTTCCACTTGAGACTGTTGAGTTACGCTGCGCTTCCATCAAAAGATGTCCCCAGTCCCAGACTAAAAGCTGAAAGTCTTTAGTAAATCTAAGAGTTTTACTGGAGTCACGGCGCTCCCGTCATCTCCATGGTTAAGTTTAAGGTAGTAATCTGAATCTGTTTCATATCAGTCTTTTCCTAGTCTTGGTTTGGATCATATCAAACGTGTTTGATATTATCTCAAGTCTCAGTGAGGTAACACAATCACCAACCAATAAATGAGCGGGGGAAAGGTCCCCGGTTCCAGACCGGCCAGTAAAACCACTTCCACAGGAAAAAAGAACATCACAATAATGCCTCAATAAAAATATAGTGATGTCATATATTTAGATGTTTCTTAGTAAAGAGAACAGAAAGGAGACCCAGTTAAAATGTATAAATAAATGTATACATAAATAATCCATGATTAATGTATGATTAACTAAATGAAAGTTGATAGAGCTGATAAATATAATTATTCAATTAAACAAATTATAATTAAATAGGACATAAATGTATATCATGAATTCATTTCTAAATGTTCCTTTCCTTTATTCTTCTTTATATCTATTTTTACTGTAAAATAGTCAACTTTTCATGTGATAAAAACAGAAACCCTTTTTCAGATTTGTGAGGGGCATTTTGTGGCGTCATCTCCTCTTTTTGTTGTTGTTTTTTCAACACAGACCAAACAAAAGTTTTTACTAAGAGCATGATGGAAAAACTGCTAAAAGAATCTAGTTGTAGTCTTGTAAATAATTTCCCTGCTAGATTGACAGTCTGTCTAAAATCTCAGTGTGAGACTAGACTGGGACTAGAAACTCTAAACACTTGAGCAGGTGGGACACCAGAGTTTTCCAGGAGTCTTTACCAAATCTTTTAAAGTCTTCTGATAGGGAGCATGAGGTGCCACACCTAGTGGTAAAATACAGAATACTGGCCGGCTCCAGTGTTTGTCTTGATATCAAACCGTGTTGGAGATTATTACACCAGTCTAACCCTACTTTACAGCGTGTATTGTATATATATTTGACAAGGACAAGTTTAATTTATTGATCTACATGCAATATTATTGATACGGACTGCTGTGTGTGGTATTGTAGGGTCTGGTCCCCATTAAGCCTTAGAGGAACAGAGACACAGAGCTGCTGCCACTGACTGATTAACACTGGCAGCTGTCTCTCTCTTTCCTCCTCCTTTCTTTCTTCATCTTTCTGGTCATATGCCCTCCTCTCTCTCTCTCTCTCTCTTGCCCCTTCGATTTCTTTCTTTTCCCCTTATTCTCTGTATTTAACCTCTACTCTTCCACATCAGCCTTTCTGTTTAAATGAAACATCTCTCTCCTATAACGTCACCCTTTATTTTTCTACTCTCTATATCTCCATCCTACTGCTTCAGTATCTTTCTATCTCTATCTCCATCTCTATCTCTATCTCTTTTGATTATGCCTGTCTCTCTAAATCTCTGTCTGTCTCTAAATCAAAAGATATGGACAGTCAGACGTCTGTGATGTACATTAGGCTATTCTTGGATCATCATTCAAGCAATATGATCGGGGGGAAAACACAAAGGCTACACTGCAAAAAAGATGTGTCTAAAAACTAGATAAAACACTAAATCTGAGGGAAATGATCTTGCTGCATGGACAGATAATTTCACTTGACAAGATTTCTTAAATTAAGATTATTTAATCTAGAAATAATCATGTTGAACACTTAAAATAAGAAATTAACTCTTAAAACCATTATTATCCAACTCTTCTAAATCTAAAGGTTTTTTTTATCTTGTAAGAAACAAATAATTGTCAGGTCACTCTGCTCGGGCCAGTTCATCGCTGCTTTAATTTATCTTGTTTTAAGAGTTAATTTCTTATTTTAAGCATACAACATGCTTATTTCTAGATTTAATAATCTTAATTTAAGAAATCTTGTCAAGTGAAATTATCTGTTTAAGCAGCAAGATCATTTCCCTCTAGTATTTTGATCTTGTTTTTAGACACCTTTTTTTGCAGTGTAGTAGTCTGAGTACAGATAAAATCAAGCTCAATGTGTGGTCACTTTTTATTTTGTTTGTATAGAAATGTGGCTTGAATGTGTGAGGAAAACATGAGGTGTTAGTAGACAAATTTCCTGTTGGTGCTTGGTTCCAGTTGGAGGCTATGAATGTGTAGATGAAACATGGATGGATGTGATTCAATATATTCTCCATAAATTTGTTTTCCCGATGCTACATCTGCTTTTAAATCAGTTGGTGTGACAATGGAAAACAGTGTGGTAAATTGAAGTTTTATTCTGGGGATGCTTGTCTAATTCATAGACACAGTTTTATAAATAACAAGCTTTAGCTTCACCGAACCAACCGGCAGTCTTTGGCCACTGAACTCACTAGTGTTGGCGACCGAACAGCCTCACTGCAGCATTCGGGGGTTAAGTGCTTGTTTCAAGGGCGCCTGATGTTTGGCATCTCATGTAGTGGAAAGATTAGAGTATTGTCACTCTTTGGTGCTATGGAGGCACCGAGCCAAATGCTAATAGCCACAAACACAAGTTGTGTAGGCCGGACAGAAAGGACTGGAGGTCAGTACGGAGGGTCGAGAGGGAATAGAGGGAGAGGACAGTTGAAAAAGTGTGAAGGATAATAAAAGGAGAGAGCAGGGGGCGGGGGGGGGGGGGGATGCTTTCATTACACCATTGGTGTAATGGTGATTTATTGTGGTTACCAACAGAGACAGCATAGCTGGGGGGAGAGGGCAATAATAACAGAGAGTGGTTTAGAGGAGAACGCATAACGACTGACAGTTCTGCACACACACACACACACACACACTTATTCGTATACAATAGTGCTGACACTACTAGGTCACTGATTAAATCAATAGAACATTAATCAGCGATAATTTTGATAATCAATTAGTTATTTAAGTAATTTATCAAGCAGAAATGACAAACATCTGGTGCCAGCATCTCAAATGTGTGGATTTTCTACTTTACTAATTCTAATATTTGAGTGAATTTATCTGTGGGTTTTGGACTATCTGCACTGCAAAAAAAGGTGTGTCTAAAAACAAGATAAAAACACTAAATCTGAGGGAAATGATCTTGCTGCATGGACAGATAATTTACCTTAACAAGATTTCTTAAATTAAGATTGTTAAATCTATAAATAAGCATGTTGAATGCTTGAAGTAAGAAATTAACTCTTAAAATAAGATAAATTAAAGCTGCAAGCAGCGATGAACTGGCCCGAGCAGAGTGACCTGACAATTATTTGTTTCTTACCAAGATAAAAAAAAACTTTAGATTTAGAAGTGTTAGATAAATAATCTTGTTTTAAGAGTTAATTTCTTATTTTAAGCGTTTAACATGCTTATTTCTAGATTTAGCAATCTTAATTTAAGAAATTTCGTCAAGTGTTTTTTGCAGTGTGAAGACATCACCTCGGCCTCTGGGAAATTAGGATAGGCTATTTTTCATTATTTTGTCTATTTTATCTTTATATATCTAATCAGTCAATCAATTACATGAAAAATAATTGAGAGATGGATAATGATGATCATTAGTTTTGCCCCTGATATCCACCTGTAAAATCTTGCTACGTAAGGCAAATGTTTACATTTTGACTCTTGTTGTAAGACTGTTAATAATACCACATGGGGACATTTATCAGAACAAACAGCAATGTACAAGAAAGACTTAGTTGTAGTCTCACATTTTACAACCATGTCAGTGGGGCAGACAGGTAAAAAGTCTGGCTTATGAAACTTCAAAGTAAGATGAAGAACAGCTGAAAGAGCAACGACAGAGCTGAAGAACACTCACACAAACACACGCAAACCTCCTGGGGGGAATAACAAAGATGGCCACTCTGAATATAGAACATTTCTTTCTGTGCTGTCCTATAAACCACAGTGAGGTTAGGGTTGGGTTCACCAGGAGAAAAAGAGAAATGATCTACAGTCTATCCTAAAAGTGAAAGATAGAGAGACATCTCTGGACTAGGGCTGCACGATTATGCCCAAAATGATAATCATGATTATTTTGATCAATATTGTAATCATGATTATTAATCAAGATTATTCATCATGTTAAGGAAAACATCTGTATTTTTATTGCACTACTTTTAAAACAAACAATAGGAACAGTTTTTAGTGTCTGGTGCTTGTTGTAAACAAACAGAGATGCTAAGTGAACACCTCCTGCAGCAGCAGCACATACACACTGTACTGCTACAGAGCTAACTGTTAGCAATTTGCAGACTGGACGCTAAGGGGTTAACATCCCCTCCGGCTCTGTGACTGCAGCTGGGAGAGACTGCTGCAGGAGGACTGTGCTGCTTGGACTCGTTCTTACTCTTCGTAACGAGCCGTCAGCCCCGCGGCTCGTTAAGAAGAGTAAGAACGAGTCTCCAAAAGTCTCCAATAACACCAGAAAAAGTCGCTGGATTTCTCGCCAGTGGCTTTTTTGAAAAATAGTTGCTAAACAAATATAGCAACAAAGTCGCTAAGTTGGCAACACTGCTTCGCTGGCTTTTACAAATGGCGCGTGTTGTTGTGGCGTCGAGTACTACGTCACATCCTGCTTAGCGTTCTATCCAATCAGTAACCAGGATTTTTTCAGGGGAGAAAAACGGCCCCGCCCCCTGGTGGTTGGTGGACTACTGGTGTAGAAAGTGCTTGATTAGATATGCAGGAGAGCCACATTTTAAAATGGAAATATCCCCGGCGATCAGGTTAATTTAATCGTGGTGGCCAAAATCGTGATAACGATTAAAATTCAATTAATTGCACAGCCCTACTCTGGAGCCTATTATTGCTTTTACTAGACTTAGAATGTCTATCAACAAATGTGTGTGACATGACATCTTTTTATGTATCCACTATCTTGCTCATCATCTGTTTTAGGACTGCATCAAACAATTACTCATGAATCTACTAATTATTTAACCAATTAATCGAATATTTGTTTTGTTTGTGTAGTGAAAATTTAGGCCAGTTACAGTTTCCTATAGGTCCCTCATTCAAATTGCTTGTTTTGTCTTATGAACAGTCCAAAACCCAAAGATGCTTTAGTTTACTATCTAGTGAAGCAAATCCTAACATTTGAACTGAAACCAGAGAATGTTTAGGAGCTTTTTTCAGCTCTTCGAATACTAAACAGCCTGATTCATTCAGCTGTTGTTGAACAAATATATATGTTATTCTGACCCAAAGGATTTTTTAAAGTAAAGATCGGACAGGAGGATTTGGAATTTATTTTTATATAAAGAATATAGCATATTCTGTTTAGGTAAAAAAGACTAGTGTTGTTTTTTTGTGTTTTTCCACCGTGGTTCAACTGTGTATGAGATCATGCAACACACTCACACACACACACACAGGTGATTCCTCCTCTTTCTTCCAGCTCCATGGAGAGATCAGAGAGCCTGTTGCTGTGTAAACGTTTGATCCTTCAGTGTTGGAGCGCTAGACTAGATATCCTGGACTGACTCAAACACATGAACTCTGTAACCCCGTAGGGCCCAACAGGACAAACCTCAGAACCAAAACTTGATCCTCAAAAATACTCAAAAAGGTCCAGAATTAATCTTTATCCTTATCCTGTGTTTGTGGTTTTGTTTCTCCTATGTTTCCACTCCGGGTTTCGGCTTTTACAACTATTGTTTAGCAATGAGAATACCTTTGTTCATGTCCTTTAAATGCCACACTGCAAAAAAGGTGTGTCTAAAAACAAGATAAAAACACGAAATCTGAGGGAAATGATCTTGCTGCATGAACAGATAATTTCACTTGACAAGAGTTCTTAAATTAAGATTATTAAATCTAGAAATAAGCATGTTGAACACTTAAAATAAGAAATTAACTCTTAAAACAAGATGAATTAAAGCTGCAAGCAGCGGTGAACTGGCCCGAGCAGAGTGCACTGCAAATTATTTGTTTCTTACCAAGATAAAAAAAAACAACTTTAGATTTAGAAGTGTTAATAATCTTAATTCAAGAAATCTTGTCAAGTGAAATTATCTGTCCATGCAGCAAGATCATTTCCCTCAGATTTAGTGTTTTTATCTTGTTTTTAGACACACCTTTTTTTGCAGTGCACAAAGATTATCATAGATAGATAACATAATATCAATAAAGCAAAATTGATTTACAATCTTGGTGTGATCAAGAATACCTCACTGTACTGCTGTGACTATAAATTAACAATATTCACAGCTCAAATTTAAGAGAACTTTCTTAAATGTATTTATGAGCAGTGGAAGTGAAAGCATTCAGCTGCAGGTTTCCTCCCAGCTCTTGCATTATAATGCAGCTTTGTTGTTTAAGGTGTTCATTACTGGTCAACTTCTCTGTGAGGGCAGCAGCATTACTCAGCACTTTGTTTTTGTATTCAAGACAGATAATACTGTATGTTTTCAGTGTTTTTTTATGGAAGTAATTTTTGCCTACGGTGTATTTGTGTAAAAACAGTTTTATGATGAATAAGGAAATGCAGCTTAAAGGAGCACTCTACTGATTTACACATGAATTAATGTTAATATTAATGAGTTTCTAAAAACTAAGACTCAAGTCAACATATCCTGGATCCTACAGGGTACACAGTCATCTATAAAGTTGGAATAATTTTATTTTCAGACACAATCCTCTGTTAATTGTTGTTTTATTTTCATTGGGATATCTTTGGAACAGATTGATTAATAACGTTTTTTGAGATGATATACACTTTATTTAATTGATCTTGTTTTAAGAGTTAATTTCTTATTTTAAGCGTTCAACATGCTTATTTCTACATTTAATAATCTTAATTCAAGAAATCTTGTCAAGGTAAATTATCTGTCCATGCAGCAAGATAATTCCCCTCAGATTTAGTGTTTTTATCTTGTTTTTAGACACACCTTTTTTGCAGTGTATTACTCTGAATACAGATAAAATCAAGCTCAATGTGTGGTCACTTTTTATTTTGTTTTTATCTCCACCGTCTGAGGTTTCCCGCCGGCCGTGTTCAGTCAAACACAAATCATGAAGCATCAGTGCTGCTGTTACTTATAGAGCAGAAAATGGATAGCCAAGAGAGAGAGAGAGTGTGTGCGTGTGCGTGTACGTGTGCGTGCGTGCCTGGGGGGTGGCTGATTCCTCAACAGCTGAGTCTGATTATTAGAATAAAGGTGATAACACACACACACACACACACACACACACACACACACACACACACACACACACACACATACACATCAGAGCAGTCCTGCGGGCTGTGAGTGTGATTGATTGAAAGACACCAGGTGGTTGAGGTTAGGCAAGGATCAGGGCAAGGAGAACAGAGGACACACACATACACACACACACACATAAACTCATTAGGGGTGGACGGCATGGCCCTAAAAATAATATGATATATATTAGGGCATATTACCAATCTTAATGGGGAAAAAATGTACCGGTCAGCAAAGTGTTCAGCCCTAATTTCTATTTTCTATTACTAGTGCAGTGACCGTAGGAAGTATGTATTCATATAGTGGGAGATTAAGTTGATTTTTCAATTCTGTACAATGAGGTGTAATACTCTATACGCGTAGTGTTAATATACAAAGTGTATATTGGGTAATACATGCACTGCAAAAAAGGTGTGTCTAAATAAGGATTTGCACACCTTCGTGCCACATACGAAATCTGAGGTCAGTCTGACTGACGGTCAGAGAGATACACACACACACACACAGATGCTTCTTGCTTTTATAGATAGATTATACTCTTGGCCTCTTCTACGAGTCTCTCTGTCTGCCTCATAGTAAAACAGTCATTTTACAGTCTGGTGACAGACCAGACAGCTATATTTTATTTAAGGAACAACATGGTTAAAAATATCACTCCAGCTTTTTCTGATTAGCTTCCCTTGCTTCATTCTCCACGTACTCCCACCTCTCCATGGCAGGAGTGTAGAGAGTATAACCGTAGCTAGCTTCATGCTTCGTAGATGTCAGTAAGTAGATTTCAGTCTTCAGTGGGATGTGCAACCAACCTTGATCTTGGCTCTCTTGACACTCTGAAGGGAAACACTGGGGAAGGATTTTGCTACACGGGGGATACGGGTGAAAAATATACAGGGATTTGGGGAGGTTAAACATTCAGTTAGCTCATTTGCAACATCTGAGCTCACACCATCAGCTGCCAACAACCAAGTCATGTTGAGATATTGTCATTACAGTGATAAATAGCATTATTAATAGCATACGAGGTGTCAGTGATGTTTAAGTGGAAACATCAGGTTTTCTTGTTCCCTCATCTTCAAAGAAGAACTTTAACAAGATTCAAAAATCATACAGGAAGAAATCAAACACAGAAAAATATACCAGTTCTCCTCAAAATAAATGTAGCAAATTAGCTTCAAAAGGTCTCATGTAAAACTGTATTTTATTTTTGGTACACTGCAAAAAAAAGTGTGTCTAAAAACAAGATAAAAACACTCAATCTGAGGGAAATGATCTTGCTGCATGGACAGATAATTTCACTTGAAAAGATTTCTTAAATTAAGATTGTTAAATCTAGAAATAAGCATGTTGAACGCTTAAAATAAGAAATTAAGCAGCGATGAACTGGCCCGAGCAATAAGAAATCTTGTCAAGTGAAATGATCTGTCCATGCAGCAACATGTTTTAGCAGCAAAATGTACAAAAAAAAAGCCAAACATTCATATCCTCCAGCTTATTCAAACTTCTTTTTTAGTTTTGGACTGTTTGTTGGACAAAACTTTTGGACAAAGTGATGGATTTAATTATTTTCAGTGGTTTATCAGGAAAAATAATCATTGGTGGCGGCTCTAATTACATTATTGTTTTTTTTTTCATGTAAAGCTGATTTGTTTGTGTCTTCTGCTGAATGGCACCTTTACATTCCTGCAAACAAGCTCCAAGTCTCAATAGATTAATTCAGTTCTTGTATTAATCAACTCAACTCTTGTCCTGCAGGTTTAACTTGTGTTGGATTGTTGTGCAGTCCTTTATCTGCTTCACCACCAGATACACTGCACCGTTATGTTCTGCTATTATTCTCTCCGGGGAGAACGGCTAAGTGCATTTGCACAACTACCCCTCCTCTCTCTGTCTTGCAGGGCATGCTGACATTTACTCGATACGGCTACATTGTTTATTCCAGTGGTTTAGGTATAGTGACAGCTGTGAGTTTGGACTTTTGTTGCAGTGGACAGAAAATAGGAAGACAAAGAGTTTTATGGCAGAGATTTGAGGCACAACACAACAGGGAAAGCTGTAAACCCTGCACACTTTAACTTTTATTCTTTCACTTGAAATCCCATTTAACCCTTTGGAGTTTGGGGCTGTTTTGATGAGTTTTGACTCTTTTTCATTCTGCCTGTATAAACGACTTAAAAAAATATTTATCATTCCATGATGGTATCATTTTTTTAAGCACAACCTCACCTGATTATTATTTTGTCATTTTGATTTACTGGATCAACATTTTGAACACAAAAAAACACACAAAAACACACACACAAAAATACAAGAACCACACACACAAAAAAAACATAAAACACACAAAAAAAATAAAAAAAAACATACATAAAAACACATAAAATCACAAAAATACACAAAAAATTACAAAAACAGAAAACCACAAAAAACCACACGTAAAACCACACAGAAAAACACACAAAAAATTACAAAAACACACATAAAAAGACAAAAAACACACAAAAATCACACATTAAACAAACACAAAAGATTGCATTAAAAATGCTGAATGCACACTGCAAAATTCAATAAAATCTCTGCAAAAACTTCAGTAATATCATGTTACACTTGGCCAAGGTGGTTTTTCGATTTGCTGAAAGAGTTGACGTGCTAAATTGGACATGGAAACTTCTGGAAAAGCCAAAACTTTAGAGTGAAGCTGACAGCAGGGCTCCATGCTGCTTCGTTTTTACGTTGCTACGTCATGAGGTGTCATGCTCCGCCACTATCGTGGACTCCAGAGGGTTAATCAGTATGACAAAAAATATCCTTCCCTTAACATAAACCTGCAATATGAGCACACAACATGCATAAACCATGTATTCCCCCAAGCAGTACTGCAGAAGAGCACCAAATGTCACATTTTGTGTCTTGTGGGCACATCTGCTCTTTAAGCATTGCATGCATTTTCCATCAATCCATCACATGTGTAACACAAAGAAATGAGGGAGGAACAAATAAAAACTAATGTGACAGTGTGACATTCACCAGGACTCACATAATAGATATTTTATTGATGTGAAAGCATCTGATGTGTCTTTTTTAATATTCAGCATAAACTCATTGCGGCCTGAAAGGTGGATGTAGACATTTTTATCAGTTAATGTCTGTTACAGTGGCTTCCTACACTGACTTTTTTTTGCAGTGTGGAAAAAAAGTCAGTGTTTTTGACATATTAGCTGTATCCCAAAGTCAAGGAAGGATCCTCAAACAGCTGAATCTGAAGGATTCTACGTCATGGACAGCTGAAGGTCTGTCCCGATGTCCAGGATCCTCCAGAGGACAGAGTCCTTCTTTTGACCAAATTCCAAGGATGCATGTGTGCATCCTCCGTGTGCCCCGACTACCCATAATGCCTTGCACACATCGGTCTACTGGGAGATTTAAAAGCTGCGAGCGAAGAAACAGCGAAGGCGACGCAATATGAATTTAAATATATTTAAAATGTATTTCTAGTTTACACTGAACGTTATCACATAACTTACAAAACTTGTGTTCAAAGTCAAGCAAAAACATATATATAAACAAATGCCAGAATATTTAGCTAAAAGATAATAAACATCATCTTGATACATTGCCGGTTAAATTAATTAATTGTAATTAATTGATTGTAAATATGTGATTTTTTTTTAAGGAATGTAAAGAGAAAGTATAAAGTGCTTACGTGGACTCGTAGCAGAGCTCCTCCTACAGTTTGACAAAATCAGCAAAATATCTGCCAAAGAGTGAGAAAGTGTCCACTTCATGTTTGGTAACTGCCAACTTCTTCTTTTTTGCACAAGAGGAGAAGGAGTTTACATTTTCACCAAGTCTGCTGAATTTTCTTGTACCTCAAACAGAAATGTGAGGTGCTTGAAGCATATTGTTTACACCACAGGCTGTCTGTACCGAGAATGTTATCGGACTACAGGTTCCCTCTGAAAAGCTGTTGAAAGAAATTTTATTGACAAATATTTTGTAAAACAAAAATATAGAATATAGAAGTAGTTGATACTAAACAATTCTAAGGTATTGACTCATTAATATTGTATTTAATATCAGATACCATTAACAAAAGGTATTTTTTCCAGCTGATAAAATTTGAGATTTGTGAATTACTCTAAAAGCTAAAACTGAGGTGGCCCTTATTATGAGGAGTTTCTCCTAACTCTACGACTGTAGGAGCAACATCAACCATCTGGATGTTCTGTGAATGTAGCTCTAGGTCAGGGGTCGGCAACCTGCCGCTCCAGAGCCACATGTGCATCTGCTTAACGTGTGTAGATGAAATACTGCAGTAAAAATGTTTAAAAAACATTTTAGTTAACTAAAAAGTACATCATAGCTAATAAAAGTCTACATGCCTGCCCAGTTACCTCTAAATTTTGCCAAATTCAAGTCTAGTTTTCAGTTTCCCGAGCTTGGCCAGCTTTCAGTTCCAAATCTCCTGAAATATTGATTTGGTTTCCAGCATCTGATTTGCACTTGGGTCCTCGCTGCATTCTGACAAAATCATATAAATAAATGCTCATTATGACCTATTGTTAATGTTAATTTAGACTTGGTAGACTGTTTAATGTCCATTCTAAGACTCAAAATAAGGTTTGCGGCTCCATTCTGGCTTTTTTTTCTCTTATTTTGACCGACAATGGCTCTTCAGTTAGGAAAGGCTGCTGACCCCAGCCCTCGGTGAACATCCAGTGTTTTTTTTTTGTTGAGACTGGATGGAAATTGGACATCAACACTTTTTTATGTGGAACAGTTCTAACGGCTCTTTAAAACAATGTGATGGAAACAGAATTTTGAACGGAAGTGTTTTTGTCATCATTGTGTTGTTTTGAACATCTCTCACCCTGAACTGTGTGATTTCTTTGTAAAGTTATTTTTATCTTCTGGTTTTCAGCTGTCAGAAACAGGAGAGATGAACCAATATTTTTTTATTTCTTTCCTCCCACCATCACAGAGATTTTATTTTAAGCTTTCTTTTGTAAAATGTTCTGATGCAGAGGACAGGTGCTGCATCATTCATGAATGGAAAGGAACTGGTATTTATGGACGTGGTTTGCTCTTTGCTCTAAGCCATGGATGGTATTTGTGCATTTTGAACCCACTTATTAAACTGGAAGGGTGGAGCAACTGTTTATTTTTTTTTCTTTATGAATGTGAATTTGTTTCAAACTTTATGAGGTCTTTCACTTTTGAAGAAGACACCAAGACGCTGATATTTGAATTAGATTTTTAACAAAAAGGAAGTGTCGACTGTTCTGTTGGTCTAACTTGAGTGTCTACGTTGGTTAATGATTCTACAAACAAGCGTGTGTGTGTGTGTGTGTGTGTGTGTGTGTGTGTGTGTGTGTGTGTGTGTGTGTTGCAGGGCGTCGGGCGCCATGGCTAATGCCTCCCCAGACCTGGACAACGCGGATGCCCAGCGCCAGCTAAACAACAACAACAGACCAAGCAGCTCGGGATTCTGGGAAACGGAGTGCACTAGCTCCAAGCTGTTCGAGTGCTCCCGCATCAAGGCCCTGGCAGGTCAGAGGTCACACACATGCTTACTAGGGTTGCACATCTCTCTGTGATAAACGATTCGATTGGCATCTAGATACACAGGTTACGATACGATTAAAAAATGATATACTTTTATTACAAACCGATTCGAATCGATACAGTGTAAGAATGATTTTATTTTATTTGATTCGACGGTTAACATTTGTTGTAGATATTTTATAGTGTTTCACTCACAAGTTTCATATTTTATTTATGATATGCCGTCTTTAGAAACGGACGTAGCTTCATGTGACACTTTGGAGGAAATAAAGGACGTCTCATGTCTCTTAAAATGTTTCGCAAGTGAAGCAAGTGAACGGAAGCGGGGATGCAAAATAAAAGACTTGTAAGAGACCGGAGAGACTCATGGAGTTGAGTGAGAACCGTTTCGCGAGCAGCTTCAGCTCTCGCGTTGTTTTAGAGATGCTGACGCATACTGTAAGTGTGTGAAGCCGCCAACAGATTCCAAGTCTCATGACACCCATCATGACTCTACAACCGATTCATCTAGGAGTTCATGTCTGATTTGTATGGATTGATGAGGCTGCTACAGATGCAGCCGTATCTCTCACTTGTTAAACCGAATATCCGGTCGCATCAGTTTATCCTTCACAACCCTAGTTTTTACTCACATCCTAACCTCCGTACAGGGTATAAATACACCTACATCAAGGTGTTTAATCTTTGCTGTTTTGTAATTTTATAACTCACAAGAAAAGGATGATTTAATTTAACTCTATTGGTTAGCTAATGCTGTTAATGATAATATTTGACTGGATTATCCTAACTGTGTCATTCAGAAGAGTTTTATCTCCCTTTGCTTTGATTTTACGATTATTCTTTTATTTTCCGCAGATGAACGTGATGCGGTGCAGAAGAAGACCTTTACTAAGTGGGTTAACTCTCATCTGGCCAGAGTTTCTTGCCGCATATCTGACCTGTACAACGACCTGAGGGATGGATACATGCTCACCAGACTGCTGGAGGTCCTCAGTGGAGAGCTGCTGGTCAGAACACACACATGCACATTACACCAAATTATAACATATAATATATGAGGTATGGGGCTGACGTCACTGCTGCCTGTCATAAAGAGCAGCTGATTGACAGGTTGAGCCACAGGAGTAGGAGATGAGCAGACAAAATGAAGAAAGCTCTCTATGGAGAAGAATCTTGTCAAAACCATCCCTGACTTTAACCAAAAAGTAGAACACTACATGACATTATAATATTGCTTTTGTTGTTTTAATTTATGTAAATACACTGGTGTGATACCTTGGTACATGTTCGCTTGCTTTTTGGTATAAGGTATGTCTATTTTGGAGTTATAGCCCCCCCTGGAGAAAAATGCACCAGCCGCCTCTGAGTAAAACTGGATGTTCTGATAAAGTTTGTTTTCTCTTTTACTTCACTGAGGAGAAAACATTTTAGAAGTTATTTGTCCCTGAACCTTTTATTCTTTCTGCTGTTTCCAAAAATTATCAAAGCTTCAGCTATGGTCCTTTTTGCACTCATTTTAAGTAAATAAGCAACATTCAAAAAACATTTATGATTTAAGTAAATCTGAAGTTAAATCCAAACTGATGACTGCAAATGTTTTTACCAAAAGTTATCTTTGTTTCTTGTCCCTCAGCCGAGGCCGACGCGGGGTCGTATGCGAATCCACTGCCTGGAGAACGTGGACAAAGCCCTCCAGTTCCTTAAAGAGCAGAGGGTTCACCTGGAAAATGTCGGTTCCCACGACATTGTGGATGGAAACCACCGTCTCACCCTGGGCCTCATGTGGACCATCATCCTACGCTTCCAGGTAAACACAAACATATATGAAAGACCTGTGTTTTATGGGACTGGTGATGTTTTTGTGACTGCTTCACAATCAAATTGTTTTGCCAGTTGAACACTCGAAATGTGAAGCAGCAGCAGAGGAAAATGTTCCGTTTTCATCTGCAGTAACTTAATACAGAGAGTCTGAACAGGCTGGATTACATGCTGCATTGTTTCCTATGAGTCCCTCGTGTGTGTGTGAAGGCAGTTTGAATGCAGCGCAGGACTGTAAGACTCGGCCACTAACAACATCCAAATCCTACTATATAAAATGTAAATAATGTAATGTCATGTAATAATTAACTGGCTATTGCTGAAATAATGTTGGCCATAGTTGGTATTAAAACCAGGGTTTGATTTTTATAAAAAATCTTGCACTACTTCTATTTCTATTAACTCTCTGGGCCCACTCTAATTTAACCCTTTCAGACCCTTCAGGCTGAAAATGTCGACTTCCAAAAAAACGTGATGAAAACATTACAGATTAATATTTTTTTTTTTTCTGCATAAACCTCTTAAACAACTTCCACCCTGCTCAAAACTACCAAATGTTTAAACATTTTTGGCATTTTAACCCTTTAAATGCCAGTTTGATTGCACAATGTCACTGATGTTTTTTTTAATGAAAAAATACAAAGATGTTGTTATTTTCCATATAATAAATATTTTTAGGCTGGAGCATTTGGTTTTATCACAGCCTTGGATATGTCAAAGATTAAGAACAAAATTGATTTTGATGCATTTTTTTGATGCATTTGTAAACAAATGCCCCAGTCAAAAATATTTATTATGTTGAAAATAACTACATTTTTGTGTGTCTTTCTTTAAAAAACAGTGACATCATGTAATCAAACTGGTATTTAAAGGGTTAAAATCTTCAAAATCTTTGAACGTTTGGTAGTTTTGAGCAGGGCGGAAGTTGTTTAAGAGGTTTATGCAGAAAAAAAATAGAAAAAAATATTAATCCGTTAAGTTTATATCGCGTTTTTTTGGAAATGGACATTTTCAGTCCAAAAGGTCTGAAAGGGTAGTAAATGTGCACACAGTGTATTATTATTGACCCATTAGAAAAATTCGAATTTGAATTTCAAAATATTTCAAGAAAAAAAACCATCCAAAAATCATGCTATTTGCAGTATCACAGCCAAAATAATTGCCAAAACAAAAGAGAAAAATGACAAATATGGCTGAAATTGCGCCGAGTGGTCCCAGAGGGTTAAGTCTGATAATGGCAGTATCACTTTCCAGCCAATGAAAGTGCAGCAGACAAAAAGCAAAAATATGGACTGACTTTCAAATATTTGATTCTTCCCTCGGGACACTAAGGCTTTAATCTGAGCTTCTCCATAAGTGCACTGAGATGCTGGCACATGTTCCTGTGCTGCTTACTGAAGCACAAGGTTGCAGTAATCATCATTCAGGATGAGCTGCCAGCGGTTCTGTTCGGGGAGGCTGTCACAGCGGCCGCATCATCAGTGTGCGACAGCGACAGCAGCGTGTAGTGGATAAAGGCTGAATGTCACTCAGGGCTCAGCGGCCTCGAGGTAGCAGTCGCCTTCCAGTCTGCTCTTCCACAAGGACACACACACACACACACACACTCTGCACTCGCTCTCTTACACACACACACACTCCATCAGGCTATCTATCTAGTCACACACACACACACATCTTGACAAGCACATACTATCACACACTCACGCACCTACACAGGTTTCCAGGCCTTAGCAGCAGTGATACAGGATCAGTTCCTGCCATGTAAGTACAGCACAAGCCCACGGCTCCTCTTTATTACGCTCCAGTGCGACAGCATGGCTTTGGCACAAAACGCTTGTTTAGCATTATTCAGAGCCTTCTGTAACATTCACGGTGCACAGCCGCCTCGTAGCGTCTCCTGGGACTCAGGATTGTCATGCTAGGCCTGGCTGCCCACCACAAAGCACAGTTAACAGATTGTGCTGTCGCAGACTTTGGTCTTAGTATGTTAGTAAGTTCCCCTCTGCAGTCCTGCTGGTGAGGACAGTTCATTCTGTCAGCTGGTTTTAAATATCTTAGTCCAGTGTCAAATGTCCTTGTTTGTTTGATTTTTTTTATCACATTAAGCCAACCTCATCCTGTGTGTTTGTTTGTTTGTTTGTTTGTTTGTTCAAATTGAAAAGCCTACACATTTTAATCTTATCTTAGCCAAAGATAACCATAGATATTTAGTCTGGTTTTAGGCCCCGTTTACACGAGGACGCTTGCAGGTAAAAACAACAAAATATTTTATGTGAAGTGCCTTTCGTTTAGACGGTGACAGCGTTTTTCGGGCTTAAAAACGCAAAAATGTGAAACCACCCTCCAGAGTGTAAAACTGTAATCTGCTCCACCGTAGCGTGTCCGTCTACACTGCCAAGACACAAAACTCTGCTCAGATCTGCTCACGTCACGTAAGTGTTTATGTCACATACATGCTCCAGTACAGGGAAAAAAAGAAACGTGGGATTATTTCCATGCGTCGGACCTTCAAGCTGCTCTGGCAGCTCTAATAAACTTACAGGGGTCTTTCCACCAAATGTACAGGATATGTACAGATAGTATTAGTTAACAGAGAAGGATCTGGAATTACCTCCCTCACATTTTGGATGCACCGATTGGTGGGAGGCGAGCCAGACGGCTTTGGACGAGACCTGGGAGATGTAGTGGATGGTGGAGAACTTTGTGGAGGGAGTAGCTGATGAAAATATGTGGTGTGAAAACTTCCACATGCCCAAAGATGCTCTTATGGCTTTAAGTGATGCCGCCTGGCATGATACCCAATCACATTCACACACTTTAGCCTCACCGTATGCAGCAGATTTCCTCCTGAAAACGATCGTCTAAACGCAGAATAAAAAGTGAAGACACAACGCCACTTTTGCGTCTTCTGTTCAGACCGTCATCATGTTAACGGAGCCTTAGTCAATTAACATTTTTTTTAGTTATCAGTGTAGTGGAATTACTACCTCTCTTGAGTGAGAAAATGAATCAAAGATCACTTCGTTCCTTTTAGTTTTCTTTATTATCAGAATACACTGTCTAGGTACAGCCGAGGAGAACTTTGTCCAATATTAAAGGATGCTCTAAAAAGGTGTCCCTCTCCAATAAAAGCCCTGAGTTCTCTCTGCTTTTTCTGTCTGTCAGGGCATTTAAACAATTTGTAAACCACAATTGTAACATCCCACACCTCCACCGTATGGAGCACGTTTTTTGTCTACTTTTAACCTAAAAGGATCCAACTTATACTGTTTATATTCTGGAGCAGGCCCTCGGACCTCAATTCTCGCGCTGGAGTCTAGATCTGGATGAGGTCCTTGATGTATTGTGGGGCCAGTCCATTCAAAGCTTTAAAAAAAAAAAACAATAACATTTTAAAAACAATACGAAAATGAACAGGGAGCCAGTGCAAAGACATGAGGATTGGGGTAATGTGTTTCCGCTTTTTGGCCTGTTAAAAGTCATGCTGTGGCGTTCTGGACTAACTGCAGACCAGAGAGGCTTTGTGGCTGAAACACCTGAGGAAAGTGTGTTGCAGTCGTTAAGAGGGTTAAAGATGAAAACGGTTTCACTTTTGATAAAAGACGAAGATGATAAAAACGCGATTTTAAAATGCTGTTAATCTGTTTACAAACATCAAATGTAAAATTGCTGTCTATGATGCCAAGGCTGGTCCATGAGGGCACTGCCAAACACCATAACCTCAGTTTTTTCCCCGTTGAGTTTTTAAAAATTCTGGGCTAACCAAGCCTTGACATCACATAGATAGACAGTCAAATATTGAGTCTATCAAAGCATCAGTAACTGTACAGTTTGGGCTACAGTAGTGTTACTAGCTCTTCCACCGTGAGCTGTGTGCTTGGCTGTCATCCCGCCACCAGTCGATAGCATCTTCAATTTTGCATTCACTGAGAAAGAAGAGCAGTGCAGACGACTGGTGTTCAGGAGTGTGTGTGTGTGTGTGTGTGTGTGTGTGAGAGAGAGAGAGACAGAGAGACATAGAGAGAGAGAGAGTAATTATGAAAGAAGGGTGTGTAGGGGGAAAGATGGTTGGCTGATGGAAAACAACAAGCATTACTGTGGTGATAAATAAGTGACAGGTGGAGTTTCTCGGGGTTCACAGTCAGGGATGTGTGCTCAACATTTCTGATGATGGACAGAGTTTGAAATAAGGTTAAATAAAACAATGGCTCTACAGACAGTCAACTACACCTTTTCTGTTGTCCTTATCATTTGTCTCCAGCAAGGTTATTATAGTTAACTAAAAACTAACAAAATAACGAAAACTAGAATTGAAAAAACATTTTCAATAACTGAAATAAAAATAAGTTTTAAAAAAAATAACTAATTGAAACTGTATTTTGTGGTTACAAAACTAACTAAAACTAACTAAAATGATAGTGAAAATGTCATAGTCTAGCAGTTTTTCAACGTAAAATCTACAGACATTTTTTACAGTGTAGCAATAGTGCCATGTATTCAAATGTGTCTGAACATTTTGTACATGCAGCTAATGTTAAGGCAGCATCTGTCTCATAGTAAAGAACAGTTCATCACTTTTTATTTCCATTTCATCCTCAGTTTACATTTTATGAGACCTGCTGCTTATCGAACCCATTATGTTTTAAAGTATGCAGTACATTTTGCAGACTGACCAGCTTAAGGCCAAGAACCTGTTTAGTTTGTAGATTGCCAATTATCCAGGCCTGGGATTTTTGCCATCACACAATTGGCCATGACTATGATATCAACAGTCTAAGGCTTGATTCCAAACCCAAAGGCATTTTATTATAAGGTCAGTAACTTCATTTAACCAAACACGGAGTGCTAAGAATAATGTCAGTAGCAGTGTAATCAGCATTCGTTAATTTATAAGGGCACAGGTAACATTTCCTATATTTTTTGTGAATATAATCAAGTTCATCTATTTAATGAATCCTTGCTCTGATGAAAAGATAAATAATCTTATAAAGTAATAATGTCACAACATTCAGAAATGCAAAACTTTGCATAATTTCAATTAAATGTCAATGTCAAGTATATTTATTTTTTAGTATATTTATGTGTTTTTTTTATTGATTTTCCTCATTTTGAACATAAAACATATCAGACACTACAGACACATTTACAAGTACACGTTTAGATAAAAAGGTCATTTAAGTTGTATTAACTTATGTATCTCAAAATGAAAAGTAGACAGATGTAGAAGATTAATTAAAAAAAAAAGATTATACCTATATATGTATCCAAACAGGTATACACTCTCCAAAAGTTAAAAAAATAAATAAATAAAAAATAAACAGAGACAGGAATAAAAATAAATAAAATAAAATAAAGTATATTTCTAAGTAATATTTTATAGTTTATACGTTTATATTTATTTAATTTAAAAAGGAATGAATGAAATAAATATGTTGGTTGAGGAAACACTGATACGATAAATAATTGTCCAGGGTTTGCTGAGGTTTGTGTTGCCGGGGAGGCTTCCAGTTATCTTTCCCTCTTTCACTCTGTCCCTCCTCATCTCCTCCTCTTCCTCCTGTCCTTCCTTTTCCTCTGTGGTGAAAGTGAGAGTTTGCTTTGTCCAGTCAGCAGGTAGAACAGGCCAAACCACTGCAGTAGCTGCACACAGGCAGAGAGAGAGGGAGAGACAGGGGAGGAAGGGAGAGGATTGACAGGCAAAGAAGGAGGTAATCCTAATGTATTTACAGAATCATTCACTTTGTGAACGGCTCTGTAAATACATGTAGTTACTAAATTTATAGTTCTGTATCTGGTCGGCTGAATGCTGAATGTGTTCAGCGTTTGTGTGCTTGCATGTGTATTTGCTCGCCTAACACACTGCCAGCTCACTCACTGTTTACAATAAATCTACAACAAGACACCAAAGCCGTGTTTCCTTAAGGGGGAAGAGTGGCCGCCGGGAAAGTCTCAGGCCACGCCCTCTCAAAAGTCCTCTCACTCTGCGTGTCTCCACTACAAAAAGGCCCCCAGAGGGATGTAAAGACTCTGGAGGTGACGTATGATTTTTGATCGTCACGTAATCGCTTAGCGACAGTTTCTACCGTGAGCCTTGATCACATATGCGACGGATTAAACACGGGAGACTCAACTGTGGCCGCCGTCGCTAACTGTGCACAACGTCAGCAGCTGATCATAAACAAAGCAGCATGGTTAATTATGCACAGCGTCTCCGCTGATCATAAACGTAGTGATTGTGAATTAACTGGCATCACTAACTAACAGTGTCTGGTGCTTGTTGTAAACAAACAGAGATCACTAAGTGAACACCTCCTGCAGCACATACACACTGTACTGCTACAGAGCTAACTGTTAGCCTATTAGCAATTTTCAGACTGGTTGCTAAGGGGTTAACATCCCCTCCGGCTCTGCAGCTGGGAGAGACTGCTGCAGGAGGACGGTGCCGCTTCGACTCGTTCTTAGTCTTCTTAATGAGAAGTAACAGGGAGTCTCCAAAAGTCTCCATTAACACCAGAAAAAGTCGCTGGATTTGTCTCCAGTCGCTTTTTTGAAAAATAGTCGCTAAGGGGGTCTGAAAAGTCGCTAAATATAGCAACAAAGTCGCTAAGTTGGCAACACTGCTTCTCCGGCTTGTTGTGGCGTCGAGTACTACGTCACATCCTGCTTAGCGTTCTATCCAATCAGCAACCAGGCTTTTTTCAGGAGAGAAAAACGGCCCAGCTCTTCTACAGGGACTAAATAAGTCCCGACAAAAGTCCTCTCCGGACGGCTCATATTCAAATTAGGGGCGTTTCGGCGAGTGAGACCTGCCTCATTCCAGGTGTTGGGCTGTAGTGGAAACACCCTATATTTGACAAAATAAATAGATTCAGATTTTTACTGAATGCTCATGATAATAGAATTTGATGACATAGTCAAGATATAGATTGTGTATTAATTATTTGTGATTATCTGCTCTATCTGCATCATCATCAATGTTGTCTTTTCTTACTATTTTTAGTTGGCAGATAGCAAGGAAATAACAATTTAGTTACAGCAGACACTTTTCATCATAATAGGCAATCAGGAGGAATCATGACATGATGAATGAATGAATGAATCCTACTAGTATTTTCAATTTAAAACTACTTTCCTATTATAAACAACATTGTAAGTGTATTCTCATGTGTTTTCCTCATTAATGGACTGTAATCCATTCATTACCAGCCCCATGTGTGTCTGTGTGCAAATGATTTAAACATAATCCCAATCATCATCTGTTCCTCGTTGTATATGCATGTTTATCGTTTTCATGTGTTGATACATAGCAATTGTGTTTGTGTGTGTGTTTTTACATGTGACTGTGTGTGTGTGTGTGTGTGTGTGTGTGTGTGTGTGTGTGCCCTCAGTGTTGTGGGTAGCAGCTGATTCCAGGGTGTCATGTCCCCAATTACCTTGGATCATGTCACTGTGATGTTATTGGTTGAATGGCTGTCACTGTCACCGATAATCAGGCGTTCTAGTCGCTCTGAGCTCATCAGCTCTTATCACTCTTGTATGTATTTACTCATTGTGTGTGTTTCCTTTAATGTTTCAGGAATACTGACCTTTGCTCTTACATCTGCGTTGTGTTTTCAATTATTCATATAAGGCTGGTGTTGCCCTTTGTGGCTATTTTCTGAGTTGGAGAAACCGTGAGCATCAATCAGAGCCTGAAGTTAGTCAGTTCAAATCTAAGACATGGTTACTAGTGATGGGAATCTGGTCTCTTTTCAGTGATCTGAATCATTTGTCTCGGCTCACCAAGAAGAGCCGCTCTTTCGGCTCTCAAATGGCTCTTCATTTTACCACTTATACCTTTTATAATTCAGCCAAATTTAGCGCTGTATTGACTTGTGATTTGTATTTGAACACATATATTACTTAAATTTCAATAAATTGCTGCAGCCAATTACATTTACAGTTGTGAAAATCCCTTGTTAACTCTCTAACTGCCTTGAAGAACCACTCTGCTACACAAAGCAGATAGAAAATGCCTATAAAACCTAAGCTTAGAAATTAAAAAAGGACAGCTATTGACATTTTTTTTTATTTAAACACACACACCTAACAAAACAAGTAAAGTACTGAAAAAATAGAAATTAAATACAGCAATCAAGTAAATGTGCTTTGTTAATGCCAATTACTGACATCTGGACAAAAAAAATGTTTTGGTATAGAGTAAAAGATAATAATAAATAAGCAACATAATAAAAATAATCCAACAGTTTTAGGTGTCTCTATGAACTAATCACCATCATGATGGTGAGCACACACAAAAAAAGGTGGGTGGAGCACAAACGTTTTGAGAGCGCAGACTTTAGATCTGATCACAGGACATATTTGAGTGTGAAATGTGAGCACAAGCATGTGATTTTTGAGTTCAAGCAAACATTTTGAAAGAAAGCAGCAGAAATCTGAGTGCAAGCACAAAATGTGAGCATGAGAGAATAAATGTGAGCAGGAGAAGCAGCTGTGTTACTGAAAAGGAATAAAATCGTGCTCTCAAACTGAAAATCTACGCTCTTGAATAAAGAGAGGATATTTATTCCATACTAAACAATCTTTGTTTTTTGCATCATCACTGAAAGGTGTAGCATTGCACAACTAAAAAATAAATTTTCTTCAGTGATGCTACAACATCTCTTCCACAAGTACTGAATTGTTGCTTTGCTGTGTTCTGTTTCAGATCCAGGTGATCAAAATCGAGACTGAGGACAACAGAGAAACCCGCTCGGCCAAGGATGCCCTGCTGCTCTGGTGCCAGATGAAGACCGCAGGGTGAGTAATGAAATAAAAACAGAAAAACTGGAAGCTGCGAGTGTGAATTTTTTTGATATTTATGTAATGTACCAAGTCAATATGTTAGTGTTCGTACTTTGATGCTTCTTAGTTTACATGTCAGGAGTTTTAAGGTTCCTCTGTGCTGCAGGTACCCTGAGGTCAACATCCAGAACTTTACCACCTGCTGGAGAGACGGCCTCGCCTTCAACGCCCTCATACACAGACACAGGTAGAGAAAAAACACATCGCTGTAGCATGCTAATATGTTTAAAAGACAACGATAGAGTGGAGAGAGGTGTCACAGATTTCACAGATTTTTTTATTTGAGTCATCCAAACATTACAAATACTGTTTCATCATGTTGTGTCCTCAAGACCGGACTTGATAGAGTTCCACAAGCTGACGCGGTCCAATGCAACCCACAACCTCCAGCAAGCCTTTAACATCGCTGAGCAGAACCTAGGCCTCACCAAACTCCTGGACCCTGAGGGTGAGTGTTTTGGTGTCCACATTGCATCAGCATTATCCATAATATGTATATGTATATGTATATGCATGTATATTAGTTAGAGCCTATATGCATGTATGTGTAAAAAAAAAAATATATATATATATATATATATATGTATATATACATGCATATAGGCTCTAACTAATGTCAAACCTCCCTCCTCTGCAGATGTGAACACAGAGAACCCAGATGAAAAGTCAATCATCACCTACGTGGTCTCCTACTACCACTACTTCTCCAAGATGAAGGCTCTTATTGTGGAAGGCAAGAGGGTTGGCAAGGTAACAGATTTGTTCAGATTTGCACACTTACACATAGACACTCTCAGCTAAAACAGATACAGATTAATCAAAATGTGCAGGGGCTTAAAAAATACAGAAATGTAGAAGTATCATCATTCAAACTGTCTTTCTCTCCTCTTGTTCCTGTATCCCATTCTTCCTCTGAATCGGCTCCTTCTTGTCTCTGTCTGTCTGACTCAGGTACTAGACAATTGTATTGAGGCAGAAAAGATCGTCAACCGCTACGAGGCTCTGGCATCAGACCTGCTGGACTGGATAGAAAAGACCATCGCTGTCATCAGCAACCAGAAGTTTGCAAACTCGCTGACCGGAGTTCAGCAGCAGCTACAGGCCTTCACAACCTACTGCACCATAGAGAAGCCCATCAAGTATGTTTGTGAACTTTTAAAATGGCATCTTGATATTTTATTTTCATTTTGTGTAATTATATAGTATACACGAACACATGCATACCCTATACTACAGAATATTTACTGTAGTCATTCAGTACGTTTACATGACACTTGAAAAAAACAAATTATTGCCTTAATCTGACTATAACTGGACAACTGAAGTGCTTGCAACAGCTTTTTGAGGGGGCATTTTGTGGCGTCTTCGCCTCTTCTTTTTGTTTTCAACACAAACCACTGCACACACTAGAGCAGTTGGAGCCAAAAGCTGCTTCTCCTCCATTTAGTAAGTTTTTACTAAGAGCATGATGGAAAAACTGCTAAAAGAATCTAGTTGTAGTCTTGTAAATAGTTTCCCTGCTAGATTAACAGTCTGTCTAAAATCTCAGTGTGAGACTAGACTGGGACTAGAAACTCTAAACACTTGTCTTTAGATGTGAGCAGGTGTGAGCTGATAGTTTTCCAGGAGTCTTTTCCGAATCTTTTCAAAGTCTTCTGGTGTATAGGGAGCATTACTGTGTGTAAATTAATAGATACATGAAACACACTGGAGAGAGACTGCCACTGAGCCTGGATCCTTTTGTCCAGCATCATCAGGATCAGCATTACCATCAGCCCAGTACTACAGTCATGGCCCTCTGGGCTCTGGGAGTACACTGGCAGCTATGATGACACCCACAGACACACACACACACACACACACACACACACACATGCTCACACAGACTATGATACAATATGTCTTGTTACACTCTGAGTTAATGTCCAGCTGACCGGCTCTGGGTGATTCAAGTGTTTGTACTCGCTGCCAACAGTTGATTTATGACTTCTCCAACATGCAACATGCAAACACACACACGCACCAATCCTACAAATTCTACACAGACACAGTCCAACACTGGCATACTTCTTTGTTTAATGAGCCTTCATTTTGAGATGTGCTGCCAGCAGCATAGTGCTGTTGTCTTCAATATGTCAACTTCTCAGCATTTCTAAAGAACAGACTTAATGACCCTGCAGTTTTGTTTTATCCAGCGAGATTTAAAAAGTTTCACATGTCCGACAATCAGAATCAGAAGCCTTTATTGTCATTGCACAGAGTAACAAGTACTAGTACAACGAAATTAGCCATCAACCCGTCCAAATGTATAAAACACACATACAATATGACAGAGGTGGACAGGACAGGAAGACAGAGATGAAAGAAAAGAAATACAGCACAATGTGAGGAGAGGAAAGGAGGAAAAAACAATGAAAAAAACCTCAGCAACATAAGCACATACAAAATACACTTCACAACATGAACAGACTAATGACATGCCACAGGGGAGAGACGGGGGGCAGCATAGTCAAGCAGCCATCCGGTGTCTAAAAACCAGATAAAAACACTAAATCTGAGGGAAATGATCTTGCTGCATGGACAGATAATTTCACTTGACAAGATTTCTTAAATTAAGATTATTAAATCTAGAAATAAGCATGTTGAACACTTAAAATAAGAACACTTCTAAATCTAAAGTTTTTTGTATCTTGGTAAGAAACAAATAATTGTCAGGTCACTCTGCTCGGGCCAGTTCATCGCTGCTGGCAGCTTTAATTTATCTTGTTTTTAAGAGTCAATTTCTTATTTTAAGCGTTCAACATGCTTATTTCTAGATTGAATAATCTTAATTTAAGAAATCTCATCAAGTGAAATTATCTGTCCATGCAGCAAGATCATTTCCCTCAGATTTAGTGTTTTTATCTTGTTTTTAGACACCTTTTTAGCAGTGTAGCTCATAGATTGCATGCTTCTCAGTTTTTCCCATCCATGTTCATGTGCACCTTTCTATTGTAAATAACAAGGTTCCTTCATGTCTTTTGTAAAAAAAAAGATACATTTTTCCATCTAGTGGCTCTTAATTTGTTCATAAATGTGATATTGGTCCAAAGCAGCATTAAATACTCTTTGGAGTATAAGACAACCGCAGAGTGATAAAAGCAATGAAAACTGGACAGCAGTGTAGCAGAGTGGCCTCAGACCTCCCTGTCAGCTACCAGTCATGCTGGTAATGTGTCCTTGAAAGAGACACTGAAGCCCTGATCAACTTTGTGGCTGCAGCTTTTTCTTAAAAAAAAAAAAAGTGAAGTATAAGTACTTTCAGCGTGTCCTACACAGGAGGGGACTGTTGAAATAGAAGATGCCATATTGTGAAACAGGATCACTAATCACACACTTTTCTGTTTCTCACTCAGGTTTCAGGAGAAGGGGAATCTTGAGGTCCTTCTGTTCACCATCCAAAGCAAGCTCAGAGCCAACAACCAGAAACCCTATGTGCCTCATGATGGGAAGCTCATCTCAGATATCAACAAGGTCATACATTCACCAGCTGGGTCCTTTTCTTTCATACACATTCATCTTTTACTTATGCGTCCAGTCTGCAAATTGCTATTAGGCTAACAGTTAGCTGTTTGTATGTGCTGCTGCTGCAGGAGGTGTTAGCTTAGCGATCTCTGTTTGTTTACAACAAGCACCGGACACTCTGTGCACAGTTAGTGATGCCGGTTAATTCACCATCACTATGTTTATGATCAGCGGAGATGCTGTGCATAATTAGCCATGCTACTTTGTTTATGATCAGCTACTGACGTTGTGCACAGTTAGCGACGGCGGCCACAGTTGATTCTCCAGTGTTTAATCCGTTGCGTATGTGATCACAGATCACAGTCCAAACTGTCACTTAGCAATTAAGAGACGATCTAAAACCATACGTCACCTCAGAGTGACGTATGGACATTTGAGAGGGCGTGGCCTGAGACTTTCCTGGTGGACACTCTTCCCCCTAAAGGAAACACGGCTTATATGACCTATACATAAACAAACAAGACCTTATTGAGAATATTTGCTATTTCTATTTAGTTATTCTTAATGCCTGTAACAGTGCCATCGGGTCGGGTTCTGAAAAAATCAGATGAAATCATGCAGGTTCTGCAGAACCACCTTTAGCTCAAAATCCAGTGATGCCCACAGTAAAAAAACCCAAATTCAGCAGGAGGTGGAAAGCTCTGTCCCTTTGACACCAACATTGAGACCTTGCTACAAACTGTCAGACTAGCTGCAGTAAAATGAAAAGGTTCTCTAATGGGAATCTGAATCTGGTGCTTAAGCAAACCCTTCGGCAACATTGAAACTCAGCACAAATTGAAAGCTCCCTATAGCTTCTTTAACAATTAAATAACGGTGGTGGGAGTGAGTTAGTGATAAATTAAAGTTTGCCATCACTCAGTTGAGAAAAAATCTGCACCTGCACCTTCCCTTATATTACAACTTTTAATAGATTTTCTTTTTCTTTCTTTTTTTCTCGTTCCCTGTCCAGGCCTGGGAGAGGCTGGAGAAGGCGGAACATGAGAGGGGCGTGGCTCTGCGCAAGGAGCTGATACGTCAGGAAAAGCTGGAGTTGCTGGCTCAGCGTTTTGACCACAAAACCACCATGAGACAAGCTTGGCTCAATGAGAACCAGAGACTTGTATCGCAGGTAGGAATACACCACTGTCTAAAAACTACACTGTAAAAAAATACCCTGTTGTTTTTACAGTAAAAATATTACTGTAAAAAGATTATTGACAAGAAAATACTTTATAAATGCTGCATAAATTAAAGATTTTACCATTTAATATTACAGTATATTTTTGTTAGAAATATGGGGCCTCATTCATGAAACGTTAGTAGATTTGTGCGTAGATTTGCACATAAAAGCCTACGCTACTAAAAACCTACTCCGGATTCATGAACGCCGCGGGAAACTCAGATCTGATCGTAAACACGTGTGTATGATCATGAATGCCAATCCATCGTAAGGTGGCAGCGCGCTCCCGATAATCAGCAATTAGCATGAACCCCGCCCATGAATTGCTAATGACCACCATATAAGGAGGTGTGTAGAGGCATCCTGTCAACCTGTCAGTCATGGCACAAAGAAAAAAAGAACGAGAAAGAAAAAATAATTTTTCCGAAGCGGAGATTGAAGTTATTTTGGGAGAAGTGGAGTCCAAAAAAAATTTTTTATTTTCATTTGTTAGTAGTGGTGTGACAGGGACAGGCAAAGCGAAAGCGTGGAGGGAGGTGACGGACGCAGTAAATGTGGTTTCTGTAGTGCAAAGAACTACGTCCGAGGTTAAACGTAAATGGTTTGACATTAAACTTGACGCAAAGAAACGCATTAGCGCACACAAAAAAAGTACATCTGCCACAGGAGGAGGACGCTCAGAGTCCAAATACCCCGTTGGTGCGCTCTACAACGGCCCGAGTAGCCGCGTGCTCCTCATTGTATGCTCCTGTGGTGTCTGCGGGCTGGCCAGTGGGGTCATAAGCCACGGCGTCAGTGGGTAACCCCTATCCCCTATGGATATAGAAAGGTAAGTCCATATATAACACACACATGTGATTATGCAGGCTATATTCTTACCAATGAGCCAGCCGTCTCTCACAGCTCCATCCTCCAAACGCGTGCCAACTGCGCAATTACGCAGGATGAATGCGTCATGCGTCCCACCGGGCCACCGTGCCACAACGTTTAACAACACACACTTTGCGTCACAGATCAGTTGCACATTCACGGAATGAAAGTTTTTCCGGTTAATGTAAGCAAATGCATCACCGGATGGAGCCTTGATGCGTACGTGTGTGCAGTCTATGGCACCGATAACACCTGGCATGTTTGCAACTGCGCTGAACCCCTGCATTACTTCTGTCTGCCGTTGTGCGCCGTATGGAAATTGGATATACTCTGGCATTAATTTAATGATACCTCTGAGAACTGCAGGCAGGATGCGTCAATTTACATAGATAATTCACAATTATGAGTTTAATCTGAATCTTAATCCCGCCAATTGCCAACTAATTTAACTAAATATGTTATATTTTTAATCGTTTGCCATGTTTATATCACATGTTTCAAAGGCATCTGCGTATTGTGTACATAACAGAACGCATTATGAATTAAAATTGTAATTTCCAACAGTGACGAGCATTATTTATATGCGTTCTTAAATTTACACAAGCACTACGTGTGGTCAGCAGCATGTGTAGATTTTGTTAGTAGCTACGAAAAGATCGGAGCTACTAAAATATTGATGAATGCGGAGATGCACGTAAATTTCCGTCTGCGAACGGTTTACACACAAATTCGTTCTGCTCACGTTTCATGAATGAGGCCCATGGTGTTTAGTACATTTAACATTTAGAAAAAGTATTTTTTACAAAAGATAAATGCAAAAATTACAGTGATGGCTTGTATATATATTACAGTATATTTTTCTTACAAACACTGTGCCAGTCAATTTTACAGTAGAGTAATGTATTTAAAAAATTTAAAAAACTGTAAAAAAAAAAATACTGTTTTGGCTGATATACATTTACAGTGTTTCATTGTTACTGAAACTGAATTAACCCATTTATCATTTTACCAACTTTAACTGTTTTGTCTCCCAGCTGTCTACACCTCACACCTTTTCCTTTCTTTTTCTTCCCTCTCTTCTTCCAGGACAATTTTGGCTATGACCTACCGGCAGTCGAGGCGGCGATGAAGAAACACGAGGCGATCGAGGCAGACATAGCCTCGTATGAAGAGCGGATCGGCGTGGTGGTGGAACTCGCTGCAGAGATGGAGGCAGAAGGTTACTACGACATTCGGCGTATCTTGGCACGAAAGGAGAACATCCTGGGCCAGTGGAGTCTGTTGAAGGAGCTGGTGGCTGGGAGGAGAACCCGGCTGGAGAAGAACCTGGCCCTGCAGAAGACTTTTCAGGACATGGTCTACATGATCGACTGGATGGAGGACACACAGGTACTGGATTAAATAAAGACAGTGGAGAGAAATAGTGGACAAGGTTAAAGATGGTCTATATAGTACAAAATGAAAAATAAAAAGGGAAGATACAAAGAAGGACCTTGGGTGAAAGTATGTTTGCATGTTTTTGATTTCTTTAAAGGTAATGAAGACATAGGGAATATAGAAAGAGAGAAAGGGGAATAATTGATACGGGAGTAGAGGAACAAAGAAATTAAACTAGTGGAAACATTCTACAACCTAAATGTATCATTGTTACGGTTGGAGGTGTGTCGTGTTTGTTTTTCTTTTCTTTTCTTGCTCCCCCAAGGCTGCACCTCCTGCTCCTCCCAGTTGCTGTGTGTTTCCAGGCGCAGCTGTGGTCGATTACTGATTAAGGGTTAAATAGACTGTAGCCTGAAGCAGACGAGGCTGGTGGGCCATTGTCGCGTTGTGAGCTGTGCTGGTTGTAGAAGTGTTGGCTGTTGGTGAAAACCCATGAGTGCTGCCTTTACTTTACTTTAATACTTTATTTTTGGATAGGGACAGTGCACATTAATGAACATCGAAAAAACATCTTTCTAAATATGCCGGATTATAGCAAAGCTGCTAGTTTGCATCCGTAGTCCCTAAAAAAATAAATACAAATATAAAAGACAGCAAGTACATTGGTAAGATACAAACAGAGGAGACAGCACACACACAACACAACACATACCAGACCCAGACAGGATATACGTAACTATGCAATAAAAAGTCATGTTCAAGGTTTTTCCTTGTTTTTTTTTAATATATTATATAACATCAATGGTTACTCCCGAACCTTAATTTGGGACGTAACATATTTGGTGGCTCGTCTGGGATCATAATTTATTAAAAAAAACAAGGAAAAACCAGGCAAGCTGAGTTAAAGAAAAATATAATTTATTTCCAGATGGTGAACACAAAACTACTATCTAACAGACAGCGTCAATAACCTAAAATATCCTCCAACTAGAGCACTCTCTGAAAACACAAACCAAAATACAGAGACCAACTGGGTTCTCCTTCCCCAGCTCCCATGCAGCACTCAGGGGTTTTCACCAACAGCCAACACTTCTACAACCGGCACAGCTCACAATGCGACGATGGCCCAGCAGCCTCGTCTGCTTCAGGCTTCAGTCTGTTTAACCCTTAATCAGTAATTGACCACAGGTGCGCCTGGAAACACACAGCAACTGGGAGGAGCAGGAGGAGGACCCTTGGGGGAACAAGAAAAGAAAAGAAAAACAAACACGACACACCTCCAACCGTAACAATAATGACATCACACATACCCCCTGTCATCTCCTGCTCTGTCTCAGGTCCAGCTTCTGTCAAAGGATTTTGGGAAGCATCTTCTGGAGGTGGACGACCTGCTGCAGAAACACAGCCTGCAGGAAGCTGACATCACAGTGCAGGCTGAGAGGGTCGAGACGCTCAACACTGCTGCACTCAAATTCACCACTATAGAGGGTGAAAAAAATTATAATAATAATAATTTTACTGTAACTGCATGTGGCAGATTTTGCACCACTCATTGAAATATGTCCAAATACTACAGGAGCACCAAGATGGAACTTATTTGACAATGCAGTTAGTCGTACATTTTACCCTTTGCAGGTGCTTTGAGAGGTTAAATGGCTGTAAAAACTGCGCAATCCTTTTGTGACTTCTCGTATCAGATTTCCATTTTGTAAACAGCGGCATACTTATATGGTGGTAATTTGACTGCAGGATGCAGAATAAAAAGTTATATTTTTAAAAGGCCATTCATCAGAATGTTACGATAAACAATTATTCGATTTGATGCATATTTTAATACAAAAGTCAACTGTGCACAATACCAACAACACTAATATAAGTAAAACAATAAGAGTAATTTGAATTGTATAAAAGAGGATTCAGTTGTTTCTGAAGTGTTTCTCAGTGCTTGTTGTCTGTCAAAGACTAAATTAAACAGGAAGGAAGCAATGATCCAGGATCCATTTCATTTAGTCAAGTACAGATGTATTTGACCTAGAGAAAACTGGAAAATAGATTTTTGGAGCTTGATATGAGTAAGATGATCCACTCAGTACACTGCAGGGTTTTTTAAATCTTTGTTTTAGCTTGTCCAGCTCAGAATACTTTACTGTAATGAATGAAGTGTTCTATCTATTGTGGGATTTCTTTATGGTCATTTACCTCATTTTGTTGTTTCCCAGGTTACCAACCGTGTGACCCGCAGGTGATCTGTAACCGTGTCAACCATGTCTCTACCTGTCTGGAGGAGCTGAAACAATTGGCCGTTAAAAGGCGAGATGAACTGGAGGAGTCAAGAACACTGTGGGCCTTCTTCCAGGTAGATCGGGTGGACTAGATGATAATGTCTGATGAATTGTTCCAGTATAACCAATCTGAAGTGCTGGTTGGATGTTTCTACTGTTAGTTTCCCAAAGAATATCCTTGGAAGCTTGATTCTTATCAGTTGCTAATTTCCAGAGATTTTTTTTCCTTGAATGACCTTCTAAATTCTTAAAAAGTGACCGTAGGGCTGGGCGATATGGCCTTTAAATCATATTGTGATATTTTTAAGCTATATTGCGATGTAGCCTAAAAATTGTTCTCCAGCATCATAATTTTCACCGAAATATGGCTCAACACCGGGGTAATTGAGATTATTATTTCATTAATTCAGAAAAACAGGCCAAATACTTATTTTTAAGAGAATGCATGATGCTTCCATACACTTTTTGTCATCTGTAAACAACTGCATTTTTTTGTAGAAATCCTGATACCTCTGTTGATCTTGTTGCCCTGTTTCCCCTTGTGCCATAAGTTAAGTTAAAAAAAAAAGAGAAAAAAAAAAGGTTCAGTTTTGCACACACACTGAAACAGCAAGCAGTAAACTTGTCCTCTGCATGTAACCCATCCTTTACACACCAGTGAACACACCAAGCTATATTACGCTCTGCAGTCCTCGACCCTCAGGTTACAAGTCCGATTCCTGACCTGTAAGCCACAATCTGCCCTGTGATAAACAAGTTAATAATGTTAGTGAATAAAAGCTTTAAGAACCAACTATGAAAGTAATGAGTGTATAATGAGAATAGTGGATCTCTTTGTCCAGAGTCACTGTTGAATCACTAATTATATTACATTACTGATTCATTGGGCTAATTCCTCTTCTGCCTTTTGGGATGTTCTCAGAAACATGCAGGAATCAGTGTTAGATGGACTTAAGGGCAGTTTGATATTTTCTTGCTTTACATAGTTTTTCTCTATGAATCTCTTTGTTTCTTTGAATTATCTTTTATCTATGGTGTGCTTATTTCTTATTTATATTGAGTCTATGCTCTTTCTGACTTTTTTATGTTTTAGAATTGGGCTATATATGTTAGATGTTAGGTGTTAAAAGTTGTTGTTTGTCTGTTTGTCGTCCTGTTAGGAGCTGGAGGAGTCGGAGGTCTGGATCAGGGAGAAGAGCTCCATCCTGGGAGCTCAGGGTTACGGGAAGGACCTGAGCAGTGTGCTGAAGTTACTACAGAAGCACAAAACTCTGGCTGGAGAACTGCTGGCTCACCGCTCGCTGCTGCAGGTGTGTGTGTTTTGTTCTGAGTGTGTGTGTGTGTGTGTGTGTGTGTGTGTGAGAACAAGCACCTGGAATACCTACAGTAGTTTCTGATCTGAACTTCATGTACTTTAGTGTATGTATGCATTTATAAGTTCCTTTTAGCTCTCCTACAACAAAAAAAAGCTTAACTTGCTAAAATATTTGAATAGTAAAAATACACACTGCCAAAAAGGTGTCTAAAAACAAGATAAAAACACTAAATCTGAGGGAAATTATCTTTCTGCATGGACAGATAATTTCACTTGACAAGATTTCTTAAATTAAGATTATTAAATCTAGAAATAAGCATGTTGAACGCTTAAAATAAGAAATTAACTCTTAAAACAAGATAAATTATCTAACACTTCTAAATCTAAAGTTGTTTTTTTTTATCTTGGTAAGAAATAAATAATTGTCAGGTCACTCTGCTCGGGCCAGTTCATCGCAGCTTTAATTTATCTTGTTTTAAGAGTTAATTTCTTATTTTAAGCATTCAACATGCTTATTTTTTAGATTTAATAATCTTAATTTAAGAAATCTTGTCAAGTGAAATTATCTGTCCATGCAGCAAGATCATTTCCCTCAGATTTAGTGTTTTTATCTTGTTTATATTGTCTTTTTTGCAGTGTTATTATATACCAGCTTTTATCAAAATAGTTTTACTTGTAGAATCTGACTCTGTAACAGAATGAAACAGTCATTTTTTAAATTGTTCCATCCTGCCCCCCTCCTCCAGAACACCATGAAGCGAGGGAAGCAGATCCTGAGCGAGAAGAGCTTCGGCACGGCGGGGATCCAGGAGCGCATCATGGAGGTGAAGGGCGAGTGGAAGAGGCTGGAGGATCAGGCAGCGCAGCGTCTCGGCCACCTGCAGGAGGCGCTAAACTTTTTTCAGTTCTCCACGGAGACGGACGACCTGGTGGCGTGGCTGCAGGACGCCTACCGCCTGGTGTCCAGCGAAGACTTTGGGCACGACGAGTACTCCACCCAGTCCCTTCTGAAGAAACACAGAGGGGTCAGCGAAGCCATCGACAAACACCGCATGCATGTAGTGACGCTGCGCAAACACATGGTGGCGCTGCCTCTGCAGTACCGGGAACAGGAGGTGAGCAGGGAGAGGACCTTTCTCTTTTTTGGTAAAATATTTTTGGTTTGTCCTGCTACATCTTTTACCCTTCTCTACTAGGGTTGTGAAGGATGAAATGATGCGACCGGACATTCGGTTAAACAAGTGAGAGATACGGCTGCATCGGTAGCAGCCGCCTAAATCGATACAAATCAGACATGAAGTCCTAGATCAGGGATGGGCAACTGGAGGCCCGGGGGCCGCATACGGCCCTCACCCTCACTTGAAGTGGCCCTCAGTACAACTACATGCATTTGAGCATGAAATCTTAAAAGTGCAGTGTAAAAATGCACAAAATTACTTCTTGCAATTTATGTTGGTCTACTGTTCTTGCACTGAAAAAAAAAGAAATCACAGTAAGTGGTTATTTTTTATTTGCTTCAAACCTTTTGTATTCCTATTTATACTGTTATACATGCATTTGAGCATGAAATATGTTAAGTTACTGCACTGTAAACATATTTAAAATTGCAGTTTCATCATATCTGTTTAAGTGCACGGTCCTATATGTGGCCCTGTGGTAGTGGCCATGAAAAATTGTGGCCCCCTGCAAAATTTGAGTTGCCCATCCCTGATCTAGATGAATCGGTTGTAGAGTTGTGCATCAGGTATCGCCAGACTTGGAATCTGTTGTGTGTCTTCACACACTTACAGTTTGCGTCTCTAAAACAACGTGAGAGCTGAAGCTGCTCATGAAACGGTTCTCACTCAACTCCATGAGTCTCTCCGGTCTCTTCCAAGTCTTTTATTTTGCCTCCCCGCTTCCCTCACTGAGCCTTCCACTTGGGTCACTTGTGAAACGTTTTAAGAGACATGAGACGTCCTTTATTTCCTCCAAAGTGTCACATGGAGCGACGTCCGTTTCTATTGACGGCGGCAGATCACAGCTGGATCAGCTGTCAGTCACTTTAACAGCTGTACACATGTAGTAATAACAATAATAATAAAGTGTTTTCTCTGTTTAGCAAACAGCTGCACATGAATAACAAGCTGCATTCTGTATTTATATGTGAACTGTGTCCTGCTCAGGGGCACGGGAAACCCTTTATATTATATTATTTATTTATTAGCCTATTATTTGCGTTTGTATATAGACTATCCTGGTGATAAATTAAATATTTAATATCCCAGAACATGATTGTGTCTGCTGAAGACCGGCCAATGTTTTATTAGGTTAGATGATAAAGGTAAAATGTAAATGATGTCACTCAGATCAAACCTGCACTCAGTAATGATCAGCCTCACGTGACTGAATGAAAATGACAAAAAAAAGCTTCTAGAACGATCTTTCTTTTTTATTTATTATAAATGTAGAAAGATGTTTGTGGTCTTTTTGTTGTTCAGACACACAATAACACAGATTTTTAACTCCATGGCGAATCAGAAGATAAATAAAATGTAAAACTTGTGAGTGACACACTATAAAATATCTACAACAAATATTAACCGTAGAATCAAATCGTATCGTTCTCACACTGTATCTATGCGAATTGAATCGGTTTGTAATAAAAGTATATTGTTTTTGAATCGAATCGTAAACTGTGTATTCTGTCTCCTCCCTCTCCTCTCTGCAGGAGGTGCAGATGCGTATGGGAGAGGTGGAGCAGCTGTATACGGAGGTGGCGGAGGTGGCGGTGCTCAGACAGCAGTGGCTCCACGATGCCCTCGCCGTCTACCGAATGTTCAGCGAGGTGAACGCCTGTGAGTTGTGGATCGATGAGAAGGAGCAGTGGTTGGAAAAGATGGAGATCCCAGAAAGACTGGAGGACGTGGAGATGGTGGCACACAGGTGAGGAGAAGGGAGAGGAGAGGAGAGGAGAGGAGAGGAGAGTGTTTGTGTGCAAGTTTCTGATCCACGCAAGTCCTCTTAACCCAGGGGCCGGCAGCCTTTATGGGCAAAAGGGCCACTGTTGGTCGAAAAATGGGAAAAAATGTCGTAATGGAGCCAAAAACCTTTTTTTAAGCTTCACAATGACGATAAAACAGCCGACTAAGTATTTTTTTAGTTTATTTTAGTTTAGCTTTTTTTATTTCCAACATGTGCCAGTAAAACAACAAAGTAAACTGAAAAACAAACAAATCCAATGAGAATAATCAAAACAACAATAGCAATAGTCAAAACAAAAGCAATAATGTGAACGCAACATGTCCGAAAAGGAGTAGGATGAAGCATATGCTTATTTAAACCTTCTCCACTACTCAGTTAACTTTTTTTCCCCCTAAACATACATATTTACATAATACATATATACAAAAAAATAGAAAATAAATAGATTAAATAAACAAATACATAAATCATTTATCATTTATAAAAAGTCTTAACTTGCCTACCGGCTTTACTAATAATAGGTCATAATGAGCATTTATTAATATTATTTAGTCAGAAAGCAGTGAGAACCAAAGTGCAAATAAGAAGCTTGACACTAAAGAAATATCTCAGGAGATTTGGAATTGAAAGCTACTCTAGCTAGGGAAACTTAAAACTAGACTTGAAGTTGGCAAAATTTAAAAGTTAAGGTAGACTTTTGTAAGCTATGATGCACATTTAGTTTGACCAAAAAGTAAATAAAAAAAATGCCGTATAAAAGCTGCCCATTTTGACAATCATCTGGTATAACTGATACGATTGGCTAAGAGCTACGTACAGACGCTATGATAGACCTTCGTAGCGGCCAATAAACGGCTCTGGACGATCGTAAACCACGCCTCCTCTACGGAAAGATGAATAGGTGGTCTCCAGACTATATCTCATTTGTGATACAGTCTGGCGTTATGACTTTGTCACATTGTATCCAACAATTCTCTTTGTTGTAGGTTTGAGAGCCTGGACCAGGAGATGAACAGCCTGATGGGAAGGATTCTGGATGTGAACCAGATCGTTCAGCAGCTCCTGGATGGAGGTCATCCCTCATCTACGGAGGTCAGAGGTTGTCAGGATCACCTCAACTCCAGGTACTAAAAGAAAATCCACCTCAACAGCTACAAGCTTACACATCAAACCCATCAAACATGTTTGATATTTGCATCTGTAACATTAAGATTATGTCTGGAAACCCCTCGCACGACTGAATAATCGGAGCAGATAATCGGTTCAGATCAGGTTCAGGCCCAAAATCTGCCCAATTAACCTTCAGTGAGGCCAACATTACACAGATGTTAAAGTGACACTGGTACCAGAGAGTCATATTATTAATAATAATGATAGCTTTATTTATATAGCACCTTTTGGACATAAAATGATGCTCAAAGTGTTAGATGGTATGGCATTAAAAAAAAAAGAACAATAGAAAAAATACACGTAGGTTTTCTACTAATTTTTAAAAATGTCAACAGAGCTTTTCTAATGTAGATGGGCAGAATGTTCCACAGTCTTGGATTGTAGTAACTAAAACGATTCTCCTTATTGTTTTGTTGGCTCTTTTACAGTTAGAGAGTTAAACAGTTAAAATGCCAGAAAGCATCAGAAGACCTAAATTAATGTCTCCCAAACTTATATCTAGAAATAAATTAAATAATGTTCATATACTGTGCTGTATATGAAAAGCAGCCTTTCTATTGACTACCAGTAGGGAGGAGGAGTAGGTGGGAGGAGGACTGACACGCAAAGAAAAAGAGAGATGGCGAGGGAGAGAAATTTTGTGGGGTTGTGAAATTATTCAGAGGAATTGATGATTTTTTGTAATTGTCTTTTGACGAGCGCCTCGTGTCCTGTCAGCTGCTGTCTCAGTAAAAGGCTGAACTCCTACCTGCTTTCTCATCTTTTTAGAGTCAGTGCTTATAGAGTTATAAATATCAAATATAAGCAGTATCTCTTCCAGTGTTTCTCTCTCTGTTCAGCCGGTTCTTTACGCTAACGCCCGGCCAGGTCGACCCTGAGACGGGCAGCTTGTTTATCCGTGTCACTCATATTCTCTGACCACTGTTGCGTCTGGCAGCAGAGTCCATGATGGCCGTGTGTCTCTGAGTCTTGTGACCTTGGCACATGGTGTCGGTCTCAGGGTGACCATCTGTGCTGGCTGCCTCCGTCAAGACAAAGCCAGCCGAGAGCAGAAATTAGAAGAAAATATACAAAATAAACACTTCTCAAATAAACACGCCTTCTCTGGAATTAAAATTCTGGGTAACACTTTACGATAACCAACTAAATATGGCTAAGATTAAAATGCAAAGAAGTTAGTATCAAGATCATTTTATCAAGAAATCTTTAATAAAAACAACGGATGTTTATTTTTTGTATTTGTAAGTATCGTAGTAAGATCATTTTACATAGAAGTATACAGGTTGTTTTATCAGATTTGAGGAATCGTTTGTAAATATTCATTTGGTACATACTTTTGGTTTAAAAACGACACATACAGTCATGGAAAAAATTTTAGACCAATTTTTTTCTTCAATTTCTTGTTCATTTTAATGGCTGGTACAACTAAAGGTACATTTGTTTGGACAAATATAATGATAATAATAATGATAATAATGCATTTTATTTACAGGCGCCTTTCAGGACTCTCAAGGTCACCTTACAATAAAACAATTTGACAACAAATTTGTTTTGATAACAAATTTGTTTTTGATAACAACAAAATAGCTCATAAGAGTTTAATTTAAGAGATGATATCTAGACATTTAACATGGTTTTATTGATAATAACCAATATCATTATCAAGAAAACCATGGAAATTGTCTAGATATCAGCTTAATTAATTTGTTTATGTGTAGACTGAGTTTGGGTAAGGTGATCCATTGCTGCTTCACTACACACACATAAACATGTTTTGTTTCATTTCATTCACCATGTTGAATCTATAAGACGACTGTTGCAGCTCTGAGGTCAGCGAGCTGTTTTCCTGATTCCTGCTGAGCTCTGTCTGCCATTACCTCACTACAGTCACAAGGATCTCTGTGTGTGTGCATCTGTGCATGTGTGTGTTTCTTGGCTGAATGGGTGTGTATTGAGACCTGCTGGTCTGGATCAGAATTAGAAGAACATATTGCATGACGATATAGTGAGCAGACAAGGCCTGGGCTGCAACCACAGCAGAGCAGAGAACAAACAAAATCAACTGTCAGGGCAACATAATAATGAGATAGTTATAATAACTACAACATTTTTTTAAAGAATTTTGAGTGTGCTTGACTCTGGACCGTGACTCTCACTCTTACATTATTAGATTACGATTTGAACTACGGTTTGATTGCGGTTTTCAAAATGGAAAAGAGGAGAAAGTCATGTAAGATAATAATGCAGGTGTTGGTGTGTGTGTGTGTGTGTGAGTGTCTGTCTCTGTGTGTGAGATAATAAGAAAAAAGTAAAAGTCAAAATGAGAAGAAAAAAGTAAAAATGACGAGAATAAAATCAAAATAAGGAAAATAAAGTCAAAAATTACAAGAAAGAAGTTGAAATTATGAGAATAAAGTAAAAATAACGAGAAAAAAGTCAAAATTAGAAGAAAAAAGTCAAAATGAGAAAATAAGTCAGCAGATCAATGTGAGTGAGAAGATCAATTTTCCTACGTTTCTATGTATAAATTATTTCTGTAGAGTGGTATCTGCGGCCTCGAGCACAGTTTCCAAATTTATTTTTTTGACAAACTTTTCTCTCCCTCTGCACTCTAGCGATCATGTCATCACTCTAGCCTCTCCATAGGGTAACATTGGGGGGATTTTTTGGCGTGTTTTTGCCGAATAATTTGAAAACCATTTGTCATAGTCATAGCACACTTGTCATGGTCGAGCCGGTCGATTTGATACCTTTTTTAGTATATGTGCGACCAAAACTCTGGGAGGATTAGTCGACCGAAAAAAACACGGAAGAAACGGAAGAATAAGACATAAGCCCGGTGAATAACATATAGAGTGCTTTTTCAAGCACACTCAATAAACCATAGGTGTAACAAGTCCCAATTAATCCAGACATCTTCAACATCATACACTTCTTCTTTTCCCTACTGGACTCTGTTTGATTTAGCCCTCAGCCACATTTCAGCATCCCTCTCTCCTGTCTGTCACATGGTACCAGGTGGAACAGCATCGTGGAGCTGGTGGAGCAGAAGAAAGATCAGCTGGAGTCAATGTTACGCCTGCAGAACTACCTGCTGGAGTGTGCCGAGATCAAGTCCCAGATCCAGGACAAGAGAAAAGCCATCGATGCCACTCAGTACGTGGGCAGTGACCTCGGTGGAGTCCTGGCTCTGCAGAGACGCCTCTCAACCATGGAGGGGGCCCTGTCTGTCCTGGAACCCAAACTCCTCCATCTACAGGTAGGGAATCATGGTACACTGCAAAAAGCCATCTCTCAAAAAAAGAAGAAAAAGAGTACAAAAATTAGGTGTATTTTGCTTAAAAATAGCAAAATTATCTGCCAATGGAACAAGAAAATTAGTCTTGGCAAGACTTTCCAAAACAAGTGAAACTATCTAATCCTAACAAACCCAAAAATACCTTAGAATTTGTGAATTCTAACTAATAACAAGTGATTTTTTAAAAGTGATCATGTTAAATGTTTAAATATCAAGTGTCAGTTTACAGCTATGTGCCAATGTACTAGTTAATACACACTACACAACAATACACACTTCTATTGTTTCATTGATAATAAAATAATTGATTCCATCTGGCTGCTTGTTTAAAGTATGTGAAGAGGTCAAATTATGTCAAATTTATGATTTCTTAGTTATGCTTGAAATAAGAAATTATTACTTTGAAATAGCAGTTTTATACTTGTAAGTGTTGATGAAACAGCTTTGTAACTGTTGATATTCTAGTTTCCAGCATGTATTTACTCAGTAAAGGTCATAAAATCTCAGTAACAAGCTGTAATATCTGATTTAGATAATTAAGGACCAAAACACTTAAAACAAGTGAAACAGTCGAACATAAAAGATGCTGACTAAGAAGAACTATCTTATCAGACAAAAAATAAGCATATATCCCCTTGATCTAAGATATTTAATCTGACTTAGATTTGCAGTTTTTGCAGTGTATAACTACATTGACTATACAAACGTTCAAATATAATAATAATAATAACTTTATTTATATAGCACCTTTTAAAAACAGCAGTTTACAAAGTGCTTGGACAGAGAGAGTTAATCACAAGGAGAATGACGCCATAACTCTAAAAACTATTCTGACATTAAAAGAAAAACAATAAGAGGCAGAGCAGGAAAAATCACAAGACATTCTCACATACACAGAAAATAAAAGGGTAAAAGGAGTAAAAAAGCAAAAAGTGAAGAAGTAAAAAGGAGTGGCGAGATAGACAGCATTACATAAAAGCAAGTCTATAAATGCGGGTTTTAAGAAGTGATTTAACAGAAGTTAGTGACTCTGAGCGCCTTATCTCCTCGGGCAGCTCATTCCAGAGTCTCCAGGGTCTCTGGTGGAGAAAGCCCGCTCCCCTTTGGTTTTAGTTTAGACTTTGGAACGGTCAGAAGGAGCCGAGGATCTGAGGACGCGGGTCGGCTAATATATAGTTAATAATTCTGTTAAATAGCTAAGAGCCAGACCTAAAAGAGCTTTAAAAGTGATCAGTAAAATCTTAAAATCAATCCTGAAACAAACAGGGAGCCAGGGTAAAGAAGCTAAAATCAGGTGAGGTGATGTCGTCTGTTAAAACCGGTAAGAAGCCGAGCTGCTGAACCAGCTGGAGGAGAGAAAGGGATTCTGGGAGATGAGGAGAGGAGGGTGTCTAACCCTAACCCTAACCCTAACCCTAGAGGGAGTTACAGTAATCTAAACGGGAGAATATGAGAGTATGAATGACTTTCTCCAGGTCAGAGGGTAACAACATGGGTTTGATTTTGGAGATGGAGCGTAAATGGAAATAAACAGGACTGAACAACTTTTCTGATGTGTCGGTCAAAAGTGAGACTTTTACATTATTGAAGGGTAAACTGTGTTATATCAACACTTTTCTTTTTCTTGTCTGGTGGTGTAGGAAGAGGCGGAGCATCTGGCCACTGCTCACCAATGTCGGGCCATGGAGGTTCTGGTGCCGTTTGATGGCATCAGTGTGGAGTGGGAGGAGCTGAAACGCACCCTGCAAGGCTGTGAGGACTCGCTGATGGTGGCTAGCAGGCTGCAGAGCTTCATACAGGTACATAGAGAGTTCATACATCAGGACAAAATATATTACTCCATCCCAGTAATACTGGAATGTAGCTGACACAACAAATGAAGTCACATTTCAACTAAATGAGCTTAACAATGTAAAATTGTTGCTTTTTATCATACAGACAGAAAATTGTGGTGGAGAAAAAGGTTGTATTAGGATACAGATTTTATTTCTGAAGGCTAAGAAATAACATCTTGACACAGTAATCTGGAAACAACTCTCATAATCTGCCTTTTATCTCACTCTGCAAAAAGGAAAGCATTTTCCCACACAGAAAACCCATCATATGGTGATGTAGTCGGTCTGGTCTAATACCTGGTTCTGCTACAATCTCTGCGTTGTCTTTATGTATGCTGAAGAATGAGATGCTGACAACTGCTGGTCTGCTTGTCTGGGGCGTATTTATTCTGTGTAAAACACATGACCACTCTCATGACCAGAAAGGGCTAAAACCTGATTGAGATATACCATCTACTATGTTCAATTACATTAAATTAAATCAATAAAACAAAATACATCCCATTCAATTGTGCAATCACAGAAATATTTTTCCACCCACCAGCAGCAGTCTTTTATATTTTATAAATTAACAACATGACAAAATAACAAAAAGGGAAACTCATACCTGTAAAACACATATAAATCAGTACAGCAACATCTCATGACCAGCCTTCAAATGCACACCTTTAAAAAGAAAGGTACATAACAACAAACTTTATCAGAAACGGTCTCTACGCTCTGCTAACCCAACTTAAAAACAGCGACCTAACTCACTACCGAAGTGCTGTACATGACAAAAAAATAGACATACACATTAGAGCAAACACTATACTAATAAAATACAACATATGTGACCCATACAAAGAACAATTTGTATCTATATTTAGCGTTTTCTACATTTTAACACACTATTAACAAGAGCACTCGTACGGTCTTACCTCTCCTCTGCAGGGCTAAAAGCCGAGTGAGGAAAAATACCGCAAAACAACAGGAAGTGGCATCGCCGAAATGTCAAAGGTCACACACACAAAAAAAAAAAAAAAATCTCCCCAAAAGAGATACAAGAAACAGGATTTTTACATGAAAACTAACAGTGAAACGTGAACAGAAAATAAAAAAATGGACTTTTGGTGAAATATAAACCATCTCATTTATACATCGTTTACAGTGATAAAGTCTTTCAACAGAATTGGCAGTCTGCACACACTTCTGTACTGTTGACCAACAACAGAACTGATTAAATCTAAATCATATTGCTCTTCTCGACTGTCAGGACCTGGACTCTTTCCTCACCTGGTTGGTCCAGACTCAGACGTCCGCTGCCTCCGACCAGCTGCCCAACGACCTGGAGGAGGCAGAGAAACTCATCAACAAACACGCTGCCCTGAAAGAGGAGATTGGACGGTGGGTTACTGACGACAACAAAAGGCTTATTTATACATTTTGACACATCTCACTAAAAGTGTTGTGAGAATAACGTTTTCCGTGCAGGTACGAAGAGGACTACGAACGCCTGCAGGCCATGAACGAGCTGCTGGAGTCGGAGGAGGCTCCTCTCCCTCAGGCCGCCCTGCAGCAGTGGCTCCAGAAGCTCGACGTCGGCTGGAACAAACTGCTGGAGATGTGGGAGAGCAGGAGAGAAGTTCTGGTCCAGGCTCACATCTTCCATCTGTTCCTGAGAGATGTTAAACAGGCCGAGTCTTTCCTCAACAACCAGGTGAGACAAACAAACAACTAACCTTTTACACCAAGACATATATTAATATTAAATGCTCATACTGTCACACGACCATCGATTTTACCTTGTTTATACACAGAAGAAATAATTGTTCAGCTGTTGTTGTTTACCTTTCACAACAACTACATTTACACTGCAAAAAGGTGTGTTTAAAAACAAAAAACACTAAATCTGAGGGAAATGATCTTGCTGCATGGACAGATAATTACACTTGACAAGATTTCTTAAATGAAGATTATTAAATCTAGAAATAAGCATGTTGAACGCTTAAAATAAGAAATTAACTCTTAAAACAAGATAAATTAAAGCTGCAAGCAGCGATGAACTGGTCCGAGCAGAGTGACCTGACTATTATTTGTTTCTTACCAAGATAAAAAACACTTTAGATTTAGAAGTGTTAGATCATTTATCTTGTTTTAAGAGTTAATTTCTTATTTTAAGTGTTCAACATGCTTATTTCTAGATTTAATAATCTTAATTTAAGAAATCTTGTCAAGTGAAATTATCTGTCCATGCAGCAAGATCATTTCCCTCAGATTTACTGTTTTTATCTTGTTTTTAGACACACCTTTTTTGCAGTGTAGCATTAGAATTTAAGTGCAGTTTTTAGAACAATATCTCATCTAACTTTTTACATCAATACGGGCAGTTGAAGCAGGGACAGAGATTACTGAGAGCAAGTTTTTTTTGGCTGCACTGAGGTTTGTTTTATCTAATCGGAAATGTCACAGGCAGAGCTGCCCTTGACTCTGTGTGTGTGTGTGTGTGTGTGTGTGTGTGTAACGTCCCCTTTGGTTTGATAAAAGATCTTTATACCATGGATCAGCTCTCCTTATTAGCCCGGGGGCTTGATTTAGCAAGGGCAGCACTTCTTCTTCAATACGTATCAAGGACGTTGCAGACTGTAGATCTCTGTCTGCCTCCCTGTTGTTTCTGTTTCTGCTTCAATTTAATTTATTTCTCTCTGTCCACAGGCCACATACATTAATAATGTGGTTGGTTTCAGACTTTTTCTGATCCTAAGTGATTGATAGAGCAATATTAAGCAACATTAGCTTTTGGTAATACTGCTGCTACTTTCTTATTAAAGGGCAAATACAAAACAATAATTAATAGACTAACTGATTAATCTATAGTCTATTAAATGACAGAAAATTTAAAGGAAACCTAAATCCTAAAGGTGTAAAGTTGCCTGTGGATATTCAGATATCCAATTGACTATCATGGGAGACAACAAAAAGCAGCAAATCTTCACATTTGATGTTTGGCATTTTGGCTTAAAAAAATGAGGAAAACTGATTAATGGATTATCAATATTTGGTAACACTTTACAATAACCAACTAAGTGATGTTTATAGATGGTTAATAGACCAATGATTAACAATTTACAAAGTGCTATACATATTTAATCTTTAAATGTTTAAAGCCAATTTCTTAAAGGTTTATGAATCATTTCAAAATTATTAACATACTTAATATGGTATTAAAAATGTTAAAATAAGTGCAACTAAAACTATTGATAAACTATTAATTATAATTTAATTGTTTGTTAATGGTAAAGTAACTATAAACTTACATTAATATACCATATATTTGTCATTTATAAATGATGTAGTTAGTTAAACATTAATAAACAATGTATTTACCATTCTAAATGGCCTATATGCGGTTTATAAATGATGATTAAACATTAATAAACTATCTGTTTACCATTTATAAATGATGGTTATTGTAAAGTGTTACCCAATATTTTAGTTTTGATCGAGTTATTGTCAGTGTTAGTTGATTTGACGACCAAAAGCTATCATGTTAAAAAGTAAAATCCGTTGTTGCCAATACATCTTTTTCTAATTATTTTGTTGTTATTTTTACAAATAAACCAAAATCAGGTATACATTTCAAGAATCACTCATTATTTCTATTTATATCCTCCGATTTCTTTCTGCTTATTGTGGACTCTTTACTTTCTATAGTCAGTTCTTAATCTCTTCAAACAGATATCTGCATATAAAGAGGCAACAGGAAAGATTTTGGTATTGGAACCTATCAGCTAATGTCTTATTTTAAAATAATATTTGTGTCTCAAGTTGCCAGTCAGACTGTAAGCAGTGAGTGGCACACAGAAGAGAAAGCCTCAGATATGCTCGCTACACTGGATCCAACAAAAGGAAGGAGACTAAATCAGATCAACAGCCGATGATCAGGTCCTGGACCGAGACATCCTCTGACTGTCCCTGTCTTCGTCTTTTAGGAGTCGGCCCTGGCTCACGTGGAGCTGCCCACCACGGTAGAAACAGTGGAAGCTGCCATCAAGAAACACAAGGACTTCACCACCACCATGGAGCTGAACCTGCACAGGATCAAAGCTGTGATCGAGGCCGGAGAGAGTCTGATCAGCCAGAGTAACATCTACTCTGAACGCATCAAGGAACGCATTGACACCCTCGCCAACAGGTACAAACAGAGAAAATAAAAGGCATTTGATGAGTTATTGTTACGTCCCAAATGAAGGTTCGGGAGTAACCTTTGATGATATATTAAAAAAAACAAGGAGAAACCAGGCAAGCTGACTTAAGGAAAAATATAATTTATTTCCAGATGGTGAACACAAAACTACTTACTATAACAGACGGCATAACCTAAAATATCCTCCAACTAGAGCACTCTCTGAAAACACAAACCATTTTTTTTTTAATTTGTGCTCTCAGGTACACAGAATACTAAACTTCCCCAAATACAACCGCTTCACAGCACTAGTTTCACTCTTTACTTTGATACTTACAGTTCTCTTCAGAAAACTGAGCAGCGACTCCTTGGAGTGTCTGTTAGTCCAACCAAACGCTGAACAAGACATTTAATGAACAAAACGTTCAAATAAACTGTCATTAAGTGAAAATACAGTCAAAGGGTCAAAGTTATGAGACCAAACTGCTAAACGTCCTTTTTTATATCTATATAACGTTATATATAACTTTATTGACACGTTGCCCTGGATACGCATTGTTCTGCTTCTCTCCTGATGACGGATCGCCTTGTTAGTGACCTGTCAATCAAAGGTAGCCACGCCCCAAATCATATGATTCTTTATCTTCTATTTTCTTCTAAATGGGGCCATATTTGAACTATTGACTTAAAATTGTCTTGAAGAAATTTTTTTACTACTGATTGAGACCATAATGTTCTGAGGTAATAAATCAAGTAAGAAGTTTTCTCATTTTGCATTGAAATGAATGGACAGATTTTTTTTTTCAGCCAAACTTAGCGCCCCCTGCTGGAATTTTCGGTAGAATGCAGCTTAAGGCACTTCCTGGTTTACCTCCTTGCTCAGACCCGGAGGTTGCCACCTGGTAAACGCCCTCAGTAGTTTTATATTCCTTTATTAAATGTAAATACCCTAATTTAAATGAAATTCTGCCAAAAGTTTGAGGTTTTTTGAAGTCAACAGTTCATGTTAGTTTTGACTCTTTTCAACTGCAGCACCGCACTCTGTCCTCGCTGTACGTTGAGCTGATTTTAAAGCACAAAGTAAGCAGCTGTCTAGACACAACAGAACAATAGTAAAAAGAATAAAAGCAGCTAAATATTTTGAAGGAGAAGGACCCCAAAGTATAAATGAAACAAAACACAGAAAACAGAGCTCGGTCTGTTTAGTCCACAACTGACACCTGACCATGAAATCTGTGTGACGCCTGAGGTGCTGCTGGTGGTGCTGGTGTGTGAGTGTGTGTGCTGGGTGGGGGTGCTGGTGTGTGAGTGTGTGGGTGGGGGTGGGGCTTTTGTGTGTGCATGTGTCCAACAATAGCAATGTAAAGAACATATGGTTTTCAGATTTAATTTACATGAATTAACTCTTTGGACATTTGTTTTTCTCTCAAGGGGACAAATAAATGAGCACTGTGCAACATAATTATTGTCACATTCTGGTTCTGCAATAAATCATTTCACAATAATTACGTTAATTAAGGTACTTTTCATACAGGTACAAATGATAGCTGGTCTTGTTTGCTGTTATCTACAAATACAATAATTAGTCCTCCATCACTGAGCTTCTAAATGATTGGATGTTGGGAATTTTAATCACATTCTGGTCAGACAGGGAGTTTAGATGATCAGAAATCTCAGCTACTGGTCATAAGTGTAAAGATAAACAAAGATAGGTAGACACATGCTGTTGAAATGTTATAATTTCTTTCATTTTTCTCTCTTTCAGGGGAAACCAAAACAGAGAGCTCGCCCAGCAGTGGCTGGAAAAACTGAACGACCAGTGGGAACTTCAGAGGTTTCTTCAGGACTGTCATGAGGTAGGAGGCCAACACACTGGTACTGCTACTAGTACTGGTACTGGTGCTACTGGTTGAAGTGTATTAAATCGGTTCAAGAGCATTTCCACAGGGAAAATCATCTCTTTGTTCCTTGTTGTTACCATCGGCAACTTCACATTTTGGGCGGCCTCTAGTGGCAATAATAATAATAATAATAATAATAATAATACATTGCATTTATATTGCACTTGTCTAAACACTCAAAGATGCTTAACAGGGAATAAATAAATAACCGAAGGAGAAAAAAAAAATAGATTTTTGAGGTGAGTTTTGAGGGGTTTTTTTAAGATAGTGAGGAGGAGTCGCGGATGTTTTTTGAGGGTGGGAGCAGCGTTGGAGAATGCCCCGTCACCCCAGGTTCGGTGTTTAGGCTTGGTTATGGATGGCTTTGTAGGTGATGGTGAGGACTTTGAAGTGGATCACTGGGGGATTGGGAGCCAGTGGAGGTTCTGGAGGACAGGAGCGATGTGGTCACGCCACGGGTACGAGAGTGGGTGAGGAGGCGAGCAGCAGAGTTTTGGATGTACTGTAGTTTCTTGAGTGTTTTGGATGCTGAACCATAGAGCAGGCTGTTGCAGTAGTCCAGTCTGGATGTGATGAATGTGTGGGTGAGGATCTCAGCAGCTGGAAAGGTGAGGGATGGATGGAGGCGGTGATGTTCCGGAGGTGGAAGAAGACTGTTTTAGTGAGGTTTTTGATGTGCTGGTTGAAGGAGAGGGTTTGATCGAAGGTGACACCACACTGCAAAAAAGGGGTAAAACAAGATAAAAACACTAAATCTGAGGGAAATTATCTTTCTGCATGGACAGATGATTTCACTTGACAAGATTTCTTAAATTAAGATTATTAAATCTAGAAATAAGCCTGTTGAACTCTTAAAATAAGAAATTAACTCTAAAAACAAGATACATTATCTAACACTTGTATATCTAAGTAATTTTATCTTGGAAAGAAACAAATAATTTGCAGTGCAAGGTTACAGATGTGAGGAGAAGGGAGCACTGTGGAGCCATCAGTGGAGAGGGAGAAGTTATGGTGGGTTAGTGAGAGATTTGGGACAAATGATGGTGATTTCAGATTTTTTACTGTTGAGTTTGAAAAAGTTGGATTTGATTTTCTTCTTCTCCGAATGAAACAAACTTTAAAGTCAGGATTGGCTAGCAAAACTGGTCCAAGTATTTCTGTTTTTTTTTCTTTTTCTGGCAACTTTAACTGTCTGCATGTTTTAACAACTTCATTACCCAGGATGCATTTTAACTCTGTCAGTTAAACGCAGACTCCTTGGAACTCTTATTGTTCCTCTTTGTTGCTGATGAGAGATTAAAAAAATAAAGGTTCAGCCATAGAGCAGTTTGTGTCTTGACGGAGTCAAAACTGCTGTTTAAATATTCAGAAATTTGGATTTCAAAAGCCTTTAACCCCTGTGCCAGTGTTAAAGATTACCTGGCAATAACCATACTCAAAACATTAAATAAATGTGTGATAATAGGCCTAATACATGGGGTTTGAATTAGCAGTCCCACATCACAATAATTGTAAATTCAAATCGAAATGTAAACAGTAATATGTAGACATATTGTCATTTATTGTCAGGGACATAATGACATGTTCGGGAAAAAGTTCCAGTAAGCTTGTATATAGTTTGAAATGCATTCACTTAATTTAATTAGCATGGCACTCAGAATCCAGACAAGGTCAATGGTGCATTCACATCCTCTGCATTATCTAATTTCCGGTGAAAGTTGTTCTTCCAACTTCGGTGTGTTATGAGTTTGAAATCGTACACAGCATGAACACTACAAAGAAGATCTGTTGTACTTCATTGCTTGGATCAGGCGAGCCATTAAATATGATCAGGTACTATCTATGACTGCAGCACAAATACCCTAACTTGCAATGTTGACAAGTTTTGACAAGAATTTGTGTAACTACTCTTGTAATTTGGATCTTCTCCAACACATAATGGGTTCTTCCTTGGCCCAGTGGCTAGTTTTCCATAATCCTGCTGACAGACAGACAGTACCGCAAACATGAACTCCTTGGCATAAGTCAAATATCCCGCATAGTTTCTCTTTAGCCTCTTTCCATCTGTGCTCCTCTGATCAGAGCAACGGCTTGTTAGACAAATCAGCTTCGTTGTAAACACATGCACATGACCGAGCGGAGGGTTAGCAAAGAGGAAAAGAAACCGGACTTATACAATGGACAGATTTATTCGCCAATTGACACAATTTATAAATCAATAAAAGTCGTATCTTGATCAACATTACTATTATTAATTGTTTCATATTTCGCAGGTCAGTGCAAATTAACTAATGTTAACACCGGTCAACTTCTAATGCTAGTAATACTAGCACTACCTAAACTAAAGCGTCACCGGCATGTCGTTAGCTTGCAAGCTAAAGCTGTAAGTCTGTTAGTACAAGTACAATTTTATAAGATAAATATTGGATATACACTGACTTTACCTGTGATGCTTCACCTGAGCTGGCAGCTCCACCCGCTCCACTGCTGTCAGTCATTTTTGGCTTTGGCGCGTTTGGAGAAATCGTGGTTAGATTTTTTTCCCCTGTGACCTACGTGACGTCATTTCAACAATTCCTACCCACAAACTTGAATTCATGTTCACAGTGAAGACTTCATAGTCGTAGAAATTAGAGTTGTGTTCACAAGACTTTTCACTCACAGCTTTTAGATTCATACTCATATAAAAACAATCCTAACTCAAACAATTTCTCAGACTCACGTTTATAAAAGCAGAATTTTGTGTACAACTATTTTATTGACATACACATGTTTTTTTTTGTTTTTTTTTATATTTTATTTTATTTTTTCCCCCACAAAAAACACTTACATAACAAAACACAAAAAAAAGGAAAAAACAAACAAACAGTGCAGCACACAGACAAGGAATACAACAAAATAAATAAAAATAAGAGATAAAAATATGAATAAGAAAATAAATTGAAAAATAATGAGTTACCACTGTGTTAGCTATACATCTCTCATCAACCGTCAGTCACCCAGTCATCCGCGCAGATATACAAGGCCGTACAGTCCACATGAAAGGAAAGAAGAAGAAAAAGGCCAAGGGAGTGAAGGCTAACCAGCCACCAACTCCACAAAGGACCGCCAAGTTCTATGGAAACTCTCTTCCGAGCCTCTTAGGGTAAATCTAAGCTTCTCCAAAGCAAGGTGCCGCAAGACATCCCTCCTCCACATTGTATAGGAAGGTGGGATTGCCTAGTAGGGTTGTGAATCTGGCCACAATTAGGTTAGATCCTGTGAGGGGGCTGTTCTCACCTGCCACTCCAAAAATGGACAGAACCGGGTCAGGGTCTAGTACGTGCCCAAAGCAGTCTGAAAAAGTCCTGAATATTGAGGTCCAGAACTGTGACAGCTTTGGGCACGACCAGAACATGTGTGCCAATGTGGCTGGGTGAATCTTGCATCGGTCGCATATTGGATCTGAATCTGGGTACATTTTATTAATCTTAGCTTTGGAGAGATGGGCTCTATGCAAAACTTTTAATTGTATGAGGCCGTGTCTAGCACAGATGGAGGACGTGTGGACATTCCTCTGTGCAATTTTCCATTGGTCTGTCGACAATTCTAAGCCCAGGTCTTCCTCCCAAGCATTTTTTAAATGGTTTAAAGTGATCTTTGTTTGAACAGACAATTGGTTATAAATGAGTGATATTACACCTCTGGTGGTGGGATCGACAGAGAAGAGTACATCTATTTGAGTAGGATCAGGAATATTTGGAAATGTGACTGTGTTGGATTGGATGTAGCTCCGGATCTGGAGGTAAGCAAAAAAGTGTGACGGTGGTAGGTTAAATCTTGTGCATAGCTGCTCAAAAGTGGGAAATAACCCATCTAAATACAAGTCTCTCATCCTACTAATGCCATTACTAGACCAGCACTGGAAGGTGTTGCTTTCCAGCGAGGGGACGAAGTGTTGGTTAGGGGACAGGGGAGCCAGGGGGGATCCAACCCGCCAACCCAGACTACGTCTCATCTTGGCCCAGATCCGCAGCGAATGAGCTACAACAGGATTGTGATGGATATAGTCATGGGATATAGGGAGAGGGGAGAACAGCAGGGCGCCCAACGAAGTGGGGCCACATGAGTCCTCCTTGATGCGAAGCCAAGCAGGTCGGTCATCTGACTCTCTGTACCTGTTCCAGAACGAGAGGTTTCTTATATTGCAGGCCCAGTAATAGTTTTGAAAGTTAGGGAGGCCCAAGCCTCCAACACATTTTGGGCGCTGCAGGAAAGCCTTCCTGATCCTTGGCTTTGTTTTGTTCCACACAAACTTACAGATTGCACTGTCCAATTGTCCAAAGAAATGTTTGTTTAGCACAATAGGGACACATTGAAACAAAAACATAAACCTTGGGAGGACATACATTTTAACAATATTCACTTTTCCTGCCAGGGTCAATGGGAGGTGGGACCATCTCCTAATGTCTTTAACTGTACGTTCCACGAGTGGCTTAAAGTTCAGCTTAAACAAGTCTGACTATATTCTATTAACTGTCACACCCAGGTGTTTAAATGAGCCCTGTACCACCTTGAATGGAAATTGGGAGAGGGATATGCTCTGAGCAGCTTTGTTTATTGGAAATAGTTCACTCTTAGAAAGATTGAGCTTATATCCAGAAACTCTACCAAATTCCTTCAAAAGAGACAAAATATGTGGGATTGATTCAACTGGGCTCTGAACATATAAGAGTAGATCATCTGCATACAAGGAAACCCTGTGTTCTCTACCCCCCCTATGTACACCCTGGAAATGACCAGAAGAACGTAATGCGATAGCAAGAGGTTCAATAACCAAGGCAAACAGCAGGGGGGAGAGCGGGCAGCCCTGCCTAGTCCCTCTATGAAGAGGAAAAGGGTGTGAGTGGAGATTACTGGTCAGGACATATGCTTGGGGAGCCTTATACAGAAGTTTGACCCAGGAAATAAATTGTTCACCAAAACCAAACTTTCTCATTGCTGTAAACAAAAAGACCCACTCGACCCTATCAAAAGCCTTCTCAGCGTCCATAGATATCAATATCTCTGGGATTGTTGGATCTGGAGGGGGAGAGTGGATAATATTGAGAAGTCTTCGGATATTTGAGAATAAAAATCTGTTTTTAATAAATCCAGTTTGGTCTTCTGAGACCACTGACGGAAGAACTCTTTCAAGCCTATAGGCCAGTGTCTTTGCCAATAGTTTTGTGTCAACGTTGAGAAGGTTGGTCTATAAGATCCAGGTTCGAGTGGGTCTTTGTCCTGCTTGAGTATCAGGGAAATGGAGGCCATATAGAAAGTGGGGGGGAGTGACTTATCAGCCCCTGAAGATGACTCGTTGAAGACGTCTAACAGTAGGGCAGAGATCTGATCAAAAAAAGCTCTATAGAACTCCACAGTGAACCCATCTGGGCCTGGGGCCTTGGAGCTCTGCATGCATGTAAATGAGTGATTTAATTCTTCAATACTGAGGGGTTCTTCCAGCATGGCCTTATTTTCGTTTGAGACCTGTGGAATAGGTAGTTTACTAAGAAAAGAATCCACCTGAGTGGTATCCGCGGACATACACATGTTTAACACTACAAATATGAATGGTTAAAATCAAGCACACATCTTTATGACAGCTATCTTACTCCATATAATGAGTATTTATATCTTTCACATCTTCGTATCAGTTATGCTGCTTATATTCAAAGCTACACTGACACCAGTACCATACAAAAACATGCCAGCATGCAATATTTTAAAATAATCCCCAGTTCTTTTTGTTGGAAGCTGTCTTGTGCGTGTCCAGGTGTGTTGTACATCACTCACCTCTGCTCACTCCTGCAGTTTTTGCTCTCTCACCCTGCAGAGTCACAGGCATCTTTCTGGGCCAAAACCTTGTTTAGTTTCAGCAACTTTCTCTCTTTGGCTCTACTGAATAATTCAGCAGCACAGCTCCTCATCACTAATTCAAAGGAGGAAGAGTATATCTCACCGTGTACATGTGTATGTGTGTGTGTGTGCATGCGTGCGTGTGTGTCAGCTTTATACAGTATCTGTCGGCCCTTATGTGGAATGCGTGTCTGTAGAAACACAGTATGCATGACAAGCCTTCCCCCTGACTGTGTGTGTGTGTGTGTGTGTGTGTGTGTCCTTTTATGTATGTGTGTGTATGTGTGTGTATGTGTGTGTGTGTGTGTGTGTGTGTGGCCTACAGTGGGTGAGTAACACTGCGTCAGCCTGAAGGAACCTCAGCTCTCAGCTGCCAGGGGGTTTTCTTGTGTTTGGTCCAGGCTGCATCCTTGTTTCCTGCTTCTCGCTGCTGCTTTCCAGTCACTCACAAACACAATTACACTGAACTTTATATGATCAGATAGTTTTATTGTACACAAAGTGATCACATCTACAGTTTCCATTCTTTGGTCTGGTCTTGAAAGTAGATTTCAAAGAAACTTAAACTTCTGCTCCAGCATATGGGCTTAATAGTTTGTACAATAAACTGCATTCAGTGGGTTTCAGAATTTTTCAAATTATTCGGCAAAAACACGCCAAAAAATCCCCCCAATTTTACCCTATGGAGAGGCTAGAGTGGATGACATCATAGCTAGAGTGCAGAGGGAGAGACTTTGGAAACTAAAGCTGCATGCCAAAGCCCTTAAGTTTCGCCTCCTCTATCCTCTATCCTCGCTTGAACCGGAAGTTCTTTCGCGGGCGCCATCTTTAAGACCGTCCCAAAGCTCTTATTTGTGAACGGAGGATAGAGGATAGAGGATAGAGGAGGCATATCGGAGGAGGCACAAGCGAGGATACACGAGAGAATCCTATGCGGAAGTCTTTCAGCGGTGGCCCCGCCCCCTGACTCGTTGAATAGACGCAGCAGCTGATCGGACTGATGTTATACATCGCAACATCGCTGTAGTTTGATACCGGAGTGAAGACAGATCACAGATTAAACTAAAGTGTGTCACCACAAGTTTTATATTTTATTTATATGATTCACCATGTAATTAAAATCTGTTTTATTGTGACTCTGAACAACAAAAACACCACAAACATATTTCTACATTTATAATAAATTAAGAGAAACATCACTCTAGAAGTTATTTTCCTTTTTCCTTTTTTTCCTTTTCGTGATCTGTTTTTTCCACCGTACAGATTTATTATGGATATTATTAAAGTAAAAAAAAACAAACAGTAGAGAGTCTGAGAGTCTGTCTGTCAGCAAGAAACACTTTTACATTGTTTGTCATTTTCATCAGTACCACGCGAGGCTGATCATTACTGAGTGACATAATTTACATTTTACCTTCATCATCTAACCTAATAAAATATTGGCCGGTGTTCAGCGGACACAATCATGTTCTGGTATATTAAATAATTAATTTATCACCAGGATCGTCTACTACGACGGCGTATTAGGGCAATATACGAAATAAATAAATAAATAGGAACCCAGGGGAGAGGGACCCAGCCACCATGGCATGATTAAAAACAGATAACATGAGGTGATGTTACGACATCACCACATTTCATTCCTTTCTACCTGCGGGATGTCTCTTCTTCTCCATCACTCGCTTTGTTTGAGGTGTTTTATCAGAGTGATCCGACTGACGCTCCCTCCTCCTCGCGTTCACACGGAGCGCTGTCTCTTTCAGACCTCCTCTGCTTCTTGTTGACTGTTACAGTGTGTAACGTTGGTCTAAACTTTTTTCACAGCAGCAGGTTTATTGTTCCCAGCCTTCATTCCTCACGGTCATCCTCATGTGATGCGTCTTTACGCGTGCCATGGAGCCGGGTTTATGGAATCTTTATTCATCTTTTTGAAGTGTGTGTGTGTGTGTGTGTGTGTGTGTGTGTGTCTGTGTGTGTATGTGTGTGGCACCGGACGGACCCAGTGAGGCATGGACCAGTATTACCCCCCTCCCCCGGGTCCGTATTTTTTTTTTTTTTCATACTTGGCCCTAATAGTTGTCCTAATACAGCAGCAAATAATAATTAATAAATTATATAAAGACATTCCCGTGCCCCTGAGCTGGACACAGTTCACAGTATAAATACACAATGGAGGTTGTTATTCATGTGCAGGTGTTTGTTAAACAGAGAAAACACTTATTATTATTATTATTATCAGTGCATGTCTCCAGCTGTTAAAGCCACTGACAGCTGATCCAGCTGTGATCCGCTGCCGCCGTCATTAGAAACGGACGTCGCTTCACCTGACGCTTCGGAGGGAAGGACGTCTCATGTCTCTTAAATCGTTTCTCCTCTCCTCGCTTCCCTCACTTGCGTCTCTCCATGCATCCCCGGTGGGCGGGACTAAGACGCAAGTGAACGGCGCAAGTGAGGGACGCATAGATGCGAAATAAGGGCTTTGGCATGTAGCCTAAGATTGAGGCAGCAGATGCCACTCTACACGCACCTACAGCCTCATAGACCGCCATGTTAAAAAGGAGGGAACATTTCTGGAGGAAAGCAGAGGTACCAGTTTCTTGTGATCGCTCTTAAAAGACCATTTCTTAATTTTTATTCACAAAACACATATGTAGACGTTCAGGAAGAACTCAGGATGCTCAAAGTGAAGTCGGATCAATGATAGGAGCTACGGTTTGGCCAAAAATGCTTTCTGTTCAAGGAGAACGTTTTGCTGTTTTTCCCTCCCTGTCAGTGGCTTCACAGCAGCAGTTGATTTCAGTTGATTGCTCTGCTCTGATTGGGAGCCGCCATCTGGCCCTGGTTGCTTAGCTACCAAAGCCCATATTAATGCATTTCTAAAATGCATAAATATGGGCTCATAGTTTCTTACTTAATAATTGGACACAATTTTTGTAACCAGCTGCTGGAATTTATGGTAATGTTTGTTGTGAAGAAAGAGTGTGAAAATATTTTAAGTATTGTTTTATTCCCTCTTATATAATCTTAAAAGTCCCTTTCCAACCTGTCTCTTCCTCTTTATCTACAATACAACTTCAGAACTAAAGAGTACTGAAGAGGTAAACTTTTTACCCAGATTCCCCTCTCGGCCTCTTTCAGGAGAAGAGCAGGTGTATGCCCAAAGGCTGCATTGCTAAACATTGTGTCTCTACAGTATATACTAGATGTAATACATGCAAAGGTTCCTCTGTCTGCATTCAGTACAGTTTCTGTCTGTTTGTGTTTTTCTTTTGTCAGATTGGATATTATAGACGGTGCCTCGGATTAGTTATTGTATGCTGATGCTATTTAAACAAATCGGTCAGCAATTGTTTAACATTAACGGAAAAATATTTCCAGTCTTAATTCAAACATTTGCCTGATGTCCAGTTTAGAAGAAAGAAAATGTATATTTTAGTCTGGTGTTTTCAAATTGGGTAAGATTTTGTTATCAACTGCAGCAGACCTGGGTTTGAGTCCAGCCCAAGGTCCCTTTGCTGCACGTCTTCTCTTAATTGTCCCCCTTTCAATTCTCTCTGTCACTTTCTGATAACGCAATCTTAAAAAAAAAGTTGGCCTTAATGTCAAGAAAGACCCTTTGGTTGCTTTCCTACTTTATCACCCATGTCTGAGTTCAGAGGATGGGGGTGGACTGTGCGCAGACAGATTTTGTATGAGAACGTAGACATTGAATTTAGCTACTACTTTATTGGAAAATAAATCCACTTTGGGGGGATGATGTAGTTCTATAAGTATTTTTTTTAATTATTATTATTGTGTGATCAAAGCTTTATACAATCAGTCAGAATGTCAGTTATAATTTCCCAGCTGTCAATTTAACATCTTTACATTATTTTGTCCGACCAACAATCCAAAATCCATATAGACTGAATTTCCCATGATGAAAACAAAAACTGGAATGAAAGATTGTCCAAAGACTTGGACGATTAATTGAAGAATAATCATAGAATAATCATTTGATGGCTTAATCCTTTTTCTCCACTCCACACTCGGTGCGTTTACATGCACAGTTTAATCAAGTTATGCTTAAAAATCGATATTGGCGTCTAACAGGACTTCTGTCCTTGTCCCAGTTTACATGCAACTGAGAAAATCTAATAACTGACGGGAACGTGTCCTCCTCCTCAACACTGGGTGGAGATATGTGTCGTTTCAGCAGGTTAATATGGCGCCCTTTCTGTTGACCTCAGTTCAACACTTTGTGCCGTCGCTACTGCGACCAGCTAATGTGACCGTCTAATGTGACCGTCTAATGTGACCGTCTAATTTGACCAGCTGCTGCCACCGTCTAATGTGACTGTCTAATGTGACCATCTAATGCGACCGGCTAATGCTACCTGCTAATGCGACCGGCTAATGCTACCTGCTAATGCGACCGGCTAATGCGAGACCGGTTAATTTGACCGGCTACTGCGACCGGCTAATGTGCGACCGGCTTCCTTGGATGTTTTTGTTCCGGGGTCATACTCCAGTGCGGGGGTGGAGCATTTGAAGCATGCGCACATGCGTTGTCTTGTCATACATGCTGCCGAAAATCCTTTTCCAATCACATTATCTGGGTGTCCTAATCAGGGTTGGAGAACTCCGACATCAGTCGGACTAACACGTTTATGTGCTCTTCAGTTGTCCAGTTATAGTCAGATTAAGGCAATAATTCGTTTTTTTCAAGTGCCATGTAAACTTACTGACTGTCTCACCAACTGATGTCTATTGTAGGACTAAATCTGACACCTACAGTTCAAATCCATGAAGAATGTGAAATGTGATGATGAGGCAATGAACCCTCCTCTCTCCCTCTTCTTCTCCTCTGCCCCTTTCTTCCTCTCCTACGTCAGACCAACTCCCCCTTCCTCATTCATTCCCATTCATTTCTACCGCCCCACCCCCTCTACACACACACACACACACTCCCTCCCTTCCCCTCCTCTCTCATTCAATTCATTTACAGTCTCAAGGGGGGCATCAGGCTTTGACCCTCCATGACCTCTGCAGTCTTGGGACCTGTAGGTGTGTGTGTGTGTGTGTGTGTGTGTGTGTGTGTGTGTGTGTGTGAGCGAGTCTGTGTGTTCAAGGAGTGTGTACACACTCCTGTTTGCCTCTACATGTATGTGTGTGAATGTGTTTACTCCTGTTAGCTGGCGTGTCCTTACTCGCCTGCACTGTGTGCGGTTGTGTGTGATAGCTGAAGGAAAAGGTGACAGAACAACAGATAGAACTCCAGCCTCCGTCCTTTTAAGGAAAGACGATCTATCAAACTACAAATGCATCATTCAGGGTAAATCACTGCTCTGTCCAATCCTCTACTACTTGTCTGTCTCTTCCCACTATCACCCCTCCTCCTGTCTTTCTCTTTTCCCCTATCCAAATCTTTCTCTTTCTCTCTCTCTCTCTCTCTCTCTCTCTCTCTCTCTCTCTATCGCTCTCTCTCTCTCTCTCTTCTCTCTGCTTTACCACTGCAGCAGAGTCAGGCGAGCTGGAGACAGAGAGTATGACTGCCTGGGACTGCTGCAGAGAGGAAGCGAGGGATGGTAGAGGGGGGGTGGTGTGTAGTGGAGGACAGGAAGTATGAAACAAAAGCAGCTGTGGAGGAGTCATGAGCTCGGATGTTAGCGGGGAACGGCACGCTTCAATCCCACCTCAAAATATATATCTTCTTCTGTTTTTCAGTCACATTCATCCACCCTCCTGCTTTGGCAACATTCAAAGCCCACCTCCCCCCACACCTCCTCCAGCTCAGCATCATTAGCCGTGACCGGTGAGCCTTGAGGCGCTGCCTGTATCCCCTGCCCCCCCCAAAAATCCCAATACAAGTCTGTTGCTCCTCCCTCTCCTATCCTCCTCCACCACCCCATCTCTCCTCCAACCAGCCAGGCAGCCCACCCGCCCGCTCACTCACTCGCCAACTCGCTGAAGGTGTGAGGCAGGGGAGGGGCGCCCATGCACTGGCTCGGCTGCCTGCCATTTTATTGTTTTGGGGAGGATTCTTCTTCCTCCTTTTCTTCTTCTTTTCTCAGTCCTCCTCATCTTTGCCCTCTCGCTCGTCACTGATCCACCCCCGCCCCTTTTCTCTCTTTCCCGGTTGAGCGTACAGCGAATCCTCAACAACATAGCAAGTAGAGAGTGTGAGCTAGAGAGAAGGAGGAGAGAGAGAGAGGGGGGGGGGGGAGAGAGAGGGGAGCGCAGCCTCAGCTTGAAGTCTCCAGTCTGTCTCCTCAGCCTCCAGTATTGTTGTGATTTACCCTCCTGCTTTGGCATTTTCCTCTCAGCACACCTTTTGTGTTGCTGTCTGGTGTTCAGCTCTCCAGAAGGCGCCTCTCTTTCTCTATCCTTCCTCTCCTCGTTCTCTCTCTCCATCTGGCTCTGCGGTGAAGAGCGTCTTTGCATGTGTGTGACGGCAGACCGGCGAGGATGCGGATACCAGCGGCTGTCTGCAGCTGCCACAATCCTGTGGGCTTTTCCCGTTAAAGGCTGCCGGTAATCAGGTTTTCCGCTTTACAGTGAGGGAGAGAGGCTCTGAGGTGCAGGTGGAAGTGTGGCATGCAGGTGTGAGGATGCTGATGATGGAGAGATGAGGGTGCTGATGCTGACCTGAATATTTTTGATGATGCTGTCAGCGCAGGCGTGAGGTGTTCTCGCTGTGTGTTTGCCTCAAACAGACACAGTCTGAGCGAAATGTGCAGATTTTACTCTTTGATGGAGAGTGGATGTGTGTGTGTGGGGGAGGTTGTTTACTGTGTGGGTGTGTGTTGATGCTGTGGATCTGTTGTGTTGTGTGTGCATGTGAATTCTCGCCACCATGCTTGTTGGTACACGTGTGTCTGCCTACATGTGCCTGCTTTGCGTCATTAAATATTCATGTCTGTGTGTTTGACCTTGTATTTCCCACTGTATGTGTTGCTGCTATGTTTATATACAGTACACTCTTGGTAGCCTGTTTCTGTGCAGCTTTTACACACAACAGAAGCCTATTAAATATACGTGTGTGAATTATGATAATCTGTGTCTTTTATGCAATCAAGCTTATGTTTCTCTTTTGAACCAATTTCAGCATGCTCCTATTAGCGTGTGTGTCCAGATCTTTTAAAATGAGCACTGTAAATAATTTTTCTTACCAAAATAAAAAAAACTGTTTTAAGAGTTAATTTCTTATTTTAAGCGTTCAACATGCTTATTTCTAGATTTAATATCTTAATTTAAGAAATCTTGTCAAGTGAAATTATCTGTCCATGCAGTAAGATAATTTCCCTCAGATTTAGTGTTTTTATCTTGTTTTTAGACACACCTTTTTTGCAGTGAGGAATTAGTTTATAGAAACCAACAGTTATTTACAGTATGTATGCTCATCTCTAACTCTTTCCCTGCCTCTCTCTCTCTCTCGTCCAGCTGGGGGACTGGGTGTGTGAGAAGATGCTGATGGCGAGGGACAGCAGCAGAGACGAGACCCAGAAGCTACATAAGAAATGGCTGAAGCACCAGGCGTTCATGGCCGAGTTGGCCCAGAATAAGGAATGGCTGGACAAAATTGAAAAGGTGAGTACTGCCAGGCCCTAAACAACAGAGGTTTCCTGCCACGTAGATGCACTTTTGGTACTTCTTTGCTCTTGCTTGAAAGTTCATAAGGTAATGCTGGTGTGAGCTTTATGGCATTTGGCTCCTTGGAGCAGGAAAAATGCCACTCTGGGATGTGAAATAATGTTTTTTTGTAATTTATTATGTAGTATTTGGGTTTCTTCTGACACTAAGCAGACAATAAGCGGTTGTCAGGATAGAGACAGGAAGAAGTCTCTATCCTAGATGGAATTAAATACATTTTGGAAGTTTGGAAGAGGTGCCAAACAACTTTTCTTGTTGTAGTGTGTCTGTGTTTTGGAGATGTTTTCAGTATAGGTTGGACGCAATATTGCTTCAGTATTATATTGCAATTCAGTGTTTTTCCTAAGTTTGTGGAAGATTTGGGTACAAGTATTTTGGTGAGGTGTTGTGGTCCTCCCCACAAAAAACCCTTTGTTACTTAATAAGAAGGCTACTTTATTTATTCTAAAATCATTAGATCTGGGAAAACAAATTTTGTTAGTTTTTACTTAGCATTAAATTGGCCTTGACAGTGACCAAAATGACTCTGGTGCTGCGCCTGAGCATTTTAATGGCAGGGAAAACCCTGCTAGCGCACTAACTTTAGCATGCTAACTTTAGCATGCTAACTTTAGCATGCTAACTTTAGCATGCTAACTTTAGCGGGCTAGCAAAACCAAGACCAACACGATGCAGTTGATAGACCAACTAAACCGTGTATCATTCATTTATTTGACTTATTTAACTGCAATGTGATTGATACGGGCTAGCGGGCTAACGCTATATAACATGTTTAACATGAAAATATCATTATCATGAAATACCTGATAATATCACAAGCATGTCCAGATGTGTGCATCACTTTTAGGTGTCCTAAACACTAAAACACCTAAACACTTCTATTGTGGTTTTTGCCGTGCATTTTCTAAATGCTACGCTTGTGTTGTCAAATTGATGAAGACGTTTTCTCAATCTGCTTGTGTTTTGTGTATTTGCATGTCTTTTCTTGAGTTGCAGCGCTGTGAGCTCTCAGGGCCACTGTACTAATAGCATTCCTCTGTCATTCACTACTTCATGGTGGAGTCGCTCCTCCTGGTGCTGCTTATTAAATCAGTTATTTCGTTCCTTTAAACATTTTTTAACATCAGAACAGTTCTGCTTTCTGGCAGTTTTTCACTATTTTACATTGTTCTATATAGTTTTGTCTCAGTTGTCAAATTCTTTAGAAATCACAATGCAGTGGATAAATACATGTAGACATTTTTTTCCACTGGGTCCTAAAAGCACAAGCACAAAGATATAGAAGCACAGATGGAAAGGCACATACCTATGTTGCATCATGTTTATGTTGATGTTACACTGTAAAAAATGTTGGTAGAAATTACAGTAAAACACTGTCAAATAGCATCAGAAATAGGGTATAAAGTAAAAAAAATTGTGTATCGCCGTAGTAGCAACTTCATTAACGTAAATCAAGAAATAGTACAAAACTTAAATTGTAAAAATATATTTTTTTAATTATGTAAAATTAATGGCGAAATACCATAATCCCACAAAGACACAATTACACTGAAATAACAGGATTATTCAGTCTAAATTACAGTTTTTGCAGATATTTACATTAAAATGTACACTAAAACCACTCACTTTATTTTTTACGGTGAAATTCTGGCAACAACAGCTGCTGGTATTTTACCATAAATAAATCAGATTGTTTTTTACATTAAAGCTAGTTTACTGCACCAATCATTAACAGGAAAAAAAAAACATTGATTGATTTTCAGACTAAAATGAATGTTTTTTAGCTGTGTTTGAAGAGATAAATAGCAGCTGTCAAAAATATACATGGTCACTGAAGTTGTCACTTAAATTATTTTGTAAATGTATAATTTTAAAAAGAATAATGACCTGTTACGTCTTCAAAAAGGCATCACTGATGTAAATATCAATCATTAAAGCTGCACAGTCTTTCATTAACCAATGTCAAATTCATTTAGAACTGTTTATTTTGAACATTAAACACTAAAGTGCTAAACTCATTTAATTAAAGCGTATAACAAAGACAGTGGCAAGGGCACCAAGTATTACAGAGGGGTTTTAAATAGAGAGAGGGGAGCGCTGTAACCTTCACCAGTCTTCTGTGTCCTGATAAGATCTGTTTCATATTAAGGAGATTTATACAGCACATCAGCCTCTTGTGTAAAGCTGCAGTTGACACAGACGTAATTGGGTTAGCCAGTGTTTTCCCAGCTGCACGTCCACGTTTCTTTGGTTGACTTTGGGCTGTTGTGTTCACACCTCTGACTGGCTGCAGTCACGTGAATCTAGATGTGTAAAATCAGTGGAAATGTAGTTCAGTGTCATAATACCGCAGGCCGTCCGTAACTCATCACTCATTTGAGATTCTATTTTTGGTAAAGTTGCACATATTGTTGTGTTTGTGTGTGTCTGTCTGTGTGTGTGTGTGTGTGTGTGTGTGTGTGTGTGTGTGTGTGTGTGTGTGTGTGTGTGTTTGTGTGTGTGTGTGTGTGTGTGTGTGTGTGTGTGTGTGTGTGTGTGTGTGTGTGTGTGTGTGCCACTGTGTTTGGCCTGTGAGAGGCAGTGAAGGCGATAATTAAATGACGTTTGCTCGTTATAATACGGATGGCCTTATATGTAATTTTGCCACCTACACTGTTGTTTTCACGGTAAAAAAAACTGCAGCTGTAGTTGCCAGAATTTTACCCTGATAAATACGGTAGAACTTTTTTTGATATTACGGTAAAAAGATATTAGCTCTGTTGATTTCACGTGTGAGACTTTTTTTAGTCCCTGTAGAAGAGCAGGGCCGTTTTTCTCCCATATGAAAAAAGCCTGGTTGCTGATTGGATAGAACACTAAGCAGGATGTGACGGAGTACTCGACGCCACAACAACACGCGCCATTTGTAAAAGCCGGCGAAGCAGTGTTGCCAACTTAACAACTTTGTTGCTATTTTTAGCGACTTTTCAGACCCCCTTAGCAACTATTTTTGAAGAAAGTGACTGGAGACAAATCCAGTGACTTTTTCTGGTGTTATTGGAGACTTTTGGAGACTCGTTCTTACTCTTCTTAACGTGCCGCTGGCCCCCGCGGCTCGTTAAGAAGAGTAAGAACGAGTCGAAGTGGCACAGTCCTCCTGCAGCAGTCTCTCCCAGCTGCAGAGCCGGAGGGGATGTTAACCCCTTAGCGTCCAGTCTGCAAATTGCTAACAGGCTAACAGTTAGCTCTGTAGCAGTACAGTGTGTATGTGCTGCTGCTGCAGGATGTGTTCACTTAGCGATCTCTGTTTGTTTACAACAAGCACCAGACACTAAAAACTGTTCCTATTGTTTGTTTAAAAGTAGTGCAATAAAAATACAGATGTTTTCCTGAACAATAATCGTGATTAAAAATTGTGATAACAATATTAATCAAATAATCATGATTATCATTTTGACCATAATCGTGCAGCCCTACTTCAGAGTATTCAGAGTGACTAACAGAGAGGGGCAGCTGAAGGAGTTTTGACAGGACACATGGATGATGATGATGATGATGATGGACCCATATGAGCTGTGAGGTTAGCTGGCTGCAGTTTTTTTCTGTGTAGACAGTGTGAATGGTGTAAACACATCTTGGCAGAACAACTGCACTGAGGAAAGCCAAAGCTCTGCTGCATTTAGAGGTGAAGAACGTCTACATTTATTACATAAAGCTTAGCCCTCATGTAGCCATGTGAAGCATTAAATACAGCCACACTGAGTGTATCTCAGTCATTAATACTCATCATATTGTACTGTAATGGTGCATACAGTTGACTTGATCCTCTGCAGTCTGATCGTGGGCAGGGCTGAAACTGAACTCCCCTGTTGGGAGCAGAGTGATGGAGCCAAGGCACAACACTGCGTCATGTGTTGTCTGTGCACAGACTTCCTGTGATACAGTTGAGACTAGACGTGAAGTATTTAGTCAAATATCTGTTAAGTCAGAAGGCAGATCATTTAAAATAAGCCTTTAATATCATTCAGGTTCCATTATTAAGGTATATCCACTTTAGCCACAAAACAAGGACAATCATTGCTCGCACAGCCACCAAAATCCAAAGACAACAATCTTCATTGTTGATTTTCTGGTGAAAATGTTCAGTGACAGTCTGAACAGAAAGGCTTCAAATGATGGTACACTGCAAAAAATGTGTGTCTAAAAACAAAATAAAAACACTAAGTCTGAGGGAAGTTATCTTACTGCATGGACAGATAATTTCACTTGACAAGATTTCTTAAATTAAGATTGTTAAATCTACAAAAAAGCATGTTGAACGCTTAAAATAACAAATTAACTCTTAAAACAAGATACATTATCTAACACTTCTAAATCTGAATTTTTTTTTATCTTGGTAAGAAAGAAATAATCGTCAGGTCACTCTGCTCGGGCCAGTTCATCGCTGCTTGCAGCTTTAATTTATCTTGTTTTAAGAGTTAATTTCTTATTTTAAGCGTTCAACATGCTTATTTCTAGATTTAATAATCTTAATTTAAGAAATCTTGTCAAGTGAAATTATCTGTCCATGCAGCAAGATCATTTCCCTGAGAACACCTTTTTTGCAGTGTGAAGTTGAGTTATTACATCATCTTTCGGTCCTTATTTAATCAGCTCGCTGATCACTGTAACATTGTGGCTGATGGCTATAAAGGTAGGCAGCTTCACCTACTACTGGCCAGTTATCTCCTCATTATATCTAATTACTGTGTGCCTGTTGCAGAGAACCCGTTAATTTCTCTCTATTCCTTCTTCTATAGTGGGCACTGGTGTGTGTGTGTGTGTGTGTGTGTGTGTGTGTGTGTAGCTGTAGCTGTATGCATGTTAGCATGTGTGTGCATGTCCATAATGTGGGCATATGATGTGAAAGAAAGCAGCTGACTGATGTGTAATGATATACAGTGATATAATGTAGAGAGAGCAGGACTGGGAGGCCAGAGAGCACCGAGCTGTTTTCCATTATAGATTCATGGCTCGAGTTCAGATGACAGGAAAATGCTTACAGGAGTAGAGAGAGACTGAGACAGAAGAGGAGGAGGAGAAACACTGTTGTTTCTTGTATTTGCATACTTTTCCTGCAAATAAAATGTTTTATATGCAAATGTATGTTCAATTGACAAAGATGATAATTTACATTTTTTCAATTTAAGCTAAAATGATTGTATTTTTGTGATAAAAACTGATATAAATGCATTATTTGCATATATGTTGTAAATTATTGTCTTGACTGCACTGCAAAAAAGGTGTGTCTAAAAACAAGATAAAAACACTAAATCTGAGGGAAATGATCTTGCTGCATGGACAGATAATTTCACTTGACAAGATTTCTTGAATTAAGATTATTAAATCTAGAAATAAGCATGTTGAACACTTAAAATAAGAAATTAACTCTTTAAACAAGATGAATTAAAGCTGCAAACAGCGATGAACTGGCCCGAGCAGAGTGACCTGATGATTATTTGTTTCTTTCCAAGATTAAAAAAAAAACCCTTTAGATTTGGAAGTGTTAGATAATTTATCTTGTTTTAAGAGATCATTTCTTATTTTAAGTGTTCAACATGCTTATTTCTAGATTTAATAATCTTAATTTAAGAAATCTTGTCAAATGAAATTATCTGTCCATGCAGCAAGATAATTTCCCTCAGATTTAGTGTTTTATCTTGTTTTTAGACACACCTTTTTTGCAGTGTGCTTTGGACAAAAAGTAACTTGTAAAAGATCTGTGCACCTGGACCTTGAGAAATCAAATCTGCTGCTACTCCGATGTATAAAAGAGTCCATTGTGTTTTTTTACGCCCACAAGCTGAAGTATCAGAATATCTCTAAGAGCATTTCTTTGTTTTCATCTTCAGATGAAAGTATGTAATTAGACTAACAGCAGAAACACATTAACAACCTACTCAACACTTGTTGTATCTTACACTCCTCAAACAACACTGAACTCTTAAAATACTTGTTGTTATATACATATATTGATACTGTAGAGAGTCCGATTCGTCTGTGCAACAAACTCAAAAAAGGTGTGAAGAGTGTAAAGACTTTTGTGAAGCCTGTTCACACTGCACGGTGAGTCTCCTGTGCATCCTCAGCAGCAAATATTAAAAACACACTCAAAATCTGAGTTAAAGTGATGGTAAGCAGAGAGATGGATAGATTGTATTGAAAGCCTTACTTTTTATTAACAGTATACTGATTGGTTGTGCTAAATGCCTACATTGTTTTTCAGGCTTGCACCAAAAATGAGTTTAAATGCATTAAAAATACAACAATACATTTCAACTTCATGTAATTTTTCTGTTTTTAATGCCGTTCAGATCGTTGTTTGGACCTGTGTTTATGAATGAAGATATAATAAAACATAAACAGAAATTTAAAAAAATAAACAGAAATGAAAAAAAATAGAAATAAAATAATAATTTAAATATAAAAAAAATAAATAAAACGAAATAAAATAAAATAAATAAAACAAAAGTCTAAATTCCACTTTGCAGATTATTCCAGATTAAAGCAGAAAAACATTAAAAAAAAAACCCCGAAATAATCATCAGAAAAACTGTTTTTCTATTTGGAAATAATGAGATGAAATGGGACTTTTTTTGTACGTATATATATATATATATATATATATATATATATATGTAGCAACATCTTGTTTCTGAGAGGGAGTGAACATTTGTGAATGAACAAAAAAAAGAAATATACAGTGTTAGTGTTGTTGCTGTCGCTGGTGTTGGGTCTCTTAAAGACTATATTAAATAAATGATTGGCCTTGTAGGTGCACTGCAAAAAAGGAGTGTCTAAAAACAAGATAAAAACACTAAATCTGAGGGACATAATAAACATGAAATAAGCATGTTGAACACTTAAAATAAGAAATAATTCTTAAAACAAGATAAATTATCTAACACTTCTAAATCGAAAGTTTTTTATCTTGGTAAGAAACTAATAATTGTCAGGTCACTCTGCTCGGGCCAGTTCATCGCTGCTTGCAGCTTTAATTTATCTTGTTTTAAGAGTTAATTTCTTATTTTAAGCGTTCAACATGCTTATTTCTAGATTTAATAATCTTAATTTAAGAAATCTTGTCAAGTGAAATTATCTGTCCATGCAGCAAGATCATTTCTCAGATTTAGTGTTTTTATCTTGTTTTTAGACACACCTTTTTTGCAGTGTGAAGGCACCGGACAAGGCCGATTTTCTCAGAATGTCATTAATTGGACTTGAGACATTTGATCTCATAATCACTGAGTTGACTTTATTTTAGAAAGAGGAGGTAACAGAATATAATTTGCCGTATAGAAGTCCACTGGTGTATTACTGTGTTGGTGTGAGTCCAGCTCCAGGGGCCGCGGCTCGGCTCTTCACTAGCAGACTGTCGTCACAACAGGCTGTCTCGCAGTTGGCAGATAGACAGAGTTTATCTTCTGAAGTCATTCGTGGCATCCATCTTCACCCCAAAGCCTGCTCCATGGCCGTTGCTTAGCAACTTAAAAATGTTGCTAGATAACAGTCATAGAACTTGGCATCTTGTCACGGCAGCACTGATCACTGATTTGTACATATTGCTGACAAGTGTTAAAATTATTGTTCTGTCCTTTTTTATTGAGGTCCTGATATAAATATACTTATTTGCATTATTTGAAAAAAAAAAAACTTTAATAACAAACAAAAACATCTTTGGGCTGAATTATAAGTCCTGATTGTATTAGATAAATACTCATGTAGTGCATGGTTATGAGATTATTTTAGAGCTGATTGTGGTCCTGTTCACTGTACTTCCTGTTCAAACACTCAGCATCTTGTGTCCTGGTTGTGTCTCTTTCTTCGTGTCCTCTGAGAGTCTCCGCTCTATTTATGTAATCGGGTAAGAACCCCTCTCTGCCGTGAAGGACTCTGTGAAGCACGTTGCCTGTTTTTAGGTTAGCATCAGCCATCTGTACGTGTGTGTGTGTGTGTGTGTGTGTGTGTGTGCGTGTGCGTGTGCGTGTGCGTGTGCGTGTGTGTGTGTGTGTACAGTACACAGCTTTAACCAGAGAACTGAATAATAGTTGTCACAGTTCATCTGCTCTGTTCAACTTAAATGTCACAGAGAGTCTTTAGCCTCTTTTTTCCCAGTGGACAATAAAAACACTAACGCCCACTAACATCTGGCTTCTGTCTTTAAAGGTTACAATCGACATTCATTTCTGGGACAAATGACTCTGCAGACGTCACATGTATTTATCTGCTCCAGCTCCGATCACCCTCATTAAGGATTTCTGGATCTGGCCTTGAACTCCCAAATTAAGGAGGAGGGTTGATTGAAATCTACAACTAGCAGTCTTATCAGTATGGTGAGAGTAGTTTAAATTGTTTATGTTGTTTATGTTGTTTCACATGGCCCACCTTAGCTCAAGCAGCCCAAAACTTAAATTTGCACAGCAGCTACTTTCAACATTATCATTATCATTAACAACTACTATCAACATTATGTTATGACCGAGGCACCAGATCATCAATCAATCAATCAATGGGTCTCAGAGGGTCTCAGAGGGTCTCAGAGGGTCGGCGACATGGACGAGGAATGTCTGATTGTTGAAGTGGAACAGCCTACAGTCATTTATGACATAACACATTCTTTTATAAGGATAGATGGTCAGATGAACAGATCTTCCACATCGGAGAAGCAAAGTAAGCTGTTTGTTGTTCTTGTTGTTAAATTCATACACAGTTTATCACGGGATCCCGCGATCTCCTATACGTTCAGGATTATCGCGTGTTCTTGTTATCTCGTGTGTATCCGGCTGGCTCGCTACGCTGCCGTTACACGCTCGGTGGAAATGACGTGACATGGAAATCCCCAGTCAGATTTTAGTGAAGTGCACAGACATCTCCTTTAGTAGAGAAAATATCTCTATAGTGACGTACCTTGCACAGATACAACTCAGTATAGTCAAGGTCAGATATTTGAGGCGACATAAACGTAAAAAAAACCCACATTTTTGAGAGAGGGGGAGTTTAACTTTATCTTTGTTTGTCAGTGTGGGACTCTAAGAGCATGTGAGTGTAAAAAGAGCCCATAAACCAACATTAAAACAGTGAAGGGGAGACCCCAGCAGAGGAGGCCGTCTTGGATCATTATGATGCATCTTGTGTGCTGCGTCGGCTTCTGTTGTGACGTCAAAGTGGCCGGCTGCAGATAAAGCGACTTGTCAACTCTTCCTGTGCTTGTGGAGGTTGCCAGGCAACTCCTGTCCAATTCCCTTTTCCAGTCCGTTCTCCTTGTCTTCCCTCCTCTCTTCACTCAGCTCATGTGTGAAGGTCATTCCTCCCTCTCTCTCTCTCTCCCTCTCTCTCTCTCTCTCTCTCTCTCTCTCTCTCTCTCTCTCCCTCTCTCTCTCTCTCTCTCTCTCTCTCTCTCTCTCTCTCTCTCTCTCTCTCTCTCAATCCTCTGCCCTCTAATCAGGGGACAGGAAACATGTCAGGATTTAACAGGAAGTGATGTAATACACAGACCCAGAGAGCACAGAAAGATGCTTTGGAGTGTTGCGATTCATCCAGCAACAGGAGACGTTAATGTAGTGTAGTATAGGGGGCCAAATCTAATAGGCTGAGGTTTGTAGTGTTCTGAATGTGTAATGTATTGTTTAATCAATAACTCTGCTGTTCTGTCGCTGCAGGATGACTGGGCTTCCTTAATAAGCCAGAGAAGCAAATCTGAATATGTGTGCATCATTTCTGTAACATTAAACTATGACTAGGGAATGAATGAATGACAAGAGTGAAAACATTTGTACCAAAACTCGAAAAAGTAAGATGCAAGAGTAGTTTTGGTGAGAAGTGCTTGAGGTTGCTTCAAGTTTTTTTTTTTTATACTGTACAATGTATTGACTGTGCCAGTAATTAGAAGTATTTGAAGCTTATTTATACAGTCTATGATTTGAAGTGAATATGAATTGGGGAGTGCACTGAAAATGGGACTTTCAGTGCAACTTACAACACAATGACTGTTCACAATGACTTTTTTTAAAACACAGTATGAATTCTTTGGATTTTTGGATGTGTCTACTGCATTGTAAGACTTTAGTTTCATTAAATTGAACCATTTTCCTCAAATGTATCTTTAGGTATACATTGATGTTACCAGACCATTGCTGAATAAATGTAAACAAAAGAGAAGAAGGGCTTAGTTTTAGGGTTGAGATGAAATGAATACAAGAAAAAATCAATGAATATGAAAAAAGAAAGATGCAAGAGTAGTGTTGGTGAGAAGTTGTGCAGGTTTGTTGTTTCTTTACCCAAAATAGAACCCAGGTTTTCTATTTATAGAGCTACAAATCGATGTAACACTCGTCTGCACGCCTTAAGAAGACGTATTGCTTGTAAAGATGTGCCTCGTCATTGTAACTCTGCAGTGATTTAGATGAAATAGAAGCTGCTGGCTGATACGGCTGGTTTGCCTCAGTTGCAGCAGATTGTGTTTGTTTGTGTATGTGAGTATGTGGGGGAGTGTGTGAGTGCACACTGAAAATGTCTTCTTCCACATGCAGTTGCTAGAATAAATCCAACGGGCTTCTGATTCCTCTCCTCTTCTCTGCTGCTATGCTTCATGATTAATTGGCCTCATTAAGAATAACAACCTCTGTAGCCTCTGTAAGCCTGATCCCACCTTCAGTCACTGTCTCTGTGCTGTAGCTTATATCACACACTACTAAAGAGATGAATGGTTTTAGGTGAACAGACTGTGAATAGACTTGATATTTTAATTACTATTAGAATGTTAAAGCTCAGTTTGGTGTTTTGTCTCAGTGATAGTTTTCAAATTTCTCCTCCTTTTTTTAAACAAATGTCTTGTTTTGAGATTGTGCTGCCATACTTTTCCAACATTTCATTGGGTTATATGGTATATGGCGGTATTTGTGTTTGTGTGTGTCCGCTGAACAGCACTGCAGTGGCTTTGAAACTTTGACAAAAATCAGTTGGTCTATGTTGGCTGTCTTACCTTTATTATTAGGATTAAGCCCAAATAGAGACATTTTAGTCCTGTAAGTCTGCATAGACTGCATCGGCTTTATTTTTGACCGTATTGAAAATCATATTGTTGGGATTTAACCTGGTATACTACTGTATAATACCAGCCAAGCCTCTCCTTATATCTGATTAGTTGCAGTGTTTTCAAACAGCCGGTGAATCTGGAGAAAACTGCGTAACACTAGTTGCCCTGTGAGTCAAAAACAAAATTGTTTAATTGATGACAAAGACATTTGACATTTGATTTGCTCAAACACTGATTTACACATAATACACTTTGAATTAGCTGTAACAAATACACAGTTTTAACACTCTTTTGTAAGCCTACATTAGATTAGAGTGTATAAATCGATACCTCATAGATGTGTGTTTTTATTTGCTTTACTTGTTTAGAATAAATACCTTTTGATTACAAATGCTGTCTATTTAATGTTGTACACTATGAACGATATGCTAGCCTCTTCTGTGTCAAGAATCCACAATTCCCTCAACCATTACTAGATATTAATAAGGTAATTTGATTATAATTATATTCATAATTATTAATCAGTGTTCCAAATTGATAGTTTAGTAACTTCATGAGACTGATTTAGGTGAATTGGCTATATTTTTCCCTGTTGTACATAGTGGTGCCCCCAACGATGACTTAGAGCAAATCAAGTCATATAATTTATTATAATTAATAATTATTTATGATAATTATTAATAATTCTTATAGACATCTAACCACATTTTTTAACCGTGAGATCCACACAAGCGTTGCTCAGGTTCATCCTTATATATTTGACGCCCTATGCAAGGTATCATTTATTTATAAAAGAGGCATCCTTAATTCCCAACACTATGTGATTTCCCATTTATCCTCTATCCAGCTTAAGGCTGCTTGCCCCTCAGTTTACACTGTTAGTTCTGTCCCAACTGCTGCCATTTTAAGACCGTGCACCTTTAGCTGCCAGCCGCTGGATCAGATCCCTGTGAAATGAAAATGCTCTGACTTCTGTGTACAATTGTTTCAATATGTCATGCTAATGTTACCACTTACTTTAAAACAGCTAATGTTAGTGTTAGCATGTTACTAGCTTGTAGTCCTAAATGAAAAACCCCTGACTCTGAGCCAGTGACCAGGTAGAATTTGGCCACTGCTATTGTTAGAGCTAAGTTAATAATAATTTATAAAACAAAAAAACATATTTTGCTTAATAAATTGGTATAACCTAAATTATGTCTTCATATGGGTGCTTCCATGTCCTTTCTCTGTTCGACATAGACACTTCACAAAGCCCTGTGCGCATTAAGCTTTGACCTGCCGGTTTGTGCTGGCTCTGCAGGATATGGGAAGGTGTGTGCATAGATGAGCAACTGTGTGTAGGTGTGAGTGTAAGTGTGTGTGTGTGTGTGTGTGTGTGTGTGTGTGTGGTGTGTGTGTGGGTGGATGTGGAGGTATGTGCGGTAAGAACATCAATGAGCAGTGATGATAGCAGCACTCTCACTGAGAGCAAATGGTTAACTGAGATCTGCTGTTATATTTTTATGCTCCTTCAATCAATTCCAGTTTTATTTAGAGACTTTGGAAACACTGTCCATGCCGATTTGATGCCAGTAAAGCTAATAAAATTAGACTGAACCTAGCCCTTGATGCTGAAGAAGACAACGGTGTGTTTCAATCCACCTGTTTATATATATATATATATATATATATATATATATATTTCTAAAAAGCAGTATTTTCAAAGTCTTGACATATCACAATGAAGTTTTTATGTTTAGTCAAGGTGGAAAAGTTGGTGCATCAATAAAAGCAAAAATGTGACAATGGAAACAGATTTAGCGAATACATGATGACGTACATGAAGCATTTGCAGGGTTTCTCACAGAATGAGACCAAACGGGGGACAACACCAGACTAGTGAGGCCAGCACAGAGCCTGCTGTTAAGACTGTTAACCCTCAAAGAGAGCTTTGATTTTGCTTAATATATGTATGTATGCTGGTAGAATTTCAAAGAAATCAGAAGAATCCAATTTTCTATTTGGTTCCATGACTTAGGGCTGCACAATTAATTGAATTTTAATTGTGATCAGGATTTTGGCCGCCACGACTAAATAAACCTGATTGTCGGTGATATTTCCATTTTAAAATGCGGCTCTCCTGCATATCTAATCAAGCACTTTCTACATCAGTAGTCCGCCAACCACCAGGGGGCGAACGTATAGTTTCATATAGCTGCCTAAATAAATAACGAGCGAGCGCACCTTGCAGCGGTACCTTCAAGTCACTCCGTGGACTGTAGCATAAAGGCTGTTTCCACTACAGCCCAATACCCAGAATGAGGTGGGTCTCACTCACCGAAACGTCCCTAATTTGAATATGAGCCGTCCTGAGCAGTCTTTTGATGGGACTTTTTTTGCCCCTGTTGAAGAGCAGGGCCGTTTTTCTCCCCTGAAAAAAGCCTGGTTACTGATTGGATAGAACACTAAGCAGGATGTGACGTAGTACTCAACGCCACAACAACACGCGCCATTTGTAAAATCTGGCGAAGCAGTGTTGCCAACTCAGCGACTTTGTTGCTATATTTAGCGACTTTTCAGACCCCCTTAGCAACTATTTTTGAAGAAAGTGACTGGACACAAATCCAGTGACTTTTTCTGGTGTTATTGGAGACTTTTGTAGACTCGTTCTTACTCTTCTTAACGAGTCGCGGAGGCCGGCGGCTCGTTAAGATCCCCTCCGGCTCTCCCAGCTGCAGAGCCGGAGGGGATGTTAACCCCTTAGCGTCCAGTCTGCAAATGGCTAACAGGCTAACAGTTAGCTCTGTAGCAGTACAGTGTGTATGTGCTGCTGCTGCAGGAGGTGTTCACTTAGCAATCTCTGTTTGTTTACAACAAGCACCGGACACTAAAAACTGTTCCTGGTGTTTGTTAAAAAAGTAGTGCAATAAAAATACAGATGTTTTCCCTAACACGATGAATAATCTTGATTAATAATCGTGATTACAATATTGATCAAAATAATCGTGATTATAATTTTGGCTATAATCGTGCAGCCCTAGTATGACTTCACCATCACACAGTTTGTTTACCTCCTTCTTCACTTACTTTAAGTTCATATCAGGAAACAAAGTGCAGTGAAATGAAATTAATCCCAACGGAGTGTTTTGCCCTATACCTCCCAAATCCTGGAGCAGTCTGAGCTTTTTGTTGCTCTCAATACAAAAAGACACACTGAGGGGTTTGAGGAAGAAAAAGGTAAAATAAAAAAGGTTATTCCTTCTCTTCCTCCAGTCAAAGTGAAGCTTTTACAGCAGCAAAGAGGACATGAGGAGAGCAGAGGAGGGCACTTTTTGGGTAGATGGAACAACAGCACTCATCTGTAGCTGAGCACCTTCTGGAAAATATGTCATCTCAAGCTTAGTGTGTGTGTGTGTGTGTGTGTGTGTGTGTGTGTGTGTGTGTGTAGTATGTGAATATCTCTCTACCCTCTCAGGCTGCTCGTATGATTTTTTTTTTTTTTTGCGCTGCAGTAACATCATGAGTAGTGAACCAGACAGTGATGGATTTAAAAGTCATGCATACAGATAAAAAAATAGATTGGAATTTTAAAAATATATATAGAATGAATACAAAAGAGATTAAACCAAAAACATATAATCATAATAATAATGATATATGTATTGTAATGATCACCTTCTGAGTACTGTCACTTTAAATTACTTTTTTTTCTTTTGGTTACCATGGTAACGTAAAGTCAGAGTTGAGGCTGATTATACTTTTTCCCGGGCTGGACAGAACTCCTCTGTAACCATCTTCAAGTTGTTTTTCTTTTTTTTTACCTTCAAATCTGGCATATAAATGATGTTTGAGCTTCCCCTGCATAAAATAAACGTGCAGTGTGACGGTAAAGACTTGTTTTCTGTTCTTATTACAACTTTAACGACCCGTGGAGACCCCCTGGATCTCTACAGTATGCTAAAAAAAAAGATAAATGTCAGACTGCAAAATACATAAACAGACAAATAGGAGCACTGTTGATGCACATTAATAGAAAATGGCTATATAATATTTTGTGTGGAGTCCATCTGCTTTGAGTATAAATGTGAATTAATATATATTATTAGTTAGATGTATAGATATATAGTGTAGACATTGTCTACTGCTGCTGCCTGCATCACTTCCTGTGTGCCAGAGGATTTCCCTGAGGAACGAGCTGCGTGCCACTGAGTTCCTCTCTACGTACAGAATATATTCTGAAAATGTCAGCAATTACTTGTTTTAAGCAAACGCTATCAAAACAAGAAGGTACCAAAGGTTTTTGCTGTGTGGTCAGATGACTTTTCACACATGCAGTAAATATCGACACAATAGCTGCGGTGGCCTGAGCACGACACACACACACACACACACACACACACACACACACACACACTGAGCAGCAGGGTGTGAGCAGGGACACTGAGGAGCAGATGTCTGCTGTAATACAGAGTCCTGACAGCAGAATGTCTCTAACTGTCAGCATCAGTGTCCTGTCAGGAGTCCTCACCCCCTTATTCACTTAGCCTGTTTTCTTTTCTTTTCTTTTTTTCATTTTGTTTTGGTTAAATAATATAATTTTCATTCACATATCTTTAGGTCAGAGGCCATGATAATAATAATACCTTTATTATTAGGGAATCCCACTATTCAAGCCCCATGAGGGTTTTTTGGGCTTTCCTGGCATGTCTTTATTTTATTTCAATATGTATATGGAATATATAAATTGTATTATTGTTGTATTATTTTGTTTTCTTTCTTTTAAAACTGTGCCAAATAAATCAAATTAAAAAATAAAAAATGTATATAGCACCTTTAAAAACAGCGTTCACAAAGTGCTTTGACAGAACAAGCATGGATAAAACTAAAAAAATATTTATATATACCACACAAGTTAAAAAGACCAACATTACGTGAATGCAAGTCTGTGAAAATGTGTTTTGAGAAGTGACTTAAAAGATTTGAGTGATTCAGCGAGCCTCAGGGCCTCAGGCAGGAGGCTCCAGAGTCGAGGGGCCCTGATGGTAAACGCCTTATCACCTTTAGTTTAGAGCCTGGGCATCTTCTGTAGCGTTAAGACTGAGTCCATTACAGCCTCTAAAAAAGAAGTTGTCCGGGCCAATTCTATAATATAATAATCATCAGATAAATCTGATAACAATGGGAAACATTTTACAAATGTTTTCACATGCAAACTAAACTGATCTTCATGTGAAAAGTCAGAATGTCTTTTAAACTTTAATAATCAAACATGACAGCTACGTGGATTCTCCTTCACATTGTTTTGGATCAGGTTGCTTCGGGATCTCTGCAGATGCTGTTTGTACGAGCGGTAGAATATCATGATCCTGTGTGAACTGCAGGCTGAGTGTGTGTGAGTGTGGAGTAGCAGCTCTGAGCCTGTGGGTGAAGCTGCTGGAGCCCACGCAGCTTCACCCACTCACCGCAGTGGACGGATGCATCAGCAGCCAGAGAGAAAGATGACGTAACGCTGATATTACAGCACAACAACTTTTATTCTGTGGCCTCCTGTACAGTTTTAATTCCTCTCTATTTTCTGTCTTATTGTACGTACAAACCTGAGAGATGCCCATTTTAACCCCAATTATAATATCCAGCTTGCTGGAACAGCTGAGAGTTAACTGTAGGATATTCTACTGTATTCTTTCAGGAAAACAATGAATTTCATCTCCTTCTAATCCTGATTTGCAAGATATTATTAATGATTGTGGTATTTGCAAAACATCAGACATATTACGATAATTGCCACTTTGTGTGCAGTATTTTGTATAATATATTACCGTATATGGTGTTTCCATGTTTAATCTGACCACAAGAAAATATATATTGTGATGGTTTGTTTTCCCAAAAACTACTATAAGTATTTAGAAAATAAAAAACACTATTGCAAATAAAGGCAAAGGTTAATGCATTATATTTTTGTTAAAACATGACACTGTATTGTGTTTGACACCAGGTCTGGTTGTTTGGACCAGAAACCTTTTTTATCACCTCAGTGCCATCCAGTTTCAGCTCTGTGTGTCTGTAGATATTATGATAACCTGAGTGAATCAGGCAGGATGGTGAGTCACTGCTCAGGCTTATTATTTCACCATCTTGGTGAAATGTGTTGGCAGAGTCTGAAATTACCACTTGCCAGGCACCAAAAAAGAAAATTGATTTTTTTTTTTTTGACAAAATATTCACATTATTTTGTTATGTTTGTTAAGTTTCAGAATCTTGTGTAATTACAAGTTCTGTTACACATACGATGAACTAAAAGTTAAGTCATCAAATAATTCCTTCATTATATGATACTTCATCCCCCTCCATAGTTGTTCATAAATCAGCTGCAGAGACCAAAACTGTATATTTCTGCTGTGAAGTTGTGCATTTTAACATGGAGGTCTATGAGGATTAAATCTGTTTTAGCCAGTCAAGGAATTTTGAGTCAAGGAGTTTTGAATGAATCCAAAAAATAACAACCCTGAAACTAGGCCTGTCATGATGAAATCTTTTGTTCATCCCAGAAATAATTGTAATAAATGATATTAAGACCAGCTGATATAATAATATTTTATCTTAATAATTTAATAATAATTCAAGTACATCCTTTTAAAGAGAGATTTGAATTAGAATGTGGAAGAAATATTCAAATATAAATATCATATATAATGAACAAAATATAGCAAAAATTCTAAAAATTCTTCTCATTCAGTTTGAATTATTTTGTTTCTCCAACGCAAAAAACACTCATAAAGGCGAAGAAATAGTCTCTGTCTTTTGTTTTTATCAGATGTTTTTCTTTGTGTGTTTCATTCTTTTTTTTCTGTAACTGTCTTTCTCTCTCCAACACACACACACGCACACGCACACACACACACACACACACACACAGGCTGCAAAATAAGAATGAGAATTGGATGGGGGAAGGATTTCACTGTGGGGGAGGAAAATGTAGGGAAAAAAGAAGGGAGCAGGTGTACATGGAGAACAGAGAGAGAAAGAAAGTGTGTGTGCGTGTGTGTGTGTGTGTGTGTGTGTGTGTGTGTGTGTGTGTGTGTGTGTGTGTGAAAGGGGGTTCAGAACAGGCTGAGGTACAAAGGGGGCAGAAATATGAAAAAGAGAGGACAGAGAGATGGAGAGGAGGGGGAAGGGGAGTGTGAGGTAATTTATGAGGCATTTCAATACAACAAGGTTTAATCTCTTCACACACACACACACACACACACACACACACACACACCGTGTCTGCACATAATTATCCCAACATAAGATCCAGTAAATATTTGTGGACGTGATGAAACAGAGAAATGGGAAGCATCCCTGAGCTCTGTATGATGTTATCAAATGTATTGGGGTTTTTTTTTTGCAAAAACAAAATGGCCAAAACCCCCAAATACTCAGTTTTATTGTTATTGAAGAATTAGACAACCAGACAACATTCATATTTAAGATGCTGAAACCACACTGCAAAAAAGGTGTGTCTAAAAACAAGATAAAAACACTAAATCTGAGGGAAATGATCTTGCTGCATGGACAGATAATTTCACTTGACAAGATTTCTTAAATTAAGATTATTAAATCTAGAAATAAGCATGTTGAACGCTTAAAATAAGAAATTAACTCAACAAGATAAATTATCTAACACTTCTAAATCTGAAGGTTTTTTTCATCTTGGTAAGAAATAAATAATTGTCAGGTCACTCTGCTCGGGCCAGTTCATTGCTGCTGGCAGCTTTAATTTATCTTGTTTTAAGAGTTAATTTCTTATTTTAAGCGTTCAACATGCTTATTTCTAGATTTAATAATCTTAATTTATTATCTAGATTTAAGAAATCTTGTCAAGTGAAATTATCTGTCCATGCAGCAAGATCATTTCCCTCAGATTTAGTGTTTTTATCTGGTTTTATCCTTCACTTTTTTGCAGTGCAGTGATATTTTTTCCGTTTTTGCAAAAAAAAAAAGGCTTTTAATAGATTTTAGAAATTGTCGTGGTTAATTTCCGCTGTCATCAGGTCAACTGATTAGTTTGTTTCGATAGTAAATCTTTACAGTTGTTACAACTTTTCAAAGGAAAATATTCATAATACATCATTATGAAAAAATGAGTTTGAGTTTTCTGATTGATCAGATGATGTAATCATGGATTGTTAACTCTTGATTAAAGAAACAAGGTTATAAATAAAAAATTGATTGCTACACTGATTGATAATTAAATTGATAATTAGCTGCAGCCCTTGAAAATGGTATAAAATTCATCCCTGTATCGGCAGCAGATCATTTTAGACCCTCTATTGTAGTTTGTTTTTAGACCTTTTTTATGTTGTTTTGTTTGTACTTACTGCTTATTTGAATGTAGATGCTTTATTTACATTTCATTCCTGTGGAAAAACAGTTCATTCTTCTGTCCTGAATCTCATGAGCTCACGTTATCAGAGCAGATGATCTGATTAGATTTTGGAGTACCTTTTGGCATATATTTGCATAGTGATGAGGAAAAACTGAAAACTGATATATGCTTAATGATTAAGAGTTTATGTTAATACTTCCCAGGTGCTGTGGAGAGAAACAGACTCACTGATGGCAGTTACTTTACTTGGTGACCTTATTATCATTACAGGTTGTGTTGAATATTGCATGTTAATTATGGTGTGACATTTGGTAGCTTAAAGGGAAAGTTTGGATTTTTTGAAGTGGGATTGTGTGTGACGTTCTTATCCATCGTCAGTGTGTTACTACAGTAGATGGTTAGGAGAAGCAGACAGGAGTACAGATGAAAGGCCCAAAGGAACAAAAATGTCCAAGTCAATTGTACGTTGTATATTTCGAATATTTTTTTTTTATTTGCCATATTCGAAAATCGCTTTCCGACGGGGAACTGAAGCCGTCATGCTCTCTTCAAAGAGGTGTCAAAGGGGTGTCCAGGTTCGTTTTTTTACATGAGTTTAGTATCAGTGTTTTAAATGTAAGTATCTTGACAACCTTACATCTGACTTTTGGGGCGAAAGACGTAATGTTATCTCGCTAAACACAGGAGTCGCTGCCTCAATTGGTTTGTTTGTGTTATTGTGAGAGTGGTGAGTCCAGACTGTAAAGTGTTCTTTTGGTTCAAGTGATTGAGCAGCCAGTGGATAGTGGGCAAGACAACAACAAGACAGAGGTATAATTTAAATGAGTCCTTTATTATGTCTATCCATAAATATCTAAAAGTTAATTGAGTCCAAGGGAAATTAATTGCTTTTTCCTCATCTGGATCCTCTGTGCCTCGCCATGTCTCCATGTCTCTACACTGTCAATCAATATGTGCTGTGTGCGAGTCTAAGTGTGTGTTTGTGTGCGTACGTGTCTATGTGCATGTGTGTGCATGAATGTGTATGTGTACGTACAGATGTGTATGTGGGGGAGGGAGGGGTGGGATTTGTCATGTTTATTGTCTGTTTTTATTCTTATTTTTTTGTAAAGCACTTTGTGTTACATGTATATGTATGAAAAGCGCTATATAAATAAAGTTTGATTTGATTTGAAAGAGACTAGAGGGTTTTAGCTGAAGGTGTTGGGTTCTGTGTGTTCATCTGGTTTATGCCATCAGCTAATGGGGATCCTGTCAAATATATATATAAGCAGTTTGTTTTTTATTAAGATGTGAAAAGTCTGACCTGTGTCCCACCGCTCTCCTCCTCCCGTCCCTCCAGGAGGGCCAGCAGCTGATCCAGGAGAAGCCAGAGCTCAGCCCGGTGGTCCGGAGGAAGCTGGAGGAGATCAGAGAGTGCTGGCAGGATCTGGAGAGCACCACCCAGGCCAAAGCCCGCCAGCTCTTTGAGGCCAACAAGGCCGACCTGCTGGTGCAGAGCTACGAGAGCCTGGACCAGAGACTGGGACAGCTGGAGTGTCAACTGTCCTACGTGGACCAGGGACAGGACCTCACCACTGTCAACAAGCAGCTGAAGAGACTACACGTATGTTTGATTTAACACCAGAAAGTGTTCTTCAGTCAATTCTCACATTTAAACATTTAAAGACTAAAAACAGAGGAGGCCTAGAAACAGAGCAGAACTACTCGATATTTGATAGGAAGATTTAAAACAAATAACAAATTAAAGTTATTTCTGTAACAGAAATATGCTGGTCTGTACTACAGATGATTACATTACAAAGACATTTTCTCCAAGATAAACATTCATATTTAAATGTATTAAATATACCAGTTCAAGTTAAAGTTTGCTTGTTTTGTTTTAGTTTTTAGTAGGGCTAGGCAATATGGACCAAAAGTTTGATATATATCCTGATATTAAAGTAGTTTCATTGAAACTGTTTATTTAAGTGAACATAAATACTGTATAACAACAGGAGTACCTTTTTTAAAAATCAAAGCTCCATAAAGTGCACATTTAAATGAAAAAATATCTTAAATAAAAATAGCCTATGAAATAAAATAGGCCAATCTTAAAAATAATTATATTTATATGAGAAAAAAATAACGAACATTACAAAATAACTAATATGACAAACCGTAATAAGGGCAGCATTTATATATAGAGAAAGAAAAAAAATCGATATATGCGATATGGTCTAATTCCATATCACATTTAAAAATATATTGATATCTTTTATATCGATATATTGCCCAGCCCTAGTTTTCAGGGTGAACACATTATTGGGGAAGAATGGCATGTCACTGCCCAGAAAACAAGTGTTTCTGTTTTCTTTATGAATTACTGAAGCATTATTCTGCCGCATATCCTAAGCATTGCTACATATTGGTGCAATATTGGGCGAAAACACATGTACATGTATTATAAATATTAATTTTCTATGGTGCAGGAGTTGTAGTGATTTTCAACAGTTTGACTCTGCAGCTCTACGTCTTTACTCCACGTTATTATCGCCACACTGTGATGGCTTCATCTCATTAATATTTGAACAAAACATCATGTTTGGAAATGACTAACAACAGCATTTCTCACTGTGTGCCTGCGATGCTTTCCGTTCAGCTTTTCATCTCATTTCAGCCACGTCAGGCTCTTTTACTTTCACGCCAACATTAATTTTTAATTTGTGTTGATGGTTTTTTGAAACAGTATAATCCATCAGCATTCATACATACATAAGAGTTTCATCCCAGGATCATTTTAAAAATACTGATGAGTGGAAATTATTGATAGGTATATTTTTAAAAACAGATGCCAACTTACTTGTAAAATTGAAATATTGTTTGAAAATGAAATCAACCAGTTTCAGTGTTCTTTGATAAGCTAATTGTTTTTTGATTGATTGGATCTAGTTTCATCCCTGTTTGTCCTGTTTGTGTTTAGTTACTTTACTACAGGACACGTTAATAGAACATTAGTTCAGAGGTTCAGTGTTCATAGCCAGTGGACAAAATGTCACCTAAATCTCGAATACAAGAATTTTATCCACCTTTAAGGGTGTTTCCACTACAGCCCAATACCCGGAAGGATGCGGGTCTCACTCGCCGAAACGTCCCTAATTTGAATACAAGCCGTACGGAGCAGACTTTTGTCGTCCCTGCAGAAGAGCAGGGCCGTTTTTCTCCCCTGAAAAAAGCCTGGTTGCTGATTGGATAGAACGCTAAGCAGGATGTGACGTAGTACTCGACGCCACAACAACACACGACATTTGTAAAAGCTGGCAAAGCAGTGTTGCCAACTTAGCGACTTTGTTGCTATATTTAGCAACTTTTCAGACCCCCTTAGCGACTATTTTTCAAAAAAGCGACTGGAGACAAATCCATCGACTTTTTCTGGTGTTATTGGAGACTTTTGAAGACTCGTTCTTACTCTTCTTAACGAGCTGCGGGGGCCGGCGGCTCCTTAAGAGGAAGGAGTGGAAGCTGCACAGTCCTCCTGCAGCAGTCTCTCCCAGCTGCATAGCCGGAGGGGATGTTTACCCCTTAGCGTCCAGTCTGCAAATTGCTAATAGGCTAACAGTTAGCTCTGTAGCAGTACAGTGTGTATGTGCTGCTGCTGCAGGAGGTGTTCACTTAGTGATCTCTGTTTGTTTACAACAAGCACCAGACTCTGTGCACAGTTAGCGATGCCGGTTAATTCCCAATCACTATGTTTATGATCAGCGGAGACGCTGTGCATAATTAGCCATGCTGCTTTGTTTATGATCAGCTGCTGACATTGTGCACAGTTAGCGACGGCGGCCACAGTTGAGTCTCCCGTGTTTAATCCGTCTCCACGATCTAAAACCATACGTCACCTCCAGAGTCTCTAAATCCCTCTGGAGGCCTTTTTGTAATGGAGACACGCAGCGTGAGCGGACTTTTGAGAGGGCGTGGCCTGAGACTTTGATGGCCTGGCCACTCTTCCCCCTAGTGGAAACACGGCTTTTGACACTTGCACTCAAAATAAATTAGAGGCAACATATCCTTATGCATTTGGGTTTTTTCCAGCTGTACCCAATTGCAGCAAACTGTGACTTCTGTGTACCGTTACACCCAGAGTATATATAGTAGACAGCCCTGTATCTTCTCACATACAGATGGCTGCAGAGGTTCAAACATGGTGACAAAACTTTTCTTGTTTAAAGCCATAACCTGTCCAAAAACATAATATTATATGATTAAATATCCATTGGGTTTAATTTTATAGTCTTAAAAAAATTCTAAAAAGGTAATTTTTTTTTCTGTATTTGTGATGTTGGGATGCAAGTCATCGCCCTCCAACAGCTGCAGTCTGGAGGAGTCAGATTCTTTACCGCGCAGCATTCATCCTTTCATTACATCTTCATTTCACCAGACATGTCTCACTCTCCTCTCCCACAGCATGCCGCTTACAGCTTCCTTTAGCTCTGCTTTACCACATCCTCCTAACTCCAAACCAAACTCCACTACCCAGCATCCATCATGGCTATCAAGGGGTACAGTAAACTTCACTCCACTTCATGTCTTCATATCACTTCTCTCGCTGTTCTGGCTTCTTTTCAGTCTCATCTTTGCTTTAATCTCCATCTTTTATTAAAATATGACATTTCAGGCAACTGAATGCAAGCACAATTTAAATATATATAAGATAATTATGTTAAAATTGTTTATAAATATATTAATTTTCAATTATATGATTACTAAATAATACAGAGATTGCAATTAAATATCTGTCAGAAAATAAAACTGATTAAAATAAAATTAAACATGTGAATTCAGTGTTGCCTGAAAGTCAAAATGAAGACAAACCATTTTGTCATTTTGCATTTCTGTCACATTCCTCACATCCCACTCATCCCATCTTTATCTCCCTCTTCCTCTCACACTGGAAAAAAGGTGTGTCTAAAAACCAGATAAAAACACTAAATCTGAGGGAAATTATCTTGCTGCATGGACAGATAATTTCACTTAACAAGATTTATTAAATTTAGATTGTTAAATCTAGAAATAAGCATGTTGAACACGTAAAATAAGAAATTAACTCTTACAAGATACATTAAAGCAGCAAGCAGCGATGAACTGGCCCGAGCAGAGTGACCTGATGATTATTTGTTTCTTACCAAGATAAGAAGATTAGAAGTGTTAGATCATTTATCGTTTTAAGAGTTAATTTCTTATTTTAAGTGTTCAACATGCTTATTTCTAGATTTAATAATTTTAATTTAAGAAGTCTTGTCAAGTGAAATTATCTCTCCATGCAGCAAGATCATTTCTCTCAGATTTAGTGTTTTTATCTTGTTTTTAGACACACCTTGTTTGCAGTGCAGCTACCTCTGTCCCTCGGTCCGAATCAACACATCCTCTTTTACTTCGTCATTTTGACAACTCACTCTCCTCCTCCTCCTCCTCCTCCTCCTCCTCCTCCCCCTCAGACCATGGAGAGCCAGATGGAGGAGTGGTATAAGGAGGTGGGGCAGCTCCAGGTGCAGGTGGCCTCCATCCCACAGCAGACGCAGATCAAGGAGACGGTTGCAGAGCGTCAAGCCGTGGTGGAGGCCCGGATGGTGCGTCTGATTGAACCGCTGAAGGAGAGACGGCGCATCCTGCTGGCGTCCAAGGAAGTCCACCAAGTGGGACGAGACCTGGAGGACGAGATTGTGAGTTTGATGGCTGTTCCGACACACATAAAAACAGCCCTAATCTCACAAAGTGAAACGCAGTGAAACATAGTTTGTCTATCTGATCCGTGATTTTGCTCCAAAATTTAATCTGTGTTTTCTTGGCCCATGTTTCATGGAAATTGCTCCCATAGTTTTTCCGTAATCCTGCTGACAAACAAACTGAACTGGAACATGACCTGGTTGTTGGAAGTAATAAATGCAGTGTACTAGCCTGGCAAGACTATATCACAAATGAGATCTAGTCTGGAGACCACCTATTCATTTCTCCGTAGAGGAGGTGTGGTTTACGATCGTCCAGAGCCGTTTATTGGGTGCTATGAATGTGAATCATAAGCGTCTGTACGTAGCTCTTAGCCAATCGTATCAGTTATACCAGATGATCTATGTGGAGAGACAGAAGACGACTGATGTTTACATGATGGCACCGAATGATTATTGCCTTTTGTGTAAGATATATATGAAGGAAGGACACTCCACATATAAACACTCTTCAGACATATATTTTTATCTGGTCGTCCATCAAGGCGATCAATGGCGAGACGACGGCAACGACCGGGGTCTCTAAACCCCGTTAGCTTAGCCGCTAACGGGGCTAGTTGGTAGATTAGGCTTTTGCCAAATCCTGTTTCTCAGCAAAGCTAAAACCTCCTTTTTGGTGGTTTTTGGTCGTGTAAAGGAGTGAAAAGCCAAACGTTGTTCTTCTTTTAAAATCAACTTTGTCTCTAAACTATCTAGAACACTGTCTACAGCTAGATCAAAGAGAGCTTGGCGTCTGCTGCAGCCATGTTGGATCCGTAAGAAAACTACAAGCTTCCGTCTGTCCAATAGTACGCGTCATCGTCGGCCATCAATCGGCCATGGACACCATGCTGCCTTGCAGTTCCAAACCAAATCGAGCCCGCAAGGCAGCATGGGTCAAGTCAATTTTTTTTATTTTTATTTTTATTGCCCAAAATCACAAATCACAGATTTGCCTCGAAGGGCAGTGTACATACTGTATATGCACAAATATTCACCACTGTGTGTCTGATTGTTGTTTGTGTAGCTGTGGGTCCAGGAGCGCCTCCCGATGGCCATGTCTCAGGAACACGGCTCCTCTCTGCAGGCGGTCCAGCAGCTCATGAAGAAGAATCAGGTAAGAAAATCAGAATACCTGGTGATTCAAACTGCAAAAAAACAAAACAAATAACAGTTTAAGCAGTCACCTCCTTTTTCCTGTTATTGCCTCGTTCCTTTGCTGCAGACACTTCAGAGGGAGCTGCAGGGCCACAGGAGCAGGATCGAGGACGTCCTGGAAAGGGCGGGGATCATCGCGTCCATACGCAGCCCGGAGGCCGACTGCGTCAGGGCGGGCCTGGAGCAGCTGGCCCAGCTCTGGGCTCTGCTCTGGGTGGAGACCGAGAGGCGGCAGCTGGTGCTGGACGCCATGTACCAGGCCCAGCAGTACTACTTCGACACAGCGGAGGTGGAGGCCTGGCTGAGCGAGCAGGAGCTGCACATGATGAACGAGGAGAAGGGGAAGGTGTGTGCACGATTGTCTTTAAAGTTGCTGGGCATTTCAAAAAAATTGCCAAACCTCTGCCAGCCTCATGTAGTAGAAACACTACCTCTCTTGATAGAGAAAATTAATCAAAGAGCACGTCGATGTTCCTTTTTTCGTTTTCTTTATTATCAGACATCCAAATTACACTGCCTAGTTACAGCGGGAGAACACGTTTTTAAGAACTGCTAAGGGTCCCGTCTCCAATTCAAGTCAAGCCAAGTCAAAGTTTATTTATAGAGCACATTTAAAAACAACTTCAGTTGACCAAAGTGCTGTACAGTTATTAAAAAACAATAAAAATCATACACAAATATAGTTATAAATAAAAACAATGAAAACAATAAAATACTAAAACCAGTAAAGCAATGAAATAGTAGTAAAAACTCAATCTAAAAACAGAGTTAGAAATAAAAAAGAAAATAAGAGTAAAAAAGTAAAAAATATTCAGTCCTGTGTCCTCTGAGTTTTCTCTCTGTTTCAGGGTGTATTTAAACATTCTGTAAACCAGAATTGTAACTGTAATTGTAAGCCTACAGTTCAACGTATAGTGCACGTTTTTTGCACACGCGCAAGCTGCTAGGTCTACTTTTAACCTTAAAAGGATATAACTCATACTGTTTATATTCAGCTCCCAAACGCCTCTAATATCTGACAAATCTCAGAGCCCTATAGCAAGTTATTACCTCACAAGGGGTCTCTGGCTTGAAGCTGACTGTTACACACTCAGGAGGTCAGAATGGGGCCTTTTAACTTCTATCAAAGGACTTAGATTAAAAGTAACAATAACATATACCACTTGTAACATAATATATACTACAATCACCAAAGTTATAATCTAAAATAATCTGTTAAGCTTTAATATTCATCTCATTTTGTTGGACACTAAATTTCTTTGCACATACCGATACATAAAGGCAGCATTGAATATGTGTGTTGTGTGTGTATTTTTATTATAAAAGGAATCTCTTTGTGTGTCGCTGTTTCCTCCCACCAGGACGAGCCGAGCACGCTGCAGCTGCTGAAGAAGCACTTGGTCCTGGAACAGACCATTGAGGACTACGCCGAGACCGTCGGCCTGCTGTCACAGCAATGTCGACAGCTGCTGGAGATGGGACATCCTGACTGGTGAGCAAGTAAACACACACACACACACACACACACACAAAACACACACAATCTGACAGACATTTTCTGTCACTGCAAAATAAATGACAGCAGGGTTCCTACGAATCTATAAAAAGAGGCATTGAAGTAAGTTATATAAAAATAAGTCTTTGATTTGTATTGAAATATCTTCAAACAGTCTCTACACTCGCTGAGCTGGTATCTCAGGCTCGGCCCTCTGATGGTTCGAGTCATACTTCTCAGGGAGATCTTTTAAAGTATCCTGGAAGGGGGAAGTGTCTAAACTATTTAACCTATGCCTCAGGGGGGTTGTGCTAGGCCCCCATCCCTTCTCAATCTACATCACTTCACTTGGCGCAGTCATCCTCAATCATGGCTTCTCAAACACAAACCCTTTTTCAGCTTTGTGAGGGGCATTTTGTGGCGTCTTCTCCTCTTCTTTATGTTGTTGTTTTTCAGCACAAACCACTGAGTCACACACTAGAGCAGCTGGAGCCAAAAGCTGCTTCTCCTCCATTTAGTCAGTTTTGACCAAGAGCATGATGGGAAAAAACTGCTAAAAGAATCTAGTTGTAGTCTTGTAAATAGTTTCCCTGCTAGATTGACAGTCTGTCTAAAATCTCAGTGTGAGACTAGAAACTCTAAACACTTGTCTTTAGATGTGAGCAGGTGGGACACCAGAGTTTTACAGGAGTCTTTTCCAAATCTTTTAAAGTCTTCTGATGTATAGGGAGCATTAGTGAAGATTATGTCAATAATGTGATAATTTCCATCTTGCAAAAACATACACTAAATACTTTTTTAAATTAAATTCCTTCAAAGTTTTCATATTATATGAGTCTTGACAGACATGGTTGGCAGAGACAGAGTTAGTCTAGTTCAGTTCTTGACCTGACACACTATTTCCTCTTTTCCACAGCGAGCAGATCAGCAAGCGTCAGTCTCAGATCGACCGTCTCTACGTGTCTCTGAAGGACCTGGTGGAGGAGAGGAAGAGCCGCCTGGAGCAGCAGTACTGGCTCTACCAGCTCAACAGGGAGGTGGACGAGCTGGAGCAGTGGATCGCTCAGAGGGAGGTGGTCGCCAGCTCGCCAGAACTGGGTCAAGACTACGAGCATGTCACCGTAAGTGTGTCGCCAGATGGTGTCTGCTGATGAATAAAAGATTTAGGAAATATTTTTTATAAGTGTTAGGCCAGGCTCAAGGCAGGACTCAGACACAGAGCAGGTGTACTTAAAGTCTCTTTATTCAAGAAGGCAGCAGGAGTAATCCTCACAGAGTGAAAACAAAGAGGCTACAAAACTCCTGAAGCTGAGCTGAGAAACTAATAAAAGATAAAACATTTTAAAAAGTCGCTCCAAGGAGAAAAAGCACTGGAAGCCTTTCTACACTAATAACTAATCTAATAAATCCTAATCTAAGAAACGGGGAATACTATCTAATCTAACAAGGGGAAAACTAACAAATAAAAACTCCAACAAACAAAAGGCACTCCAAAAGGGAGGAACCAAACCTAATAAGAAAAAAAAAAAATCTACAAAACACTACGATAACCTAGAAAAGGACTACAAAAAATCACTCCTAAAGGAGGAAAAACAAAACGCAGATTATTGGAACACATGGAGGGAAGGGAGCACCAGGTGAACACAATCGGTGATTAGGGGAGACAATCAGACAGATGACACACGGGGAAGTGACCTGAAACGAGAGGAGAGTTACTATTTCAAAATAAAACAGGAAATAACAAGACCAGAACACAAAATAAAACACAACCTGACAATACGTCACAAGTTACAACTCTTATTTATACCAACTTAAAAAAATAATTTTTAACCATTTACGGCAGCTAATGAATCTGCTTCTATGCGTTTCCTGAAAACATTTGGAGAATTTACTCTGTTACTGTTACTTCTCTTCCCTTCTCACCTCCAGGTCCTGCAGGAGAAGTTTACAGAGTTTGCTTCAGAGACGGGCAGCGTGGGGCAGGAGCGAGTGACGGCCGTCAACCAGATGGTGGACGAGCTCATCGACTACGGCCACTCGGAGGCCGCCACCATCGCCGAGTGGAAGGACGGGGTGAACGAGGCCTGGGCCGACCTGCTGGAGCTCATGGAGACTCGGGCCCAGATGCTCGCCGCCTCACACCAGCTGCACAAGTTCTTCTCTGACTGCAGAGAGGTGAGACGCCTGAGGAGCAAAGCAACATATAGACAAACAGTCAAAAGTTTGAACACCTTCAGATTCAATGGTTTTTGTTTATTTATAAAATTTTCAACATTGTAGATTAATACATCATTAAGGCAAAGTTTATTCATAGAGCACATTTAAAAACAACCTCAGTTGACCAAAGTGCTGTACAGTTATTAAAATAGAATAAAATCGTACACAAATAGTTATAAATAAAAACAATGAAAACAATAAAATACTAAAAACAATAAAACAATAAAATAGTAATAAAAACTCAATCCAAAAACAGAGTTAGCGATAAAAAAAATAAAAAATTAAGGGTAAAAAAGTAAAAGAAGAGATCAAAACCATAAAAGAACACATATGGCATTGTGTAGTAAGACAAAAGTGTTAAACAAACGAGAATATGTTATATTTTAGATTCGTCAAAGTATTCTTGAACAACCAGATATTTGTTTCCCACACCTAATGTCTCTTCTGGAAAAGTATGAATACTATGCAGGGTATAAACTGAATATATCAAAAACACAAATTCTCTCGTTAAGTTATTCTCCATCCTGACAAATAAAAGATGCATATAATTTGAAATGGAATTCTAAAACAATTAAGTATCTTGGTGTAACTCTGAGTAAAACACTTCCCGACATGTTTGAAAGCAATTATAGTGAAACTGAAAAAAACATAAAAAAAAATATTGAAAGGTGGTCTACCCTACCATTAGACTTCAGTGCTAGAATACAGAGAGTCAAAATTAATATTTTACCCAAATTGTTATATTTATTTCAAGCTCTTCCAATTAATATTCCCCAAAACAAATGTATAGCCTGGGACAAAATGACTATTATTATAATTATAAAAATTAGGATATACTAGCAAAATGTTGTAAAAAAAAATGTCTTGGGATATGAAATTCCAAATACTTGTCCAGTGATCAAGTGTTCAAGTAACTTTATTTGTACCCAGAGGTAGATTTTGTTTGCAGTATAGAGTCCTCATACACACACACAAAAGAGGCACATATCACACATCTTTCAACTTAAGACAGTGGGAGTTAAGAAATGGCAAATTAAATAAAAATTAAATTAAATTAAATTAAAAATTAAAAGTTCTTACAGGTCCAGACTATACTTAGATATTGATGTGAACTCAAATACGAATAGCAAAAAAAGAAGAAAGAAAAATAAAAACAAAATAAAAAAAATAAAAAAGTAAAACTTGTATCTTGGGAATATTGAGAAGGTTGTAATGAAAGAAGATCTGTACTTGACTAAAGTTTTACTAGCAGCAAGTAAGAAAACAGTCACAAGATTTTGGCTCAATGTGAACACTCCAAAACAGGAGCAGTGGTTGGAAATTGTCCAGGAAATCCTTGTTATGGAAAAATTGACATACCTGACATACCAGAGCGCCTCTTCGGCCAATCAGCACCTCCGTTTTCTGCGCTCAATTGCTCTGCCTCAACTACCCGGATGTTCCTCACAGGAAATTGAAATTGAATTTTGCGAACTGAATTTGAATTGTGAGAACTGAATGTTCAGTTCCAAACTAATAAATTAAATATCAAATTACAATTCAGATTCAGTTTTTTTCAATCCAATTATTCAAATTTAACAATACACATTCAAATTATGTGATTTAAATTCAGTTTTTTAATGCAATTATTCAAGTTCAGCAATTCAAATTCAAATATAAATTATTCAAATTCAGTTTCTGGTGGCACATTTCAGCCCATACGAGTGCTCCTGTGCATTCATAAGCCTTTTAAAAGCATCGTTATCCAGCATGGAACAACAGTTTCTTTCTAGACAATAATAAACGTTTAGGATAGTTGTTGTCGTTATAGCTGAAGCCTACAAAGGGCAAGATTACCCATGATGCATTGGGTCGAGTCTGCCAACAAATCAGAGGCCGTGTTTTTTCTTCTTCTTCTCTGGTTTCTGCAGACTAGAAGCTATTGTGGAGGGCATGCGCAGAAAGAACGCAGCCAGAAAGTAATCACTTCCATCGTTTACAGGGTACTATTTTTCTTTCGATGGGTTTATATAAAAGATTTAAACTACCCCTCTGTTTGGGCCTGTTTATTCTGATTGAGGTTTTTATCTCAAGCATTTTCATTCTGTTTGGGCTTCTGAGCAGTTTATAATCTGAATATTAGGCTCACTATTAACGTGACTTTTGTGGTTAGGGGAAACAAAGGGAAGAAGAAAATGTAAATGTGCTGCTGATTGTGTCCCATCACCCTTTAAAGTAAGAAACCTTGGCAGTGTTTCTGCCCAATATTAAGCTATTTTTCATTGTTATTGGTAGCAGAGTTTTAATGTTACTGATTTTTGTCAAATTTTTATGATGTGAAAATTCAAAATGGCAAGAAACTATTGTTGTGAAGTAGAGGTCAAATAATGCAGCTAAACAGAGACATTTTATGCTTTTCCCAACACACTGTATTCATGGCACAGCTCCTTACTGCTTTATGTTCTTCTTTTTCAGGTTTTGGCCCAGATTGAGGACAAACATCGAAGGCTGCCGGAAGTTCGGGCTCGGCAGGGCAGCACCGCCAACACCAGCACCCTGCAGAGACTCCTGCACAGCTTCGAACAGGACATCCAGCTGCTGGTCACGCAGGTACAGATAACATGCACATGAACAGACAGCATGTAAAATTAACTGCTGCAGGATTCACAGACCTCATGTAGGGAAGATTCACAAAGACTTTACCCACACTGCAAAAAAGGGGTTGTCTAAAAACAAGATAAAAATGCTAAATCTGAGGGAAATTATCTTGCTGCATGGACAGAAAATTTCACTTCACAAGATTTCCTAAATTAAGATTATTTAATCTAGAAATAAGCATGTTGAATGCTTAAAATAAGAAATTAACTCGTGTACAGTGTGAAGAGGAGTGGAGCCAGAACAGTGCCTTGTGGAGCCCCTGTGCTACTCATTAATGTCCCAGAAACACAGTTCCCCAACCTGACATACTGTGGTCTTCCTGTCAGGTAATCTGTGATCCAGGAGATGAAGGAAAGATCCACTCCCATCTCCGTGAGCTTGTTTTTGAGTATGTTGGGTTGGATGGTGTTGAATGCGCTTGAAAAATCAAAGAACGTGATTCTCACATAAGCGCCAGTTTCCTCCAGATGAGCAAGGGCACGGTGAAGCATGTAGACAGCATCTTTGGTTATTTCTGAGTCTGAGTCTAAACTACCTTCTTACTCTGTATTTAGTTTTGCTTTATCCAGTCTCTGTCATGCACCTGGAGAACAGAGGCAGTGCTACAATTTACTTAGAAGCGATGCAGAATCACAGCTGCTCTGAGTCGACGCCAGTGACAGCGCCTGCATCATTTGGCCCTGACTAAACACAGCTGTCACAGCAGCTGTGTTTTGTGCGTCATTTCGAAAACAAACTCTTTCTATTTTTTAATTTCTGTGTCTCCCTTGTTCAGCTTAACGTTTTCCTAAAAATCTGCTCTCCCACTCTGCCAGGTGCGTCAGCTGCAGGAGAGTGCAGCTCAGCTGAGGACGGTGTACGCCGGCGAGAAGGCCGAAGCCATCGCGTGCCGTGAGCAGGAAGTGATGCTGTGTTGGAAAGAGCTGCTGACATCCTGCGAGGAGTGTCGAGTAAAGATTACCACTGAGACAGACAAGCTGAGATTCTTCGGCATGGTCCGAGATCAGATCATGTGGATGGAGTCGATCATCTGCCAGATCGGGACGGGAGAGAAACCCAGGTATCTACACCAAACCACTGGCTATAAAATATATAAAACAGCTTTCAAGGACCGCACGATATGGAAGCTAGGGCAGGGCGATATGGACCAAAAGTCATATCCTGTTATATTTAGACTAAGATAAATTAAATCTGCAAGCAGCGATGAACTGGCCCGAGCAGTGCACTGACAATTATTTGTTTCTTACCAAGATAAAAAAAACTTTAGATTTAGAAGTGTTTTTTGGAAATTAAAGAAATTATCTTTTGAGAGTTCATTTCTTATTTTAAGCGTTCAAAATGCTTATTTCGAGATTTAATAATCTTAATTTAAGAAATCTTGTCAAGTGAAATTATCTGTTCATGCAGCAAGATCATTTCCCTCAGATTTAGGGTTTTTATCTTGTTTTTAGATACACCTCTTTTGCAGTGCACCATTGTAGGCTTATTCAAATATAGATACATAAAATGACATTTTAGTCATTGTGGAACTGTGACATTTTGTGTTGATCAGTTTCACAAGGTGAGACATTTATGTGACTGAATTATTACATTGGATAACATCACAACATCACAACACTGACCGATAATAACGATATGTTTAGGTCAAAATCTCTAAAAATTAATTTCACTTCAGTGAATTTATGGGATTTTGTTCAGAAACTTGTGCATAGTATGCAGCGATGTAAAGGTGTGTGTACATTATATAAAAACCATCTTCAGGACTACATAAACACATTTGCCTCTTAAGATTTGATTCAAGGGCTTGCTTGTTTGTTTTTTTATCAACGCATCAGTTAAAATGTCAGGTGTTGGTGTTTGTGTGCTGGTGAGTAAAGTGTCTCTGTGGGTCATGCAGGGACGTGTCCTCAGTGGAGGTGCTGATGAATTATCACCAGAGTCTGAAAAGCGAAGTGGAGGCGCGTAGCAGGAGCACGCTGGAGTGTATCGAGATGGGCAAAACTCTACTCGCTGCTCGAAACCCAGCAGCTGAAGAGGTGAGATCAGGAGATACTATAATTATTATAAAAATGAATAATATATGAGGGGAACTGGAGCTGTGCAGGACCATTATGTCATTGTAAATGCTCCCAAAAGAATGTTTTTTTTCTGACTTTTAACAAACTACTAGCAAACTATGAGTCTATCAGGGCAGCTGTTGTGCTCAAGTATAAGAAATTGAAGTTTTGAAGTTTTTTTTAATTTTGCACAATAATAAGACAAAAGGCAGGATAAAGAGATAAAGAGAGAACAACAAAAGGAAGGTGCAAGGTAGCGTCAAGAAGCCCAAAAGGGCTTATACAGGGCCTCTACCTATATTAAAATTCACAAGTTAAATTAAAAACAAGTAATTATGAAAAAGATTTTCCAAAGCGCCACTACTGGCATTACAGAAAAACCCATCTTAAACATATAATAATCTAATATATAATAATATATAACATATAATAATGTAAATCTGATTACATGGTATTCATGCATTTCTGTTTGTTTTGCGGGTTTTTTATGTTGTACAAACAATTTTGGACCGCGAGAACGTAATTTTTTCTTATACCTAAGAAAAAAGTTAAAATAATACCAGAATTAAATAGATACTAATAAAAATAATAACAAATTATTTATACAAACAAAAATAAAAGGGAATTTGTTTGTTTGTCACTGCCTGCATGAAGCCCATATTTGGTATTTTATCTCTAATTTTGACTTGTGTGAAGCCGGGATTCTAATATTGCTGATTTGATTTTCAGATCAAAGAGAGGTTGGACAAGGTGGTTTCTAAGCAATATGAGCTGTCGGAGAAGTGGGACAGACACTGGGAAGTCCTTCAGCAACGTGAGCGCATACACACACACAAACACACACACACACACAGACGCAGAGATAAATTCACATATAATGTCAAAGGGAATTATGTCAAATAGAACTTACTACCTACTCTTGAACGTTATGTTTGTGTCTCCTCCCATCAGTGTTGGAAGTTCACCAGTTTGCCCAGGAGGCGGTGGTGGCGGAGGCGTGGCTCACCGCTCAGGAGCCGCTCATCAGCAGCAATGAGCTGGGAGCGAGCGTCGACGAGGTGGAGCAGCTGATTCGACGACATGAAGCCTTCCGCAAAGCTGCCGCCACCTGGGAAGAACGATTCAGCTCACTGCGACGACTCACCACGGTAATATCATCATCATCAACATCAGATACATATTCAGATTCAGATTTTCCTTTATTGTCATTGCAAAGAGTAACAAGTACTAGGACAACGAAATTAGCCATCAACCCGTCCAAACATATACTTAAAACACACATACAATGCATATCTGTGTATATGTGGGAGTTTAAGTGTGTAAGTCTGAGACCCTCCTTTGCCCAGTACCTTATCAGTCCAGACAGTAGCAGACAGTCAAAAGGTGTCTGTGGGAGGTGGGGGGACAGGGGAGGAGAGTCTCGCTGCAGTGCTCATCCAGGGGAATTTTATCCAGAACAGCCTTGAGCCAGGGCTGTTTAGGGAAGACCAGATAAGATTGGAATTTGGGCTTAGGCAAAAGTGGCAGCATGCAATTTCCTGCTACTCTTGTCCATACTGTCCATACTGGTCTCCAGATTGATCCAGTTGCTTTTCCAGGGCCATCAGTTGCTCCATGATTTTATCCAGGGTCAAAATTGTGTTAATCCATTAATTGTAAACAATTATTAAAGGTCATTAATTGCATGGTGAGATAATCATCATAAGCAGATGTTTAGTAGAAATGTAGAATGTAGAATATTTGTTCAGCCAACTCGGTTGTATCGGCATTATATATCAGCCACCAGAGTTTTCAGCTAAAATGGAGAGAAATAAAATAAAATATATTTATAAAATAAAACATAAATGGTCAAAGCCCAAAGTGTGATTTTTAAACTGGTTCTTTTTCTATTTGCAGGTAGAAAAGCTGAAAGCAGAGCAAAGTAAACTTCCCCCGACCCCTCTGTTGGGTCGTAAAGTCTTCCTGGACCCCCAAGACGCCTCACCCGGAGCATCCACCCTCCCCCGCCTCCCCATCTCCCCCGTCATGAGACAAACCATCTACGAGCAAAACGAAGCCAGCTCTCCTCCGTCGCCCTCACCTGCCACGCCGACACCTTCTCCTTCCTCCGTGGCTCGCAGGTTGGGGTCAACGGTCGCTAACTACACGCCGGTGATGAACGGCTCCAGCTACCGCCACACCTTGGAGGCGCGGCATGGTGGCGTAGTGGGCGTCGCTGCAGGACTCGGCCAGCCCGCACTTTCCTCCATCGCCTCGGTCGCCACGGCCGCCATGCTGGTCTCAGCCAACCAGGTGCGAGAGAGCTTCTTTTTTTTTTTTTTACTTTATTGAGAAATTAAAATACAGTCAAAACATTCCTGTCCGATGGAACAAACAAAGTCTCGCATCACAAAATTGAAAATAACTAAATATGAGGCAAAGTGAATGAAGTGCATAAGTCAATATAGGTGTAAATTAAACAGAATAATAAAAATAATTAAATTCAAAAGGAAGGAGGGAACAAAATAAAGAAAGAAAGAAAGAAAGAAAAAGGCATGACATATTACATTTCTCCAAATATTTCTTGAATTGTGTTGAGAGTATGTATACATTTGTTGTTATCAATTGTTTTAATACAATCAAGGTAGTTATTAAATTATATTTCAAAGGCAGGAAAGAAGAGTCGACCTTTGGAAAATTTGGCCTTGTGAATGTGGAATTTCGCCATTATAATAATTCAATTAATTAAGTGTTGAATTTTCCTATTGTCATTGCTATGATGCAAAAGTATATCTATGGGTTTCAAATGAATTGGTAGTTTGGAATGTGAGGTGAATCTGGGAAAAATGACAACAAAAAGGTGCCTGATTGTTTCCACTTCAGCATTACAAAATGCACAATTAATATCAATATTAATACATTTTGACAGACATTTGTTAGTGGGGTAAATGTTATGTATACTTTTATATTGAACTTCTTTAATTTTATTGGAGACAGCAAATGTTTGTGGAAGGAGCCATGTTGCTTTCCAGTTAATGTCAGAAAAGGAGGAGGACCATACAAATTTTCCTCTGGGCGTAATTTTCCTTTTCCTGAAAAAGTGATTCCTTATATGTTTATTATTATAGGCGCGAGAGAGCACCAGCACAGCAAGAGACCTCGTGACAAAGGAGATGAGTCACCTCCAGCCAGTACAGGCGGCCAAATCCTCCCCGTATCTACGGCAACCCAAGATCAAACACCTGGACGACGCGGTGACGCCGCTGCTCGTGGCCAGCCGGCTGGAGAAAGCGAGGGAGAAGGAACGAGGGAGGGAGAGAGAGATGATGATGGGAGAGATAGGCACAGAGAGAGCAGAGGTGGCCGTGATGGCCGAGGTGGTGCTCCAGGAGCCGGGCAGGGAGCGCCTGCACAGCGAGCCCACCAGAGGGCCCCGGGGGTCCAGGACTGACCCGCTGGGCCACGCCGAGCCTCAGGTCCACCAGAGGGAACACAGGATAGAACGGCAGCTGTCCAGCGAGCAGCTGATCCAGGCACGCAGGGACGAGCTGCCTCAGGAGGTGTGGAGGGAACAGGCCGAGAGGAGGGAGAGACGGACGCTGGAGAGACAAACGTCCAGCGAGCAGGAGGGCCACGGGGGCCACGAGGGCCGGCGGAGAGAGAGGGACCGCCACCGGCTGGAGAGACAGGAATCCAGTGAGCATGACACCGGAAAAGAGCACTCAGACAGACGCTCAGGAGGAGGGTGAGACTTTGAGTGTACTCAGGTGTCTTCTAGGTCCTGTTGTCTGTCTTTTGTGTCATGAAGCCATCTGATTTCTATATGTGGACACCTGGGCTCTGTACGACAAAGCAGGACTTGGGTTTAGTAAGATAACTTCAGGTTTAACTCTGGGGTTTCAGTTGTAGGAGGGCGGTTCACTTCTTACCGGGGTATGTCCTCATGGTAACTGATGCCACACAGCTATGTTGGAAATAAGACCTAGTGGTCAAACAATTATCTTGAAAATGTCCTTCCTGCAGTTACGGCTGCAACTGTGTTGCTTTTATCCTGGATTATGTGTGTGATTGTGTATATTTGTCTTATATTTGTCTAGTTTGTTCTTTATTTGTAAAATATGCCGCACTGTTACCCTGCAAAAAAGGTGTGTCTAAAAACAAGATAAAAACACTAAATCTGAGGGAAATGATCTTGCTGCATGGACAGATAATTTTGCAGCTTTAATTCAAGTTGTTTTTAAAGCTGCAAACAGCAATGAATGATGATTTAGAAGTGTTAGATCATTTATCTTGTTTTAAGAGTTAATTTCCTATTTTAAGGGTTCAACATGCTTATTTATAGATTTAATAATCTTAATTTAAGAAATCTTGTCAAGTGAAATTATCTGTCCATGCAGCAAGATCATTTCCCTCAGATTTTGTGTTTTTATCTTGTTTTTAGACACACCTTTTTTGCAGTGTAGGTCTGTCAGGTTTGTAGGGCATTACACTTGGATCATTTTGCAGGAATTAAATTAAAAAAAAACTTTTAATGTAAATTCTAATGTGATTCTCTAATTTGCCTTTTTTCTACAGAGAAAAGAGATCCACCCTCCTAGAAATCGTAGAGCAGCTGCAAGAACGAGAAGCAGCACAGGTATAAGAATATTTATGTGTTTTGCAATTCATCCAAATACAGTGTCTACAACTGCTCACAGTGTGTATTTGTACTGCATAGTAGTTTTAACACAGGACAAAATAAGAAAATAAAAATAACCTTCCTGTTCCACCACTTTGTGCCAGTTCATTCTCATTTCTTTGGGGCAAATCACTGCAACAGTTCTTTGAGAGTTTTGACATTTCACATGCTTTCTCACATTAATCAAAGATTTATAGGGAGTACACTGCAAAAATCAACTGACAAAAAATAAGAAATAAATGACTAGAATTAAGCAAATACATGCTCGAAACAAGTAAAATTATCTGCCAGTGCAGTTAGTCAAGCAAAAATATCTTAGCACTGGAAAAACCAATGATAACTTGAAATAAATCCAAATATACTTATTTTGAGCAATTGTGGCTTGAAAAGCCCGACTGTATTAACATTAAAATAAGGCAGAAATACTTGAAACGAGCAAGTTTTGGTGATAGAAAATGCTTTTGAAATAACATTCAAACTACATGCAACTAAAATTCTTAACTGGAACCAATATTTTAGGTAAAACCTCACCATATTCAACAGTTGAATAGCTTGAAAAACATGAACAAGCTCACAATGTCAATCCTAAAAAGAAGTCTTTAAACAATAACATAATTAAATAAGCACATCATAATAATACTAATAATTAAATAAGCACATCATAATAATACTAATAATTAAATAAGCACATAAAGCTATGGTCAGTAGGTAAATTATACTCAAAGCAATATAGTTAAGATACTATTGCTAGATGTAAGAAGAAAATACTTGCTAAGCTTCAAGCTTTGTGCAGTGTAATACTTTTTAACCACGAACCAAATCCTTCCTGACTAACTGACTAACCGATTCCGCCCTCAGGCCCGTGGTGAGGTGCCCCGCCTGCCTAATGGGGTGCCAGAGAAGTCTTCCCGTCTCGACCGGCCTCGAGCTCGGGATAGACCCAAACCACGGCGTCGACCACGACCCAAAGAGCCGGGAGAGACTACGAGGCGGTCCAGGTCTGCTCCGGCCCAGAGCAGCCCGGCAGTCCCCCAGCCGCCAACACACACCGCACACCACGAGGGCTTCCTTTTCCGCAAGCTGGACATCGAGAGCCTGAAGAAGAGCACGAATAGGTGGGTGTTCAGTGTCCTAACGATGAGCATAACATCTGGAAATGATAGAAGTCTTAGAGAAGGATGATGGACATGGGTGTCATGAGTATCAGACTTTAGGGATTCTGATTAATTAACTGATTCATTTAGTATTCTAGGACACTTATGAACCAGATGGGTTGGGTTAACCACAAAATTGCAATTCAGAACTTGTCAAGTAACTTAAAACTTTCTGGTCTTTATAGTCTAACGTGATTACATTTTAAAATCCTGTTTGTCTGCACCACATCGTTTCCCTGCAGTCTGTTTCTCATGACATCACTGCCTCCTCCAGTTATTGATTCAACAATGATGACAGGGGCATGACTCAAGCATGCTAAGCTAACAAGCTAACACACTCCGCTGACACTGCGTCTAACATGTTGAACAGATGCATGGCTGTCACTAGATGACACATGAGGCCTCACTGGTTGGTTCCACCGTGTGGGTCAACATGAAATCAGCGACACTCAGCGAAGCTTTGGATTTCTTCAGCAGACGTACTGTGTGTCTTTAGAAGCATGCATACATTAAGGTTTACACATGTTTACATTCAAGGGATGCTCAGATTCAGATTCAGATGTAGTCAGTATGCATATCTGTATATGTGGGAGATCGAGTGTATAAGCCTGAGACCCTCCTTTGCCCAGTACCTAATCAGTCCGTGTCTCAGCTCGCTGGAATGACAAAAATGGATAGCTGTCTCCATAGCGGTTGCTATGGAGACAGCCTTACTCGGCCCCAGACAGCAGCAGACATTCAACAGGTGTTTGTGGGAGTTGGGGGGGGTGGGTCCAGTGTAAAGTTTTAGCAGTAAAGAAATAATGTATAACTATTTGTTGTGTTGCTTCCTCTCAACTGTCAGCATGGCTAATTATGCACAGCGTCTCCGCTGATCATAAACATCGTGATCGTGAATTAACCGGCATCGCTAACTGTGCACAGACTGTCCGGTGCTTGTTGTAAACAAACAGAGATCGCTAAGTTAACACCTCCTGCAGCAGCAACACATACACACTGTACTGCTACAGAGCTAACTGTTAGCCTGTTAGCAATTTGCACTGGATGCTAAGGGGTTAACATCCCGTCCGACTCTGCAGTTGGGAGAGACTGCTGCAGGAGGACTGTGCTGCTTCGACTCGTTCTTACTCCTCTTAAGGAGCTGCTGGCCATTTGTCTCCAGTCGCTTTCTTGAAAAAGAGCCGCTAAGGGGGTCTGAAAAGTCGCTAAATATAGTAACAAAGTAGCTAAGTTGGCAACACTGCTTCGCCGGCTTTTACAAATGGCGCGTGTTGTTGTTGTGTAGAGTACTACGTCACATCCTGCTTAGCGTTCTATCCAATCAGCAACCAGGCTTTTTTCAGGAGAGAAGAACGGCCCTGCTCTTCTACAGGGACAAAAAAAGTCCCGTCACAAGACCGCTCTGGACGGTTCGTATTCAAATTAGGGGCGTTTCGGCGAGTGAGACCCGCCTCATTCTGGGTATTGGGCTGTAGTGGAAACAGCCTTATTGGGATCATAGTCACGATCAGAGACAGTTTCAAGAAAACTGCCTTCCCCGGTTTTAGTGGTACTGATAGTTAGCCTACAATTTCTTAATAAAGACAAACAGCCATGCAGACATGTAAACATTAGAGCATCCCGTTGGTAGACACCATGGAGCTTCTGAATATTTGATGTATGTCATCTCTGATCATCAGATCAGAAAGTGAAGACAACAGTGACACGCGTTAGAGCAGCGACCTGCAGACATCTCACCGCATGTGAAAACATCATGCATGATGCTTACGATGCCTCCTGATCCAACACGAGCCCACAGAATAAAGCACAACAGAACTGGTTGGCTGGCTCGCGAGCGCACTGGCTGGCTGATGAATGAAGGTTGATGGAGCTGTTGACGGCGTACAGTCGCTTAGCCTGCCTACACTGCAAAAAAAGGTGTGTCTAAAAACACTAAATCTGAGGGAAATGATCTTGCTGCATGGACAGATAATTTACCTTGACAAGATTTCTTAAATTAAGATTATTAAATCTAGAAATAAGCATGTTGAACACTTAAAATAAGAAATTAACTCTTAAAACAAGATAAATTAATTAAGGTTATTTTAGTTAACGAAAACTAACAAAATAACGGAAAACTAGAATTGAAAAAACTTTTTGGTTAACAGAAATAAAAATAAAAACAAGAGTTTTTAAAAAAACGATAACTAACTGAAACTGTATCTTGTGGTTACAAAACTAACTAAAACTAACTAAAATTATAGTGAAAATGTCCTTCGTTTTGGTCTTTGTCAACTTTTTTCATACGTAAACCTTTTTGGTTAATATGAAATCTATTTCATCTTATTGGGGCTGAGATGGATCAGACAAAGGAAATAAAGGAAACATTTATTGTGACTTTTTTGAATCTGGCACCCAACAAATACCCCATTACAAAAAAACTAAAACTAATAAAAACTAAAACTAGCAAACTCACTCTAAAAACGTATTAAAACTAACTGAATTTGAAAACAAAAAATCACAACGAAATTGAAATTAAAACTGATGAAAAATCCAAAACTATTATAACCTTGCGATGAACTGGCCCGAGCAGTGTGTACTGCAAATTATTTGTTTAGATTAGATTAGAAGTGTTACATAATTTATCTTGTTTTAAGAGTTAATTTCTTATTTTAAGTGTTCAACATGCTTATTTCTAGATTTAATAATCTTAATTTAAGAAATCTTGTCAAGGTAAATTATCTGTCCATGCAGCAAGATAATTTCCCTCAGATTTAGTGTTTTTTTATTGTGCTTTTAGACACGCCTTTTTTGCAGTGTACACACACACACACACACAAACACACACACACACACACGCAATCACACACACACACACACACACACACACACACACACGCTCCCTAACCTCCATAGATGACCGCCCTGCTTCCTCCAGAGAGACACCGATGGCAAAGTCTTTCTCTGCACTGCCCTCTAGTGGCTGGGCTGACCACGCACAGCTAAAGCTCATCCCCTCCAGCTGTGGATGAGTCCCTCTCACCTCTGGATGAATGTATGTACATGCCCTGTTATGTACATGGCAAGGTAAAGCATAATCCTGAATGGCTTCACTCTGGACAAGTCTGAACCTCTAAACAGCTCCTCGTTTGTCTTATTGTACTGTCTTTATATATATCCAACTTTGATTGGAGGAGAAGATCTGTGGGGGGGCGGTCCCCTTTAGACCTTTTCCTCCAATCAGAGCTGAGAAAAAGAGGATACAGTGAGTCGGAGAGGAAGGATTGAGGTTCAACCTGTCTCTGTTACGTAGCTACACAGAGAAGCACCGAGTATGTTTATGTGCACATTAATATTCTGGTATTATTCAGGATAAACAAGTGTTTCTTATCATAGAATACGGTGCTTGTGATCGATGTGTACTCCATAATAAAAGGTCTGTGAATCATGTAAGAACCAAGCTTATAATAGTTTTGTTTTTTCATTAGTTTTAGTTTTAATTTTGTTGTGAATTTTCGTTTTCAAATTCAGTTAGTTTTATGAGTTTTTAGAGTGAGTTTGCTATTTTTAATTAGTTTAATTTTTTTTTTTTCAAATGCTTAGATTTAGTTTAGTTATTATTAGTTTTAGTGTTAGTTTTATTTTTTTTGTAATGGGGTATTTGTTGGGTGCGAGATTCAAAGAGGTCACAATAAATGTTTCCTTTATCTTCTTTGTCTGATCATCTCAGTCCAATAAGTTTATTAAATCATAAAACCAGATAGATGAAATAGATTTCATATTAACCAAAAAGGTTTACGTATGAAAAAAGTTGACAAAGAAGAAAACGAAGAACATTTTTCACTGTAATTTTAGCTAGTTTTGTAACCACAAAATACAGTTTCAGTTAGTTATTGTTTTTTTAAAAAACTTGTTTTTATTTTTATTTCAGTGAAAGAAAATGTTTTTTTCAGTTCTAGTTTTCGTCATTTCGTTAGTTTTCATTAACTATAATAACCTTGGTGAGAACCTCGTTTCTGGTACCTTACAGCTCTCATCTGATTTAATTCATCAATCTTTCTGAAAATGTTACAGAGGTTTTCTGTCGATATACAAAGATAAATCTACAATCCTGACTCCAAAAAGGTTCAAATGTAAATATGTGATACTTTTCTAATCCTTTGTGACAGGTTTTCAGTTGAAAACTATACAAAGACAATATATTTTATGTTAAACTGAACATGTGGGTTTGTTTTTTTCATATATATAATCTGAATTCTGTTTTTATTTACTCGGTGTCCCACCTTTCTATTCCTCCACACCACCTGTTCAATCCCTGTGAATGTGATATCTCAGAAACTTCTGGAGGGAATTTCAGCAAATTCAGCACTAACTCAGTCCAGTTAGACTCGGAGTATGAACTCAAAGGTTAAAGGTCACTGTGACCTCACAAAACCATCAATCAATCAATCAGACTTTATTTGTATAGCACTTTTCATACCAAAGAAATGTAACACAAAGTGCTTCACATAAAAAGGAGAAAATAATAATAACAATAATAATAATAATAATAAAAAACTTAGAAACAAGCAAACACCCTCCACCCATCCATCCCATTATTATGTTATTATTATTATGGTAAGCTTCATGTTTTTTGCAGTGCAATATTTTGTCCAAATTTCCTGTAATATGACTATTAGTATCCCTTTCCCATTTTTGTTTAATGTAGGTGCTACTTGTTGTTTTAACTCCCTGAAGTCCCTTATACAGTCTACAGATGTTATTTTAGTGATATTTTTTTTTATACATATTTATTGAGCATTGTTGGAGGATTCTGAGATCTTAGATTACAACTTGAACACATGAAACTCGTGCTAAAATCAGCAACGGAGACACTTCCTCACATGCACCGCTGGTGTCCAGTCTACGCTCTGTCTTTATTATTTCTCAGAGGTATTTGAAATGAGGATGAAGCTGCACACAGACAGCTCACTCTGAATAATACCTACGATTGAGTGGAAGCTTATTAACTGGAATGCTGTGTGCATGTAAACACACTCAAAGAGGAGAGAGAAGAAGAAGCAGCATGACTGAGTTCAAGTTGAGTCGCTGCCAAAATGCCATTTAACCAAACTCTCCGTCTTTTCTCCTCTTCTCCTCCTCTGTGCTGCTGGCTGCTCCTCTCGTCTCCTCCAAGGTAAGTCATATATGAGCCCCTCACACAGAGACCCCCAGCTGTACGTAGCCTCCCTCCCATTCCTCCATCCCCCACCTCCTCCTCCTCCTCCTCCTCCTCCTCCGTCTGTCCGTCCGTCTGTCTGTCCGTCCGTTCGTCTGTGTTTGTTCGGCAGTGTGTTTCCTCCCTTCTTGGCGCCGGTCCATCTCGCCTACCTACCTGTCTGCTCTGGTCAGGTGAGTGAGGTGTTAGCTTAGCGAGAGCGAATCTGCAGCTCGTCCTGACTCCTCCCATCTCCCCCAAACCACCACCTTCCCCGTACTCCTCCTCCCCTCCTCCTCCTCCCCCTCCCTCCCCCCCCCCCCCGCCTTCCCACACCACAGCAGGTCCTGGGTCAACCTCTACTGCGTGCTGAACAAAGGGGAGATGGGTTTCTACAAGGACGCCAAGAACACCGCCACGCCCTACAACAACGAGCCGCTGCTCAACCTCTCCCACTGCCACTGCGACGTCACCAACGGCTACAAGAAGAAGAAGAACGTCTTCACACTCAAGTGAGGGACTCTCGTTGTTCAAACTCTTACATCACTGTTCAAAGTCAGTTTGTGTACTTTAATACACTTTTGATACTGGTAACTAGGGCTGCACGAAGGACAAAGTCATTAAATGTGACATTTGAAACTTCAATCATTTAGCCTCTTCTGTGGCCTCTCCTGCTTCATTTTCAAATCATTTTCTTGCGTGCTCTCAACTTTTTTGAAGTGGTTTTTACAAAACTGAATATTCATTTAGTTCAGGGATTCTCAAAGTGTGGGAGCTGCCGCTATAGTGCGCCAGATGAAAAATGTAATGGCGGTCTGATAATTACACAATTAATTTTTTTTTCCCCACACACAATTAAGACGTGTAAATAAACATTTCCTTTTTAAAATGTAAAATCAAAAACTGTAATATTAATTAATAAATAAATGCAGGCTATTCAAAATGCACTTCATCTTAAAATGAAGCGTAGAAGAAGTTATCTTCTTCCATTTTTCCAACCTGTGTTATGATGACGGGGTTGTGTTTGTTCGCTCCACGCTCATTTAAACTTGCTGCAATTTTTGTTCAACGCGACTCAAAATATTACAATTTTCCCCAACTTATCTGCTTTCTGCCTCTGATCCTGAGCCTGTCATCATCCTCATGGCTCTTAAAAGTGGAAGCTTGAACATAACTTTGTTGCATTATATTGAAAATGTGTTACAGTGTTTCAGATTAATTCAAATGCGAGAGCTCATTGTTGTGATCGTGATTAATTTATTATATGTTTGTTCTGGTCATTTGAGTATGATTAAACATGCTGCCTTTAATATGACGATAAAAAAGCTTGTTGCATTTTGTTGTTTTTGAAGGTGTGGGGGATTGGGGGTGCATCAACCTAGTTGGGAGATAGAAAGGGGTGCGCGGCTAAAAAAGTTTGGGAACCGCTGATTTAGTTGCAAATTCTATACGAGCCAGGTCTTGTTCCTCTGAGAAAAGATTACACATTTCTTCTATCCACCAAACATGTTTCTAAGTTAAATTTCTCTTGTTGCAGGACGAAGGACGGCAGTGAGTTCTTGTTTCATGCAAAAGATGAGGTGAGACATTCTTAATTCTCTAAATCTATAAAAATAGCAGTGTCTGTATTTTATTGATGACCTGATGTGACCTGGTATCAGAAACAAATCTCCCTCCGTCTCCCTGTGCAGGACGACCTGAAGGTGTGGGTGACCAACATCACCGCCAGCATCACGGAGCACGAGGAGATTGCCAAATGGGGTCAGCCCCAACCAACTACCTCATCCACCGACGAGGGCACGCGCCGGGACGGCAGCAAGGCAGACAACAGGTCGGAGCGAGGCGGTGAGCGCTCGGACCGGGCCGATCGCATCGAGCGGGCAGACAAAGGAGAAAAGGAGAAAGAGAGGGAGAGAGAGAAGGAGAAGGAGCGGGGCGAGCGGTCGGAGAGGTCGGATCGAGGCGGGAAGTCCGAAGCCAAGCGCTCGGAAAAGTCCGGTAAGAAAAAGTGAACCGGGTGACGGATCGGTCGGGAATGAACCGTATGAACTCCGGATAGGAGGCGGGGCCGTAGACTGGTAGTGAACGCCCCCCTCCTTCTCTCCGCCTCCAACACTGTCGACTAAACGGTGTTTGGGAGGAAAGTGACACACAGGACAGAAGGACTGACCCCGGCTCACTCACAGCACGGACAGGACCGACTTGGAGCAGGAGACATCTTTCTCTCTCTCTCTTTCTCTCTCTTCTTCTGTGTCTCTGTGAGAACACACAGAGTCACTGACGCTCCGCCCCCCTCTGGTGGCTGTTTTAGAGAACTGCAGAGAGAGTTTTGCTGCTGAACCGCGGGCAGCGTTAGCGCGCGAGAAACGACGGGACATGCATCACGTTAACTCAAAGGCTGATTGCTGGTAGTGCGATAAAACGTAGCTCATTCTGTTCCATGTTTGTTTTTTCTATGATCTGAGCTGTACCTGTATGTATTTCCTGTCTGTCTGTCCTATCTACTGTATCTATCTGTCTGTCTGTAAGTCGAGACATCCTACACAATGTCTTATTACTCCTCGGAAATCGAAAGAGAATGAAATTATGCCAAAATGTTTTACAGACACACAAACGTTTCTTTTGTTAACTGTTTTTGTCCGATCCGTCTCGAGGTCTGGAAGTGACACTGGTTTTTAATTTGATAATCAAACGGCACTAAAACCATCATCATTCATCCAATCTCACCACAGGTGAGTGAACACTGATGAACAGCTCCAGAACTGTGAAGGTGGAAAAAAGATAAAACTTAAGACAAGAGAAGAGTAGATGGCCGAGCAGGGTGATGAACTTCAGATCAACCAGGAACAAAAAGAAAGCAGAAATGTTTCATTATTACTCAGAAAGTCATAGAAATACATCAAGAGAAATGAGCCTGTTGTTAGCTGGAAATGCTGAAATCTGCCCACAAAGAGCAAACAGAGCAGCTTCCCTTCGTTTATATCAAAAGTATTCAGGATTAAAGAATTTCTCCTGAAGATTTCTGCAGGAAAAGATGCTCACAAGGTGATTAACCTGTGACAGAAAGTCTGCACTGTAAAAAAAGGTGTGTCTAAAAACAAGATAAATTAAAGCTGCAAGCAGCGATGAACTGGCCCGAGCAGAGTGACCTGACAATTATTTGTTTCTTACCAAGATAAAAAAAACTTTACATTTAGAAGTGTTAGATAATTTATCTTGTTTTAAGAGTTAATTTCTTATTTTAAGCGTTCAACATGCTTATTTCTAGATTTAATAATCTTAATTTAAGAAATCTTGGTCTGGTCTTGGTGGTCAAGGTAAATTATCTGTCCATGCAGCAAGATCATTTCCCTCAGATTTAGTGTTTTTATCTTGTTTTTAGACACACTTTTTTTTTGCAGTCTGCAGCCAGTTTATGAAAACACATGTTCAGTTCTTGGATAATCTGATGAAACACTCCGGCTCCCAGGGGCCTCATTCGTTAACATGTTTCATTTTACTTTAATTATGTTAAAAAAAACACACAACACAACAGCAAAAGGCATTCATATTTTTGAAGCTGTAGAGGTCAAGATATCTACGTTTCATTTCTGATTTTAGCATCAGAATCAGCTTTCCATAAGTTCATAAGCACAAAATCTGCAGCCTGGCACGTTTTTAATGAATGAGGCCCTCATCTACTCTTTGATTCTCTTAGAACATCAAACTACTCGTTGGAATTTCTCCTTGATTTAGTCACAGTTGCATCCTCTTGTTAATATTTATTTTTTCTGCGTGCAGTGTGTGTGTGTGTGTGTGTGTGTGTGTGTGCTGCGCTCCCAGGGTCTCCATAGCTCTCAGGTTATTTCACAGTTAGTGTGTGCTTACCGTGTGCTTCACATATGTTTGTCCCCTCAGACGCCACCTCAGTCTTCCAGACAAGTCCGATCCACAACTCTCTCTCTCTCACACACACACACACACACACACACACACACACACACACACAAAGAAGAATATAACTCAGCAGGTTTTAAAGGTCGTAGACGTGTGTAACTGAACCGTCCAGTCGTCATCTCCTCTTTGCAGGTTTAGACTGGAATGTATGAACGAATGAATAAGTGAACGAACTGACAGGATGTGAGACCGGCCAGTTATTTAGAATAAAGGAGGTGTGTGAGTTGTGCATGTTTCGCTTGGAGAGAATTCACTCGTCAATAGAAGCTCGTCTTTGCAGCCCGCTGACTCCACGCATCTCTTTATGTTACATTTCCTGTAGACTCACCACAAAGCCATAAACGACAGGGAGGCAAGGACAAAGAAAGGGAAGGCGATAGTCTTCAGAGAGTAAAACAGCAGCAGCCTCAGAGGCTGATGGGTAAACTAGAGTTCCTGCTACGAGCAGAACCCGCTCAGATAGTATTTAAAATCCCTTCACATACAAATGCTGTGTGAATATCTCTGCTACTGTATGGAAACATTCTTTTCACTTCTTGTTTTTTATTCTCTCAGTAAAAGTCCAGCTGAAATCAAATCAAATCAACTTTATTTATCTTTCCCTTTAAAACAGCCAAAGCTGATACAAAATGCCGTACATGGCAGGACAGACCAACAATAAAAACAGAGAACAAGTAAAAACAACTAAAACAGAGTGAGTCTCATGCTGGGTAAAAACCACACTGCAAATGAATTGGCTCTTATTAGATAAAAAAAAAACTTTAGATTTAGAAGTGTTAGATCATTTATCTTGTTTTAAGAGTTAATTTCCTATTTAAGCCTTCAACATGCTTATTTCTAGATTTAATAATCTTAATTTAAGAAATCTTGTCTTGTCTTGTTTTTATCTTGTTTTTAGACACACCTTTTTTGCAGTGCAGTAAAAACAGTGGGTTTTAAAATAAATTTTAATTGGTAATGGAACACTAAAGTAACTTTTCATGCTATTTTATTAGCCTCTCAAATGTGAAGATTTCCTGCTTTTCTCTGTTTTATATCATAATAAATTAAAGTTCAAAATTTAAATTAAAGACTGGGATGGATATTCTACACAATTTTTTTTTTTACATTTTGTAGACCAAACAATTCATCGATTCGTTAAGATTAATAATCGTCAGATGATAAAGAAAGAAAGAAACAGGGACATTTTCTGTCTTCCGTGCGATAGAGAAGACAGTTTACTTTAAGTAATGCATTTAAAAATAAATATTGACATTATTTTAAATTAAAAAGTGTGATTTCAGTTGGACTTTAAACTTTAAAGTTGATATTTTCCTCTGTGAGCCCAAGGATCTGATATTTTTCTCTGTTTTTCAATATATCGAGGTTATGAGAGTTATTAGAGAGTTATTATTATTATTATTATTATTATTATATCTGGCTGCTCCAGGTTTTTTTACCTTATTCACTTGAGGGTTTTAGATTCTGTCATTGGTCTGCTTTGTGTTTCTCATCAAACGTCTTGAGAACTGCAACTTTTCTTTGATCTTGTTTTATTTCAACACACTTTATGCATCTAAATGTAGGTGTGAATGCCGGATCAATGCAACCATTTACATGCATGTTGGACACAACGAAGTCAGAGTTAAAAGAGGTGAATTTTATATGAGCAAATCTTCCACGTGTAGAACGACACGGTGCTGTCGGATTATCAATCTAACGGCAAAATAAACTGACACACTCTGTTGCTGTAGATACACAGGATGAAACTCGCAGGGTACACATACACAATATGTGGAGTGGCAGTTTTGTCCGAAAAAATAACAAAATTAAACTGAAAACAAACTTAATCAAAATGCCACTAATGCACCGTGGACGTGTGGTCGACGCAGGCAGAGAAGCTGAAGTCCATGCATGGTTTTATGAGTTCTAAAGGTTTATTTTATCCATAATGAGCAAACAAAGAGAACAAAGAAACATGGCTCCTGCTGCCTCTCTTCATGCTGGTAATAAACCATAAAAAAGCCCCCCAGGTGCATGCTGGTCCTCTGCCTCCCCTCCTACCTATATAATGTCAGTCAACAATATGTAAACTAAATACGCTGAACTATAATGATGATTAAACTAAACAATTAACTAGGAAAACAAAATATTATCAAAATAAACAAACGATACCCATTCTTATTAATAAACTAAACAGACAACTAAATACTAACAAGAACTAAATAGCTCCAACACTCCGGCCCCTAACTGTGCATTATATATTAGGGCTGCAACTAACGATTATTTTCATTATCGATTAATCTGTCGATTATTTAAACAATTAATCGATTAGTTGTTTGGTCAATAAAATGTATAAAAATATCAATCAGTGTTTCCCAAACCACAAGATGAAGTCCTCAAATCTCTTGTTTTGTCCACAAACCAAAGAGATATTCAGTTTATTGTCATAAAGGAACAAAGAAACCAGAAATATTCACATTTAAGAAGCTGAAATCAGAGAATTTGGACTTATTGTCTTTGAAAAACTGCTCAAACCAATTATTAGATTATCAAAATAGTTGACGATTAATTTAATAATCGATTATTGTTCAATTAATCTTTAATAATTGTGGCAGCTCTACATTATATCCCAATTAAAATTATCTTCAAAAAAGGAGAAGGAAAGGAGCTATTTCTGCAACATGAACTAATAATCAGAAATATTCCTTCCCATGCATTAGCTTTGAATAAATCGTCTTCTTCATGTATCTGCAACAAAAAGTTAGATGTAGAGAAAGAGAGAAATATAGTCTTTGTAGAGTTTTGTCTCAGGCCTCTCCAGAATGCTGGTCCTGGTTTGAAGGAACAGTCCCTTTGGATCTGGTATGACATCCAAAATGTTCCCCATCGCCCACGATCCTCTCGGAGCTGTGGCGTCGGCAACAAGACAATATCTCCAGGACTTTATTAGGCTTCTTTGCCTGTGTCAACCACGTCCACGGTGTATCAGTGGCATTTTGAGTCAGTTTGTTTTAAGTTAATTCATTCACTATCCTTTTCCGCTTATCCACACTCAGGGCTGGAGCCGATTCCAGCTGACATTGGGAGAGAGGAGGGGTCCACCTGGACAGGTTTCCAGACAACCATTCACGCTCTCATTCACTCCTATGGAAAATTTAGAGTTTAATTTTGTCATTTTTTCGGACAAAATTTCCACTACTATATGTCTTTGAATCATTTGACACGTCAGAAACAGGCAGACATGTGAAAGCCTGCGTGGTTAACATCCTGACAGACGAAGTGAAGGACAAAACAAATGTTGAGATTTATTGAAGGAATCAGAAAATCAGAAAACATTGGTGTTTGGACGGCACCCTGCCTGTCTGTCTGCCTGTCTGTCTGTGTGTGTGTCTGTGTCCCTGCTCTTCTGTTCACATCAACCTCAAGATGAAATGATAAATAAAATACATTTTGGTTTATCATTCATGTATTTATAGTCAGTGTTTTCTTTACTCATTGGAGATTAATTTTGTTTGGGTGCAGCAAACAGCATGTAGATCATAATAAGATAATAAAAATATATATTCAAACAGAAATAATAACATGAAGTTAGTTGCTGGCAGTTAGATAAGAAGGTGAAATCTTTACAATCACTCGACATGAACCAGTTTCACTCTTTGACATCAAACCACACAGCAGTATGCAGTAATATGAAGCATCATTTATGAGGATTGTAAAAGTTTGATGTCCGTGGTAGCGATGAACTGAGACTTTATGCAACTTTTCTTTGCACTCAGGACGCTGGCGTGTTGCAGAGTCGAGGCCTGATGGTCAGTGGTGTCGGGATCCAGAAAAGTTACCTTCTGAGTTAGAACAAAGTTATTTGAGGCCGTTTTAGGATCCGTTTTTTGTTTGTTGGTACAAAGCCCATTTGGGTTTACAAGACAAATTTATGCTAAAACAATTAGTCTGTAAATCAATTTGAGGATTGACAGAAACATTTTTAAAAACTCATTAAAAATTCTCTGATTTCTCCAGAGTGAAGATTTGCTGCCTTTTCCTCCGTTTTATAACATTAAAACCTGAAAATCTTCATCGGCAGATAAAAATATGACAGTGAAAGACGTCAATTTGAGCTGCAAAAAATGTTTAAAACAAGATAAAAACACTAAATCTGAGGGAAATGATCTTGCTGCATGGACAGATAATTTCACTTGACAAGATTTCTTAAATTAAGATTATTAAATCTAGAAATAAACATGTTGAATGCTTAAAATAAGAAATTAACTCTTAAAACAAGATAAATTATCTAGTACTTCTAAATCTAAAGTTTTTTTTTATCTTGGTAAGAAACAAATAATCATCAGGTCACTCTGCTCGGGCCAGTTCATCGCTGCTTGCAGCTTTAATTTATCTTGTTTTAAGAGTTAATTTCTTATTTTAAGTGTTCAACATGCTTATTTCTAGATAATAATCTTAATTTAAGAAATCTTGTCAAGTGAAATTCTCTGTCCATGCAACAACATCATTTCCCTCAGATTTAGGGTTTTTATCTTGTTTTTAAACACACCTTCTTCTTTTTTTTTGCAGAAACAAAGTAAACCTTGTTTTAGCCACCAACATGAATTAACATTATTTATGTAAACTACATCCTGCTGTGTATTTCATTCATAAAAATAAAAAAGATCAGGATCAGTTTTAAATTCCTTTCATATGCCACATGAAAGGTTGACTCATTACATCATCTTTGGTCAATTCATTTATTTTTTCTCTGTATCAGCCATAAAATAAATATCCTCCTGCTTTCTTCTAACTGGTTTTCTTGCTGCACTGGCAAACTTTGCTTACTGGGGGAAAAAAGACCCAATGTTCTTATGAGTGCAGTAGCTAAAAACGGCCCAGCTGTAGTCAACAGCGCCCCCTAGTGGCCGGAGTAGTTATGAAACATGCTAAGAAGCATGATACACAGATTGCCTCTGTTTTCTGCGCTCGATTGCTCTGCCTCAACTACCCGGATGTTCGTCGCAGAAAATTGAAACTGAATTTGAATTTTGCGAACTGAATGCTCAGTTACAAACTAATGAATTAAATTTCAAATTACAATTCAGATTCAGTTTTTCAATGCAATGATTCAAATTGAACAATACAAATTCAAATTATGTGATTCAAATTCAGTTTTTCAATGTAATTATTCAAGTTAAGCGATTAAAATAAAAATATTTATAATTCAAATTCAGTTTCTGGTGGCACATATTTCAGCCCATACACTTCTGGCCCAATTTAGGAACCGATTCGGTGGGTCGAATGTGAGAGGAGGAACAAACTACATAAATTATTGTATTGTATTGTAATTAAGGATAACTACATCGAAATGCTCGCTGCTGGCCTTGTTTGTGTATGATGGTCAGATAGAGGCTTCAGGATTAAAATGAGACTTAAAAACACCTTGTAGCTGCTTTAAGTCTCTAACAGTAAATGAGCTGATTTCATCTAAATTCACGAGATTCTCATTAGTTTATAATTACTTAGCGATAGGTCGTTATCTTGAGATGTGCAATAAATTATTATCTATTATTTCTACATATTTAAGTCACTATCTCGAGATGGGAAGAAGTAATTTTAAGATATTAACTTTTAGTTAGTTTCTCACTATAATGACTCAACGAGAGGTAACAGAGAAACCATCAGATCGCTACAAAAACTCTCTAATTGGACGGGAGGAGTAAATGCACCACTTTTCTTCCAAAATAATCCTCTGCCACATTAAAACGATTCATCAGATTTCTGATATAATCTTTCACTCAGAAGGTGCAGATGCAAACAGAATTATTTCCTAAATGTCACTCCTGGCGCCAGCCAGAAACAACAATAATCAGTGCTGAATGATGAGTTAAAAATGTGAATATTTTCTGCCGTAGTTTGTCTCCTTCAGGAGCCCAGAACACCACTGTCTATCTGCCCTCAGCCTGTCTGTCTCTCTGCCTGTCTACAGCAACCTGATGATGTACAAAATGTATTTGCTCAGAAGTATTTTCAGTAAAAACAAAACAGTTTATCCACGGTGGCACTGGGGGGAAAACTGCTCCTTGACTGTGTCACCTTTAACCTTTTTGAGTCTGTGTTGAAGGGAGATTGTTGAAAAGTTTCCAACCTCCTCCAACAAACACAAACAGGACACACAGGTTGCATGAAGGACATTTAATAGAGATATTATGGTACTGCTGTGCATGTCTTCATCCCTCCACTATGCAATCACTGTAACATACAAACTACCAACATGAGAAAAAGGTGAATGAATGAACCAATAATGTATAAAATGATCAGAATCAGTTGCTCTGTACAGCCGTTTCTTTGAATTGATAAATACAGATTGTGATATTGAAACATGATGTTTGTGCGTGTCTTTTTGTGAAGCAGTTAAGTGGAGATGTTGGTCTTTCAGGGGGAAGAAAATGAAAATGTAGACTTCAATCCATTATTAAAATATGACATAGGTTTGACAGCCAGGTGATTGGTGTGTCTTCAGCAGCAGGTGAGAGTTCCTTCTCCACATTGTCCATATCGTCGCACCATGTTACACAAGAGAAAGAGGAATCTGGTGATTTTGGCCCATGAGAAGTCCAGAACAAAAAACTTGGACGTGGATGAATTTGTGAGAGTTTTTGCAAAGGGAAACAGGAGACTGCACTGCAAAAAAGGTGTGTCTAAAAACCAGATAAAAACACTAAATCTGAGGGAAATGATCTTGCTGCATGGACAGATAATTTCACTTGACAAGATTTCTTAAATTAAGATTATTAAATCTAGAAATAAGCATGTTGAACGCTTAAAATAAGAAATTAACTCTTAAAACAAGATAAATTAAATCTGCATGCAGCAATGAACTGGCCCGAGCAGAGTGACCTGACAATTATTTGTTTCTTACCAAGATAAAAAAGAAGTGTTAGATAATTTATATTTGTATTGTAAAATTCTATTATTTACACAATTGTTTCTCCCTTTTCCCGTTAAATCATTTATTTATTTATTTTTTAATTATTATTATTATTGTTATTAATAATAATTTTATTTTATCTTTTTTTTTATCAGTATTATTATTTTCTCTCCTTATTTTCCTGTCAATCTACTGCTCCACCACTCCAGTCAGTAGGAGGCGGTAATGCACATGTACGTTGGTCTGACAACCGCCAATAAAACTCAGAAGAAGAAGACGAAGAAGAAGGAGAAGAAAGACGTATAAGGAGCATTATTTGGGTTTCTGTGTTTTATTTTGAAATTGCGGATGTGACGTAGAACCGGATGTGCAGCACGGAACCATTTCCGACGCGGACCTGCCGCCATAACAGACAGCCAGTGTTACTCTCACACGGAAAAGAGATATTTGTTGTTTTTAAGTCCAGCGGACTGTGAACTAAGTTGTTATTTCAGCCTATAAAATGTCCTGAGAACTAGCGGAGACAGCTGGTCAGTTTTACATTTAACGGAATCAAAATGGAGGCGAGGTTCGGCAGCGAAGTGGCGTCGCTGGTGGAGGTATCCGTCCGGGCGGCAGTGACCGTCTGCAGGGAGGTCTGGGCGAAGGAGGCGGCGGAGGAGGAGGCGGAGTGGGACGAGGCGAAGCTCGGAGAACTGCAGCAGGTGGAGAAGAGTCTGGTGGTCCAGATCCACAAGGTGTTCACGGAGTTCTCCTCGGAGCTGCTGGAGGAGAACGAGGCTCTGCGGGCCCGGGTGGAGCAGCTGGAGGACGTGCTGCAGAGGAAAGCCGGACAGCTGCAGCAGGAGCTGGAGGCCCGGGTCGGTCAGCTGGGACGAGACATGGAGCAGCTGGAGAAGGAGCTCAAGACCATCAGTGAAGGAGGCAACCAGAGCCAGGGGGGCAACCAGAGCAATCAGATCCAGGGGGGCAAGCAGAGCCACATCCTGCTGCAGGACGGTGCCTTGATAGGTGAGAGACAGTCAATCAGCAGGCAGAGGACTCAGAGAAACTTCATTAAAAGTACTAATACCACACTGTGAAATGACTCCACTACACTGCTAAAAAGGTGTGTCTAAAAACAAGATAAAAATACTAAATCTGAGGGAAATGATCTTGCTGCATGGACAGATAATTTACCTTGACAAGATTTCTTAAATTAAGATTATTAAATCTAGAAATAAGCATGTTGAACACTTAAAATAAGAAATTAACTCTTAAAGATAAATTAAAGCTAGTTTAGGTTCCCTTGAAAAGTCCTTAAACTTTTACTCTCACGAAGGAAACCTGTGATAAACATCAGACTGACTCTCTGTCTTTGACTCAACAGGAGCTCCTGTGGTCTCAGTCTCCACTAGTCCTGCTGCACATCCTGGTGCTGAGGAGGAAGAAGAACCCACGTCGATCCCTCTGGATCCAGAAGAAGGCTCTGAATCCGTCTCCTGCTCCACAGCCGGATCGATCCTGCTCCCTAAAGCTGCCGTAGCCCCGATGGTGCTGCTGGTGGGTGGAGGCCAAGTGGTCTCCCAGCCCCCGACGCCTCCGCCGTCTGAAACAACGCAGCTGATCTTCAAACCAGCAGCTTCGCCTCAGGACGTCCCCAGTCCAGACCCCAGTCCAGACTCCAGCGTCGCCAGCGGAGTCGACTCAACGCAGGAAAAGGTCGGGTGTTTCTACGTTGTTTTTGTCTTGAAGCAGCGATCTCTTAATGTTACAGCCACTTGACCAAACAAGTCAAAAGAGGAGGGAGCTATTGTGCTTTATTATAATTTAAAAAAAGACAGACTTAGGAGGGGGAGGATGGGACGAGTGATTGTGCCAAAATAAGTTGAAATTAATATAACAAAAGAAGGCCTATTGTTGGGAAATACATTGAGGAAACCTTTAAAATTAAATTATCTGACTCCAAAACAAAATCCTCTCACCAAGTGGGAGATGTCTGAGTTCTCAGTTTAACCTCATTTTATTACAACGCGTCAAGAAATGTGCAGTTACAGAGTCTCTGGGTTCAAACTACACGTCCCTGATTACACAACAGCTGGTCAGATCATGAAGGCTGGACCAGTCTAATTTCCCTGAACCCGTTTTATAGCCTGACACAAGTTTTCTAAGAATGTAGGTAGATCTCTCCAGTAGTCGCCTCTCGATCTGCTGATTTGTCAGTTTATTCAACACGTCATGTCACCAAGCAGAGAAGACAAAACATAATATGACCTGCAGAGATGTTATTTGAGAGACAGATTTTGCAACAAACAATATCCACATAAAATATATATTTTTGTGATAATAAAATCTTACTCTAAATAGGGCAGAGAAAGTTTATGCAGATGGAGTAAATGTATTTAGTTTACCAATAGTTTAACAACAATATGAACACATGAGCATTATAGCAAAGTAGAGCTGCAACAATTATTCCATTAATCGAACAATAATCGAATATTAAATTAATCGTCAACTATTTTGATAATCCAATAATTGGTTTGAGCAGTTCTTTTAAAGACAATAAGTCCAAATTCTCTGATTTCAGCTTCTTCAATGTGAATATTTCTGGTTTCTTTGTTCCTTTTATGACAATAAACTGAATATCTCTTTGGTTTGTGGACAAAACAAGAGATTTGAGGACGTTATCTTGTGGTTTGGGAAACACTGATTGATATTTTTCTACATTTTATTGACCAAACAACTAATCGATTAATCGTTTAAATAATCAACAGATTAATCGATTATGAAAATAATCGTTAGTTGCAGCCCTATAGCAAAGCATCTTGCATGATTAATCTATAAACGCACAGAGAAAGGTTACATACACAGATAATCAGATAGTGACCCCCATCCACAGAGACAGAAGAATCTGTTATTCTGTCTCTGTTGTCTAACAGTGGTTAATAACTGGTTAGTTATTTTTTGCGTAACTCTAGATGAGACATGTAGAATAAAGTGACTTTGATTAAATGTCACTATTTAAGCTTAGATTTGAGCCTATATTTCCTTACAAAAACATTTGTCAAACATCATCAGTTGAATATCTGATGATCATTTCTGTTTTTACATTTTGTGGTTTAGGTAAACAATGTAATTTTTGCAATTTCTTTAAACCAAAAACATTCCTTCTAAGACCCAACAGCTGGTTGTTAGCAGCAGACTGAACCATCATTTATTATTATTATTTCTATGGAAAAGGAAGTGTGATGCCTGAGAAACATTTCACTGTTGTGGTGCAGATTTCATTTTGTTGAATGGAACTAACTTTTTAAAATTAAAATAAAGTTATTGTCTATTGAATCACAGATATCTGAAGAGGCACCTTCAGGGAGAACGAGGAGGACGAGGAAGCCAACTTTTAAAACTGAAGAAGGTATGAATTGATCTTCACTTGACTGCATCGATTAATAAAATCCTGTGGAAAGGAAACAAGTCTGTCTTCTCAGAGAGCAGAAGACTGTTAATGACACCAAAACATACTAGATCTGCAACAATTCATTGACAAATCGAAAAATAATCGATTATTAAATTAATCATCAACTATTTTGATAATCAAATAATTGGTTTGAGCAGTTTTTTTAAAGACAATAAGTCCAAATTCTCTGATTTCAGCTTCTTCAATGTGAATATTTCAGGTTTCTTTGTTCCTTTATGACAATAAACTGCATATCTCTTTGGTTTGTGGACAAAACGAGATTTGAGGACATCATCTTGTGGTTTGGGAAACACTCATTGATATTTTTATACATTTTATTGACCAAACAACTAATCGATTAAACGTTTAAATAATTGTCAGATTAATCGATAATGAAAATAATCGTTAATTGCAGCCCTAAAACATACACGTGCATTTTTTTTTTTGGCTTTGGGAAAAAAATATATAATTTCTACAAATACATTGACTATTCTTCTGTTTTATTTCCAGTTTTCTCTGAACAGATCACAGAAGAGAAAAATGTCAAGACCGCTGGAGTTCAGGCAAGAAAACCTCAAAGAAAAGAGTCGAGGACAGTGAAGCGATTCTCGTGCGAACTTTGTAACGCCAGTTTTCATTGGAAAGGTGAATTGAAGAAACACATGACGGTCCACAAGAAGCCTTTCCCCTGTGATCAGTGTGACAGAAGTTTCCTGGTGAAGAGGTCTCTGGAGAACCACCTCCTGCGTCACGAGACCAGTAAAGCCCCGCTGCCCTTCCCCTGTCCTCAGTGTAAACGCTCGTACCGCAGAGAGCAGTCGCTGCAGAATCATCTCAAGCGCCACGAGCGGCTGAAACCACCGAAGCCGTTCGCCTGTGACCAGTGCGGGAAAACGTACAGAATCCAGCAATCTCTGGAGAACCACCTGCTGCGCCACGAGAAGTGGAAGCAGCAGCTGAAGTGCCAGCTCTGTGACAAGACCTGCAAGAACTCGGTGCAGCTGAAGTGTCACATGACCGTACACTCGGAGGAGAGACCATTCAGCTGTGCGACATGCGGGAAGGAATTCAAGAGCAAAGACACCCTGCGTTTCCACCAGATGGTTCACTCCAACGCCAAGAAATACAAATGTACAATGTGTGAGGAGTCGTTTAAATATGCCCACTCGCTGACGGTGCACAAGAGGAAACACACAGGCATCACGCCGTTCATCTGCACCGTGTGCAACAGCTCGTACCGGACCGGCACGGCGCTGAAGAGACACAGCATCGTCCACACGGGGGAGAAACCCTTCACCTGTCACATATGTGGCGCACGCTTCAGCCTGAACAACAACCTGAAGAGGCACCTTCGCATCCACACGGGAGAGAAACCGTTCACCTGCCAGGAATGCGGCAAGAGCTTCTCGGACAACACCAAGCTCAAGTCGCACATGCTGATCCACGGCGCCAGGAAGCCGTTCATGTGTGACCTGTGTGGGAAGACCTTCCTCTTCAACTGCAGGCTGCTGATCCATCAGAGATACGTGCACGCCGACAGGAACGACGACGCGGACGGCACGTCGAGATTTTTACACGCGAGAAGGCGAAACAAGTCGTTGGTGAAGCCGTTCAGCTGCAAAATATGTCTGAAAGGTTTCAGCGCCGCCTGTTCCCTCAAACTTCATGAAAAAGGCCACAGCGAGCACAAAGAGTTCCACTGCGGCATCTGCGGGAAGTCGTTCCACAACAAGTACTCTTTCGGCTACCATCAGAGGAGCCACGCCGGAGAGAAACCTTTTGTCTGTGAGGTGTGTGGGAAGAGGTTCTTCCACGCTGGAAGTCTGAAGCAGCACGAGCGGATTCACACGGGTGAAAAACCGTACAAATGTGACCAGTGCGGCAAAGCCTTCAGAACAGACGGGAACTTCTACAGACACATGAGGATCCACACAGGAGAGAAGCCGTTTGAGTGCGTTTACTGTCACAGGAAGTTCCACCAGTCGAACCAGCTCAAGTCCCACATGCAGGTCCACACGGGGGAGAAGCTCTACTCGTGTCAGCAGTGCGGCCGCGGCTTCTCCGACTCACGGCAGCTCAAGAAGCACAGCTGTGACGGGCCGTAGGTCAGCTGATCAACAGACAGGAGAACTTAAAGGGTTAAAGGAGGACTTCACCTGCAAAGTGACCATTAAACTTAAAAAAAAAAATTCTTTTAACGCCTCCACATCGAACCAAAAGAATTAGAGACAAATCTTGATGAATTGAAGTAGGGCTGGACATGTAAATATATCAATAATATAGTGATATTTTGATATGAGTAGAGCTGCAACAATTATTCCATTAATCGAACAATAATCGATTATTAAATTAATCGTCAACTATTTTGATAATCCAATAATTGGTTTGAGCAGTTTTTTTTTAAAGACAATAAGTCCAAATTCTCTGATTTCAGCTTCTTCAATGTGAATATTTCTGGTTTCTTTGTACCTTTATGACAATAAACTGAATATCTCTTTGGTTTGTGGACAAAACAAGAGATTTGAGGACGTCATCTTGTGGTTTGGGAAACACTGATTGATATTTTTATACATTTTATTGACCAAACAACTAATCGATTAATCGTTTAAATAATCAACAGATTAATCGATCATAAAAATAATCGTTAGTTGCGGCCCTAGTTATGAGGCTAGATATCTTTCTTAGATTCTGGATATCTTAATATGGCAGCAGTGTCGTCTTTTCCTTGTTTTAAAGGCTGTTTCACAGTGAAATAATGTAATTTTCTGAACATTATTTCCACTTTAATGATGATTATTTGTCAAATCTCATTATGAAATATTCAGATATTATTGAGGTATGTGTTCCAAAAAATTGTGATATTTGAGTTTCTATCCCGGATCTAAATTGAAGTAAATGGGGGCCATGTTAAACAACAGCAATGCTATAAAACTTTATAAATAAATGGTCATTTTGCAGGTGAGGTATCCTTTTAATCTAAGGAAGTCAAATAAAAGTACTTTTTGTTTGTTTTGTTTTAAGGGAAACAACATTACTTGTATGTGGTTCCACCTTTGTTTTCAAAATATTGCTTGGCAATAAAATAACTTACTTTAATGCTAGTTTTATAGTCTGTTGTTGAGAGCTGGTACACACAAAGTAGTTTGCGCAAGATTTGTCTGTTAAGTGAAAATCTTGACTTGTGACAGCTGCACAGTGACAAAGGGATGCTTGTTTTCTTAGTAATAAACTGAACGCTTTTGTTTTGGCTGGTCAACTAAGAAGTTTTAACACTTCAGGGTTTTGGTAACTCGTCTGTTATTAATTTTGAGAGTTAAGGGTTTAATCAAAAGTAACTAATACAGTAATTGACAGTAAAAGTAGTTGCAGGGTTGAGGTTAGCAGCATTGTTTGTGGCATTTACAGCTGTTTTTATTCCATTAACCTCAGCTGTGAAAAACATAAATACAGACGTTAACCTTCAATAAATATTGATGCTGTTTAAACATCACAAAGTTAATCATGTGAACCCCAAATATTGGTTTTAATAATAGGTATTGAGGTCGTTCTGACATACAGATGATGCTGTAAATGCTTGGATGATAAATACAGCAAAGATGTCAGTTATTTTCAGCAGCTAAAGCTACTTTCCTTCACCAGTTGAGTTGATATTAAAGTGATGGTTGAGGTGGGGTTTTTTTGTTTGTTTTTTAAGATTTCTTTAATTTGTACTAATTTATGTTTGTCAATTTAAATAATCAATGAAAAGCAATTAAGATGTGATTATTTTAAAACGGAACAATTTGAAATAGTTTAATGACTTTCTGAAGTAGAGTTCTGTGCATTGTTGCATTGTGTATATAATAATATTTTTGTTTGTTATTGCAATTAAAGAATATTTGCAATCGAAGCCATTTTTAAAGAGTTTTATTTTGAAATGTTGATGTTGTGCTGCTTTCATTTCCGGGTCCAATTGCGCTCATTCTGCTGTTTGTTCACTCGGAGAGAAGTCCGTTAACGTTAAAGGGTTAAAAATGTCTGAAAATGTCGTCTTTAGTTCCGCGACAAAGTCCATCATAGAGACCGTCATTAAAGCCGCAATTGATGAGCCAAATGTGAAACGGGAGGTGAGTAAACGGTTGATACACCAGAGACTCTGTTAAACGACTCAGGCGAGTTGAAGCTGGGGGAGATGGACCAGCGGGAGGAAAACAAGTAGGAGACACAGTAACAAAGATGGCGGACTGTCGTCACAAAAAGTAGCTCACTTAAATGTTTTAAGTTCTGGGGCGGGGGGAATGACGTTCTTGGTACTTAATCAGCTGCATTGATATATAAATATCAACACTTGCACTTAGTACGGGTTTTTAATTATTATTTTTTAATAAATTGCAGCTGGTAAATGACGCGTTACCGCTTTCCAGTGATGTGGAGATTGTACTGCCGATGAAGATAAGCCATCTAATTCAGCTCTAACTAACCAAGTCCTGGATTTAGTAAAAACTGACTAAATGGAGGAGAAGCAGCTTTTGGCTCCAGCTGCTCTAGTGTGTGACTCAGTGGTTTGTGTTGAAAACAACAACAACAAGAAGAGAAGATGCCACAAAATGCCCCTCACAAAGCTGAAAAAGGGTTTCTGTTTTTATCACATGAAAAGTTGACTATTTTACAGTAAAAAATAGATATAAAGAAGAATAAAGGAAAGGAACATTTAGAAATTAATTCATGACATACATGTATGTCCTATTTAATTATAATGTGTTTAATTGAATAATTATATTTATCAGCTCTGTAAACTTTCATTTAGTTAATCATACATTAATCATGGATTATTTATTACTTATTTATGTAAACATTTATTTCTACATTTTAACTGGGTCTCCTTACTGTTCTCTTTACTAAGAAACATCTAAATATATGACATCACTATATTTTTATTGAGGCATTATTGTGATGTTCCTTTTTCCTGTGGAAGTGGTTTTACTGGCCGGCCTGGAACCGGGGACCTTTCCCCCGCTCATCTATTGGTTGATGATTGTGTTACGTCACTGAGACTTGAGATAATATCAAACAGGTTTGATATGATCCAAACCAAGACTAGGAAAAGACTGATATGAAACAGAGCAGATTACTGCCTTAAACTTAACCATGGAGATGACGGGATCGCCGTGACTCCAGTAAAACTCCTATATTTACTAAGGAACTGGGGACATCTGTTGGTGGAAGCCCAGCATTAGTTTGGTTGTTATCCACTAATTTATCAGAAGTTTAGATTCAACCTTGAAAGATTTATATGGGCATTTAAAAGACAGATTGTGTATGGCAGTACATGTATGTGTGTCCACCATAAATACATTTGACACTTCCTAATAGATGATTTATAATAAACTGTGCTGACTGCTTTATGTTAATCCTCACAGACAGATTTTGACAGTTTTGTGGAAATGTTGGTACGGGAGGCAATGAGAAAGATCCATGCCATTTTCTCCCAACTGTCCTCTGTGCTGCAAAACGAAAACAAGAGTCTGAAGGCCGAAGTGGAGCGGCTGGAGAGCGAGCTGAACACGACGACTGAAGACTTTCAGAACGCCAGAACATGGAGAGAAAATGTCCTGAACGGCTGTCCGGTCCTGTTTGAGCAGAGCGGCTTGCTCTGTACGTTGAAGCCTTTTGGGAAGTTGAAAAGAAACACAGATGAACTAACAGAGGCAGAAACAGAAACAGCTGCTGCTGCTGCTGGGATGGAGAGTGGTAAGTTTTAACTAAATACTAACCATCCAGGTCAGTCCTTCTGTTTGTACTAGTGATGGGAATTTTGTCTCTTTCTAGTGATCTGGATCATTTGTCTCAGTTCACCAAGAAGAGCCGCTCTTTCGGCTCCCAAATGGCTCTACATTTTACCACTTATACCTTTTATAAATCAGCCAAATTTAGTTTGAAGAACCACTCTGCTACACAAAGCAGATAGAAAATGCCTTTAAAAACACAAGCTTAGAAATTAAAAAAGGTATTGACATTTTTTTTATTTAAACACACACATCTAACAAAACAAGTAAAGTACTGAAAAAATATAATACAGCAATCAAGTAAATGTGCTTTGTTAATGCCAACTACTGACATCTGGACAAAAAAACGAACAAAATGTTTTTGTTATAGAGTAAAAATAATAATAAATAAGCAACATATTAAAAAGAAATATAATACAATGTGCAAAACAGCAGCATCCAATAGTTTTATGTGTCTCTATGAACTAACCACCATCATCTATCTAACTGGAACTTTTTATTAGTTTTTTCAGGGCAGATTGAGAAAGACCAGTTATATTATATTGTATTATATTATATTATATTACATCATACTTTATTATATTATATATATTATATTATTTCTGTCATTGTCACGTTTCAGCACTCGTTCACAACCAACACATCACTAATTTGTACTCGGCACTATATGACACACACTCTAAACAGTCGCCGTTTGGTTTTGATCAGGGCAGTAAAACAACTTTGTTAGGTTTAGGCACAAAAACTACATTGTACTTGGTGCAGTTTAGGGGGAAAATAGTTGTTATTGCATTTTCAGTGGACTAACTGACTAATATTTTTTTCTTTGCATTATTTTAGTTTTCATTTCTGGTTCAGATGATGGAGAGGCAACGAAGGACGTGTTATCACCAGCTAACAGACAAGGTGAGATTTTAAATTGTATATGTGGAAGTATTACACATTAATAAGACAAAAGTGTTATGTAATGATGTGAAGGACACCTTGATTTAACATTATGTATGTTTTAACATGTCATTGCTGAGTTTATTGAGTCATAACAGCATACCTTAATCAAAAATTTGAATTATTTGTGTCAAGCTGGGAAAACTGGGTTTACTTTATTTTTGCGAGTCTATGATAATATGGTTAAGGAGGAAAAGACCGCTCTCTTTGTTCATATTTTTCATTATTTATCTTTTTATCTGTCACAAGTGTTAAAATTTCAGACACCGGATGATGTAGCACACATAATAATTCTCATTTATGGGTTTGTGTATTTGGGTTTAAACATAATCTTTTCATCTACACAATTACTTTAATTGTAATTATCGATGAAGTAATCATAATATATAATAAAAAATAAATATAAATCATAATGAAAACACACTCAAAGTTAATATAACAGCTGGTAAAAAAAGTTTCAATATACATAAATATATGTATTTATTTGCATTTATATGTATATACATACATATAAATGAATTTATAGTAACAATTTGGACGGAGTGACAAAGGCTTTGAGAGTCTGGAATATTTTGATTTCGGTATCTTAAATGCTTGAAATTTGCTTTAATTTGACTCTTAAGTTGCTGTGTGAACCCTGTAATAAAAAAAGAAAACATTATGTCAAATCCCAGTCTTTTAAATACAAATTATATATTTTATTATAACAAAAAAAAAAGAATATATATATATATATATATATTTTATCTTTAATTTTGTAAAAATTAACAAAATTTAACAATTTTACTCCCTCACCATTACACGTTTATTGTCAAATATTGGGACTTTTATTTTTGTTTAAAAAATAATTTTGATTATATAATTTTATTGAGGATAACAAAGTATGTTATCTGAAAAAACGATGAAAAATGTGATGAGTGACCTGCTGCGTGTCTTTCTATTGGACGTGGAGCCAAAAATGTAGGTTGAAAAGTTAAATGTTAACAATCGCTGCGTTTGGTGGCTAAAGGCAGCAAATAGCATCCCTGTTTGAATAATGTATATATGATTTTTTTTATTTGGAATGTGTTTATTTTGTAGATATAATAATTGTATTACTAACAGCTGCCGAATATTAGTCTTACTCTTTGTGTGATCATTTCTTTTCTTCTCCTGTCTAGACGCTGCAGCAGTTTGTACCCAAACAAACACAGCAGAATCCAAAAATGCTGAGGGCCAAGTCAGAGCGAGAGGGAAAGTCTTTGTGTGTGACGTCTGCAACAAGAGCTTCAACCGACAGTTTCATCTAAAGAAGCACATGAACTCTCACAAAGAACAGAGGCCGTTCTCCTGCGACCAGTGCCCCAGAAAATTCAGGAATATGGAAACTTTTGAGTATCACCTTCTGCGGCACGAGGAGATGAAGTACGATACGTTCAAGTGTCAGACCTGTGAGAGGACGTTTAAAACAAATATGCAGCTGAAGACGCACCAGCTGGTTCACACAGACGTCAGGCCGTTTATCTGCTCCACTTGTGGGAAAGCCTTCAAAACCAAACGCAACCTGCACGCTCACCAGGTCGTTCACACAGTGGAAAAGCCACACAAATGCAGCGTGTGCGGGGAAGGTTTCAGGTACGCCTTCACGCTGCAGTGCCATCAAAGCGTTCATACCGGCGAACATCCTTACAAATGCACCGTGTGTGGCAAAGCTTTCGTAAAGAAGAGGTCGCTGAGGACGCACCAGTCGGTCCACAGAGGGAAAACGTTCACATGTGAGACATGTGGAGCGGGTTTCACCCTGCAACACAACCTGAAGAGACACATCCGCATTCACACAGGTGAGAAACCGTTCACATGTAAAGTCTGCGGGAAGAGTTTCATTCAGGACAACAAGCTGAAAGCTCACATGCTTCTTCACGGTGCCTCAAAGTCGTTTATGTGTGATCTTTGCGGAAAGACGTTTCTTTACAACTGCCAGCTGCAGAAACACCAGAAAGTAACTCACGATGAGAGACAAGGGCAGATCGTCAGACGAAGAACTCCAGATCGAGCTCACCGCAGAGTCATCTGTCGGCAGGACAGAACCACGATAGACGTGACGCCGTTTAGCTGCAAGACCTGCCGCAAGGGCTTTGACACCGCGAGTTCCCTGAAGAGACACGAGCTCATTCACACGGGTCCGATGCAATACAACTGCGACAAATGCGGGAAGTCTTTCTTCTACAAAGCGACGTACGACTACCACCAAAGGATTCACTCTGGAGAACGACCGTTTGGTTGTGACGTGTGCGGGAAGAGGTTCATCATCCTTCAGGCTCTCAAGTCCCACAAACTGCAGCACTCTGGAGAGAAACCGTACAAATGTGAGCAGTGCGGAAAGGCCTTCAGGATCTACACAAACTACCGCAGACACCTACGGGTCCACACGGGGGAGAAGCCGTACGAGTGTGAGGTTTGTGGAGTGAGGTTCAGGCAGCTTGGACACGTCAAGTTTCACATGCAAGTTCACACGGGAGAGAAGCCGTACTACTGCAGCAGCTGTGGACTCGGATTCTCAGACTCAAGGCTGCTCAAGAGACACAACTGTGCTGAGAAATGTCAGAAAATGTAAGGAAGCACAGTAACCACATTCTGAAACTTTTTTATATTCATCCCTGTGGTAGAGCTAAAAGTTCCTTTAACTTGAACCAAAACCACCAAACACTTGTATTGAAACTCCAAACAGATAAATTCAGTTTAAATAAAGGTTTTCAACAATGCAGCATTCATCTCTGCTTACGCTATCTCCACTATTTTTCTTCTTTTTTTAGTTCACGCAAAGGCACCATTGCGGCTTCCTGAGTCTTTGCTCAGCCCACCATGATTGTGATTGGTTGAGGGGAAATACAAATATGCCAGAATGTTGTTTCCCCTATACTGTCATACAAAGTCTAACTGCAGTAACTACATTTTTGGTCAAAATTTAGTTATAACTGAAAATTAACTCCTTGATGTCTGTTTTATATTGTGACAAAGTTTTAGATTTTAATTTTGCTTTATTTCAGAGAAATAATTATATAAAAACCACAAAGTCCAACTCAAAACCAAGCAGTAATTGCACTTACCATGGTCTGCTTTGGATATAGATATGAATTTAAACATAAAAATAATATAAATTATACATTTATTTGATAGGGAAATCATTATCTAGATAGTGATCAAGTAAAAAAGTGAGATAAAATTATATTACTTTTTTTTTTTTTTTTTTTTCACTGAAAATATACGTATACTGTAGCACACACACTTAACACAAGTTAATCACTTAATCACAAGTCAAAACAGTGCTAAATTTGGCTGAATTATAAAAGGTATAAGTGGTCAAATGAAGAGCCATTTGGGAGCTGAAAGAGCAGCTCTTCTTGGTGAGCTGAGACAAATGATCCAGATCACTAAAAAGAGACAAAATTCCCGTCACTAGTTTGTATTATTGAGCACCTAGAACCTGGAATTAAAAAAAAAATCTCAATATCTCAATTTTATTGTGAGGTCAATTTAAATAAAATAAAAATTGTGTCTCTACTTTAATGTATTTCCAAGGTTGATTGAATATATGAATTAATTAATAACTCTTCTAATACTGTTGTTTGCTGAAGAAGGGAAGCTTTTATTTTGAAGAGCGTGAACTGGGAACAGGAAGTAGGGCTCCTTGTTATGGTTACTTAGTGGCTCCAAAGCGACATTATTGTAGCAGAAAAACCTGTTAGTGTTGTGATTCAGTCATCGGACAGACATTATATTTACAGCTGACATATTAATATTCATAATGTGTGAGCTGGAGGAGCAGCTGGGCTCCATCCTGGAGGTAATGGTCAACAACACGGTGACAGAAATCACCAAAGTTATCTGCGGCTCCGCTTCAACAGAAAACACTCCGAGGAGCCCGGAGGAGTCCGAAAACACCGACAGGAGCCCGGAGGAGAAGGTACGTTCACCTGGAGGTCAGAGAGTCTGACAGAGACCGGGTCGGTGTCCGTTAACGGAACATCCTCCGGTGTTGATGCTCTCATAGATCTCTATGGGAGCTCCCTCCTTCTACCGGCTGAGCATAGAAATAGAAGAGCTAGCTTTAGTTAGCCTCCAACCGTTAGCGTTAAACTTAAACTACCAGTCACTATGTGGCGGCTGGAGATCATATTAAGACTAAAATCACTTTAAATATGCAGCTCTGGTTGGTCAGAGACTGAAGAATCCATCTTTGATCGCCATCTTTAGTTTAGAGCAGGTCTGGGCCTTTCTACCTGCTGTAGGTCTACAAGGTTCAGCTACAGGTTTCACTCAACCTGGACCTTCATATGCTACCTATACAAATATAAAATAAAACACAGAAACCCAGCGAATCAGAAGACTTTATAAAGATTTGGGAAAGTTTTTAGTCTCACACTGAGATTTTAGACAGACTGTCAATCTAGCAGGGGAACTATTTACAAGACTACAACTAGGAGAGAGAGAGGAGGAGGAGACGAGGAAAGAAAGGAGGAGGAGAGAGAGAGGAGGAAGAGGAGATGAGGAGGAGGAAGACGAGGAGAGGAGAAGGAGGGGAGGAGGAGGAGAGCAGAGGAGAGAGGAGGAGAAGGTTATTATAGTTGGCGAAAACTAGAATTGAAAAAACATTTTCAGTAACTGAAATAAAAAACGAGAGTTTAAAAAAAAAACGATAACTAACTGAAACTGTATTTTGTGGTTACAAAACTAACTAAAATTATAGTGAAAATGTCCTTCGTTTTCATCTTTGTCAACTTTTTTATTAAGTAAACCTTTTTGGTTGATATGAAATCTATTTAATCTATCTGGTTTTATGACTTAATAAACTTATTGGGGCTGAGATGGATCAGACAAAGGAAATAAAGGAACATGTATTGTGACTTTTTTTTAATCTGGCACCCAACAAATATCCCATTACAAAAAACTAAAACTAATAAAAACTAAACTAAAGCTAAGCATTTTCCAAAAAAATAAAAACTAATAAAAACTAGCAAACTCACTTTAAAAACTAATTAAAACGAACTGAATTTGAAAACAAAAAAATCATAACGAAATAAAACTAAAACTAATGAAAAATCCCAAACTATTATAACCTTGATACTTGAGAGAACTTACAAGTACAGTATTTGAATAAATGTACTTAGTTAAATTCCACATTGTTTTCCTAAAATACATATATTAAGAATAATAAAAGTCTTAATTGGTCTCAAGAAAACAGGAACAAGATCATCATAATATCACTCACTATGACCTGTTTATATCTTGTTTCAGGTGTTCCAGGTCAGTGTGTTCATGACGTCTCAGGCTCGAGACGCTGTGGAGAAGATCTGTCAGCTGTTCCACGACTGTTCCTCTCTGCTGCAGTTAGAGGTACCTCACTTCACCACGCTGCTCCTCTTTGTGAAAGTCAATCTTATATATTTTGGTATTATCGGGAGAAAGGATGTCATTATATAAGGATCCTATTACAGCATCTTCTCTTGATGCTGAAGTCATTTTTAACTTCAGAGCTACAGCCTTTGAAAGACAGAAGCTGTATCCCAAAGTCAAGGAAGGATCCTACCAAGGAAGGATCCTACCAAGGAAGGATCCTACCAAGGAAGGATCCAGAATGTCTGCAAAGATCTGCTGTGGTCCAGTGGCTGTCTTAACCCTTTCACCCCTTTTTGTATCCATCTAGTAATAAAACAATACAAAAAATTACAAACCACATTCTCTTAAAATGGTAAAAATATTAGTATACCAGCATTTGTCATTTTGTTAAAAATGGAATTAATTGTGATAGTCATGATTTCCACGTATTTATTCTATATAATTGCCATATTTACATGGAAATCATCTCAGAGAGTGACAAAAACTACATTCTTAATTAATTATTTCAGCATATTTATGATTGAATAACATTAAATGTTTCACATTTACAGCAATAAATGGTCAGAAGTTATGATTTCATAGCACATTGTTCATAATAACGACATTAGCTTAATACCGCTAAGCTAACCATAAAGCGCCAAATCAACCATGTGGTTGAGATAGTTTTTAAAAAATTATTATACATTCATTTCATTTTTTTTTTTTGAATCATTTAACATTATTCTGTTCAGTAAGGCGTCTGACTGATGATATGTCAAAAAAATTACCTACTTTTCAAAATTTCACCAAAAACAGGTCAAATGTCTGGAGTGATTTTCTTGTTTCTGATTTCCTGGTTGGAGGCGGGACTAAGAGGCATTTAACTATTTAAAGACACAGTGACATCTAGCAGATTTTTTTTAGAAAAACAAACCTCAGCCAAGTGGTAGAGAAGTTCAATCAGGTGGATATCAGTTCAACACTCCTTTCATTGAAATATGGTTACTCAAAGTGTGCTCTACCATATGGTTGAGCAGGCAGTTTAAACGTTTGTCTTCGTAGGTCACACAGGGTGTTGCAGAGATGGAGGACCTGAGGAGGAGACTGGAGGTGGCAGAGATGAAGCTGAAGCTGGTGCTGGAGGGCAGCGAAGGCCAGAAGGAGGTGGAGGAGCTGACGGAGGAGAGCAGCAGAGAGAAGGAGGTCAGGAGGCCTCCGACCAACGGAGCAGAAGGAGAGAGCGTCCAGAGCTCAGGGAGGAAGAGTCGCAGAGGTGATGACATCACTCTTTCTGTTCTTAATTAAACATCAAGTGGAAAATTGGATGTGTGGCTCACACTGTAAAAATCAACTGACAAAAACAAGAAATAAATAACTAGAATTAAGCAAATACATGCTCGAAACAAGTAAAAGTATCTGCCAGTGCAGTAAGTGAATGTTTCTTTGTAAGAATTATTTAAATAAGTAAAAAATATCTAGGCACTGGAAAAAACAATGATAGCTTGAAATAAATCCAAATATACTTATTTTGAGCAATTGTGGCTTCAAAAGCCCAACTGTAGTGACATTAAAATAAGCCAGTAATACTTAAAACGAGCATGTTTTGGTGGTAGAAAATGCTTTAAAAATAACATTTAAACTACATGTAACTAAAACTCTCAACTAGAACCAATATTTTTAGGTAAAAACTCACCATATTCAACAGTTAAATAGCTTGAAAAACATGAAAAAATCTCACAATGTCAATCCTAAAAAGAAGTCTTTACACAATAAGATAATTATATAAGCACATAATGATACTAATACTAATTATTAAATAAGCACATAAAGCTATGGTCAGTAGGTAAATTATACTCAAAACAATATAATTAAGATACTATTGCTAGATATGTAAGTAGTTGTGCTGTCTTGATCGTCTCTCTTATTCCTTCTCTGCTGTTTGATGAAGCAGATATTAACACAAAAAAAATGATTAATGAAATGAAAAAAAAATGAAACATTCTTTTCTTTTCCTCCCAGTTGTTTCTAGCAGCGATGCTGAAGTGAAGAGATCTCCTATAATCCACCTGTGGAAAGGCCGAACTTATGAGGTAAATCTCATCTTGTTTTATGTCCATGTTCTTACATCCTTTTTTTTTTTTTTTTTTTTGTTGAACGGTTTGATGTTGGTCAGTGCAAAGAAGTCTGACACTCACAAAGTTTTGAGCACAAAAGAACATTAAATTATGTGGACAGCCATATCATATTTATTTTCAGTCCTGTAGACCACCCAGGCACATTTTTTTAACTCTTAAATGTATCCAAATTCTCTGTTCTCAGGACAGCATCCAGCCTGTAATAATAAAGGAGGAAGGACTGGAGGCTTTTGCCGACCAGGCGTCCTCTGATTCTGGTCAGTACCGAGACGAGGCGGGCCACGACGATGAGGACGACCCAGACTACCAGGTAGCTCTCACAACCTCCTTATTTATTTGTTTTTTTATGCCTGTTGTGGAAAAATAGTGTTAGATTCTTGATATTTTAAAACAATAAACATTCATAGCACAATAAATTAAATCTTGTTTCAGAGACACATGAGCAGAAAACCCAACTGCAGGAGGTTATAATGTGTATTTTGCATGACAAGTTTCTAACTGGCTGTATTCACAATCCGTTTCTTTGAAGTTTCTCTTTGATCATGTAAGACTGAAATTCTGTATATAAGGGGGAAAGTTTCTTTTGTCGGCAAAGAACGCTGAAGAACTTTCTCTCCGTGCATGTGACTAAAGGTTGCTGCATTTTTCTTCAGAGGCTTAGAAACACTCAATATTTTGGGAAGGAACTGCAACTACACTGTGTGGAACTGGTTTTTATTGTTGTTGTTGTTTTTTCTGATTACCTTGTTTGTGTCCTTTTATTATGTCAAAAATATATATATGGTCTTCTTATGCTAAATTAAGAATGATCTTTTAAATGTGTGGAGAACTTGTATAATGACCTGTTTGGACCTGTTAATAGAGATTTTTTTGCATTTTGGACACCAAAAACAAGAAAGAGAGTTAATTTTTAGGAGGAAATATATAAACAATCTGTGCAATTTTTCTGTTAGTTGGAGCCAGAAGATCCAGATGACGCCGATCCAGGATTCACCACCAGACCCAAGCGTGTTTTAAAGCCCAAATCCCATCGAGGACGAGGGAAGAAGGAAGGTCTGAACCAGCAGCCTTTGAGTTGCAAACACTGCAGGAAAACCTTCACCAAGCTGCTGCAGCTCAAAGCCCACCAGGTGGTCCACGGGGCCAACACAGAGAAACCCTTCCACTGCTCCCAGTGTGGCCGAGGCTTTTCATTCCAGCGGAGCCTCAATGCTCACATGCTGCTGCATACAGGTGAGTGTGGTAGTACAGTGCAGGAGGAGTCACTTGATTTATGTCAAATCATTAAAAATGCTTATTATAGTAAGGCTGTTTCCACTACCGCCCAATACCCAGAATGAGGCGGGTCTCACTCGCCGATACACCCCTAATTTGAATACAAGCCGTCCTAGCGGTCTTTTGACTGGACTTTTTTTTGTCCCTGTTGAAGAGCAGGGCCGTTTTTCTCCCCTCAAAAAAGCCTGGTTGCTGATTGGATAGAACGATAAGCAGGATGTGAAGGAGTACTCTACACGACAACATGCACTATTTGAGTTGAAGCAGCACAGTCCTCCTGCAGCAGTCTCTCCCAGCTGCAGAGCCGGAGGGGATGTTAACCCCTTAGCATGTGATCACGGTCGAAACTGTCGCTAAAAGATTACGCGCCGATTGAAAACCATACGTCACCTCCAGAGTCTCTAAATCCCTCTGGAGGCCTTTTTGTAATGGAGACACGCAGAGTGAGCGGACATTAGAGAGGGCGTGGCCTGAGACTTTCCCGGTGGCCACTCTTCCCCCTAAAGGAAACACGCCTTATGGGAGCATGTTATTTTTCTGTATGCCATATTCCATTACTCTTATTGTTCTAATCTCTTCCATATCCAGGTGAAAGACCACACACCTGTGATGTGTGTGGGAAGGGTTTCACCCTGAAGCAGCTGCTGAGAAACCACCAGCGTCTTCACGCCGAGGTCCGGCCGTTTCGCTGTGAACAGTGCGGGAAGAGCTTCTACCGAGCCCACGGGCTGAAAATGCATCAGATGGTCCACACAGGAGAGCGGGCCTTCAACTGTCAGTTCTGCAGCAAAAGCTTCACAATACAAGGTAACCTGCAGCGCCACCTGCGCATCCACACGGGGGAGAAGCCGTTCAGGTGTGAGACTTGTGGCAAAAGCTTCAACCAAGCGGACACTCTGAAAGGCCACCAGCGGATTCACACCGGGGAGCGTCCGTTCACCTGCGAGACCTGCGGCAAATGTTTCATCCAGAAGAGTGCCTTGAAGACGCACCAGAAGACTTCTCACTCAGAGAACCAGAACTCTTTGGCATGTGTTGCGTGTGGAACCACGGTGGCCTGCGTCGACTCACTTCGCAAACACATCCAGACACACGCTGCCACTATCCCCTGTACGTGTGTGCTGTGCGGCCGGCGGCTCAGCTCCATCACAGACCTGCGCTCGCACCAGCAGCACCACACAGTGGTCCGGCCTCACAGCTGTGGGCTCTGTGGGAAGAGTTTCAAGTCGTCCAGTTACCTGAAGATCCACCTGAAGACTCACAGCGGGGAGAAACCCTTCTCCTGCGACATCTGCGGTCGCATGTTTACACAGCACAGCAGCCTTAAAACACACCAGGTAGGTTGATTCAGTGTTGTGTTTATGATGGACGGGTTCAACACACTGAAACAAATTGGAGTGACATTTACTTAAAAAAAGCTAGGCAAGTTTTTCCACACAGAAAGTGTTTGTAATCTTTACTCAGGCTGTTTCTTAGTAATATTTATTTAATAGAACCACTTATTTTTTTTAATGAAATTTCACAAGTAAATTGCAGATTCACTGACGTCCCTCAATTACATTTTACTATTTATAATTAAGCCAATGAACTGGTTTAGTGAATATTACTTGGAACAAATGATTCAATTTACAGACAAAACTGAGGACACATAATAACAAACAATCACTAAGTAATGCACTACATGAAAAACTGCTATTTTAAAGTAAAAGCATTGAATTCGTATTTCTTTGTAGAATTTATATAGATGATTGAAATAATAATTACAGGGCCAAAAATTCTATTTTTTTCAGTGCAGTAACATAAAAAGATATACTCAACAGTCATGTGTTGTGTTTGACAAAGAAACAGATAGATGTTGCTGGTTTGTAGCAACATTAATGTTTGAGCAGCTCAGAAAAAGGTAGGACTAGTTTCCTAAAAACCAGCAACAGGCAAGCAAAGAGTTTTTGAAAAAACTACATTTTTAGGTACTTTTTATTAAACATCAAGCCAACAGATACATTATTACCCACAGACGTCATATTGAGATGACACAGAAAGCTTCTGTGTGGTTACAAATGCAACAAACTAAACTTCCTGTCAACATTTAACAGGCTGAATTAGATTTACATTAAATTGGGGCAGCTTGTTCAATGCAACTTGGAACACTTGTAGAAAAAAGAAAAAAAGGAAGATAAGTTTAGGATAACACTACGAAACACTTCTCACAGTATAGTGATGGGAATTTTGTCTCTTTCTAGTGATCTGGATCATTTGTCTCAGCTCACCAAGAAGAGCCGCTCTTTGGCTCCCAAATGGCTCTTCATTTGGCCACTTACACCTTTTATAATTCAGACAAATGTACTTAAATTTCAATAAATTGCTGTAGCCAATTGTATTTACAGTTGTAAAATCCCTTGTTAACTCTCTAACTGGTTGAAGAACCACTCTGCTACACAAAGCAGATAGAAAATGCCTATACAAACATAAGCATAGAAATTAAAAAAGGACAGCTATTGACATTTTATTTTTTTATTCAAACACACACACCTAACAAAACAAGTAAAGGACTGAAAAAATAGAAATTAAATACAGCAATCAAGTAAATGTGATTTGTTAATGCCAACAACTGACATCTGGACAAAAGAAAATGTTTTTGTTATAGAGTAAAAATAATAAAACATAAGCAACATAATAAAAATAAATATAATACAATGTGCAAAACAGTTTTAGGTCTCTATGAACTAATCATCATCATCTATCTAACTGGAACTTCTTTATTATTTTTTTCAGGGCAGATTGGCATTTAGAAGACCAATTATATATATTATATTAACATTTTTCTTTCCCTCCAAAGATTGTCCACACAGGAGAGAAACCATTCAGCTGTGACACATGTGGGAAATGTTTCAGCAACACAGGAAACCTGAACAGGCACCAGCGGATCCACACGGGGGAGAAACCGTTCAGCTGTGACACGTGTGGACGCAGCTTCAACCAGGGCAACAGCCTGAAAGCCCACCAGCAGATCCACACCGGGGAGAAACAGTTCATGTGTGACAAGTGTGGCAAGAGTTTCTCCTACCTGAGGAACCTGAAGGACCACAAATGTTTCTACGTCTAGTGACGGTGAGAGAGCAGAAGGTGAGGGCCCTGTAGTTGCTGAGGAATAAATGAGTGGATCGATAAAAAACGAAGACTTTGCTGTGAAAGTGGTTTTGATCATCATGGAGTTGGGGTTTCTAGATTTGATTTGTTTCACCTCGAAGATATCCAGAAGGAAAGTGGTAGAGATAGATGCAGTGTGAGTTCAGATTAGTGCACTGCAAAAACGGTGTGTCTAAAAACCAGATAAAATCACTAAATCTGAGGGAAATGATCTTGCTGCATGGACAGATAATTAGAGAAAGAAGAAAAGAAATTAACTCTTAAAACAAGATAAATGATCTAACACTTCTAAATCTAGAGTTTTTTTTATATCTTGGTAAGAAACAAATAATTTGCAGTGCACACTGTTTGCTTTAAGAGTTAATTTCTTATTTAAACCCATTTAGGCCTAAAATGCCTGGACAAAATGCCTGTAAAACCTCTGGGCGATTTTAAAATAAGCCCCTAAAACCTGAAGTTTTTCTGTAAATTCAACAGAAGTGTCAACGCTTCTACTAAATAATAGATTTGTCAGCCTCTGTAGCAGATAGAAATGACATTCAAAACATATTTGAGAGCTTATACCTATATGTGGCTTTCATGCATGAGAAGTTGAGTTTATTTGTCCAAACCTTCAATAAAGTTTTTTTTTTTTTTAAATCAATTTGTTGCATTGCGACACTCCCACATGTATTCTGATGCTTTTCGTTGGCCAAGAGACCGAAAATAGGTGGAAAAACTACAAATACTACAAAACGACGTATCCGCTTTCCCTGCTTTAATGGTAGAATAACACAACAGCGCCCCCGGTTTTAATGGTAGAAATGCGGTAATGCTTTCCCGCCTTAAATGGGTTAAGCATACAACATGCTTATTTCTAGATTTAATCATCTTAATTTAAGAAATCTTGTCAAGTGAAATTATCTGTCCATGCAGCAAGATCATTTCCCTCAGATTTAGTGTTTTTATCTTGTTTTCAGACACACATTTTTTGCAGTGTGAACAAATACATGAACAAGCTTTAAGTGACAATGTGGAGACAGTAACTGTGGACACCATCTTTCTATCTTTGTCAAGGTTTAAGAGGCCTGGCTGAGCACCTTCCTTGTGTTTAAACTTTAAGACATTTACTTAGAATGACTACGTTTACATGCAAAAAATATATCGATTTTCGCCCGTACTGTGAAAAGGACAATATTTATATTATATATATATATATATATATATATATATATATATATATATATATATATATATAGCTATATACACGGTCAATAAAAAAAGGGCAGTAACTAACAGTCGTGGTCGATTAATCTGTCGATTATTTTTCACGAGTAAACAATCCTTAGTTTGGTCTATGAAACGTCAGAAAATGGTGAAAAAACGTTGATCAGTGTTTCCTAAAGCACAGGATGAGGTCTGAAATGTAATTTTCACAACTCAAAGATAGAAACCTTCTTGTTTAGAGTTGCTCTGAAAATGTTCCTGTATCCATCTAAGCTAAGGACTCTCAGCTAGACATTTTAACACTTTAACCCTCCTGTTTGACATTTGGATGTTTTCCATCAAACTGCCACAATATAACATGAATAAATTCCCCAAGTGTAAAACTTTTAAAATTTAGTTGGTTAAGATGATGTCATTTATATGTATATTTTATGCTTCAGTTTTGACCAATGATGGTGAAGAAGGTGAAGCTAAGTTAGGAGCTGAGAATACTACCCCCAAAAAACAGACTAATATTGGTATATCCACATGTCCTTATTGGAAAATTTGGATAATCCAAAAAGAATGTTGTGTTTATATCAAATTCAGAATAAAAAGTGGGATATTAGTGTGCATGTAAACGTAGTCAGTGTTTTCCAGACTGACTTGTAAAGAGTGAAACAGGAATGACAACATGAATAAGGTACAAAAACAAAACAATAATAACAAAAGAAAAGAGTCCGAACCAAGTTTATTAAAGTTAATGAAAACTAACGAAATAACAAAAACTAGAATTGAAAAACATTTTTGTTAAATGAAATAAAAATAAAAACTAGAGTTTTAAAAAAACCAAAAAAAACAATAACTAACTGAAACTGTATTTTGTGGTTCTAAAACTAACTAAAATTATAGTGAAAATGTCCTTCGTTTTCATCTTTGTCAACTTTTTTCATACGTTAATCTTTTTGGTTGAAATGAAATCTATTTAATCTATCTGGTTTTATGACTTAATAAACTTATTGGCTGAGATGGATCAGACAAAGGAAATAAAGGAAACATTTATTGTGATCTTATTGAATCTGGCACCCAACAAATACCCCATTACAAAACAACTAAAACTAACATTAAAACTAATAAAAACTAAGCTAAAATGAGCAAACTCACTCTAAAAACTCATTAAAACTAACTGAATTTTAAAACAAAAAATTCACAACAAAATTAAAACTAAAACTAATGAAAAATCCAAAACTATTATAACCTTGGTTCGAACTAAGGAGAACAGTCAAAGATTTTTTTTTTTTTTTTTAAATGAGCACCTAACTGACAGGAAAGATGTACGTTCCAGTATCTATACTACTACGACACTATTTAGTATGCCAGAGAAAGATTCGGTACGTCTAAATACATAGTATCTTTAATGCAGGATGCCAAAACTAGCCGGATGTCCGACTACATCTGGTCACATTTAGCTTTTCCGGTGATTCTGACCTGCAAACCTCTGCTCAGCACACAGGGAGACACAGTCAATCCCTCCTGGTCCACCACCACGGGACATCAGAAACAAATGTACAGTATTTAGAGAGAGACGGTTCACTGCAAAAAAGGTGTGTTAAAAACAAGTAAATCTGAGGGAAATGATCTTGCTGCATGGACAGATAATTTCACTTGACAAGATCTCTTAAATTAAATATTAATTATTAAATCTAGAAATAAGCATGTTGAACGCTTGAAATAAGAAATTAACTCTTAAAACAAGATAAATGATCTAACACTTCTAAATCGAAAGTTTTTTTTTATCTTGGTAAGAAACAAATAATTATCAGGTCACTCTGCTCGGGCCAGTTCATCAATGCTGGCAGCTTTAATTTATCTTGTTTTAAGAGTTAATTTCTTATTTTAAGCGTTCAACATGCTTATTTCTAGATTTAATAATCTTAATTTTTTTTTTTTTTAAGATATTTTTTTGGGCATTTTGTAACTTTATTGACAGGAGAGATATTGAGAGTGAAAGGGGGAGACAGAGGGGAAGGCATGCGGGAAAGGGCTCCGAGCCGGATTCGAACCTGGGCCGCCCGCTTACGAGGACTGGGCCTCTGTGGTACGCGCTCTACCAGGTGTGCCACCGGGAACGCCCTAATAATCTTAATTTAATCTTTATCTTGTCAAGTGAAATTATCTGTCCATGCAGAAAGATCATTTCCCTCAGATTTAGTGTTTTTATCTTGTTTTTAGACACACCTATTTTGCAGTGTTCATTTTTTGACTCAATTTGAATTGTGTCATGAACTACACGTTTGTTAATTTAAATAGATCATTTCTACGAGTCAAGACAGTTGCATTTTTGTCACTAAACTGTATAAGACTGAAAATATGTAATTAGTAACACTAAAGTCATGTATTTGCTCGTTCTTTTTAAATAAAAAGACCAAAGCTAAATGAAACACATGACTTCAGTGTGACATATATTGTGCAGATGTGAGAAATGTATTTCACTGAGTGGATTCACGCAAAACTAAATGGTACAAGGACAAACTTCTACTTTATTGGCTTGCAAAAATATATTTTAGATTGACTGTGTAATTCATGGCACTATTCAAACAAGATTTTTTTTTTTAAACGTCTCTTTCGCCATTGACTGCTGTACATTATTTTTTCGATCTTGTTAAATTAAACCAAAAACAGGTTTACAAGCTAAAATCTCTGATAACTATGGGAATTACTGACATTTTTCATTTCCAAAGTATCATGATATCATTGGAGCCTTTAGATTTTAGAAAAGTCTGGGTGAAGGTTTAAGAAAATGACTGTAAGCTTCTTAACTTTTTGAACATGTTGCGAAGGACTGAAGTGAAATCATCATTTGGATCTGTGTACGACAACAACACCACAGTAGTAAGAGTAGACTTATTAAAGATCAGCTATAAAGACTTTAACATTTGATTACTTTCAGAGGATTCATAAACAATCTTACTTACAAATCTAAAATTGAGCAGTATTTTTCTGACAATGTCAAATTTTAAAATCTGATTTTACTTTTTGCAACTTCTGTCAGGATTTTAAAACAACCCTATTTAAGTTGTAAGACTGATATTTATAATGATTGAACCAACATGTTTTTTGTTTTTTTTTAGATTATGAACTCTAATAGATTAATGAAACACAACTGTGAGTTTTTGGAAACTAAGTTACCTTGTGTGCATTAGAAGAGCCGACGTGCTGACTGAACAGTTATTTTGTAATAATGTTTCATCTGTAACTTCTCTTGTGGAGTGTATGTTTGTTATATCTCAGTTTGTGACTGTGAGTCAAACTGATAAACATTGAAGCTTAAACCTTGTCTTTTATTTTGTTTAATTGACTTTAATAATGCATCAGAAGAAGAGCAAAGAACAAAACATATCATAAAATATCTCTTTCTGACTGGTCAAGATGAAGATCAAATGCTGTTACAAACACAGTCAACAAATCACAAACTTACTGTTGATTATCAAACTTACACTGTAAAAAAATGTTTGTAATAATTACAGTAAAACATTGTCAAATTACTTCAGAAATAGGGCGTAAAATTATAAATTGTATATCACCATAGTAGACACTTTTAATTACCGTAAATCAAAGAATAGCATAAAACTTTAACTTTTACTCTCATAAAACACTGTAGGAAACACACAGTTCTGCTGTAAAAAATATAAAACTTTCATGTAAAGTTAATGGAGAAATACCATAATGTCACAATGACACAGTTACCCTAAAAATAACGGGAATATTCAGTCTAAATCAGTTTTTGCTGATATTTACATTTAAATTTACAGTAGAAAACCCGCTCACTGTATTTTTTTACGGTGAAGTTCTGGCAACCAAAGCTGCCAGTATTTTACCGTAAATTAAACAGATTATTTTTTACAGTGTACAGTACATTGAGCTTATGGTGGAGTTTATGCTTTTAATTACCGTAAATCAAGGAAAAGTACAAAACTTTAAAACTGTAGAAAACAGTTTTTTTCATGTGAAATTAAAGGGGAAATGGCATAATATCACAGGGACACAATTACCCTAAAAATAAAGGGACTGCTCAGTCTAAATTACATTTAAATTTGCAGTAGAAAAACCCATTAACTGTATTTTTTACAGTGAAATTCTGACAACCAAAGCTGCCAGTATTTTACTGTAAATTAAACATTATTTTGTACAGTACATTGAGTTTATGGTGGAACTACTTTAAATCTAAGAGCAGACATGAAAAGCAAAGGCAGCAAGAAAATGTAAGAGGGCACAAAACCACTTCAAAGGATGTCACAGTAAACCAACAGCTATGACAGAAATCATGAGCATATTCAGCATTTCTAGAGGAAGTGATGAGAGTCTTGCAGCACTTTTAATACAATGATCTTTCAACAAGAGGGGAGACAGAGCTGCCCGAGAAAGTGATGGATTCGGTGATAAGGCTGAAGAAAAAGGAGAGAAGGAACAAACGGGCTGATCTCCCAGTTTCTCTCTGTGCATGTTGACCCAGTTGCTGATGTAAATAATCTGTGTACAGGTGCAGTCCCACAAATTACCCGACAGATAGACGCCGCTGAGGTTTTTTAAAGCCTCAAAAGTCCCATTCTCCACCACTCTCAGCTTGTTGGACTTCAAACTCAATTTCTGGAGGTTTTTAAGTCCTTGAAATCCATTCGGCTGCAGCTGATTCAGTTTGTTTCCATCCAAGTTGAGTTCTGTTAGCTTGGAAAGTCGGGTAAAGAGCTGAGGGTGTAAACTACTCAGGCTGTTGTTCTTCAGCAGAAGCTTGCGGAGCTTGTGGAGGGGATCGAAGGTCTTCAACGGGATGTCACGGAGCTGATTGAAGCTCAACTTGAGTTCTTTAAGGTGGCTCAGCCCTACGAACCCATCAGGAGACAGCTCAGTGATACGGTTCTCCTCCAGATCCAGCGTATTAAGACTTGTTAGATTCATGAACAGACTTGTAGGAAGGTTCCCAAAGTGGTTTTCATTCATTAATAACTCTTTTAAACTGATGAGGTCTCTGAACTGGTCCGAGTAGTAGAGGTTAGATGGTTACGAGAGAGCTTCAGTGAATTTACTCTCAACAAACCGTTGAAGATTGAAGGATGTAGAGACTTGATGTGGTTGTCAGCGAGGTCGATCTCCTTGAGTGACCTCATCTTGTGTAAAAGGCCTTTGGGAAGGTGCCTGAGAGCGTTGGAGTACAGGTACAGGTTCTGGAGAGACTTGAGCTTGTTGAAAAGAGCATGGTGGAGGTTCATGATGCGGTTCTTGGACAGGTGGAGCTCTTTGAGTCTGGACAGCGGATCAAACACCCCGACTGGTATGGAAGAGATCTGATTGCTGTCCAGCTGGAGTTCTTTTAGTTTTTTCAAGTTGCTGAATGCGTCCACGGGAAGAGATGTGAGTCTGTTTCTGTACAAATCAAGTTCCTCGAGGCCGATCAGGCCGCTGAAGACTTTTAAAGGAAGAGAATCTATGAGGTTGACGCTAAGGTCCAGTTCACACAGTGTGCTCAGACCTCTCAGCGAGCCCTCAGACAGAGCCGCCAGCTTGTTGTAGCTCAAGTCCAGATGAACCAACAGGCCCAGGGATGAGAAGCAGCTGTCTGGAAGGCTGGAGATGTTGTTCATCTGGAGGTGCAGAGACCTGAGCATGTTAACGTCCCTCAGTGCTTCAGCCGGTACCGCCACCAGCATGTTACCGCTCAGGTCCAGCTGTTGGAGACCTGTCGCTCCTCTGAAGCTGGCCTCGCCCACACTTGTGATTCTGTTTCTGGACAGATCAAGTTTCTCCAGCACAGTGGAGTTCTTGAACACACCTTCTTCTATTTGTGTGATATTATTGTGGCTCAGGTGGAGGTCAGTGAGCGCGATGCCTCCTTCCAATCCACCAACCTGTAAGATTTGAATCTGGTTAAAGTTCAGATTCAGCCCCGTCAGATGTCTTAATCCACGGAGGAATCCAACGGGCAGATATTCAATCTTGTTCCCGCTGAGGTCCAGCAGGCTGAGAGCAGGGCAGTGTAGGAACTGATCAGGGTGGAGAAACGTCAGGTCGTTGTTGCAAAGGAGGAGCTTAGACAGCTTCGTCATATTCGGCCAAACTGGGTTGAGGGATAGAAAGACATTCATCTGATTCCGAGTCAGGTCCAGTACCTACAGAACACCCAGGAAGGAAAGAAGACTTGTGAAAACTCGGTTATGAATAATTCCTTATAATACTGTGAATTAAAACATCAAAATTGAGTCTCAGAAGCCCAGGTTGGGTATTAAGTCCTTTTTCAGAGGAGATTAAACGAAAGAACTGCCAACTGAAATGTCTTGAGAGTACAGGATGTTCTGTCCTGAAAAATCGTAAAATAAGCCAATTAAGTCGTCATCACTTGCAACACTTTTAATGATGCAGCAGAGTTTCAGCCCATAGACTGTGTATAAATAATGGACGTAGCATGTTGAACGCTTAAAATAAGACATTAACTCTTAAAACAAGATAAGTTATCTAATACTTCTAAATCTAAAGTTTTTTTTATCTTGGTAAGAAACAAATAATTGTCAGTGCACTCTGCTCGGGCCAGTTCATCGCTGCCTGCAGCTTTAATTTATCTTGTTTTAAGAGTTAATTTCTTATTTTAAGCGTTCAACATGCTTATTTCTAGATTTAATAATCTTAATTTAAGAAATCTTATCAAGTGAAATTATCTGTCCATGCAGAAAGATCATTTCCCTCAGATTTACTGTTTTTATCTGGTTTTTAGACACACCTATTTTGCAGTGTTCATTTTTTGACTCAATTTGAATTGTGTCATGAACTACACATATGTTTGTTCATTTAAATAGATCATTTTTGCGAGTCAAGACAGTTTCATTTTTGTCACTAAACTGTATAAGACTGAAAATATGTAATTAGTAACACTAAAGTCATGTATTTGTTCGTTCTGTTCAACATGCTTATTTCTAGATTTAATAGTCTTAATTTAAGAAATCTTGTCAAGTGAAATTATCTGTCCATGCAGCAAGATCATTTCCCTCAGATTTACTGTTTTTATCTTGTTTTTAGACACAGTGTGTAGGGTCCAGTGGGACATTTATTAAAGCATCACACACAGATTAAAGCTGTGTTTCATACCTGAAGCTTCTCCATCCCATGCCTGGGTATTTCCTGTATCTGGTTGTATGAGACATACAGCTGCTCTGTGGTCTCTGGCAGCTCAGGGATCTGGTCCAGTCCTCTCTCCAGACACACGATGCTGGTCAGGTTGTGGAGACATTTGCAGGCTGGGGGGCAAAGGTCGGAGCGGACCAAGAGGCTCAGAGAGGCCAGAGTCAAGGCTGCCAACATGGTCGGCTGCAGCTGAACACAAACACGGAGCATGGGAGCTTCTTTCATTCTGAAGTGTTTTATACACGCAGAAAATCTTTATTCTCGGTCTCTGTATTAAGTTAAAGATATGATTTCAAGTTTGCTTCATTTTTAGAGACCAAGACCTGAGTGAGAATCAAATAAACAAAAACTTCCCATCACATATCTGTAAGTATTCATAAAAGTGTTTTTTTAAAATATATATTCTGAATAAATATCATTTTCATTTTATATGTTGCAACCAATTTAGCTGGATAAAAAGAGAAATTAACTTTATATTCCTGAAGGAAATGCAAATGTTTTTAGATTAAACTGATTCATGATCATTCAGACTTTCTTTTTGTATCTTACAAGTGCAAGATTTATTTATTTTTTACAGGAAATTATAGTATTATTACATTTTTTTAAATTGCTTTGAGATTTATATTTTTTGTTAGGGGTTAGTCAAAAGTGTTCAATTGTCTATTTAGTAAATAATTTTCAAGTGTTACTCTTGTAATTGCTATTAAAATAAAACTTACCGCTGATGAGAACGCCGTGCTTGATGTTCTGTTTTCTTGCAGCGATGTTTTAACCAAAGTGACAACTTTGCAGCACAGTTCCTGTCACACATTTATACAGACTAAAAAAATCCCCACAGCACACCGACAAACCACATCAATAGCTCTATCATTTTAGATGACTTCCTCAAAAAACAAGTTGTCTTATTCAGCAGCAAAGATGAGTGGCTCAAAATTGCTGCAGACCTAAATCACAAGGGACAGAAAAGGCAGGTTTTTTGTGGTTTAATTGATTCTGCTAAAAGATTTAACAATCATGTAAAAACCCTAAAATCAGTATTGAGGGTTTGTATGACGAATAAGATTTGGTAAAAATTGACTGAAGCTTTTTTCTCCACTGAAATTGATCTATGCAGTGGACAGGAAAGATCATGAGAAACAATTTTTGTTTGTTTTTTTGTAAAATTATGCAATGCCAAAACTTGGAGCCTGCAAAAAAATGACACAACCTGCTGTTAGGTTGAGAATGTTGTTTTCTCATTCAATGGTGGCTTGCTGAAAACAAAGCATTTACGATTATTTAAAAGGCCACAATTTCCTTACGAATTTGCTACAAAACTAACTTCTCTGAGGTTAGGGCAAACACGTCCCTGTTAGGTGTTAGGGTTAGGGTTATTGTAGTGAAATTACTACCTCTCTTGAGTGAGAAAATGAATCAGAGAGCACGTTGATGTTCCTTTTTGTTTTCTTTATTATCAGACATCCAAATTACACTGCCTAGTTATAGCAGGAAAACACTTGTCAAATTTTAAGAATTGCTAAGTGTCCCGTCTCCAATTCAGTCCTGAGTCCTCTGAGTTTTCTCTCTGTGTCAGGGCGTTTTTAAACATTCTGTAAACCAGAATTGTAACAGCCCACAGTTCAACGTATGCTGCACGTTTTCCGTGCACGCACACGCTGCTAGGTCTACTTTTAACCTTAAAAGGATACAACTTATACCGTTTATATTATGCCTCTAATATCTGACATGTCCCAGATCCTATAGCAAGTTATTTCTGCTGACTGTTACACACTCAGGAGGTCAGAATGGGCCTTTAACTAAAGCAGAAGACTTACATTAAAAGTAACAATAAAATATACCACTTGTAACATAAAATATACTATCGGTACATTATAGATAACATTGTTATATATTTATACATTGTTGTCCTTGTCAGCCCATTCAATGAGCTGATAACAACCTACTGGTCCTCCCAGCAGGCGGAGCAGGCCCCTCCTCCCCAATCCTTACGGGACGATAAACGTCCATCCAGTCATGTGATGACATCTAGTTTGTCTCTTCTCCACTTATGCAAAGGTCTGTTTGAGGGTCAGTTCCTGGCAGCAGGGTTAAAGTTTGGTAACGGGCAGGGTTGGGCGTGTAGTCGTAATGGTTGCTGGAATACATCATGTCCGTGGAGGCCCTCACAGTTATCAAAGAACACAAACTCTCCGGGGTCAGCATGACCCGCTGGCTGGATCAATCCCTGCTGACGTGCTCAGATCAGCACAAATCACTAAAACAGACAGAAACAGACTCACACCCCTCCCTTCCTTTTCCATAAACCATTAGATGTATTGACGATTCCACACTGGTTTTTTCCTCTAATTGGTTTATGCACAGCTGACTGGACCCCGGTGCTAATGATGCTGGTGTACTCTGTAACACAGTGTTCAGAACAGACTCAGTAGTCCCTGGAAATATGGACCGCTGCTCTGCTCGCCCTTTCCACCATCGATTCTCTTTCAGCAGCAGCAGCAGCTCTCTGCTCTCCTGGTGAACCTCCCTCTTTCTCTTTCTCTGCCTCTGTTCTCCGAGGGATGACAGTGAGTCTGCTCGTCTGTTCCTCACCTGCTTGTTCCAGCGTCGGCCTCACAGGTCACTAAAGGTCTCAGTCAGTACCAGGAAATAGGGGTTCGAGGGAAGGATGAGGCCCTGGGTTCGTTCCAACAGGTCCAGATCTGTCCAGGTAAGACTTGCACTGCAAAAAAGGTGTGTCTAAAACAAGATAAAACACTAAATCTGGGGGAAATTATCTAATTTCACTTGACAAGATTTCTTAAATTAAGATTGTTAAATCTAGAAATAAGCATGTTGAACACTTAAAATAAGAAATTAACTCTTAAAACCAGATTAATTAGCTAACACTTCTAAATCTAACGTTTTTTTTTTTATCTTGGTTAGAAACAAATAATTGTCAGGTCACTCTGCTCGGGCCAGTTCATCGCTGCTTGCAGCTTTAATTTATCTTGTTTTAAGAGTTAATTTCTTATTTTAAGTGTTCAACATGCTTATTTCTAGATTTAATCATCTTAATTTAAGAAATCTTGTCAAGTGAAATTATCTGTCCATGCAGCAAGATTTATTGTTTTTATCTTGTTGTTAGACACACCTTTTTTGCAGTGTGTAATTTAAAATCCAAATCCTCAAGGCTGTGAATTCCTTGTGAAATTAAGCCTTGTTTTATGCGTTTTATATAGAAATCAAATTTGAGGTAAAATCAAACAATAATCTAAACCTGGGCAGGAAGTATTTATGGTTTTGTTGGATAAAATTTACGAAACATCAAAATTAAACCACAGCTTCCCCCTACAGAACACTCTATTCATTAGATTATGAATCACTTTGCAGCATAAATATACACATGCATATTTTCTTAATAGTTTCTGATCTGACATGAATGTGTGCATCTCCAGAATCTTCATTTTCTCTCCTGAGAACAAGCTGATTAAGGCAAAAAATAACAACACAAATAATCTTAAAAGGTGCTTTACATTAAAAAAAAACATGACACCAGACATCAAACATTAACAAATAAATGCAATAATTTTTTTAATTAATGATATCTGTTGCACAAGTTGTCCTATCTACAATATTGTTGTGAATTTCACAGGATGTGAGGCTGGTTGACCATGAATTTCTATAATTATGAATATAAATATTCTGAACCTGGAAATTCAAAATCAGGACATAACTATAGAAAATCTGTCAGACGTCAAAGCATGAAGTGGAGTTTTGGTTTGGAGAGGCAGAAGTTTGATCGACCATGATAATGAGTGTCAGGATGTTGTTCCTGTTCATCAATTTGGGACTTTAAGCTTGTAAAAATTATATCAGGAGCTCCGGCATGGGATAAATATTGTTGTGTTGAACGATTAATGCTTCCAGCAGTGTAAATTGGGCCTGCTGATTTTTTAATCCTGTAAATTGTGAATAAATGTTGGTTGAATTGTCTTTAACACACTTAATTATAGTCCTAAAGCCAAAAACACAGATGAGGCAGATTTCCTGGTAGGAGGTCTTCACAAACTTCTGGTGACATAATGTCTCTCACACACACACACACACACACACACACACACACTTACACACTACTGCATGTCTGTGTGAATGGAGTGTTTGTGTGTGTGTGTGTGTGGGTGGGGGGGGGGGGGGGGGGGGGGTTGTGTTTGATGCACAGACAGAGACAGAAAGATTAAACATACAGATTAGATTTCTAAACTGATCTGGGTGAACATGTCAATATATATAATGACCATATCGAATTTTCATTGCAGCATCTAATGCTGGTGTTGCAATATATTCAGCTTTTAATTAAAATATGGAACTCTTTTTGTGTTGTTTCACAGATGGAAATAATGTTTTATCTGAGTGAGTGGTGTTCAGGAGCCTCACCTTCAGGGCCATCCTTCCCCTTATAATATGCTTAATTCCCTGAACATAGATATATTATAAGAGGCCACGCCCTTCAAGTCAAGGCAAGTCAAGTCAAAGTTTATTTATAGACATTTAAAAACAGCCTCAGCTGACCAAAGTGCTGTACAGTTATTGAAATGCAATCAAAATCATACACAAATATAGTTAGAAATTAAAAACAATGAAAAAAATAAAATACTAAAAACAGTAAAACAATAAAATAGTAATAAAAACTCAATCTCAAAACAGAGTTAGTGTTAAAAAAAGAAAATAAAAGAGTAAAAAAGTAAAAAAGCCAAGGATTCTTGCCTCGCTGGGACTGAACGCCAAGGAGAATAAATAATATTTTAATAATGTTTTAAAGTTCTCAACAGACTGTGCAGCTCTGACCTGGAAAGGTCGGCTGATCCACAGAGAGGACTCTGTCCCCACGAGTACAGAGTTAATAAAATTAAATGTATATATATGGACATAATTGCTATTCATTTTCTATTAAAAATATAGGATAATATGTTAGTAAGGTATATATACTACTACGTAATGAATATAGCTATAGTGTATTAAACTATGTAGGAAATCTATCTTTAAGTAATGGATATTAAACATAAAGATGTAGAATGAAATTATAAAATAGAACAATGAAGAATATATAAAAGATCCTGATTTTAAAGCTTTGCTCTCTTTTTATATTCTTGGTTTTCACTATTTCCATTGTTAACTCTTTAAGTTTGTTTTAATTTCAGTTGTATGTGCTGTATATTATATGTCGGACCCCAGGAAGAATGGGGATCCAAATAAAACAATAAACAATAAACAATGTGTACAAGAAATTACACTAGTTTTTCTTTTAACTCTCAACTTCAACAGGAAAACAATTGTTGACAAACTTGATACAATAACTTCAATAACTAGTAATAAGAGTACAACAATCAAATCAACAAATTAGAAAACTGAGATTATTATTTAAAGTTGATTAATATCTTTCCTTTTTTCATTGTGCACAGAAACAGAAAAACACAAAAGTAAAATATAAACAAGTATGACTTATAGCCTAAATACAACAGTAAAATAGTATTTACAGATATGTAAATATAAATCATATGTATTACATCTGTATACATATATAAAAAAATGTAAATATATATTAATACATATATTATATGTTGCTGCAATCAACGTAACAGGTTGCTTTATTTACATTAGGTAGATATAAAGTATTTATAGCATTATAGACCCTAACAGTGGCGATATTCACATACATCTGTTAAATTAAGGGAAGTTATTTGTATAAACAATGGTAATAATAATATAATAATAATAATAATAATAATAATAACAATAACAATAATAATAATAATAATAATAATAATAATAATAATTGTAATAGTTATGCTTTTTAACAGTGCTAAACTGACTGAGTGTATGTTTGTCTCTGAATGATTTTAGCCACCAGGAGGCGATGATGATGAAGTTAAGAGACAAAAATAAGAGCTGAGTTGTTTCAGAGGTTAAAAGTCAAGAGATGTTCTCCTTAAACATAACATACGACCTTTATTGCTGTTTTTGTTTGCATACAATTGTCGAAAAGTAAGTCATCCTTCAATTAACTGTGACTTTAACTCACAAGCACGTGTTATGATTTGTGAAACTCGGAAGTCTGATTTAATGAGGAGCACCTGAAGGCAGCATGAGTGAGCATGATGTGATGTGACGCGGATATTTGTATGAAATGTTTACTTGGACAAAATAATTTGTTTATAATATTAAAGAAAATATTAATACATTTTCCCCCAGTTGTAATTATCGATTTACATTTTATATTCATAAAATAAAATGAAATTAATGAAGAAATAACCATCTTACAATTAAGAAGCAGAATCAGATTAACGAAACGTATTGTGCATTATCATAATATATATATATATTCAAAATTTGAAAAAAAAAATTGAAAATATTCAAAATTGCGTGCAGTATAATATAGAATTTCACATATATACATCCATACATATAGGCCTATATATATATATATATAGAGAGAGAAAATTCTATATTATACTGCACGCTTTTATGATGTGAATATAAAAAAATTTGCGCAAAAAAAGTCTATTTTTAAAAAAGAGCGAATGACTCGAGAAAGGCTCGTGTCCGCGCATGCGCAGCCGCCGACGCAGCAGCCCTGCCTTTTATCACCGTGACGTCCCTCCCTCTTTCTCTTGTCACTGTGTTTTTGTGGAAAGGGGTTCCCGTTTTTCTTTCGTCTCTTCTCGGCGTTTAAACGCATAATGTTTCCGGGAAGAATCATCTCTGGTTCCTGGGGGTCTCTCTTCATTCACCGCTGATCAGCTGGATCAGAACCGAGTGAGAGGCGCTCCGGGGCGGACTGGACCGAGAGGAGGAACCGGAGCCTGGCTGGCTGGCTGGGAGGCTCTGCACATCCGCCGCTTTTTTTAATTCAACCGCAGTTTGCCATTGATTTGTTCCCCCGAAGCTCCGGACATCTGTCGGCGTCTTGAAATGTGGCCTCAGACGGTTTCCGCTGCTGTTTCCGTGACTATTCCTCAGTGGGAGCCTCCGTTTTGACGTTTGCCACCCAGAAAAATTATCAAACGAACAGGAAAAAAACACAAACTCCCCCCTCTTTTTCTCAACTGAGCCCACGGCTGTTTTCTCTTTTTTTAACCCTCTCCGGTCGCCTCCATGGTCGCGTTTTCTTCGCTTTCACGCCACAAGAAGACGGATGAAAGTAAAGCGACGAGCCACCGGGTTCTTTTATTAACGAGCCTCCCAGCGTCCACCGACATGGTCCGATAGCGTCTGGAAGGACTGGGGGAAAGTGAGAAGCTGAGTGGGGGTTCAGTCTGGGCTGTTGTTGTTTTTTTCTTCACATGAGACAGACATGAGGTGGATGTAGTTTGGTTTTTGCGCATCATTTGAAGCTGGATCACTGTCTTGGTGATCTGTGCTGCCTTCACGGACTGTGACAATGAGGATTGTATGAAAAGTGAGCTTTTCTTCTCTGACCACCAGGCTGTTTTTTTTAAACCCAGTGATCACAAACCCAATTTATTTATTTTCTCCTGGACGACGACGCGCACTCAGGGACGAACATGTCTTTACGCACGGCACTGCCTGGGAACGAGCGGAACCCGGACCATGTAAGTAGATAACCAGAAAAAACACACACAGGGCGTCTGTTTGTCACCTTCAGCAGCATGAAGAGGTTATTGTGCTTTTGAAGAAAATGATGATAATGGCCGTGAGATTAGTCTGCCATGTGCAAAGAGCAGCTGCAATCAAGCAGGGCGACACAGACGCGCTAATCTCCCCGAGCTCATTTGGGACGGGTTGCAATTGGACACACCGGATGGAGATGGAGGACACGGGAGGGACATGGGCCAGCTCTGGCTGCAGAGTCCTGTGTGTGTGTGTGTGTGTGTGTGTGTGTGTGCTACATTGAACACACATGAAAACTGCACACATATTTAATCAATGAGTTAAAACATCTTTCACCTACACCGGTGTCCTCAGTGCGCATGTTTCTCTCCCCCCAGCTGATCAATAATTAATGCATCTGATGCAAGGCCACCCAGCCCGTTCCTCTCCTCTCCACACCCAGCCTGCCCTGCACCCTCCTCCATCACCCTCCGTCCAGCTCTTCACCTTGTCTGTCCCCCTCCACCCTGTCTGTCTGGCTCCCCCTCAGAGACTGAAAACCAGCTCAGTGGGCTGCACAATATTGCAAAATCTGCTGTGTCAGGCTAGCCCGGTTTGTCCTGCTCATGTTGTTCTGTGTCTGTGGCTTCAGCGTCTGTCTGGTTTCTGGAGAGTTAGGATTTCACCAGATTTCTTTTATAATGACTTCTTGTAAGGATGTGAGCCTCACTATAATATCTCTATCAGTACAGAGAAGAACCTCCACCTTTTTATCTCAAGGGCACCTAGCTAACATCAACACAGCAGCCTGAAATATTATTCTCTCCCTGCATTGAAGCTTTTAAAAAGAGCTGCTTCCCTTCGCAGCACCTAACAAAATACAGAAGATTTCCCCCCTATTATTTAAGGGTATTTATTGTTGTCACTATCCCTCTACGAGGTGTTCACATATCGTGTCTCCAGTAGTGCTGACTCACAGTTAGCTGGTTTCCTGGGCTACTTCACCTTTTACCGCAGCAACGAGGGTGTTGACAGCAGATTTTGGGTGGGACAGTCAAACCAAAAGACAGACAGGGGGCCCTGACCCCTCTTAGTCAACAATTTCCAACCTCCTAGACCTCTTACTAGACAAGGTGCCATCTGAAGGCACTCAAAGTTGGAGTTCCTACTTGTAAACTGGGAAATTATGACCTCCAACTATTACTTGAACGCAGCATTAGTCGATGGTTCGGTTGTTTGCTTGAAAACAGACCAAACACCCGACACAGCGCTCTGTAACACATTGCTTTGCTCTGATTGGTTGTAGTTCTATTCAGAAGCTTTGTTGTCTGCATCCGTTGTTGAGGCGCCTTGGAAATCCAAAATGAACTGAGAGGTTCCAGACTAATTCACATTTGCGAATATGGTCATAATCAAGACTTGCGACTTGCTGGGTCTTGACTTGGACTGGATTAAGGTGGTCTTGACTGCAGCCTGTATTAGCCAAACATCTTTATTTGAAAGCCAGTTGCTGGAATAAATTTTGGTATTGTACATTTCTGTAAACCACAGATAAGGTTGAATCTCGTTCTCATTGTGACCACGCGACTTAAAACATGCTACAAACATGTAACGACCACAACACGATGACTATTTTCAAGATTTAAGAATCACTGTGTTAAACACTGAAAACAATGCTTCGTTTGAGGTTTGGCACAGAAACCAATTGGTTTGGGTCGGTTTAATTAACAGGGTTATACTTTAAAGAAAAAGGAAGAAGCTTATTCTGGACAAAACTTCCAACAATTGGACACACCAGCCCCTAGGTGGAAAGTCCTGGGTTTGTTGATTGGGGAAGAAGGTTTTTAACATCATATTGCTTCGTCACTGGCCAAAAAACATGACTGATAAACACAGATATGGTTTCCAGAAAAGTACAGCGCCAACACAACGGGGCTGTGGACAACCCTCAGACTGACATGAATAAAATTCATGGGAAAGCACATGAAAACCAGAAAGAAAGAAAGAAAGAAATACTTTATGAATCATCAGGAAAATTGTGTTGGTCACAGCAGCTCCCAAACGACTAATCAGACAGAAATGGCAAGAGAAGAGAAAAAACATTTGAACACTATACATATGGTCACATCAAAAGAGAAAAAACTTTAACATAATACACTTTAAAATGTAACACTATACACATGGGGTATAAATAACAGTTAAATATAACCGGTGACAGTAAAATGAAAAAACAAGTAACCTTAAACTAAAGAACAAGTCACTGTTAAATAAAGAAAAAAAGAAAAATCAGTGCAAGCAATATATAAATCTAAAACCTTCTAAGATGGTTTGTGTTTATTGGAGACTGAACAGAGCAGAGACATTGTTTAAAGTGCGGTATGCATGTGAGGGAATTGTACTTATTTATTGCACAAACAAGATTGGAAGCTATTGGTTCTGATTTGGAGTGTGTGATATTTTGAGGGAGGAGTAAAGATTGGGTGGCTCTGCTCAGGGGCGTTTGCTGTTTGCATGTTTAGGCCCTTGCTGTCCCCTCTCCTCACTAACCTGCCATGTGGTTTTGGCCTTGCTCCTGTTTTATACAGTCTATGCTTCTGACTCGACTCTCCTGCGGATTGTTACAGTTGGGTGTTTATTGCCTGCAGCCCGCTGCCAGGACCCAGAAACACTTATAGAGGTGGCACAATCCACCAGGCATTTAGATCTTTTTATGTGAACGTGTTGTGAATGTTGTGGACAGTTTGTGTCAGACCACACCCAAAGCAGGACTCCAGAAAGTGATGCTGTGTCTAGATGGAGCCAGTATTAAAGCTCAGTCATGACAACAAGAAACTCAAGTTCTACAATATCTATTGTCATTCTGAGCCGACTTTGGTGTTTATTGGTTTTAGGGAAATTACTTTTCTCTCCTGTTTAGTAACTGCAGGAGTGATAAAACAGTTTATCCTGAACAAATAAGAGCAGTAAATCAATAATGTGCCTGATAAATGCTCAATGCAGTTCCATTTTTGTCAAAAGTTTGTTTGTGGTTGAATGCTGATATTACAGAAGACAACTCTTAGTTATCAGTCACATTAATAAACACTTGTTGGAATTAAGGTTGTCAAAAGTATTGATACTTTTTATGACATGTGCATATCTTTGTGATTTCAAAGAAATGAAGGAAACAGCCACATATGAATTATTTGTGGTTATTTGTTTAACATTTCAAGCTGAAATCAAAGCATCGCTTGAAAGGAAAATCTCACATTTTAAGGTAGAAATCACAGAAGGAAAAAAAGAACTTGCCTTTTTTGCAAACATTTTTTCGGCATTGTTTACTTTTGACTTCTTTTTGTTTGATATCGTCTTCACTAAAACCAGAATGTGTCCGAACGGCAGATATTTTTCTTTGGTACAAGCTGCTTGAGTTGCTCTACACTGTGTTTGAGCTATTATCCATGTTGCGGATTGGAAAATAATCAAAATAACGGTCATCATTTATTTATACTAGTATTGTATCAAAGTTTACATTCTGGTGTTGTGGCATCAGTTCTGCCATCTTCACTTCTTTCCTTCTTCAAAACTTATTGAGCTGTTGCATCAGTCCCACTGTGGAGAAATCAGGGTTTTTTTCTCTTTGCAGAACAGAACTGGCCATATTTAGGCGCTGCCTTATTATTATGGTGCACCGGGTTGTGACGAAGCTGGTGGAGGAGGAATCATGTTTGATAAAGGCGGTGCAGGGGATGAATGTTTGGCCGTGAGCTGGACAGCAGAATGATCGCTGTGCTGCTCTGTCACAAGCCAATCTTGTTAGCAACCTAACCATGGCAATAACAGGAGGTCCTTCATATCACACACACACACACACACACACACACACACACACACACTAAATCATCTACTTTCACAGTCTTCTAGATTTGAAACCAAGCACAAATTGTTTTATAAACATTGTGTGAAATGGTCTTTTATAAGGCTGTTTCCACTACCGCTCAATACCCAGAATGAAGCGGGTCTCACTCACTGAAAAGCCCCTAATTTGAATACGAGCCATCCGGAGCGACTTTTGTCTGGACTTTTGTCTGGACTTTTTTCGTCCCTGTAGAAGAGCAGGGCCGTTTTTCTCCCCTGAAAAAAGCCTGGTTGCTGATTGGATAGAACACTAAGCAGGATGTGACGTAGTACTTGACGCCACAACAACACGCCATTTGTAAAAGCTGGTGAAGCAGTGTTGCCAACTTAGCGACTTTGTTGCTATATTTAGCGACTTTTCAGACCCCCTTAGCGACTATTTTTCAAGAAAGCGACTGGAGACAAATCCAGCAACTTTTTCTGGTGTTATTGGAGACTTTTGGAGACTCGTTCTTACTCTTCTTAACGAGCCTCGGGGGCATTGTCAACCAGTTCTAGAAATTGTATATGAGACCATAAATGAATAAAAGAAATAGCTAAATAAATATCAATACACTATGTCTATTGTCAGGCTGTAATTTGTGCCTAAATGAAATGTTTGTGGTGTTCTTTCAGTGGATGTTTTGATTCATAACTTTCGCTTCTTGTGACCTCTGACACAGTTATTACATCACTCTCGTTTGTCTCATTATCTTGTGAAACAAAGTCATAAATCATCTTCAGATCTGTTTTGGGACTGTGTGTCTGCATCAGCGTTCATCCTTATCTTGTTTCCTCATTTTCCAAACACAAACAACTTTACCTAACCTGCTGAACCTGCATCTGTCTCAGTGTTTGCATTGAAACTTTAGCTCTTGTGTCCTTTCCTCAGTCTGTTTTGCTGCCAGAGATCATGAAACACGTGTGTGTCTTGTATTTGTGTTGTGTATTTATGCGGATCCAGATTCTGTGAATATTCAAAGAATGAGGAAAATAGTTCCTATGTTGCATGAACACTTAAGACACAACTTTTTTCGTGTATTTATTTTTATTGTTTTCATAACTGAAAGATGTATACAAATTAGAAATAGTTGATGGTGCTACACAGAACCATACAGGTTTTTTTGACATGAGACAAACGGGACATAAAATAAATGGCACAGCAACAGAATAACACTAATTCAGTTTTTAGACATTAAATCGAGACAAGGTTGCCAGATTTTTAAAAAGATATCCTCTTTAGCAGATATGATGTACCTGATTTTCTCCAAGTGTAATACATTTCCCAGCTCTCTCAACCACATTTCACATGTAGGAACCCTTTTACATTTCCAAGACTGTAAAATTAGCTTTCTGGCTAACAATGTTGAAAGGGAGATAGCCTTTAATACCTTCACAACTACTACACCATCTGGATTGGCCACCCCAACAACACGGTGAACACGGTTGTAGCTTATGACATGAAAAGAATAAGTGGGATAGTGTTCCCTCTTCACTTCGACACCTAATACATTGGGGTGACACATCCGGAAATATTTTCTGCAATCTGGAGGGAGAATAGTGTCGTCTATTTACTTACTATGTACTATGTAAGTCTGTTCTACCTTGAATTGTATCAAATTATGTCTTGCATTGATTGAGCTACCATGGATATTCTTGATAGATTGATGTTCATAGCAACACTAACTAAGGGGGTGGATCTTTTGCGAAAGGTCAATTAGCACGCTAACCTTACATATCCACTAGTAGAGCCGAGTCTTACTTTTGCATTAACACAACAAAACAGCAAAAGCTCAAGACAATAAACACGACCAATACTTACACTTTTATGAGTTGGATCTCCAGATTACCATTCCCTTTATCACCACAAATTCTCCACAGTGCGCTCCGAAACAAGCAGAGAGAGGTTTGTTTTAACTTCTGGAGCAGTTGCAGCTCAGCTCAGAACTGCAAGCAAAAAGTCTGGCATCGCAAAAGCAGAATCGCAAATGCAAAACCAGCAGCAAACAAACAAAAAACAGTTATTCAAAGACTTAAAGACAGATTTCTTTTGCAATTACACAAATAATTTGATTGCAAGTTTTGAATTTTGTCTTCGACTTAATTTTTTTTGTTTTCATTTTGTATTTGATATTTTGATTAATATTCTTTTGTTTGAATTTGAAGAAGTGTTGTTTGAACATTCTGGCACAAATCTAACTCCATACAATTCTCCCATATCTCACCTGAAATGTCCCTATCCAATTCTTAAAACACAACTTTAAGGTAAGATGAGGTGAACCCTGGATATGGGAGCAGGAATATATTGTGCTCTACTGTGGGAATAGACTAACTATTTTGCTCGGGGCTTCTCTTGAGCTTTTCTGTTTGTGAGAGAAAAAAAGGATGATGTATAGTAGGTGTGGGTGAGTGCTTGTGCGCACATGTACAGCTGTGTGTTCTTACAAAAAAAAGCTTGCATGCCTTTCTGTGTGCCACCGCAGGGCAGAGCAGGGCTTTTGTGTTCCCCGGACAGGCGAAAGATTCATGAGCTTGCTGTCCTGACTTGTTACCTAAAAGCTGGCAGCCACGTCTGATGCCCCACGATGTCGTTGGTTTTGCCTAGAAACACACCAGACACGGTGATAAACAGCTCCAGGCTTCTAATCATCTAGTTCACTGAGGCCAACTGAACCGTGTGTGATCGGTATAATATGAGGCAGGTTGATATTAGATGACCTATATTGGCCACAATGCCTCGCTGACGTGTGCTGTGTTGAACACCCGCCAGATTAACCCGACCGAAATGTGTTTTGGTGCAACAGTAGCCCAAAGGTCAGAGAAGTGGGCCAGTTACGGGGAAACTTCCGGCTTAAATCCCTGCAGAGGTGATTTAGTTGCCATCTGTTTAGCCTTAGCTACTGCTACCAGTTGCCCACGAGCAAGTCACTGTGCTCCCTGCAGCTCCACACCAGATAAATACACTAAATCTGAGGGAAATGATCTTGCTGCATGGACAGATAATTTCACTTGACAAGATTTCTTAAATTAAGATTGTTAAATCTAGAAGTAAGCATGTTGAACACTCTGTTCAACTCTGATGGGGCCAGTTCATCACTGCTGGCACCTTTAATTTATCTTGTTTTAAGAGTTAATTTCTTATTTTAAGCGTGATGCAGACATACTGATGCAGACACACAGTCCCAAAACATATCGGAAGTTGATTTATGACTTTATTTCATAAGATCATGACAGACAAACGAGAGTGATGTAATAACTGTGTCAGAAGTCATAAGAAGCGAAAGTTATGAATCAAAACATCCACAAACGTTTTATTTAGGCACAAATTAGAGCCTGAAAATGGACATAGTGTATTGATATTTATTTAGCTATTTCTTTTTATTCTTTATGGTCTCATATATCATTTCTAGAACTGGTTGACAATGTAAAAGACTGTATGTATAATAATGTTAAATATTATTGAATAAAGTTATTTATAAAGATAAATTAAAACTGCAAGCAGCGATGAACTGGCCCGAGCAGAGTGCACTGACAATCATTTGTTTCTTACCAAGATAAAAAAACTTAAGATTTAGAAGTGTTTGATAATTTATCCTGTTTTAAGAGTTAATTTCTTATTTGTTGCGTTCAACATGCTTATTTCTAGATTTAACTATCTTTATTTAAGAAATCTTGTCAAGTGAAATTATCTGTCCATGCAGCAAGATGATTTCCCTCAGATTTACTGTTTTTATCTTGTTTTACACACCTTTTTTGCAGCTCCACTGATCCTCGTCAGTGTCAGACTGTGGTAGCACAGTAACACTGATTCATTAGTGAAAGTATGAAAGTGTGAATGTAAAACAGGGCAGTGCTGAGAAAAGAGATTAAGAGATTTAACAGACCTTCCTGTAAATGGTTTGCAGGAGCAGAGCACTGGGAGGTTTTTAAGAGATATTTAAGTCTTTATTTTCACTGCTCTGATTAGTATCGATCGCCTAAATGCCGTCTTAGCTTCTCTTTTGTTGTGTTTTTGCATTGCACTTTCCACCACTGTGTGTCCACTGTGTGTCCACTGTGTCATGTTTCTCCTCAGAGTGAATGTAATTAAATTATCCAAGAACAGAATATGATATCTCTAATACAGACCAGAACCAGAATGTCATCCAGTCATCCAGTCAAAGGAAAATAAGCTGAGTTTTGTATTATCTGAAGTCGAGAATATGTTTAATGTAAAATAGCAAGTTTCACAAGTCTATCTAAAATCGCCAAAACTACACGATTTATCAAAGACAGAAACTGTTAAAAAAAGGTATTATTGTCAGATTATCAACTTTCTGACGGTCCTTGAATTGATGTGTGATGAACACTTGTGTCAGAAAAAGTTGGCAAAAATGTACCATTTGATTAACCAGAAAATAAAAACATTAAATTCTGTGCTTTTTAGCACAACTGTAAAGCTATTAATAATTTGGCCAACAGTCATGTGACAAAAAGCCAATAAAACTTTGACTGAACTGCAGTCTGATCAGAGGGGAGAGGACAAGAGAGCTTGTAAAAATGTAAATGGTTCAATATTTATAGCATGTTGAGACGTAATTGGGGTCCAACACATTTGTGAATGGTTCTGGATTGACACATTTTCTGTCCTCTAATATCTCTAAGGTTGTTTTCTATAAGCAGCTCTGTATGTGTGTAAGCGTGTTTGTGTAACAGTCCAGTCTTTAACATCTCTATAAGACCAAATATCAAAATGAAAATCAGGTTTTGGCTTTTTGAAGGTTGAAAAGAAAGAAACCCAGTAGATGTGTTAGTTGAACACTCATTAATGGAACTTTATTGCCAAATATCAAAAATATAAGTGCTGTTATGTAATTGTAGTTAAGAGGTTAGTCAGCGACCACAGGTGAACAGGCTGGAGATCAGGCTACTGTGTCCACAGAGCCTCTGTTAACTGACACACACACACACACACACACACACACACACACACACACTCTTGTACTTCTTTGTGAGGGCCCTCATTGGAACAGTGAATTCTCTTCCAAGATTCCATTGCAAGGTTATAATAGTTTTGAATTTTTCATCAGTTTTAGTTTATTGTAATGCGGTATTTGTTGGCAGGGAGATTAAAAGAGTTCACAGTAAATGTTTCCTTCATTTCCTTTGCCTTATCCATCTTCATTATGTATGAAAAAAGTTGACAAAGATGAAAACAAAGGACATTTTCACTATAATTTTAGTTAGTTTTGTAACCACAAAATACAGTTTCAGTTAGTTAATTAATTATCTTTTTTTAAACATAAACCTGATGTAACCTTTAACCCTTAAAATAAAGTCTGAAATCTCAAAAAAGCCTTTAAAGAAGTGAGGGCCGGCCGAAATGTCCTCACTTTGCAAAAATTGTCCTCACTCTGTTGGTTAAAAACGTGTTCCGGTCCTCACTATGTAGGAAGTACAAGAACACACACACACACACACACACACAGACCCCTGCAGACAAACATGATATCGCACAAAGATACTCACAATTACAAAAAACGAGCGGGCTGACGAACATAAAGGACCGTGAGCGGCTCACAGTCGGAGCACACAGTCGCTCTGTTGTCTTCATTGTGTGATGAAGCTCTCAGGTGTCCGTTTACCGTCCGTTTATCGTCCTCAGTGTCTCTCCTCAGGCCTCAGCTGCTGCCGTGCAGCTACAATATCTGCAATTCCTTTTCTCTAAGAGGGGAATTTTGGTTCAGCCTGGATCCTATTTTCCCACGTTTTTGTGTCTAAGTGACAGCCGGCAGCCGCAAAACAAGCTAAATGTAATCGCACAGGGTGAATAAACGGTTTGTGTCACATGTGAAAACAAAAGTAAACAATGTGATTCAAACATCACTGAACTTCTGTGCCTCACTTTTTATTCATCACATTTCTATGTAGCTACTTCATGTCGGGCATTTATGGCATAAACTGTCTTTTATATCATCTCACGGGGAAGTTAGTTTTGCCCTAAACCTAGATCAGTGGTTTTGTAGCCTAAATTCAACAAAACTGCAGCCTTTTTTTTTACAACCACGATGATCCATGTATGTATAATAACGTGTGCGCTATTCTTAGAACGCTCCGCTCTGTACCGCGAGCCGCTCATGTGGTCGATTCGGGTGGTAATGACAGACAACCTATTCTGTCATTTAGGTTGGAGATCTTGTCGGAAGTTTCTCTTGTCTAGCCATGCTTTCATGTGCACTCACTTTAGTTAATAACAGGGTACAGGGTGGGAAATACCTAATTTCCCATTTAAGTTAGTTAGTGTCTGTGGTGTGAATCTCTTTCCAGCTTTGCAGCTCTGTGAAGCGTGAATGAAGATTTTTTTCAAACTGCAATGTCTGCTCTTTTCCCTACACACCTTTGTTTTTATTCATGCCACCCACTTGTTTTACATAAACAACAGACTTGGAGTAGAATCAGAAGCCTTTATTGTCATTGCACAGAGTAACAAGTACTAGGTCAACAAAATTAGCCATCAACCCGTCCGAAATGTATAAAACACACATACAATATGGCAGAGGTGGACAGGACAGGAAGACAGAGATGAAAGAAAAGAAATACAGCACAACTTGAGGAGAGGAAAGAAGGAAAAAACTATGTAAAAAACCTCTGCAACATAAGCACATACATAATACACTTCACAACATGGACAGACTTATGACATGCCACAAGTATGTAAATCAATATATATATATATATATATATATATATATATATATATATATATATATATATATATATATATATATATATATATATATATATATATATATATATATATATAGCTGTCTCGCTGGGGTACAAAGCGTCGAAGGTGTGGGTTGAGGCGTGGGTATAGGGATGTATGCAGTCCTCGTCTCAGCTTGCTGGAATGACAAAAAGCGATAACGTAGCGGTTGCTATGGAGACAGCCTTACTAGGCCCCAGACAGCAGCAGACAGTCAACAGGTGTCTGTGGGAGGTTGAGGGGGGGGGGCAGGGGAGGTAGAGTCTCTCTGCAGTGATCAACCAGGGGAATTTTATCCAGAACAGCCTTGAGTCAGGGCTGTTTAGGGGAAGTATGATGCCTCCATAAGTTTCATCAGTTTTTCTTTGCTGCCTGAAAGTCCCCTGTAGTGTCATGTTGTTTACTCTGAGTTTTTAGGAGTTAAAGACACTATCCAGTCATCTATATGTGTCTGTGTGTGGTCATGTTGTTGTTAACCAGAGGAAATGTTGCATCAGAAAGAGCTGTCGCTGTTTCTGTCCACTAGCTGCTGCAGACAGGTCCCTGCAACAAAACCAGTTAGTATTGCAGAGACACACAGATGTGATAAGGTCATTTTAACAGTATTAGCATTTCTCAGTTCAGTTTGCAAGTAGTAGGTGTTGTTGACTGCTGTGTCATTCTTAGTAGTTCTCTGCAGCAGACAGACTGTAAACTTGATGAGTAAAACCTTTTCAAACACTAGTTTATTAAGAAATATCTAACTTCCTCGTTTCAGCCACTTAGTGAGCCAAACCAACCAAAACATTTAATTTAGCAGTTATTACCAAGCCCCGCCCCACATGGAAGAAATAATTTACACAAGGTTTTGAATGCGGGATTTTTACTGGAGTATTTTCACTGTGTGCTAGAAGTGAGTGCACGGTAAAAAAAACAGCAGCTGTGGTTGCCAGAACTTTCCCGTAATAAATATGGTGCAACTTTTTCTGATATTACTGTAAAATGATATTAGCACTTTTGATTACACATTTAAGATTTTTTTTTTAAAGATTATATTTTAAAATAAAAAGTTTTTCCATCAAAAGAAACGCTGTTCTACTAAAATACTTATAATACTTAATAAATGCTGCATAAATTAAAGATTTTGCCATTAAATATTACAGTTTAATTTTGTTAGATATGATGTTTAGTACATTTAACAGTGAGAAAAAGTATTTTTACAAAAAATAAATGCAAAAATTACAGTGATGGCTTTTATATATATTACAGTATATTGCCAGGGTTTTTTTTACATTGGAGTAATGTATTTTTCCCCCCAAAAAATGTAAAAAATACTGTTTTGGCTGATATATTCATTTACAGTGTTTCATTGTTCCTGAAACTGAATTAACCCATTTATCATTTTATGGTCATGGTTTAGCAGCTTTTCACCGTACCTTTCGGTTGTGTGTACCATTGGAAGAGAAGCCTCTCGTTTCACTGGTGGAAACCTTTTTAAAAATGTGTCTCGGAGGCTTCAGTGGGTTTATGGAACATTGCAGAGAGAAGATTGAGTCAACGTCGAGACGGAGAGAGACGCCGAGGACGAGCCAAGCAGTGAGTCAGCTCTTAATCCGCTGCTGTTGATCCAAACAGAATAAATCTGACCCGTACTCAGCCTGGTCTGATGATCACAGCCCTGCAGTCAATGATATGCTGAGTAATGTGGCAGATCTCCAGAGGCGCACAGAAAGCATCTCTGTCAGAGTGTGTGTGTGTGAGTGTGTGTGTGGGTGTGTTTGCAGTCCAGACTGAGGAATCCAGTTACACTTTGCATACTGGAGCCAGATAATGTCAGACTGGAGGAGGGAGGCCGCCTTTAACCCACACAGTGTTGATGGTTGTCCTGTGGATCACGTTGGCAGAAATATAGAGATGATTTTAGAAAAGTTAAGAAAATCATGATGTTTTTACGTTAAATCAGTTCAGATGTTGCACTGTTATCGTCTCAACAAAGTGCATCCTGATGGGATTCATTCATTTATTTATTTTTTTATAAATCTTGCAGTGCATTTCTGCTTAAATTAAAACAGGGTCATTTGTAGTTTAAATATGATAATACAATTTTGATTAATTTATCAAAGAAGTTCAATTTGCGTCTTTTCTTTTTTAAAAAAATGATGTATCATCAGGCATTATAGCTGTTTTATTCTACAAAAAAGACATTTTTGAGTTGTTCAGACTTCTTGCCATGATTGCTCTCACTCCATAGAGCTCTAGGTACCAGTAGTAGTATAACAATACAAGATTTTAGGCAGAAAACATGAACTGAAAGAGCGGAAAGTTAAAGGACTACCTCTGTGAAAAGACCATCATTAAAGCTTTATGTGGTAGATCACAAAATAAGTATTAAAACTAAAGTATTTAATGCCCTGAAATTAATAAACGGTTAAAGGTTATGTTCAGCAACTAACTACACATTTTCAGACAAAATGACCAAACAGATGTTTACTACAAACAAAACATTCGTAAAAATCTTAGAAACTGTTTAAACGTGAGTGTGATATTTCGATGCAACTAACATAGGTAAGACAAAAGAGAGTAAATATAAATATAATTATCATCTAGAGTATTTATTGTAGTACAAATGATTCATTTAAGCTCTGATTTCACATTTTTACATGCAGTATTTGTTATTCAAACTAATCGTGTATGTGGAAATTGGATTGAAGAGTAATTATGTTTTTGTATCAAACATATATATATATATATATATATATATATATATATATATATATATGTTTGATACAAAAACTATTGCAGGGAGAAAGGGGCACAGGGAGTTAAATGTAAAAGGAGCAAAAGTAGATTCTCGCAATATCTCGTAATATATATTTTTGTGTTTTACTACTTTGCCTTCTGGGTATCGTATTATTACTACTACTATTATTATTATTATTATTATTATTATTATTATTATTATTATTATTATTATTCCTAGTATTATTGTTATTCAAGAAACCCATCTGACCTGAAACTGAGGGCAAAAATGCAAACTCATTTCTGTATTTCAGGCCTCAACCTGCAGCAACAGTGAGGAAATCAGGTGAAATTCCTCAAAAGTTGAGTTTTTTTTATGTAACTTATGCTACTAGTACGGCGTTTGGCATGTAGAACAGAAGCTCCCAGTAAAAACAAGGCTGCTCAGCTGCCCTGGGGACACATCCAGTACAGTCAGTGAGAGCTGCTCTGACTCACAGTCTAATGGTTATTCAGAGGAATCTCAGAGTGGAAAGTGAAGGTTGTCTGTCAGCTGCTGTGTTGCTTCAGTCGTCCACACATTTTCTCTACACTGTAGAAAAATCCCTGTTGTTTTTATGGTAAAAAACCAGCAGCTGTGGTTGCCAGAACTTTACCATCACGTTTAAGATTGCCATTTTATTCCATATTTTAACTTAGAAATAAAAAGTTTTTCCATCAAAAGAAATGCTGTTCTGCCATATAATTGACCAGAAAATACTTTATAAATGCTGCATAGATTAAATCATTAAATATTACAGTATATTTCTGTTAGATATATGGTGTTTAGTACATTTAACAGTGAGAAAAAGTATATTTACAAAAAATAAATGCAAAAATTACAGTGATGCTTGTATATATTACAGTATATTTTTGTTACAAACACAGTGCCAAAGTTTTTTTTTTTTTGCATTCGAATGAATGATTCTAGATTTACGGTGTGCAGATTGGTTGTAGAGCTGCAACAATTATTCGATTAATCGAAAAATAATCGATTATTAAATTAATTGTCAACTATTTTGATAATCAAATAATTAGTTTGAGCAGTTTTTTTTAAAGACAATAAGTCCAAATTCTCTGATTTCAGCTTCTTCAATGTGAATATTTCTGGTTTCTTTGCTCCTTTATGACAATAAACTGAATATCTCTTTGGTTTGTGGACAAAACAAGAGATTTGAGGACATCATCTTGTGGTTTGGGAAACACTGATTTATATGTTTTATACATTTTATTGACCAAATAACTAATCGATTAATCGTTTAAATAATTGACAGATTAATCGATAATGAAAATAATCGTTAGTTGCGGCCCTAATTGGTTGTATTAAAGTTTTATATAATCACTTTGCTCACTAAGTACAGCTGATATCCACTGTGATTTTTGTATCCATCCATTATTACTGAAAACCTCGACAGTACTCTGTGTTTTGTGAAGCGTCCAGATTACATGAGCGTGGAGAGCGAAGCACGACTCCAGCAGCTGATGGCGCGGCGGCTGCAGCCTGTCTGTCTCGCTGGCTGACATGTTTTTCTGGCAGCTCTCTCTTCCTTGTGCGAGCTGCCAGGAAACGCTTTCTGAGTGCTGCAGTTCAACATGTGACACTTCAGCTGTCACTGCTGTGACATCTCTCTCCTCCGAGACAGGAAGTGACGCAGGTTGACTTTATGCAACATCCTGCTGCTCTTGACACATTCTGATGGATGATGGACATGTGAGAAGTTCACATGCTGCGTTTGAAGATTTAGCAGATAGAAAAGAAGAATGTGTTTTGTGGGTTTTTATGGCGTGTAGTAAGGCTGCTCCCTCTGAGTCAGTTGGCTTACTAATAGGGTTGAATGTTTATTAGCTGGCCGTAGAGAGTGACCAGAGGATGGATGGATGGATGGTTGGATGGGTGGGTGGGTGGGTGGATGGATGGATGGATGGATGGATGGATGGATGGATGGATGGATGGATAGATGGATAGATAGATAGGAGGGAGGCTGAAGCTGTGAGAGAGTCCAGTAAGCCAGTGGTTTTACACATGTTAAAACAAAAGAGACTAAAGAAAGAAGTTCATATAAATTAGGTAAATAACATAATAGGATAAGTCTCATACTGCATTTTGTCGTGTGGGGTTTTACCCATATGGGGCTCACACATGTTCAGTGTTTTGTTCCATTGCTATGCATGAAAGTTTACGAGTAAAAACACCAAAAACAAAGGATCAAATTCAGTAGAGCTCATTACGAGTCTTGAGGTCGGATTGGGACATCACGAGTCTTCAGTGGTTTAGATATGATGATGTTCTCCAAACTTCAGGTGTGAGCTTCTTTGTTTGGATTTGTTTTTGTTTGAGCACTTCAGCTTACATGAGACGGCTGTGGTTCGATCCCTGATCATGGCAGCCTACATGTTGAAGTATCCTCGAGCAAGATACTGAACCCCAAAAGGCTCCTGATGCTGCGTACATTGGTGTGTGAATGAATTCCCAATGGTGGCAGGTGGCACCAGTGTGCCTTGGTAGCCACGGACACCAGTATGAATGTGTGTGTGAACGGGTGAATGAGCGTAGTGTGTAGGGTTATCAAAAGTATCAATACTCAAAAAAGTGATCTGAAGCTTGTTACCATAGTTGAAGTTTCTTTTTGCACAACTGTTTTTTATTATAAATATTTAACCTGTGGTTCTGTTAATTTTTACATGTTGCATTTTTCTTGTTAATAAAAATATTTCTGTTAAATTTTGGGGTCTTTGTTTTTATCCTTGTGGTATCGAAAATGGTATTGAATATTTTCCTGAGTATCGGTATCGAGTTGAAAATTTTAGTATCGTGACAACCCTAGTAGTGTGTAGTGTAAAGCGCTTTGGATAAAAGCGCGATATAAGTGCACTCCATTTACATCATTTAGTCCTACCGTTAAATTAGCTTCATCTGCTGCTGTGGGACATAACGATAGATCTCCTGAGCTAGTTTCTACAGTTTTGATTTTAGAAATAAGACGAACATGTTACCTCATCCAGACAGATGTGGGCTGAACACGTCATCATTATAACGTGTTGTAGTTTCGTTAACCTTTTTGTTGTCCACAGTGTTATCTCTGTGTTGTGGAGACGGTGTGTGTCTGCTGCTCTGTGTGATAGACGAGGTGTGTGTCAGGGCGCAGCAGTCAAGGCCAGAAGGCCGAAGGCGAGAGAGGAAGAGGAAGCTGGACTGGTACTGTGGGTCAGTGTGTGTGTGTGTGCGTGTGTGTGCAGGGGTTGAGTGTGGCTCAAGGTTACGCCATCGCTCTGCTGGGGACTGACGTCACACATCCTGTCTTTACTCAATACCTCCCTACACACACACACACACACACACACACACACTCAGGCTGCAGCAGCCAACACCTCCCTCAGGGCGTGGTCCATTGTTTGGAAATGTGTTTGTTTGTTTCATGCTGCGAGTCTTGACGTTGCAGATGTCGGCCGTCCCTCCACCGCCCCTTAAAACCACGATAACGGAGCCAGGAAGAGAAAGAGAAAATCTCATTTGAATTATTAATGAGTCCAGTTGCATGATAAGAAAAAATCCTGACATTAATAACATTAAAACACTAAAATAAACAGCTTGAGTATGATCAGGTGTGGTGAAGTAGCAGCATGTAAAACCACATAAACCAAGAAGAGATGACAGCTGTTACTATCAACTATTAAATTAAGATTATTTTCACTTTATGAAATCATGTTTGAAGTAAAAAAATAAGATGAGCGGAGTCACAGTCAGTTCAATAAGAAATCATATTTAGAGTAGAAGATCTGTAGCACAAGATTCATGAGTTTCCATTCATGCATTCATATGCATTTTTATTGAGCTGTACGCCCACACAGAGCAGCTCAGTATCAGAGCTGCTGTACAGTCGAACAGCTCATGGAATGCCAGACATGCAAACATTAATGTGACCGCATATTTTACCAAACACTTACTCTTTTGAACTCATTTATATCTCATGATTTGTAGCTGTAACTCATGACGTCTCTGTGATGTGCTTCGAGGGAAAACATTTTTCTGAGTTCACATATTTAGATGTGATCAGAGCTCTGCAGATCAACTTGAAAAAAAGTCTCAATACTTAAAGTAACCTTGCGTAAAATTGGTATTGTTTTTGTGAAGCTCTTGCCAATGAATAAAAGCCAGCCCGTGATCGACTCTTGTGCAGCCGCCTCTTGCTCGGTCACTCCCTCCTTCTCTCTTCTTGACTTCCTCCATAAACTCTTGCCATAATGTAAAATATCAAAACGGCACCATTCTAAAAAAAAGTTGATTCAGCATGTCTGTGAAACAGCTTCAACTAAATGTGAACATGAACCTTGATGAAGAAAAGGCTTTATTGTACAAGTGTCACTTTAGATTGCATCAGTTTTAGCTTGGTGTACCTAATAAACTGACAACTTTATTTAGTGTATGTCATGCACATCAGCTACACATGCAGTTTATCTCTGTATTTGATCAGTGGCAGTGAACTTTTGAAAGCTTCCAACAGGTTGGAGAAGTTTAAAGATGAGATGTAACCGTGATAATGTCAGAGCGTCAGTCAGTCAGTCACATGTTCAACCTATTGTTGTTGAAAAGTTCTTATCAGCGTCACAAGAATTTAAGTCAATGACAGGATCCACCTTCAGGACAGTATTTCATAAAGAGTGACGTCTTCATGTAGATCATGGGTCTCAAACTCGCGGCCCGTGGGCCAATTGTGGCCCTTGTGACAATATTTTGTGGCCCCCACCTTGATATGAAAGTTTAATGTGAGTTTTATATGAATGGCACTTTACCGTGTTGTGTGTGGAAGGTCCCTTTATTACTTTTTTGGTAATTTTGTGTCATTTTTTTTTTTTGTCATTTTGTGTCTTTTTTTTTTTTATAATTTTGTGTCTTTTTAAAATAATTTTGTGTCTTTTTAAAATAATTTTGTGTCTTTTTTTAATAATTTTGTGTTTTGGTCATTCTGTGTCTTTTTTAAAAGTAATTTAGTGTTTTTTTCAGTCATTTTGTGTCTTTTTTGCAATTTTGTGTCTTTTTTGGTCATTTTGTGTCTTTTTTTGGTCATTTTGTGTCTTTTTTGTAATTTTGTGTCTTTTTTTAAGTAATTTAGTTTTTTTCTGTCATTTTGTGTCTTTTTTTATTTGTTTGATGACTAAAAAAGACACAAAATGATTTAAAAAAAGACACAAAATGACCCAAAAAAGACACAAAATTATTAAAAAAAGACACAAAATTACCCAAAAAGACACAGAATTACCAAAAATGACACAAAATTATTTAAAAAAGACACAAAATTACAAAAAAAAAGACACAAAATTACAAAAAAAGTAATTAAAGGGACCTTCCATACACAACAGGGTAAAGTGCCATTCATATAAAACTCGCATTAAACTTTCATATCAAGGTGGGGGCCACAAAATATCGTCACGAGGGCCACAATTGGCCCGCGGGCCACGAGTTTGAGACCCATGCTGTATGGTGATATTAGATGTGTTTTAGCCATGACGCTCCCATCAACTACTGGAGATTCACCAATAGCAGAATCAGAAAGAAGAGTAGGACAAGACATTGTCACAAAGAATCTGATTTCTTTCAGCTTGAAGGAACAAGGTGCAGCTTGTTTGCTGAATGTGCAAATCACCTCACACACACACACACCCACCCACACACACACACACACACACACACACCTAACTGTGCACCAGCCCGTTATCCATCTTCTGCACCAAATGTCACCCTACATGTATAATAATGTGGGGGGTTTTCATCCACTCAAATACCCCCGCTGGCCCCCAGTCTGCTGCCAATAGAGACCCCATCACACACACACACACACACACACACACACAGAGGCCTGGTCCTGAATGAAACTGCGTAGTAATCAGAAGGAGGGGGTGAATCGATGCACTGCACTCCTTGAAAGGGGAGTGGGGGGTGGGGGTAATGGGTGATGGAGGGCGGCATGAGGCTCAAATTGATGTGAGGTCGCTGAAAATGAAGATAGCGGGGTGAGACAAAAGAGAGGGAGGGTCCCAGCGCGGAGCGGAGAATAGAGGGAAGGGAAGCAAATTGATTTGTCTGGGGGATGGGACGAGCCCGGGAGAGGATAAGAAGAAGAAGAAGGGGTGAATAAATGGGGGGATGGGTGAAGAGGAGGTGAAAGTGAACGTGGGGGAATAAAGAATAAGCTGCTCCAGTCGTTGTTGTTGTTGGTCAGGAGTCTTTAAGTTTCTTGTTTAAAGCACAGAAATATCCACAGCTTGACCTCCAATGACTTGATGATGAAATGTTTTGTGTGTTTTCTGGTAAACTGATTCATGTTGCAGTCATAAAATGAAGCCACATTCACATGATGTAGCTTGTAATGTGAGAAAAGCCAAGAGAAAATTCTGTTTTAGCTCAAATATGGTGTTTATTACATTTAACAGTGAAAAAAAGTTTTTTGTTTTTTTTACAAAAGATAAGTGCAAAAATCACAGTGATGCCTTGTATATATATATCTTACAGTATATTTTTGTTAAACACACATGGTGCCAGAGTATTTTTACAGTGGAGTAATGTATTTTTCAAAACCAAAAAAACTGTAAAAAAAAAAAAAAAAAAGTAAAAAAAACTGAATTAACTCATTTATCATTTTACGTCTTTTACTGTCATGGTTTAGAAGTTTTTCACCGTAAAATCTACAGACATTTTTACAGTGCTGTTAGTGGGTCAAGTTATTTAAGTAATATAGTTATATTTAAGTACTCTGTGACATAATTTACAATAACTAATGAGTCATTTTAACAGAAGTTGGAGCAATTCGAGAGGTTAAAGGTTTTGTGAAGCCATCAAAAGACAACCAAAGTAATAATTACCCTGTGTTACCTCCAATAGATTTGAACATTTCTCTGTTTTATACAACTCGACATAATAAAAAATAAAAACCAACATAGGTCAAGTCGTTTTTAGACTCATTTAAAAAATGTGACATTTTTATAGCTTGAAAGGTCTGAAGTTTTGCACTTTCCCATGTGTGTGTGCTGGAAAATCATTAGACCTTCTGATCTCACCGCTGTGTTTACCACAATGGGTTTATTTCAAGGTGATGTGGTTTTATCTGACTTCTGATCTGCATGTGTGTGTTTGGTTTGTGTGTGCGTGTGTGTGTGTGTGTGTGTGTGTGTGTGTGTGTAGGTCTCCTAGTGTGGAAATAGAGAGTCATTGTTGTGCTGCGGCTTGTCATGAGATGCTCAGATTGTTTTGGCGCTCTGTATTTGCCTTCTCTCACAGTCCAACTCGACATATTTTCACTCCACAAGATCAGACAGGAAACATTGATGACGTGTTAAAGCGCCTCAGTTGGATTCAAATGTGATTCTATTGTGTTTAATCTAGTTTTATTGTCATTGCGTCTTATTTCAGAATTGTGGTGTTTGGACAGATTTCAGCCGATGACCTGGTGCAGAAATCTTTTATTTATTTATCTCTTCTCTGCCAGTGTGAGCCAAAATCTACAGAGATCTCTAGCTGATTCAACCGTCTTATCTACACACTACTGACTGTCACAATGCTCTCATTCCTCACTTTTATTTGCTGAATGTAGGTGCCAGTTAAAAAGCGATACTGTTCACACTTCATTGGAAATGTTTGTGCTGTTTTTTATGATTGTGAGGCCTGATGGGAACTGGAGTCTGACTGTGAGTCTCTGCTGCTCCCTGTTCCTTTTTCATTTCCTTGTTCCTTGTGTCGTCTCCACTACATATATACATTTGTTTTCCGTGGAAAGTATTTCGTTTCGGCTCAGTGCTCAGAGGAGAGCAGATGGAGGGATTAGAGTTTGACGTTTATGCTGAGAGACCTGAGACCTGAGATGACCTGAAAGGTTCAGGGTGGGTCGGACTGAGAGTCTGGGAAACTTTTAATAGTAATATTTCAACTGAAAAACAAAATAATGAATATATGATACTATATATCTTTAAATTATATTTATATATATATATATATATATATATATATATATATATATATACACACACACATTAGTAAACGAGCAAAATCTTGGTTCCAAACCAACAACATTGATGTTATGGAGTGGCCAGCCAAATCCCCAGACCTTAATCGAATTGAGAACTTGTGGGGTGACATCAAAAATGCTGTTTCTGAAGCAAAACCAAGAAATGTAAATGAATTGTGGAATGTTGTTAGAGAATCTTGGAGTGGAATAACAGCTGAAAGGTGCCACAAGTTGGTTGACTCCATGCCACACAGATGTGAAGCAGTTATAAAAAAACTGTGGTCATACAACTAAATATTTGTCCGCAGATTAGCAGATCAATGAGCTGATGTGGACTCATGTCCTCCAGACGCAGGAACACGTGTTTAACACCACTGACCTCACAGCCACACATGAATGTGAGGAATGCAGACTAAGAGGTTCAGATGAGATCCGGAGGTCTCATGGTTTCTCCTGCTCTTCACCTCTGGGTGTCCCGTACCAGGCTCAGTCACATGACGACCTGAGGTCAGACGCTGCTCCTTAGTCGCTCTGATGTCATGTGACTGTGTGGATGATCATTTATCACATATATGAAATGATTAGTTGTTTTAGGAGCACTGTCTACATTTGTTCAAGTGCAAACTATTGGCTCATTTTCAGGTTCATACTTTTGTTTTTGTTTTTTGTTCGAACATGTTCACAAACATCTCCTACTGCCTGTCTGAATATACCTGAATGGCAGGGGTCTCAAACTTGCGGCCCGCGGGCCAATTGTGGCCCTCGTGATGATATTTTGTGGCCCCCACCTTGATATGAGAGTTTAATGTGAGTTTTATATGAATGGCACTTTAACGTGTTGTGTGTGGAAGGTCCCTTTAATTACTTTTTTTTGATAATTCTGTGTCTTTTTTTGGTAATTTTGTGTCTTTTTTAAATAATTTTGTGTCTTTTTTTAGTAATTTTGTGTCTTTTTTTAGTAATTTTGTGTCTTTTTTGGGTCATTTTGTGTCTTTTTTAAAATCATTTTGTGTCTTTTTTTAGTCATCAAACAAATAAAAAAAGAAACAAAATGACAGAAAAAAACTAAATTACCAAAAAAAGACACAAAATGACCAAAAAAGACACAAAATAACTGAAAAAAACACTAAATTACTTTTAAAAAAGACACAGAATGACCACAACGTCTTTTTTTGGTAATTCTGTCTTTTTTTTAAAAATAATTTTGTTTTTGTTTTTTTGTAATTCTGTGTTATTTTTGTCATTTTGTGTCTTGTCATTTTGTGTCCTTTATAAAGTAATTTTGTGTCTTTTTTTTAAAAGTAATTTTGTGTCTTTTTTTGGTCATTTTGATACTGCCTCCAGCGGCCCCCAGGTAATTAGAGTTTGAGACCCCTGCTGTATGGTGTAACAGTAACAGTAGGTATATATGTCAGTGGTCCAGAGTTTAGTGGTACTAACAGTTCCCCTGTCTGTCTCTCTCCTCAGCATACCTCCCTGTCGGCCAGCCGCTCAGAGAAGGGTACCGGCTGGTCGAGCCGCTCGCTCGGCGCCCGATGTCGTAACTCCATCGCCTTGTGTTCAGACGAGCAGCCGCACATCGGAAACTACCGGCTGCTCAAAACCATCGGCAAGGGCAACTTCGCCAAAGTCAAACTGGCACGACACATCCTGACCGGCAGAGAGGTGAGTTCAAACATAATCAACACCCAAAAAATGAAATTAAAACCAATAGGGGAAATAACATTCAGCTTGACAAATCCTGCATGGTTTCTCCCCCAAAATGCATGACATTATCAAAAAGTGGGCATGTCTGTAAAGGGGAGACTCGTTGGTAAAGGTGTGTCTAAAAACCAGATAAAAACACTAAATCTGAGGGAAATGATCTTGCTGAATGGACAGATAATTTCACTTGACAAGATTTCTTAAATTAAGATTATTAAATCTAGAAATAAGCATGTTGAACACTTAAAATGAACTCCTAAACTCCTAAACTCCTAAAACAAGATGAATTAAAGCTGCAAACAGTGATGAACTGGCCCGAGCAGAGTGACCTGACAATTATTTGTTTCTTACCAAGATAAAAAAAAATTTAGATTTAGAAGTGTTAGATAATTTATCTTGATAAACTTGTTATCTGAGTTAATTTCTTATTTTAAGCGTTCAACATGCTTATTTCTAGATTTAACAATCTTAATTTAAGAAATCTTGTCAAGTGAAATTATCTGTCCATGCAGCAAGATCATTTCCCTCAGATTTAGTGTTTTTATCCTGTTTTTAGACACACCTTTTTTGCAGTAAAACCATATTCATTCAGATATCTGGATGTCAGAAGTCATGGACCCCTTTAAAAATAGCTGTCAGTTTTCCCTTCACTAAAACTTAGTGACTAAAGCCTAACTTGGGAGCATTATTTAGCCCCCTTCCTGACAAGATATCACAACGTGGTTTAGTTCTTAGTTCTCTTCTAGTATCATATGATACCAGTGTAGCTGTAACACTGAGCCTGCTGCAGGCTCTGAAAGTCTGAGGACTCTGGCGTCCTCGGGGAGTTGAAGAGGTTTATTCTGGATATTTGGGTGTTTTCCAGTACCTTAAGTTTTGTTCTAGCAGCCACTGTGAGCCTATTACTGAAAATCCTCCACTTGATATGTTGTATATTTGGCTTCTTAATGAAAAAGAAGAAATGAATGAAAAAGACCATTCTCAACAAGAGCCTGTTTAAATAGACCAACCTGCTTTTTAAGACATCCTGCAATCGACTTATATATGTCTCTATATCAGGGATGGGCAACTTAAATGCTGGAGGGGGCCACAATTTTTCATTTTCACTACCACAGGGCCACATATAGGACCGTGCACTTCACCAGATATGATGAAACTGCAATTTTAAATATGTTTACAGTGAAGTAACATATTTCATGCTCAAATGCATGTTTAACAGTATAAATAGGAATACAAAAGGTTTGAAGCAAATAAAAAAGAACAGCAGACCAACATTAATTGCAAGAAGTAATTTTGTGCATTTTTTACACTGCACTTTTAAGATTTCATGCTCAAATGCATGTAGTTGTGCTGAGGGCCACTTCAAGTGAGGGTGCGGGCCGTATGCGGCCCCCGGGCCTCCAGTTGCCCATCCCTGATCTATATACATAATGTACATTTATTTATTTATTGTTTTGTGTGTGCACTGTGTGTGATTGTATTTTGTATGCCAGTGCCAAAGACAAATTTCCATTTTATGCAAATATCATGGACGATAAAGTAATCTGAATCTGAATCTTGGAGATAATTTTCTTAAATTGCTCAAATATTCCAAAATTGTTCAATAAAGGGATTGGGTAAAGGTGACTTTAAAGAAGAGGAAGGTAGGGGTAAAACTGCCCATCACCACTCTGCAGGTGTTAGTAAAGTCTGGTTGTGACTCCTGGGTAACTGATGTAGTTTGGGAGCCAGAAGAGAAGTTCTGGAAAGAGTTTTAAAGGGCCGTTTCACCGAATTCAGAGCAGCTTCTGTTGCTTTCACAGGCAGCCAAAACTCTGAAGAGAGACAGCGGGTTTAAACACACTGTCGTCTTTCTTCTTGTAAAGCCCTGACCTACATTAGTTGAGTTAATAACTCTGTGAGGCTCAGTAGAAAGTGTCTGTGTCTGTGTGTGTGTGTGTGTGTGTGTGTGTGTGTGTGTGTGTGTGTGTGTGTGTGTGTGTGTGTGTGTGTGTGTGTGTGTGTGTGTGTGTGTGTGTGTGTGTGTGTGTGTGTGTGTGTGTGTGTGTGTGTGTGTGTGTGTGTGTGTGTGTGTGTGTGTGTGTGTGTGTGTGTGTGTGTGTGTGTGTGTGTGTGTGTGTGTGTGTGTGTGTGTGTGTGTGTGTGTGTGTGTGTGTGTGTGTGTGTGTGGCTGGATCATTTGAGAGCTGTTGTGTTCCCGCCGTATAAAGCAGAAGACGGTCGTATATCGGTGGTTTACAGCGGCGGTTTGACGCAGTCTTTGACCCGGTCACCACATGTTGTTAAGCCTCTTATGAAGCTTTGTTTAGTGGATTTCAGCTATTGTGTTTTTTACTGTTTGTCCTCACTAAAGTGTTGTTTGATTCAACTTCTAGATGATGCTCATTGAAATGCTAAAAATGTCTTTTCTTTAGATGCATGGTTGTTTAGCACATTGTTCAGTCTGATGAAGACAAAGACAGAATTGCAGTTTGGAATATTAAACAATAAATACAATTGGAGCTGAAACAATGAGTCGATTGTTATCAATTAATTTCACAAAAAACATATCGCATCTAGACTGCTTCTCATGATGAAAATGTAAAATGAACAAAGCCCAGGTAGAAATGGGAATAGGAATTTTGCCAAAATATGGAACAATTCGTCAACTTTAAGAGCCTCTTATTAATTATGAGCTTTTCTGTAAACAGGATGTCTTTTTTTTAATCAGAATTTTTTTTAAATCTCTGTTCAATTGTTTTTTTCTTGTTTCCTCCCAGGTTGCAATAAAGATCATCGATAAAACACAACTCAACCCAACCAGCCTGCAGAAGGTGAGTGACATCTTATCCACTGAACATCTGTAACATCTGTGAATACGACATACTGTATAATATAATAATACTGTATAATATCAGTTAGTCTGGGGACTCAAGTGTGTTTATTTGCGTTTGTGTTGCACCACTGAGCACAGCAGCGTCTTCGTGTGTTGGTTTGCCGGAGGTCGTGGCTCTCAGATGACCCTAGTGTGCAGCACTCAGCTGAACTTTGACCTTTTTGTTGTTATGTGAAACTTAGTGTTGGAACATATCAGTTACTGGTTGCTGCAGGTTAAGAGCTGATGAAAACACTTGTACAGGGAGGATTTCTTACACCAACAGACTTGGGGCACAAGTGAATGCATGAAAAAACCTCTTCACCTTCAGCAACTCTTTAATAAAGAGCCTGTTTGTCCAGTTTTTTGAGTGATTTATTAATTTTACATTTACATTTAGTCATTTAGCAGACACTTTTATCCAAAGCGACTTACAGAAAAAAGGGGAACAACTAAGGTGTAGTGCTCTAAGAGCCATTAGTGCAGCAATAAGGTCTAGCGAGGATTCTTTAAGGAGTAGAGTTGTGGTGTGGTGCTAGGAGAGAAGGTCCTCTCTGAAGGTCTTCAGGAGGTTTTTAAAGGTAGAGAGGGACGCCCCTGCTCTGGTAGAAACTGGTAGTGGTTCCACCAACGAGGAACAACAAACACAAAGAGTCTGGATTGTCTTGGACCAACGGGGGGCAGAGCCAGGCGCCATTCATTGGAAGAGCTCAACGGTGGTGAGGTAGCATACGCCTGAATCAGGGTGTTCAAGTAGCTGGGTGCAGTACCAGAGACAACTTTATAGGCAGCATTAGAGATTTGAATTTGATGCTGCAACAGGTAGCCAGTGGAGCTGGATGAGCAGCGGTGTGACATGTGACCTTTTTGGCTGGTTGTAGACCAGGAGCACCGCCGCGTTCTGGATCATCAGTATTACAGTAGTCAAGTTTTGAGATGACGACAGCTTGTGTCAAGAGTTGAGTGGCATGTTGAGTTAGGTAAGATTTGATTTTTCTGATGACTGGAACATGACTGGAAAAGGTGAGTTGGTCATCAATCATCACCCCTAAGTTTCTCACAACCAGCAAGACACGGGGAGACAATTTTGATGTTGATGTTGTGGTGTATTGTAGGTTTAGCAGGGAGGACCAGCAGTTCAGTTTTTGAAAGGTTCAGCTGGAGGTGATGTGCCTTCATCCATGTGTTGATGTCAGAGAGGCAGTCAGAGACCCGTGCAGAGACCGAGGGGTCATCAGGAGGAAATGACAGATAGAGCTGAGTGTCACCTGCATAGCAGTGATAGGAAAAGCCATGTGAGCGGATAACCTGACCCAGAGAGCTGGTGTAGATAGCGAATAGCAGGGGGCCCAGCACTGAGCTCTGGGGAACCCCTGTGGAGAGGCAATGCAAAGTAGACAACTGTCCGATTTTGCATAATAAATAGAATTTCATACAGACATTTGCTTTGTGTTACATATCTATCATTCCACTGGAACTAACTAGGTTAAATACTCAGAGTATCGTACGTCACTATATGCTTGTTTATAGTCATGTATTAGCTACATGTGTTGCCCTCATGGCTGTAATGAGATTGAGCTCTCTCCTGTCTGCGCTTGGCCTGCTGCCGCTGTGTGTGTGTGTGTGTGTGTGTGTGTGTGGGATGCATGTGTTAATTGAGAGTGATCTAATGAAACAAAATTGAGTGAGAAACGGCCTCAGGCCTGCGTTCTGTTTTCTGTTCTGGCTTTGTTGGTGGAATATTCACCTCTATTAGTATTGAATTATTGGTGTCTGTAAGAAAAGCTTCATTAGGTGGAAGATTTTCTTTTCATCGTCGACAGTATTGCTGTCTCTTCTTTGCGTCATGTGGAAAATCTTGTGTCTGCATATCTGTGTTTTTTTCATGCTGTCAGTGCAGGTTAACGTCCCTGATAGTAAATGTGCACCACTCACTGGAGAACATCATCATAACTGCAGCGTCAGAGGTGAAACCAAGCAGCTGTCACAGTGGTGTGATGTGAAGCTGTACAAACGTATGTTTAACTTATCTGTTAGCTCAGATATTGGTGACTAGAGTGGACAGGTTTGGTTTGTATTGGAATTATTTTTTGAGCTAGAATAAAAATATCAGTTTTCTATGTGGATTTTGCACCGATATGACTCTACAAAGGTACTCAGAGGCTGCTTTTTTGTATAAAACATGCATTTTTCTTTTATTTAAAGAATTCTAAGCTTATTAAACATTATTGTACACTGTACATCAACATTGTTATCTTTGCCTCTGCCATGATGTCTGTAGAGGCTTCAGACATGAGACTGGTTTCTAAGTTTCTTCACAGATATATGGAAACATGATCAGTGTGTCCTGTCGGTTTGTTGACGCTGCAAGCTCTTAGGAAAACAGAAAGCATCGTTGTCTTCTTTTAGGCAGAGGCAGCAACAATAATTGCTTTGAAAAACACTGTGTCTGCTCCCACTTTAATTTCCATTATCAATTTTTTTTCAGTTGACTGATTAGTTCGTTTTGTACATAAAATGTCAGAAAATAGTTAAAGCTCTGTTTACAAAACTATGAAACAGAGGAAAGAAATAAATCCACTTTAAGAAGCATTATTTACTGATTATTTTTCATTGATCAAAAAAACTTAGAATTGACTCAATAACACACCTTTTAGCAGCATGTGCTGTATGCCTTTCTATTTTAAGGTCTGCAACTAATAATTGTTTTTATAATCGATTAATCTGCCACTCTAACTAGTTATTCATTTGGTCTTTAAATTGTCAGAAAATATTGGAAAAAGTTTTGTAAAGTCCAAGGTCTTTAGATGTTTTGTTAGTCAGATATAATAAATGATGTAAAACAGAGAAAATCTGTAAATCTCCATATTTGAGAGGCTGAAAACAAACATTTTTGCCATTTTTACATGAAGAATTACATCAGTGACTAATGGATTATCAAATATTGGCTAATGGATTAATTTACTTATCGTTACAACTCTACTTTTTTTTTAAAAACAGCTTTTGCAACAGATCTCTGTTTTCTTCTTTATCATTTGGAGATCGTTTCAACCTTGTGTGTGGTTTTTGTTCCCACAGTTCACATAAGTGAGTCTTTGTTCATCAAACTGTGGCCTCGTTTGATTACGACTCCACTTTGTCAGCACCTTCACTGCAACAAATTCACTCAGTCACATCATTGAGATCGATACTGCATCACACTCTCACACACACATGCACACAGCTGGCCTATTGATGAATCTCAGCTGGTTAGCTAACAGTGCAGGCTGAGTTTGACCCTATTGATAACACAGAGTTGGCTTATTGATGGTGTCTAGCTCTGTGCGATAGATACAATCCACATTTATCCCTCTGCTGCTCTCCCTGTTCACGTAACAACTAAATGAAAATACAAAATATGTTACCAAAGATGGCAACAAGTGTTTCTCATATTCTGAAGTTGAAACCCCATATTATTGGTTAAAGCTCCAACTCCAATCCAGCTTCACAGAAACAGAAACTGTTGTTGTGTCTCAACATTTTAAAGAGTTTTAATGTGTCTGTATTAGCATTCTGTTTCTCCCAAAGATAACATCAGATAATGGCATGAATGTGACATGTCTGTGCTACTTTAAACTATTTCTAACCTTAATGTGGCTCATTAAGCAGGAAGATGGAGAAGGGAAATGTTTTTTTTTTATCACCAAACTCACACTCCTGTCTGTGTGATCTTGTGGGAACACAGACATTGCTGCTTGCAGCTTTAATTTATATTTATATTTAGAGTTAATTTCTTATTTTAAGCGTTCAACATGCTTATTTCTAGATTTAATAATCTTAATTTAAGAAATCTTGTCAAGGTAAATTATCTGTCCATGCTGCAAGATCATTTCCCTCAGATTTAGTGTTTTCATCTTGTTTTTAGACACACCTTTTTTGCAGTGTGAGATGTCTTCTCAGTTACAGTATGAAACTGCTCTTCAAATCTTTAAGATAAGACCTTGGTTTTACAAGGTTTGTACAGAGCTCTGTGTGTGTGTGTGTGTGTGTGTGTGTGTGTGTGTGTGTGTGTGTGTGTGTGTGTGTGTGTGTGTGTGTGTGTGTGTGTGTGTGTGTGTGTGTGTGTGTGTGTGTGTGTGTGTGTGTGTGTGTGTGTGTGTGTGTGTGTGTGTGTGTGTGTGTGTGTGTGTGTGTGTGTGTGTGTGTGTGTGTGTGTGTGTGTGTGTGTGTGTGTGTGTGTGTGTGTGTGTGTGTGTGTATTCTGCGGCAGAGTGTTAGTGGTGTAGTGCTGCATAGCGCAGCGCTGCCAGTTGCGTCCTGTCCTGTCAGCACTATTGTAGTTGGTGTAGGACGCGGTGCTGCCAGGTGACAACGTCTCTCTCTGTCTCTTTCTCCCTGAGAACTGAGACGTATGTTTCGATTACTAGTGCAGTGCCAGTAGGAAGTATGTATTCATATAGTGGGAAATTAAGTAGATTTTTCAATTCTGGCCAAATGAGGTTGTGTGTGAAAGTTGGATGGGTAATACATGGATGTACATTGATATATAAAGAGACACAGAAATAGTTATTTTAAGCTAAAGAAACTTAATCATTCAACATGGTTAGACATATATAGAGACACAGATATAGGAGGGAATATGTTTAGATGCAGCACAAACAGATGGATGTGAATAATGTGAGTAAGGGTTATTAGGTGTGTTAATGTGGAATGTGTAGATTGATTGATAACTATTGTGTTTCATATGCTGTGGCTATGCAGACCACTACAACGTCTGCAACTCCATAAAACACTTGCTTTTCATAAGGTACCACACCATCCACATACACATTGAACATTGATAGGCTGTTTACACAGAGCAGAGAGGAGAGGACAGGACAGGAGAGGTTGGAAAAATCACAATACTTCAATATGTACAATATGTGGGGAAAACTTTTTTTTGTCTTTTTGTCTTTTATTTGGTCATTTTGTGTCATTTTTTGGTCATTTTGTGTCTTTTTTTGGTAATTTGTGTCTTTTTTGGTCCCTTTTACAACATTTGTGTTTATCAGACTAGTGCAGTGCCTATAGGAAGTATGTATTCATCTGCAACTACATAAAACACTTTCTTTTCATAAGGTACCACACCATCCAGCACATACACATTGAACATTGATTTTTGCTGGAAACTATTTTAATATTATTGGAAAATTGAACCTTGTAGCCACTTTAAAACTCCTAAAGATAGGTAGGCTAAATAGACTTCCAGATGAGATGAGTCAGGGTGGAAATCCAGAGTGAATTGTGTTACTGACCAGGTGTAGGCCTATCACACAATGGGGCGGAGCTCCCCTAAAAGGCATCCTATCAGAAACAGTTCAACACGTCCTACGTAAATAATGATATTTTGAAAAATGAATTCAAAAATCTTCGAAATCGAGGATGCACACCTTCGTGCCATGTGCAAGACACATACGAGATCTGAGGTCAGTCAGAGAGATATGAACTAGACACACACACACACACACACACACACACACACACACACACACACACACACACACACACTTCAATTATCTGACACCAAGGTGTATTTGTGCAGCATTAAATCAGACTTTCGTCTTTCCTGGATGATTTATTTATTTCCTTCAGTTTACTTAATAGAAATGCACATAATTTGCACTTTCACAACATCAATATTCAGAAGATTTAATATTCACAGTTGTGTTGAAATAGAAGCACAAAGCGTCTTCTATCAACACTAATTCTCTGCTTCCTCTCCTTCTCTCGCCTCAGTCCGCTCTGTCAACTTCTTCTTTCTATTGTAACTTTATGCCCCATTTCTCTGCACTCCTCTCTTTTTACTTTCCCTTTATTACGATCTCTTTACTCGAGTGTCCCACTTCTCCCTGCGCTCTCCCCGGGCGTTCTGTTGCAGTAGTAGCTTTACTGTAATCACAGCTGTTCTCTCCACTGTCTGCAGCAGCACTATGTCTCTTTAAACCACTTCAGGGACCCGTGAGCTTTTACTGACTGTTTTAAAAAGTTTCTGCCTCTGTGCGAGTTCCCTTTAACCAAACTTACAACTATTACTTATCAACGTCCCAAATCAATTTGGGGGGTTTAACTTTTTTTTTTGATGATTTATATATCTGAAACAAATATTATTCCTAAAATAATTAGGCCTGTTTTCATTTTTTAACTTTTAAATCTGCGCTGTGCCAGAAAACATCCTCGTCCTAGACTGCAAAAAAGGTGTATCTAAAAACAAGATTTCTAGATTCAATAATCAGAATTTAAGAAATCTTGTCAAGTTAAATTATCTGTCGGGGGCGTCCTGGTGGCTCACACTGGTAGAGCGCGTACCATTAAGGCCGTGTCCTTGCTGCAGCGGACCCGGGTTCGAATCCGGCCTGAGGTCCCTTTGCTGCATGTCTTCCCCTCTGTCTCCCCCTTTCTATCTGTCACTATCTAATAAAGCAGTAAAATGCCAAAAAAAAAAATCTTTGAAAAAAGTTAAATTATCTGTCCATGCAGCAAGATCATTTCCCTCAGATTTAGTGTTTTTATCTGGTTTTTAGAGACACCTTTTTTGCTGTGTGGACAAGAATTCATCATTTCAAATAATAAAAAAATATGCTAAAAATCTAAAACTAGTGTAAAAAGTTGCTATTCTTATCATTTTTGTGGTGTAGTTGGAGTGGAAGAAACGCATATTTTCCTCTGTTGATGCAAACAACAACTGAAGAGTATTTAGTAACGTGCAAATCTCTTCCTGTGAACAGTTTGATTTTCTTTACGATCTGCCTCTGGGTGTTGATTGTCTAATAAAAGAGTATATAATTCCATTTGTAAAGTTGTTTTATAGGCAGCGTTCGCAACTCTGATTGTCCTAATCGTACCTGAATGCAGCACGAATTACAAACATTAGAAAGTGCAAAATTGCAGAACTTGAAAACTTATTTGTCCACTTTATCTGAAGGGTTTAAAAAGTTAAAAAAAACGTACTGAAAATATGCTGTTGTCCTGTTTCATATCTTTAAACTTCACGGCTGTTTTGGCAACATACAGGACTGATTGTGTTTCATGCTCTTCACTGCCATGTGTGTTGTTGGAGAATCTGTGCAGGGCCCCATCAAAAGCCTGCTGCTACTTTGAGAGTTGAGGAGAGTTTTGCAGGCAGCCGTCCAACGTTGTGCATGTGCACAAAACTAAAGTGTATATGTGTTGCATGCAGGGCCGTGTTTGGGCCACCATCTAATACTGTGAAGTGTGTTTTGTCCCTGGCCCCGGCCCCCTCAGCCAGGAGCTGAATTCCAGACGGGCAAACAAAAGGAGCGGCCGGGTCGGGGCGGGGTGGGGGTGTTATTGAGGCCTTGGCAAAGGAGCAGGGACCCTGAGAAAGACAAGATAGAGAGCAGAACGGAAGAGGACAGACAGTGTGTGTGTGTGTGTGTGTGTGTGTGTGTGTGTAGGCTTACGTGTATGATAAGTGGTGGATAAAGTCGCAGCCTGATGCGTCTCTCTCACCCTTTGTGTGCACGTGTAATGCCATTATCTGCATTGCTATTGTATGCAGCATATTGTCCCTGTGTGGGTGTCTATGCATAATCATATTGTTGCTGCTGCTGTGTGCATTGTTGTTATTGTGCCAGTGTGTGAAGGGAATAATTAGACAATAAGGGGACATGAGCAGGAGGTTTTCCCACAGGCTCGTCTTCAAAGCAACATGAAAAGAAGAAGAGTAGAAGAAGAGATGTGTGATGCCTCTCTGCCTCTTCTTCATCTATAAAACTATATATAATTCCTCTGATGTAATCCACCTGAGTCAGGATTCTTACAATCTGGGTCAAACAGCCGGCTATAAGAGGCCTGAATTAAACTCCAGCTTCCCTTCATTAATGATTCAGCTCCCTTCAGGCCTGCAGCTCCGGTTACTGCTGTACATTAAGGGAATGGAGATGTTGGGAGGAGGTGCTGTCATCGTGGGCATTTTATTTCACATAATGTAGAAGGGCAGCTCTCCCAGCAACAGGCAACAAAGGAAGAAACAGGGTCAAAAGTCTTTTCAAATGTTCCCCGGCGACAAGAAAACGAGTGAGGGCAAATCCTTGAGTGATGCTGCTCATTAAATCGGCCTGAAATATTCGTCAGCAGGCAAAAAGTTGCCTTTAACTCTGCTAGTAAGGCATCAACGTGTGCTGAAGTGGCTCAGAGATTGCAGGATTTTCCTCAGATCTTTGTTTAAATCTGCGTCTGAAATGGATAAAGATTACTTTATCCTTTCCATGAACCAGGAGTGTTTGGCTGGGTAGATTTTGGGATGTGGTATTAATGAGGTAAATCATTTCATAGTGCAATTAAAGTTTGATTTAGGTGTCACATGTTATGTAAACTAAGGGAGCTTATGATGATTAATACTCTGTTGAGGACATGCCAAAAGCTTAGCCCTCCTGAAGAAATTAATCCAAGGTAGTTCTGTTTACACTGTGTTGGAGACTAATATTAAACCATCAAATCAAATGGTGATTTAAAAAAAACAATCAAACGTAAAAAGTTCAAATAAATGCAAATAGTTTAAATGTGAATAGTTGAAATAACTCAGCTTTCAACATTTAGATTAAATCTTTTGGATCAACAGGTTTTATGTGTTTATTTGGTAAAATATGATGAAAATGTGTGTAAGATTTTTAATGTATGGTTTATTTAGATAACATAGTCCAGATTTTATTGATATGAAGCATTCTACAGAGTTCAAAAGGTTAAGATTGTTCCTCTGGTTTCTTAGATATTGGACGAAAGGCTTGTGCTGACTGGGGATTGGATCGTATTTTGACGAGTAAAGTGATAAATAATATTTGTTTGTTTTCTACGCCAATATTAAGGTGATTATAACTCGCGATCAGAACCAAGATTTTATAAAAAATAATCTGTAGAATCTCTGATTTCTCTCCCGTTAGTGACAAGACGTTATGCTACACAGCCCCATAAGTTCATGTGGTACTTCTCTGTTTGGTCACTTTCTGTAGACTTTCAGAACGTTTGCACAAATACAGACAAAGTGAATGCAGAGTTCAGACAGAGTGCTCGCTATCAGTATTTATCACTGAGCATATACTAGTCTTTGTGTCTATGTGTATACGGTCGTCTCCCTGAGGTGGAGTTGCACCTAAACTCTGGAGCCACTGCAGCCACACTGTAAACTCTTAATCAGGTTTTATTTTTGGCTAACATTATCTGTTTAATCCTACCAAAACACTTGGCAACGACAACTTTTGTTTACGTGGCACATGGGGAACGCCAAAGATCTCTAGTGTTTTGTCCAAATGGACCAACTTTGATTGAGCAACAGCCACTGATTACCTGGTGAAGAGGACTCGAAGCACCCCCAAGCCTGTAGGTGCAGCCAGAATCCAGCTGTTGCAGTCAGTAGTTTACACATACTGAGGGAAGTGGTATTAAATGTTTAAGCTCACACTGTAAAAAATATTTGTAGAAATTACAGTAAAACTCTACAGTCAAATTGCATGAGAAATAGGGCGTAAAATAAAAAATTGCATATCACCATAATAGACACTTTTAATTACTGTAAATCAAGGAATAGTACAAAACTTTGAAAAACTTTTGAAAACACACAGTTTTACTGTAAAAATATAAAATTAATGGAGAAATACCATATTGTCACAAGGACACAATTACCCTAAAAATAAAGGGAGTACTCAGTAAAAATTACAGTTTTTGCTGATGTTTCCATTTAAATTTACAGTAGAAAACCCACTCACTGTAATATTTACAGTGAAGTTCTGGCAACCACAGCTGCAGGTATTTTACCGTTTTTTACAGGGCAGTCAGAAATGGACTGTCTCATTCAGAGTTTACACACACACACACACACGCACACACGCACACACACACACACACACACACACACACACAAACAGAGGCTTATTCACCAGAGGTACTCTGATATGGGAGAATAGAGAGAGGCTTGTGTGTTCATTCTGTCGTTCTTTGTCTTTCACTCTCTTCCCTCTTATTCTCTGGTCTCGTGATTGGCTGCAGCTGATAAGAGGAAGTGTGTTTCACATCGTGCAGAGGACTGCAGCATCTTGGACTGTGTGTGTGTGTGTGTGTGTGTGTGGCTATTTAAATATGTCCACCAGACAAGCAACATCAATTCCTCATTTCTCCATTTCAATATCACTGTTTTCGTCTCTCTCTCTCTTTCTCTCACTTTTTCTGTATTTGTGTGAAAAAAAAAAGGAAAAACGTGGATATACAGCCTGGATAAAGCGGTCAAAGGTCGACAGACTGGCAGACCAGACACATGAATCAAACCCACGCAGCACTGCTCTCAAAAGGAAAAAGTGAAAAGAGGATAAAAAAAACCTTGACAGTCGGTCATTAAGTTGCTTTGTGTAAGTCCTTGCAGAAAGGCAGTGAGAACTGTGACTTAGCACTTGATTAATAATCCCTGGAACGGACAGAGAGAGTCAGAGAGGATGTAAATACTCAGAAGTTGATTAATTCTGCCAGAAAGGAGAGATGAGAGGAAAAGTGAAGGCTGCTGGAAGAAGAATTCACCTCATCAGATACTGAAATCTGTTCTTAAACTCGGAAAAGTGGCTTTTAAATATCTCTATTTTATTAGTGTTGTGAAGGATAAACTGATGAGACCGGATATTCGGTTTAACAAGTGAGAGATACGGCTGAGTTGGTAGCAGCCTCATCAATCCATACAAATCAGACATGAAGTAGATGAATTGGTTATAGAGTCATGGATCGGGTATCGTGAGACTTGGAATCTGTTGGCGGCTTCACACACTTACAGTTTGCGTCAGCGTCTCTAAAACAACGCGAGAGCTGAAGCTGCTCGCCAAACAGTTCTCATGCAACTCCATGAGTCTCTGGTGTCTCACAAGTCTCTTATTTTTTAGATTTTTGACTCCATGGCAAATCAGAAGATAAATAAAATATAAAACTTGTGAGTGACACTAAAAAATATCTACAACAAATATCAACCGTAGAATCAAATCAAATCGTATCGTTCTTAAACTGTATCTATTCAAATTGAATCGGTTTGTAATAAAAGTATATCGTTTTTTAATCGAATCGTAACCTGTGTATCTAGATGCGAATCGAATCGTTTATCACAGAGAGATGTGCAAACCTATATTTTATCTATAATAGTGTGAACACATTTAAAAGAAGTTTGTATTTGTTGCTGTGTGGTCGTATGAGGAGCTTATCTGCAGTCAGTGTGTTACATCCAGTCGATGGAGAAGCAGGCAGGAGAACAGACGCTGAAGTTACGTAATGAGCTGCTGTAGACGGAGCAAGCAGCTAAATATATTTTAGACACCTAAAAAAAACTCACAAGCTTATCTCTTTACTCTATTTTTAGAATATTTTCACCACTTACCATCAGACAGCCTTTTCCTAACGGGGAACTGAAGCTACTGTCTCTGCTGGCGTCAAAGCCACCAGACTCCATCGACAAAAACACTCATTTTACCTTCCAGAGCACAGGAAGTGCTGCTCTTCTACTGCCTCTATCAGTCTGTTTGTTTGTGTCATTCTGTGTCTTTGGTGTTTTGAATGGTTGGTTTGGATTTATTAAAGTCACAAACTAAAGGATAGAGGCGGTAGAAGAGCAGCAGCTCCTGTGTTCTGCAAGATAAAATGACTGTTTTCTTAATAGAGTCTTGTGTCTTTAAAGAGAGCTGCTTCAGTTTCCTGATGCCATTGAGTGTCTGTTAAGGTAAAACAGCAAAAATCCTAAATATAGAGTATAGTTACACTAATATTTACAAAATAATAAAAAATAATTGATTCACAAAACAGGTAACATGTGACTGTGACAATTAAACAAACAATATATCAACACATTAAATTGTGAATATAGAATACAAATTTAATGATTAAATGAGGAAAAACAAAATAAAATGGCCCTCATATTTATATATACATACATGTTATAGACCCCTATTTTAGCTAATATTGAGTGCACATAATGTGTTTAGCTGCTGCCCCTGTCCACAGCGGTTCATTAGGATATTTGTCTACACTGCTAAATATCTAAATCTTGGGTGCAATTTTCCCCCCCTGGATCATGGTTTTTAGTGGATTTTTTGGGGGCGTTTTTGCCCTTTGCATCTTTTAATTTCTACACTTACTGTGGAAAAAGTCCTGCATACAACCCCCCTACAAGAGATCTGAACTTAGAGTTGTTTAAAACACAAAAATCCACATATTTAGTGATATGAGGTGTCAGCAGCTGTGTGTGAAGGTCTCCTTCCCAGAATCCCCTGGGAGATAATCAGGAAGCGAGGGTGAACATAATAAGGCCAGAGAGTGAAGTTATTCTGCTGGATTAGTGGACAAATGATGCATTCAGGAACAATGGGATAAATCAGACATTTTAGCTTTCTTTACAGAAATGTTTTTGATTTAAATAATGTATGAAAGAGTGTAACGAGAGGTTTTTACTGGCCCACAGCAGCACTACAGCAGTATGAGCTGATTGATTGGAGCGTTCAATCAATAACAGTGACTCAACAGTTTCCTGGCCAGCCGCAGACGTTTCTGCCTCTTAAGTCTCTTTTTTTCAGCCAAATTACCGTTTGTTATTTTTAATCTCTGAATATGTGTAGCATCCCAGCCAGCAGTGGTCACAGATTTAATCAGTGTTAGTGGAGCAAATAAAAAGAAGTGAGAATGTGGAAGAGGAAGAGGTGAGTGGGCGTAGGAGAAAGGGAGAGAGAGGGAGAGGTAAGTGGCTGTAGAGGAGAGCGAGGTGACGGAGGAGAGGCTTAGCCGATAATTCTTCTTAAAGCTCAGATGAACAGCTGATGCACCGTGCACTTAATTCAATTACACACTCTCCCAGAGGAGTCGTGTGTGTGTGTCTTTATGACGATGCAGCTTCCCATTTTAAGAGTTAAAAAAAAAACGACAGACGGATATAAACTAATGTTTATAACACATTACCAGACGGAGAGTATTCCCTGTGGTGCTTATGTGTGAATCTTCTGCATTCACATCCAATCCAATCTACTTTATTTGTTTGTATAGCACATTTAAATAACAAAAACGTCTCCAAAGTGCTGTACATAGAATAAGAATAGATAAAATAAACATTTCCATATAACAATAAGCAATAAATAATCAAATTACGTCTATGGAGCTTTGTTTATTTGCGCTAAACCAGTTGATGGAAACGTCCAAAATTCACTTTTTTGCAACATTTCAAAACTTTGCTTAAAAATCCGCTTTGGAATCAAAGCTCCAAACGATGCATTGCTCCGTCTTTTGTTCTCCATCTTTTGTTCTCCTTTTGATTGAGAGAGTGGCAGAACGTCACACATTGCACATTTAAACGCCATGTTTTGTTTGAACAAAAGTCCCAAAATCAAACATTTTCTGTTTACAATTATAGAAAATAAAGAACAATGAATAGATTATCAAAATAGAAAGTCATTTATTTTTTGTGATTAACCTTTTTTATTTTCCATTTTCATTGTACAACAATAAAATAAAAAATAAAAATACAACCCCCATCGGTATATATTCATCCACAAAAAAAAAAAAAAATTAAAAAATAAATAAAAACAACAACTAACGTTTAGGAAACTCATTTATGATGAAACATACACTTTGGGCCCGTTCTGTATATAAACCTGGATTATTTCACTTAATCTCACACGTTTTCAGTCGATTTTGTTCCATAAAGCAAACCCCAGCAGAAGCTGCAGCAGTAACTGAGCTTGAACGATGTTGGATTTGCTTTATGGAAGAAAATCAAGTGAAATAACCTTTTTTTTTTTTTATATAGTACGTCACTTTATGGAACAGGGCCAGTTATTGTGACAGATGTTTATTATCTGAATGTTTTGTTGAAGTAGTCAGTGTCTTGTCTTGGCACCAGACGTACATTTGGCTAAGTTAGCCACTGAGTGTGTTTATGTGGGACAGAGTGTGTTTGCGTGGGTGAACTAAACTGGTCTTCTTGCTCCGGGTGTGTTGAAGAGCAGGAATCCGTCTCGGATGAGATCTGTGAAAACACGCACACACAGGCAGACACACAGCGCCTCGGGCCGACACTGAAGTTATGTCATCGTTAAAGTGTTGTTGCTTCACTGAGAGAAAGCAAATTCCTCGAGCACGTGAAGGACATTTTGTTTTAAAAGAATAACGAAGACATGGAGCTGCTGGTCACATTCAACAGCTGCTGTTTACTGAATCACTTCTTTTAACTCTAACATGTCAGTGGTTAAAGTGGTTTTCTCATGGAAAAATTCCATTAAATATGAATTTTAATCAAAAAATCTATTGCCAAAGCTGCTGACTATTGGTTATTTAATATGTTCTTACTCTAAATGTGAGCACTGCAAAAACCAACTGACAAAAAATGAGAAATAAATAACTAGAATTAAGCAAATACAGGCTTGAAACAAGTCACATTATCTGCCAGTGCAGTAAGTAAATGTTTATTTGTAAGAATTCCGTAAGTAAGTAAAAATATCTAGGCACTGGAAAAACAATGATGTCTTAAAATAAGTCAAAAAATACATATTTCGAGCAATTGTGGCTTGAAGAGCCCAACTGTAGTAATGGTTATTTTCTCATTTCAGTATCTGTGGGTAGATACTGGTGGTAGAAAATGCTTTTGAAATAGCATTTAAACTCCATGCAACTAAAACTCTCAACTGGAACCAATATTTAGGTAAAAACTCACCATATTCAACAGTTGAATAGCTTGAAAAGCATGAAAAAGCTCACAATGTCAATCCTAAAAACAAGTCTTTACACAAGACTGAAATCCCTGTGAAGAGGCTATTCACTTGTTTTAGTTACAAGATGACACATAAAGCTATGGTCAGTAGGTAAATTATACTCAAAACAAGATAATTAAGATACTATTGCTAGATATAAGAAGAAAATATTTGGTAAGCTTCATGTTTTTGCTGTGAGTTCAGCTCCTCACTGAGCACAAATAAATCTGAACAGATGGAGAAAAGAAAGCTGCTTCCTGTTTATTGTGTTTTTGAATAAAAACAGAAGGCATCAAATTCAGAGTGAAAGTATATATTTGCAATAGACAAAACATTCCCAGTTTTAGCATTGGATATCTTGTCTTTGTACTGTGGCATCCCAACTTTTTTCGACTCTGCACTGCAAAAAAGGTGTGTCTAAAACAAGATAAAAACACAAAATTTGAGAGAAATGATCTTGCTGCATGGACAGATAATTTCACTTGACAAGATTTATTAAATTAAGATTATTATCTAAATAAATAAATTATCTAACACTTCTAAATCTAAAGTTTTTTTTTTATCTTGGTAAGAAACAAATAATCATCAGGTCACTCGGGCCAGTTCATCGCTGCTTGCAGCTTTAATTTATCTTGTTTTAAGAGTTAATTTCTTATTTTAAGCGTTCAACATGCTTATTTCTAGATTTAATAATCTTAATTTAAGAAGTCTTGTCAAGTGAAATTATCTGTCCATGCAGCAAGATCATTTCCCTCAGATTTACTGTTTTTATCATGTTTTTGACACACCTTTTGGACTCTGGGTTGTGGATCAATCAACTTTTTAATCTTATCAGTTTGTTGTAGCAGTGAAAATAAGTGAAAGATGGAGACTTGCTGTGTTTTCTCTCCTAGTGATGAAGGTGGAGAGAGAGATCAGGGTGGAGTTTGTCTCCCAGGGCAGCTGAGTGTCAGCTACAAAAATGAAGGCATCAGTGCATTCCTGCTTTTGTATTTCTCTCTTTGTCTCTTTCTCACATTTTTCACTCATGTAATTTATTCTTAAAGATTTTTAAAAGATAGCTTGCTTGCTGAGGGATTTACAGCCAACACTAACACACATCAGTTTCACTTCTTGCTGTGTAACCTTTTACCCCTCCTTCTTTCTTTTATTCCTACTTTTCTATTGTTTTCTTGTCTTCACCTCCCTTTATGCCACTCGTCTATTTCTAATTCAGTCTCCTGCAGACACAGAAAAAGTCCTGACACACTGTTTGTTGTCAAACACTCTTCCAAGGAAAGTTACATTTCCCCTCCAGGGTCAGAATGTCTCACTCTGTCACTAATAACCAAACCAAAACAACTCATGATGGATGAACGGCTCCATCACATTTTATTTATTACTTCACAGAGATTGATTATTGTCCAATTTTAAGGGTGCACTGCAAAAAAGGTGTGTCTAAAAACAAGATAGAAACAGTAAATCTGAGGGAAATGATCTTGCTGCATGGACAGATAATTTATCTAACACTTCTAAATCTAAAGTTTCCTTTATTTTGGTAAGAAACAAATAATTGTCAGTGCACTCTGCTCAGGCCAATTTATCTTGTTTTAAGAGTTAATTTCTTATTTTAAGCGTTCAACATGCTTATTTCTAGATTTAATAATCTTAATTTAAGAAATCGTGTCAAGTGAAATTATCTGTCCATGCAGCAAGATCATTTCCCTCAGATTTGGTGTTTTTATCTTGTATTTAGACACACCTTTTTTTTACAGTTTGAGAGTTGAGATTTCACTTTATATTTTTTCTAAAAATGTTGTTCAATTTACTGTAATCCATCTGGTGCTAAAAACATCAGCATGTTCTACTGTGACGCAGCTCTCCTGGCGCTTTCCTTCAGTAATCTTTTAAATTGGAGACAAATACATTACTTTAATTAGACAGAGAGGCGGAGAGAGAGAGAGGCAGGATGAGGCAGCAGTCTGGAGCTCAGTGATGGATGAGAGGGGGCTGCAGAGGGAGACTCCACCCAGGGGAGGAGGCCCTCTGTCAGCCTCGCGCTATGAGACGCTCCCCTGGGTGGGCCGGGTCTAGAGGTGGTCCTAACGATGAGCGGGGGAGGGGACGCTGATTATACACCAGCTGAGGCTCTATGAATATACAGAAGAACAATATTGTTGTGGAAGGTTGTTATAGTACCAGATATTCAAACATTGATACAATATTAGTATAAAATATGATACCACACTGATCCTACACTGCAAAAAAGGTGTGTCTAAAAACAGGATAAAAACAGTAAATCTGAGGGAAATGATCTTGCTGCATGGACAGATAATTTCACTTGACAATATTTCTTAAATTAAGATTGTTAAATCTAGAAATAAGCATGTTGAATGCTTAAAATAAGAAATTAACTCTTAAAACAAGATACATTATCTAACACTTCTAAATCTAAAGGTTTTTTTTTTTATCTTGGTAAGAAACAAATCATTTGTAGGTCACTCTGCTCGGGCCAGTTCATCGCTGTAATTTATCTTGTTTGCTGATACTTTTTTACTTTTACTGAAGAAAGTTTTGAATACAGGCCTACAGTACGTGTGGTATTAGTACTTTTACTTTAGTAAAAGGTGGATCTGAATACTTTCTCCACCACTGGACTTCACAAGAATATTGACGGTTCATTTTCTCCTCTTTATTTCAGCTGTTTCGAGAGGTACGCATCATGAAAACTCTCAGCCATCCCAACATCGGTGAGTTACACATTTCACTTATTTACCTTGCGTGTGTGCGTGCGTGCGTGCGTGCGTGCGTGCGTGCGTGCGTGCGTGCGTGCGTGCGTGCGTGTGTGTGCTTGTGTGTGTTAACGCCTCTTCTTCTGTGTGTTGCAGTGAAGTTGTTCGAAGTGATTGAGACGGACAAGACTCTTTACCTGATTATGGAGTACGCCAGTGGAGGTGAGTGACAGCTCCACCACCCTCGTCATCGTTGCCAAGTATTGATTGGAGCCAATTACATTGATTGCTCTGACTGATAGTGGTCGACCGATACAGGTTTTTTAAGGCTGATACCGATTATTTTGACATCAATCTTAACCGATCCCTGATACGTGCTGCCGATTTTTTTGGGCTGATTCTTGAAGCCGATGTTGCCTTTTCTTCCTCCATTTACATGATAAAAATGACACAATGATAACAAATGTTACACAAGTCTCAATTTAAACAAAAAAAGAAACATTTATTAACAAAACAAACAAAACATATTAACAGTTGGATAGCAAACAATGTGTATGTTGTTCTAGGTCTGGAGGTGGTGGCGCCTCAGATGATCCACATATTTGATGTGTTTTTATTTTTTCTGGTATCAGCAGTAGCTCATCAGAGAATGGCAAGTGGTTTTGTGCAAGAAATCATTTTAACTTAAAATATTGAGTCAAATATGAAGATCCATTTGAGTTAACTCCATTGTCTTTGTTTTCGTGACATAAAATTATTTCGCAGCATGGACACCCAAATATTTAAGTTGAAACAACAAGTTGGGTTTTACAGTGTAGTGATGTCCAAATTAAGCTTCATGAACCATTTTCATTATTTTCAGAGCCCACTAGATGGCGCCGTCTGTTCAACAAATGGTTAAAATGCCTTGCCTGGTGTTGGCTCAGTGAAATGGGATGATTGATGGGCGAACAAATGCACGTATCGGCCGATACCGATACAAGTAAAAAACACAAATATCGCCCCGATATGTCGGCCGGCTGATATACCGGTCGACCTCTAGCTCTGACTAAACAATACAGAACGACTGATCAATTTGTTCATATAGAGTAGAAAGGACTGAGTCCCTTTGTCTCCATTTTCATTAGTGATTCTCAAATCTCTTTACTTTTTTTTTCTCCATATATATCTTTATTGGGTTGTTGAGACATAATACATATTCAATCAGTAAGGAAGCATTTCACCCATTTTCCCCCTTTTAGAACCCCCCCACCCAGAACTAGAGAGTCATATTCACATAAAATAAGCGAAAAAACAATAAATAGTACTGATTATGAGCAAACGCAACTCTCTCTTCTTCAAAGAAAAACAGGAGGGGTGAACAGTAGCCAAATAAATAAAAAAATTATAAATAAATAAGAAAAATTAAAAAATAAAACTGGACATTTAGAGGAGGGATCCAGAATGCTAAAATAAATAGCTATAACAATTTGTATATGTTGTGCCTGGAGTTTGACCACCAAATCAACATTTTCCTTTTTCTTTCTTGTGTTCATCTCGGTCTAAAACATTGTTCAGCTGTTTCCCAGGCACTCTTCTATTTTTGCAGAGTCTCTATTTTTCTTTCTTTTCTCCTCATGATCCGTTAATCTCTCTCTGTATGTTGTGTGAGCTCTTCCTTCTCAGACCTAATAAGGAGGCAGCAGCTCTGTTAACCTCAGAACCCTTTTACTATTTAGGACCTCGAGGGTCAGATGTTTGGCTTTGAGTAAAGCAGTTTGGAAAGGTCAGACTTTTTTCCAAGTAGGTTTGGGAATATCAGGATTTTTTTTCCCCAGATGTTTCGGAAAGTCACAATGCAAAAAAGGTGTCTGAAAACAAGATAAAAACAGTAAATCTGAGGGAAAGGATCTTGCTGCATGGACAGATAATTTCATTTGACAAGAGTTTATTTCTTATTTTAAGCGTTCAACATGCTTATTTCTAGATTTAATAATCTTAATTTAAGAAATCTTGTCAAGTGAAATTATCTGTCCATGCAGCAAGATCATTTCCCTCAGATTTACTGTTTTTATCTTGTTTTCAAGCAGTTTTCGGAGGCAATGATTTTTTTTCAGGCAGTTTGGGAATATCAGGATTTTTCAAGCAGTTAGGGAATTTTCTGGATTTTTTAAAAATAGTTTGGGAATTTTTTGGATTTTTCTTTTAATAGTTATCAATGGGAATATCAGGATTGTCTTTCAAGTAGTTTCTTTAAAAAAGTAGTTTGGAAATATGAAAAGTTTTTTCTCAAGCAGTTTAGAAATTTCTGGATTTGTTTTGTTATTCTTTGGGAATATCTGGATGTTTTTACAAAACTAAAATGAAAACTGAAAGGTCAAAATAAAATAAAGTAAAAACAAATGAAAATTCAGAACTATTCTAACCTTGGCGGGTGTTGTGAGAATCGATGTGTGCAGAAAGAATGACTGCTAAAACTGTGATGAACGGCATTGCTGGTGACAGTTTTGTAGTCATACACAGTTTGAAAGTGTTTGGAAAATGTGACTTTTAAATAACTCGCCTGAACTACAGACATACTGTTTTGTTTCCCCTCCAGGCGAAGTGTTCGACTACCTCGTGGCTCACGGCAGAATGAAGGAGAAAGAGGCCAGAGCCAAGTTCAGACAGGTCAGTTAAACCTCACTAGTCTGTCTGTCACACAGCTAACAGCTGCTGTTACCTCCCCAATCACACGGCTGTTGACATCTGACAGCCACTTACTCCTTGTGGTTGGAAGATTAATGCTGGTCTTCCACCAACAGATGTCCCCAGTCCCAGACTAAAAGCTGAAAGTCTTTAGTAAATCTAGGAGTTTTACTGGAGTCACGGCACTCCCGTCATCTCCATGGTTAAGTTTAAGGTAGTAATCTGCTCTGTTTCATATCAGTCTTTTCCTAGTCTTGGGTTTGTCGCAGTGACGTAACACAACATGGTTTTATTCATAATGATTTTGGTTATTATCAAGAATGTTTCCATGACTGTAGATGTAAAAATGACAAAAAATTATCGAAAAAGACACAAAATGTTCAAAAAGATATTTTAAAATGGCTTAAAACGACACAAAATGACCAGAAATAGATGTTAAAATGATCAAAAAAGACACAAAATGACCAAAAATAGATGTAAAATGGGTTTGGATCATATCAAACGTGTTTGATGTTATCTCAAGTCTCAGTGATGTAACACAATCACCAACCAATAGATGAGCGGGGGAAAGGTCCCCGGTTCAAGACCGGCCAGTAAAACCACTTCCACAGGAAAAAGGAACATCACAATAATGCCTCAATAAAAATATAGTGATGTCATGTATTTAGATGTTTCTTAGTAAAGAGAACAGTAAGGAGACCCAGTTAAAATGTATCAATAAATGTATACATAAATAAGTAATAAATAATCCATGATTAATGTATGATTAACTAAATGAAAGTTGATAGAGCTGATAAATATAATTATTCAGTTAAACACATTATAATTAAATTGGACACAAACGTATATCATGAACTCATTTCTAAATGTTCCTTTTATTCTTCCTTATTTCTATTTTTTCTGTAAAATAGTCAACTTTTCATGTGATAAAAACAGAAACCCCTTTTTCAGCTTTGTGAAAGGATCATTTTGTGGCGTCTTCTCTTCTTTTTGTTGTTGTTTTTTTCAACACAAACCACTGAGTCACACACTAGAGCAGCTGGAGCCAAAAGCTGCTTCTCCTCCATTTAGTCAGTTTTTACTAAGAGCATGATGGAAAAACTGCTAAAAGAATCTAGTTGTAGTCTTGTAATTAGTTTCCCTGCTAGATTGACAGTCTGTCTAAAATCTACAGTGTGAGACTAGAAACTCTAAACACTTGTCTTTAGATGTGAGCAGGTGGGACACCAGAGTTTTACAGGAGTCTTTTCCAAATCTTTCACAGTCTTCTGATGTATAGGGAGCATTCGATTAGACTGATTAAGAAGAGAGGAAGAGGAAATATAAATGTATTCTGCTAACTAAACATTACAGCAGCTGTTGACTTATTCACCTTTCACACTCAAAGGTAATCCAAGTCATTTACAGGGAACTATATGTGAAATAGTAGTATATTGTTTATTGTTTCTGCTTGGCTTGTAACTGAGCAGAGCAGGACAGAAACAGTGTTTTTTGTGTTCACTGTGGTTGGTTCAGACAGATTTTAAACAAACTGTACTCACGATTGCATGGCAAGAAATTCAATCATCTGCTTCTCTTTTGTGCTTTCTGTCTTTCTCCCTCCTCAGATTATCTCGGCGGTGCACTACTGCCATCTGAAGAAGATTGTTCACAGAGACTTGAAGGTGATTACACAAAGCTATAAGAAGAAGAATAAAGGGTCAATGCACTGTCTTCAGATAAACAAAAATCTGTGAAAGTTTGTCTCAACTAGACCACATATCATATTATACAGACTTTGTATTTAATTTGAATGAATTGATGAATGAGGTAAAGCTTATATTCATAACTTTCCACAAATTGTCTTTGGCATCAAGAGGGTTTTGCAAAAATACAACAACCATTTATTTAAATCTGCCAAAAGTGTTGTCCACTACATATGCAGAAGAAACAGCACTTCCTGTATGACAGTAGAGTTGTTCTGATTCCGATATCAGTATCGGAAATTGCTCCGATTCTGCTGAAATGCTGCATCGGTATCAGTGAGTACTGGAGTCCAGGCACCGATCCGATACCACTTCATTTATTAAATTAGTAATCTATTTACCGGTTCACTCCGTTAAGCTCTGCCACAGTTCTTCTTCACCGCTCTTAAAACAGTGGCGCTGTGCTGCAACCTGCAGCTGCTGTTTTAGAGGGACAAGGAGGAATTGATTATGTAACACAGACACAACAGACACACACGTGTGTCAGAGCAGGTTGACGCAATGTTTGGAGCTAAGCTAAGTAGCACTATCATGTAACGTGTTCAAAGATAAAATCTCAAGGGGAGCCACGAGTGTTGCTAATTTTAACACAAGCAATTTAATTAAACACCTGAAAACGCGTCACCCTAAAGAGCACGACACATTTTCTAAAACAAAAGAGAAAAAGAAGGGCGAACCGCAGCAGCAAACTCTGGAAGCTGCCTTCCAGCAATGAGAAAAATTCCCCAGAGAGATAACAGACAAAATCCTGGAATTTATTATCCTGGATGACCAACCTGTCTGTTGTCAAAAATGTGAGATTTCGCCGCTTAATGACCACAATAACCACAATGATAATCATATCAGTCATGCAGGTGTAGTCTGATATTTTATTTATAACATACTGGTATCAGATCGGTACCCTGTATCGGCTGATACCCACAGCACAAGTATCGGAATCTGTATCGGGAGGGAAAAAATGGTATCGGAACATCTCCATATGAACATCTCCATATGAACATCTCTATATGAACATCTCTACATGAACATCTGTATATGACAATGCTGATTAAAGATGACAGACTCAAGTTGCAAATAAGCTTTCTCCACTTGATTATAGCTTAACTTCACCGTCTGTTGTTTCCTTCAGGCGGAGAACTTACTGTTAGACGCCGACTCCAACATCAAAATCGCCGACTTTGGCTTCAGTAATGAGTTCACTGCTGGCAGTAAACTGGACACGTTCTGCGGCTCCCCGCCCTACGCCGCCCCGGAGCTCTTCCAGGGGAAGAAGTACGACGGTCCGGAGGTGGACATCTGGAGCCTGGGGGTCATCCTGTACACGCTGGTTAGCGGATCGCTGCCCTTCGACGGACAGAACCTCAAGGTGGGAGACGGGGAATCTGATTTATTCTAGTTTTATTATTGTTGGTGTGACTAAAATCTCCTGTGAAGACATTTCTTCGTTGAACTGCTGAAAATTCAATAGAACAATTAATTGTATTTATGTTATTGTATCATGATGAAATAATAAATTGAGATATTATGATAGGCAGTTACGTTGTCTTAGTTGATAATAACAAGCACATATTCATATTTCTTGGAAAATCCAATGTGAAATATTTGGAAATATATCGGAGTACCCAAGCATAGTTAATAATAATAATCATAATAATACCTTTATTTATATAGCACCTTTAAAAACAGCGTTCAACAAGAACAAGCATGAATAAAACTCATGAAAAAATAAGAAACCAACAATGAAGAAATGAAGAAAGAAAGAAAAAAGATAGACACGTAGCCAATGAAGAGAAGCTAAAATGGGAGTAATGTGTCTGTTAAAACCAGTAACCAGTAAGAAGTTAGTAGTTTAATCGTAGTCTCAATTTAATGACTCTGTATTTGTATATTGGTCAATCAGGTCAACATAGTCGGTGCATTGAAATATTTATATTTTCTCTATACTTAATTTGAAACTGTTCACTTTGCATAAAAGTTCTTCGGTACTTCTCATTTGTAGGGTGTATAAAAAAGGCTTTACCATGGAATATTTATTTATTTAACTACCAGAAAACAAGCAAATCTAGAAATATTGCCTGGTTATTTAATGATTCGGTGTCCCTGTGGAAGAAATTAATTGTGTATCAAGGTTATAATAGTTTTGGATATTTCATTAGTTTTAGTTTTAATTTCGTTGTGAATTTTTTTTTTTTTCAAATTCAGTTATTTTTAAGTCGTTTTTAGAGTGTGTTTGCTAGTTTTGATTAGATTTTATTTTTTGGAAAATGCTTAGTTTTAGTTTAGTTTTTATTTGTTTGTTTTTTGGTTATGGGGTATTTTTTTAGTTAGTTTTGTAACCACACAATACAGTCAGTTAGTTAGTTACATTCAGTTAGTTATCGTTTTAATTTTATTTCAGTTAACGAAAATGTTTTTTCAATTCTAGTTTTCGTTAACTATAACAACCTTGTTGTGTATCATTGTATGCTGCGTTCAGGAGCTGCGGGAGCGTGTTCTGAGGGGAAAATACCGCGTGCCCTTCTACATGTCGACAGACTGCGAGGGGATCCTTCGCCGCTTCCTGGTCCTCAACCCCACCAAGCGCTCCTCGCTGGAGGTGAGCAGGAAACACAGCTGGTTCACATCGACCACATTAGTGGCTAAATATTAAGCTCTCCTTATCTTTCCTCAACAGCAAATACTGAAAGATAAGTGGATTAATGTCGGCTACGATGGAGACGAGCTGAAGCCCCACACAGAACCTGTGGAGGACTATAATAATACCAGTCGCATCGGTGAGAAACGCCTCTTACTGCTCAGTTATTCACTTAATCATTGATCACAGTAGGATGAAGTGATATTCAGCGAGAGCTGAGGCTCCTTAAACCTCTGCAGATTCATCACACTGTAAAAAGGTCTAAAAACCAGATAAAAACAGTAAATCTGAGGGAAATGATCTTTCACTTTCACTTGACAAGATTTCTTAAATTAAGGTTGTTAAATCTAGAAATAAGCATGTTGAACACTTAAAATAAGAAATTAACTCTTAAAAGAAGATAAATTATCTAACACTTCTAAATCTTAAGTTTGTTTTTTTATCTTTGTAAGAAACAAATACTTTGCAGTGAACTCTGCTCGGGCCAGTTCATCGCTGCTTGCAGCTTTAATTTATCTTGTTTTAAGAGTTAATTTATTATTTTAAGTGTTCAACATGCTTATTTCTAGATTTAATAATCTTAATTTAAGAAATCTTGTCAAGTGAAATTCTCTGTCCATGCAGCAAGATCATTTCCCTCAGATTTAGTGTTTTTATCTTGTTTTTAGACACACCTTTTTTGCAGTGTAGTACCTGGTTTGCTCACTACTGAGGGAAATTCTGTTGCACCAGAGAAAGCTGGCACGTTGTATCGCTCAAAGCCTCCTCTTCATGAATGTGCTATGAGATAATTCAGTCATAATTCAGTAACCATTAAAGCTGAAAGAGGTTCTTATCCATAGTCAGTATATTAACCACAGTTGATGTTGTAGAGTACTGACACAGAAGATAAGTAATGTACTCCTGTGAACGAGGGCAGAAGCCAAGCATATTAAAAAAATCAGTTTAAATCTTTGCTGCATTTAGAATATTTTCACTGCTTTAACTTCCCGCCAGACGGTTTCTCACAGGGAAGCCAGACTGCTTTGACAAAAACAGTAGTTTTATTTATCAGCACACTAGAGTTGCTTGTCTACCGCTGCCTCAATCAGCTAGTTTGTTTGTGTCATTGTGTGACTTTTTATGGTGTTTTAAAGGGTTAGATCAGATTCACCAAAATCACACAATAACACAAAGGAACAAATCAACTAAGGCAGCAGTAGACCAGTGTTCTTCAAGGTGAAATTACTTTGGCTTTGAAGAGAACACAGATAACGACTTCAGTTCCTCGTAGGAAAGGGCTGTAAATAGTCAGTACGTTTACATGACACTTGAAAAAAAGAATTATTGCCTTAATCTGACTATAACTGGACAACTGAAGTGAATGTAAACGTGTTAGTCCGACTGATGTCAGAGTTCTCCAACTCTGATTAGGACACCCAGAGAATGTGATTGGAAAAGGATTTTCACCTGCATGTATGACAAGACAACGCATGTGTGCATGCTCCACCATTAGCCGGTCGAATTAGCCGGTTGCACATTAGCCGGTCGACAAAGTGTTGAACTGAGGTCAACAGAAAGGGCGCCATATTAACCTGCTGAAACGACGCATATGTCCACCCAGTGTTGAGGAGGAGGACACGTTCCCGTCAGTTATTCGATTTTCTCAGTTGCATGTAAACTGGGACAAGGACAGAAGTCCTATTAGACGCCAATATGGATTTTTAAGCATAGCTCGATTCAACTGTGCATGTAAACGCATTGATTGAAAATATTCTAAATAAAGTGTACACTTAAACTTATATAAGATGAGATAACAGATTTTTTTGTTTTGCCCTGTCTCAGCAGTGCATTGTTTTAGCTCTCCAAACCGGAGTGGTGCTGATTTCTGTGTAGCTTGTCACTTGCTGTGAAAATTGCAATTTGTCTGGTTCCAGATGTGATGGTTGGGATGGGCTTCACCAGAGAGGAGATCAGAGACTCGCTGTCCAATCAGAAGTACAACGAGGTCACCGCCACATACCTACTGCTGGGACGCAAGAATGAGGTGAGCTTATCAACTTATATTTAGTTCTGTATGTTTGTTCTGCTTAATTTTTTATTTTACAGATTCCTCCTTTTTAGGTGGAATATTAGCCAACTGTTTATGCCTTTATTTGACTATGTAGATGACATATTTTGCCAGATGAAGTGCTAATAAAATTGTCTCAAATTTAAGAAACACCACAAAAAAGGTGTGTCTAAAAATCAGATAAAAACACTAAATCTGAGGAAAATGATCTTGCTGCATGGACAGATAATTTCACTTGACAAGATTTCTTAAATTAAGATTATTAAATCTAGAAATAAGCATGTTGAACGCTTAAAATAAGAAACTAACTCTTAAAACAAGATAAATTAAAGCTGCAAGCAGAGATGAACTGGCCCGAGCAGAGTGACCTGACAATTATTTTTTTCTTACCAAGATAAAAAAAAACTTTAGATTTAGAAGTGTTAGATAATTTATCTTGTTTATAAGAGTTAATTTCTTATTTTAAGCGTTCAGCATGGTTATTTCTAGATTTAACAATTTTATTTTAAGAAATCTTGGTAAATTCAAGGTAAATTATCTGTCCGTGTAGCAAGATCATTTCCCTCAGATTTAGTGTTTTTATCTTGTTTTTAGACAAAACTTTTTTGCAGTGTGGGAGTCAGGTTTAAGGTTTAAGAGGGAGCGTTTTGTGTCAGATATTTGCAGTTTATTTTCCTGGACCAACATAGTCTTGTTCTAGCCGTTGGTTAACACACAGAGAGTCATATTGTAAGTCTTTTCTGTGTCCTTTTGTGTGTTTCTCAGACGGAGGGCAGTGAGTCTCGGTCGGGCAGCAGTCTGAGTCTGGCTCGAGTCCGACCCGGCACCATCAGCAACGGAACCAGCAAACACTCCACCTCCTCCTCCTCCTCCTCCGCTGCAGCTTCCTCCTCCTCTGGACACAAGGCCCAGCGCAGCGCCTCCACCTACCACCGCCAGAGACGACACTCGGACTTCTGTAAGGCACCGCAGTGACATCAGTGACGTCTTGTGATTAGTTAAAGTTGGTTTTAATGAATTCTGTTGAAAAGGTGATAGAACAGCTGTTAAGCATATATATGGAAGGAAAATATGTCATTTTTACATATATGTATATATATATATTATCATGCTCTACTTTTTAATTATTTATTTATTGTTTTTTATTTTTTTTATCTAGCTTTTTTTTTTTACTTTTTATTGTTATTAGTTACTTTTGTTTTTATTTTTATTTTATTTTATTTTATTTTATCTTACCTTACTTTACTTTTATTTATTTTATCTAATTAATTTCTAAGCTGCCTCCAGTGTTTCCTCACTGCTCCACGTTGAGATGGAGCTTCCTCAGTTTGTGCTTTGTTTATAATAATAATAATAATAATAATGGGATGAGGGTGTTTGCTTCTTTCTATGTTTTGTTATTATTATTATTATTATTATTACTTCTTTTTTTATGTACAGCACTTTGTGTTACATCTCTCTTGTATACAAATAAAGTCTGAATTATTGATTGATTGAAGCCCACATCTCACTGAGAGTGTTTTCTGTCTGTCAGGTGGTCCAGCGGTTCCCGGGTCGACACACCCAAAGAGGAGTCCCAGTGGTGTGGGCGAAGGAGCGGGACTTAAAGAGGAGCGTCTGTCAAGCCGCAAGCCCAGCACCAGTACGGTTGGCTCCCGTAGCATCCCGACCCCCTCCAGCCCCATGGTCAGCTCCGCCCACAACCCAAATAAATCAGAGATACCCGACCGGCGCAAGGAAGTCAACGCCACCACGGTAAGGCCAGGAGGATGTTTTAGTGTGTGTGATGATTGGTCCAGAGTCAGACATCTGTCCCCTTTAATCTCTCATCAATAGAACAGGTACAGATGGCAGAATCCTCAGTCTTCCTAATCCCATTTCCTCAGATTACACAACAGTGACACAGATATTATGGAGAGTCCTCCACAGATTAGAGAAGAGGTGAAACACAAACTGAAGCAGGGTGAAGTGGAGATTCTGGTTTCTTCTTTTCTTTTTTTTATTTGCACCATAAGAAAAGACAATCACAAAAAACAGAAATGAAACAAGAATAGTAAATGCAGGAGAGGTTATAAAACCCTATATGGACTTATAAAAAGCACCTCCCCAAGAAATATACAAAAAATAAAAAAAAAATCAACAACAACAATGAGAGAAAGCTACAACAAATAACAACAAAAAACAAAGCAATACAAGTGACATTTTATAGCACATACACAAAAAAGTCTATCTCATAATTGCAACTTTTTATCTCATAGTTTTGGTTTTATCTCATAATTATGACTTTTTATGATCTTTTTGACTTTATCTCATAATTTAGACATTTATCTCATAATTATGACTTTTTATCTCATCATTTTTACTTTATCTAATAATTATGCCTTTTTATCTCATAATTTTAACTTTTTATCTCATATTTTGACTTTTTATCTCATAATTTAAACTTAAATAATTGTATTTGAATGTATGAGTGTATGAGCATGTATAAGAGATAATGATCAAATGACAACTATACTGGAAAATAAACTATTATGAGTCTTGATTTAACAGGTTTAACAGCTTTCAGTCTTAACTTCAAATTATTGAGGGATGAAGATAATTTTACTACATGAATATGAGAATTCCTGCTGTATGGAGCCTCTGTTGGTGTCTTGTCAATTCATGAAAATATTTGGGCAGCAAGAGGGAAAGATGAATATATTGATAAATAAATATGCATGATTGAAGTATATTAATATTGTAGACTGACAATACATGAGTTTCTTAAACAGATGGTTGATCAGTAAGATTAGCTTAAGTGAGCGAGAGTTTAGGGAATAGTTGAAGACAGCAGCCAGATTAACCTGAGATTAACTCTTTAAAATCCTCAGACATTACAGGGTTTACCAAACAAGTCCTTTTCTAATCTAATGTCACATACGATGTCAGGCATGGGACGGCATTTTCACTCACATCTTTTTTTTGTAAACCACAATTCCCCACCACATCTAGGCTTGTTAAAAGTCTCGAAAGTTTGGAGAATGCTTGATTTTAACAGTAATGTTTTCAAGGTAAGGAGATATTGTATAATCCTTCAAAAAAATTGCTTGATTTTCAACATAAACAGATATTTCCTCTACACCAAAAATTATTTTAATATTGAAATTAAACAAAAACGGTCATCATATTTGTTTTAAAGACATTGTTTATTCCAATAAAATAATTTTTTCTGATTCTTTCCCCAGAATAACATCCCTGCCAGTGCCATGACTCGAAGAAACACGTATGTGTGTACGGACCGATCCACCACTGATAGACACACACTGCTGCAGAACGGCAAAGAGAACAGGTGAGAGGAGCCTCTTATTACTGGAAAAGATACACTAAGTGTTTGAACGACATCACCAACATTTCTGAAGCTGTTAAAAAACAACATAAGCCAGCATTTGGGCTGCTTTTTTCTTGCTTCACCTGTGGAAATTTGATCTACAGCCAACAGCCAAGGAGCATGTTGTTATGTATAAACAAACAAGAAGTGATGCTGAAGGTTTTGGCATCAGTTTGACTCTAAATTTCACCTCATCTTGTATCTAAACTCACTGATGGACCTGGAGAAGCTGGTCAGGGTTAAGAACGAGTCAAAGCAGCACAGTCCTCCTGCAGCAGTCTCTCCCAGCTGCATTATAACCAGATTTGGGGGAAAAATAAATTCTCATTTCTTTTCAAAAATGACATGTAGGGAGCTTTATTCATTTAGTTTCATGACACAACTGTCACTGCATCCCAAAATAAATTAGTGTGAGTGGACACTCAGTTTCCACCAACTGCCTAAAGACGCTAATTAACGCTGATCTTTGTGAATTGGATAGTTTTTACAATGAGGCTCATTTGCATAGAAAGGGTTTAATTTTGCACCAAATATATGCACATTGCCTAATTTAAATACATGCAAATGGCCCAGGAGCCATTGATGCTGATCTGCTGGGCAGTGGAGTTATGGGGTGCACTTTGAGTATTTCAGGGTTCGTTTTTGTCTTGTTTTTGCAGGTTTTGTGGAGCACAAAGTCACGCTCTCCCCTAAGTTTTATGAAAACAAGTGATGCATAAACTATTAAGAAATCTGCCCTTAATGTTAGTGTAATAAAAAAGAAGCAATAGCAAGATGAACATGTAAAAGATAGAATAAATGACACAATTTAAAGTTTAACTGCCCAGTTGCATGTTCTTTAACCCAGTGTAACAAACATTTATATTCATAATGAATACAGTGTGGAAGTATTTGGTAAAGGGTTTGTTCATTCTTAAGGACTGAGCTTAGAGAGTGTTTGTCTCACATACATTTTGTCTCTTCGAGAGGATGAAGGGCTTAAAGTGTGCATGTGTGTGTGTGTGTGTGTTCCTGTGTGTGTTTATGTGCCCAGTACGAACTGTCAGTTGTTGTGACAGATGGTTGTCTGCTCGTCAGTGTCGGAGCATGGCAACCACGTCTCCTCTCCCTCCCTCTCTCTCTTCCTCTCTCCCTTCTTTCCTATGGTCACTCTCCCACTATCTCACTTTCATTCTGGCTGACCTGTTTTTCGTCCCTCTGTCTCTTCATCATGCTGTAACTTTGCATCCCAGAGGAAGAGCCAGAAGGTTCCTGTCTGTCGCCTGACCTCCAGGAAAATGTTCCTCCACAGATGGAGAGGGGGGCTGGGGGCGGGTCAGGGAGAGGGTGTATCGAGTGGATAAGAGACGATGGATGGTTTTAAAAGTCTAAGAATTCATTAACAGCAGTGAAGAAAAACATGAGTACATTTACAGATATTTTTTTAAAAAGCTGCACAAACACGATTGCAAACCATGATGCTTTATCAGATACCAAAGAGAAAAAACAACATCAAATTGTGCTGATGGACCGACTCACTGCTGTTTAAGAACAGTTCTGTGTTTTTTCCATGTTTTGATATACGGCAAACGTAACCCAAAGACCTTCAGGTGATTTCTGGGAATATATCAGTGTTTTTATTCTGCCTTGTTCTGGCCATGATCGTGCTGTTTCCATCGAGGTGCTGGAGTACTTTAGCCTGGCTAACACCAGACTATACCACAAATGAGATCTAGTCTGGAGATCACCTATTCATCTTTCCGTAGAGGAGGCGTGGTTTACAATCGTCCAGAGCCGTTTATTGGGCGCTACGAATGTCTATCATATCGTCTGTACGTAGCTCTTAGCCAATCGTATCAGTTATACCAGATGACGTATGTAGAGAGACAGAAGACGACTGATGTTTACATGATGGCGCCGAACAATTATTGCCGTTTGTGCAAAATATATATGAAGGAAGAAGGACACTCCATTTCCAAAAAAAACAAGGAGCATATCAGAGAGGTTAGCATTATTAGGAGTGATAGTCGCCCAGGAGTCCACAACCACAACAACCGGGGTCTCTAAACCCCATTAGCTTAGCCACTAACGGGGCTAGTTGGTAGATTAGGCTTTTGCCATATCCTGTTTCTCAGCAGGGCTAAAACCCCCTTTTTGGTGGTGATAAAGGAGTGTAAAGCCAAACGTTTTTCTTTTAAAATAAACTTTGGCTCTAAACTATCTAGAACACTGTCTACAGCTAGATCCAAAGAGAGCTTGGCGTTTGCTGCAGCCATGTTGGATCCGTAAGAAACTACAATAGTCCAATAGTACGCATCATCGTCTCACCGTCCCTCCCCGTTCTGTGATTGGATACCAAAAGCAGGGCTAAGAATCAGACATGGACACCATACTGCCTTGCAGTTCAAAACAAAAAAGAGCATGCAAGGCGGCATGGGTATAGCCAGGCTAGGAGTACTTCTATATTATTATTATATAATATATTGCAATGAAAAAAACAAAGAACACAGTGAGTAAAATGTGAAAGGAACCAAAAAATACAACAACCTTAAAAGTGCTTGGAGGTTCAGAGGGTTTAACAGGCATATTTGGTGAAGGAAGTAGAGAATGACAGGTAAAGTTAGGATAGGATGTTGGAAAAGAGAGGGAGGAGGGTGAGGAGGAGGTGGGAGAGAGGGAGAAACAGGGGAGGTGAGCCAGAGAGAGCAGCACCATGAAGTGAGGACTGGCATTGTGCCAGTGTTACCCTCCTCTTGCCTCAGAGGCCTTGTCAATGTGATGCCATGCTAGAGTGGTTGATGGGACAAACACGTGCATGGACACTCACACACACACATACACTTAAACACACAGATCACATTTATTTAATAAACACACATGGAAATCGTGTCTGTCAGTGGCAAAAGTCCACAAAAGAGACACAGAACACTTGTTTGTTGTTTGTGTGACTTATCTTACTTTGTTTATTTAAGATGTTCAACTTTACTTAAGTATAAACTGCAAAAAGTGGTGTCTAAAAACAAGATAGCAACACTAAATCTTAGGGAGAAGGTACTCAAAACAAGTGAAATTATCTGTCCATGCAGCAAGATCATTTCACGTGACAAGATTTCTTGAATTAAGATTATTAAATCTAGAAATAAGATTATAGCGTGAAGTTGAACACTTAAAATAGGAAATTAAGTTTTTTTTTAACTTTTTTTTTATCTTGGTAAGAACCAAATATTTGCAGTGTACACATTTGTGTATACAAGCATTATATACACACACTAATCTATGATGACAAGGAAAAAGAGACAAAGACAGTCCTGATGTCCAAAATATCCTGATGAGGCACTTTTACTAAACATACTAAAGTTTATTTATTTTAGATTACAAGGACAAATACTTATTTTAATGTACACACTGTTGAACTCTGACAGAATTATTCTTATTCAATTATAGCAATCCTCCTTTTATCTTTTGCAAGACACAACGTAAAACTTTTGAATAATGTTTGAGTAAAGAAAGTCTCACTCAACCTTCCTATTGAGGACTTTCATGTCAATAATTTACAATCATAACTATAACAAGCATTGCACTGCAACAGAGAAAGAAACAGAAATACTCCAGTATGAATTATATACTGGAAAAACCTCTGTGAAAGTGAGTTGAACGTATAGTTTCTCTCCTTTCACTTTTCTTCCCCACTTTTGCACCAGTTCTTCTTCCTGTCTCCTTTCTTTTATTGCTCTTCATCTCCTTTCCTTCCCTCGGCCCCCCCGTCCCCAGCGTGCCCCACTGCAGCTCGTTCACGTTGATGTTAAAAGATTTTGCTCTGCAACGGCTGTGCTTCAACGCAACTCGTTTAATGGTTCTGCCCCACTTGAACCTTGTGTGTGGGTGTTATCTGGAGCGTTATGAAAAGCAGCCGCAGGCCACCAGCCAGCAGAGAGTCAGGCTGGAGAGGTGTGTGTGTGTGCTCTGTAAAAAAGGTGTCTAAAAACCAGATAAAAACACTAAATCTGAGGGAAATGATCTTGCTGCATAGACAGATAATTTACCTTGACAAGGTTTCTTAAATTAAGATTATTAAATCTAGAAATAAGCATGTTGAACGCTTAAAATAAGAAATTAACTCTTAAAACACGATGAATTATCTAACACTTCTAGATCTAAAGTTTTTTTTATTTTGGTAAAAAAACCCAAATAATTGTCAGGTCACTCTGCCAGTTCATCACTGCTGGCAGCTTTAATTTATCTTGTTTTAAGAGTTAATTTCTTATTTTAAGTGTTCAACGTGCTTATTTCTACATTTAACAATCTTATCAGATTAGATTTAGTGATTCCATCTTGTTTTAGACACCCCTTTTTTGCAGTGTGTGTGTGCAAGAGAAAAAGTATAAGTGTGTAAGGGAAATGGACAAGGGGTGTGCAGAAAAATGAGAGGGTTCTAGTGGAGAGTTTGAGGTTTGAGAGATGCAGATTGCAATTTTCATGGTTGATTTAGATTTTTCTTTAATTCCGACAAAAATATAGCCTGTGTATACCCATGCTGCCTTGCATGCTCGATTTTAGTTTGGAACTGCAAGGCGCCATGATGTCCATGGCCGATTCTTAGCCCTGCTTTTGGTATCCAATCAGAGAACGGGGAGGGACGGTGAGACGATGACGCATACTATTGGACAGACGGAAGCTTGTAGTTTTCTTACGGATCCAACATGGCTGCAGCAGACGCCAAGCTCTCTTTGGATCTAGCTGTAGACAGTGTTCTAGATAGTTTAGAGCCAAAGTTTATTTTAAAAGAAGAACAACATTTGGCTTTACACTCTTTATCACCACCAAAAAGGATGTTTTAGCCTTGCTGAGAAACAGGATTTGGCAAAAGCCTAATCTACCAACTAGCCCCGTTAGTGGCTAAGCTAATGGGGTTTAGCGACCCCGGTCGTTGTGGTCGTCTCGCCATTGATCGCCTTGATGGAGGAAAAAAAAAAATCTGTCTGAAGAGTGTGCACAGACGCTTTTGATAGACATATGTGGGGTGTCCTTCGTCCTTCAAATATATTTTGCACAAACGACAATAATCATTGGCGCCATCGTGTAAACATCAGTCGTCTTCTGTCGCTCTACATACGTCATCTGGTATAACTGATACGATTGGCTAAGAGCTACCCACAGATGATATGATAGATATTCGTAGCGCCCAATATACGGCTCTGGAGGATCGTAAACCACGCCTCCTCTACGGAAAAATTAATCGGTGGTCTCCGGACTAGATCTCATCTGTGATTAGTCTGGTGTTAGCCAGGCTAACAAAAATCTGGAATATGTTGTAAAGTTTCAGGATGTACTATACTGTTAGATATTTTTGATTTCTACACAGTTCTTACTCGTGGTTTTTCTTCTCTTCTCCCTCCAGTTCTGTCTCCCATCGCCTCCCCCCTGCATCCCCCTCCACCCACAGCATCGCTGGTGCCTCTGGGACCTCCTCCTCGTCCTCCACGCCCTCCTCCCGCCTCTCCAGGGGGTCCACAGTGAGGAGCACGTTCCACGGAGGGCAGATTAGGGACCGTCGTCCTCCCTCTCATGCTCCTCCGGCCTCCCCAACGCCGTCCCACGATGCCAGCCCCCTGCCCCACGCCAGGACCCGGGCCACCACCAACCTGCTCAGCAAACTCACTTCCAAGTTGACTCGCAGGTAAGGGGAGAAGCCGGGAGAAGAGGAGGAGAGATTAGAGGGTTGAAAGAGGATGAGTTCTGTTTAGATGTGTGACTGAAACAGGAATTGATCAAATGATAAATCATAGAAATCAAGAAACAGATTAACCTTTAAGTGTTTTGCTCAATCTGACATTTGTAAATGTTTTAAGGATTGTATATGTTTGATGATTACTGCTAACCATCCACATGTGGTGAAGTGACAGCAGACTGCCTGTAAAAAGCCTGTTTCAATGTTTAAAGGCCTGTAACTGGATAAAGATCATTGAGCTAACCTGCTGCCTCTCACTGTCTCTTCCTTAACCAGTACTAACCTACCAGCCTTTTCTTCTCTAATGATCAGACCTGGGTCTCATGCTCTTCAATCATTATTCCTCCTGCTTGTTTTACCTGCTTAACCTCTTCATCCAGACAGCTGGCAAAGGTTACCTGTTGCGTAATTATGAAAAATCAACATAATCATCTATTTAAAGAAGATAAACTAGACACAGAAGGATATAAACTTTTTATCTCACTATGATCCTGGCCAACAGAAGTCTAAAGGATAATGTAGAAGAAATCAATGTAGAAGAACGTTTTTTTGTTTTGAATAAAAACTTTTTTCTTAAAAAAGGATCTTCTTTAGGCCTGAAGATCTGAGAGGATCGAAATGTTGCCTCACCAGGAATAAATTATTTGCAGTGCAAACCTTTTCTTGTCCTTTGCCGTGTGTGTTTTTGCATTTTGGACGTTTTTTTTCTAGATGCATGCACACCAAGGTTATAATAGTTTTGGAGTTTTCATTAGTTTTAGTTTTAATTTCGTTGTCAATTTTTGGTTTTGAGTGCTGGTTTTAATTAGTTTTTATTTTTTGGAAAATGCTTAGTTTAGTTTTTGTTAGTTTTAGTTTTTTAGTAATGGGGTGTTTATTGAGTCATAAAACCAGGTAGATGAAATAGATTTCATATCAGCTAAAAAGGATTACGTATGAAAAAAGTTGACAAAGACGAAAACGAAGGACATTTTCACTATAATTTTAGTTAGTGTTAGTTAGTTTTGTAACAACGTTTTTATTTTTATTTCAGTTAACGAAAATGTTTTTTCAATTCTAGTTTTCGTTATTTCGTTAGTTTTCCTTACTATAATAACCTTGATGCACAAATAAATAAATTCTCCCCAATCTGAACTGTTCCTTATGAACTGTGGCTAAATTAATGTTACAGTTGAGGAAAAACTGTTGTAAACTATAGTCCATTTAATGTGTAGGATTTAAAAAGAGGGACTGCTAATTGCTAACGATAAATATTTTGTTGCAAATTAAAACAAATCAGGAACTGAACATGTACAGGACTGCACGTTAGCGAGCTGCACAGCTTTTATCAAATCACTTCAGACGATATTCACGACTAGCCGCTAATGGAAATTCGGCACAAATGTTTTAATCATGATTCACAACAAAGTCACGTATCGTCCCATCTCTAATCAAACCCATCATAATTATACAGTTGAACCATTTTCAATTTAAGAAAATACCAACCACACTGCAAAAAAAGGTGTGTCTAAAAACCAGATAAAAACACTAAATCTGAGGGAAATGATCTTGCTGCATGGACAGATAATTTCACTTGACAAGATTTATTAAATTAAGATTGTTAAATCTATAAATAAGCATGTTATTTGCTTAAAACAAGATAAATTAAAGCTGCAAGCAGCGATGAACTGGCCCGAGCAGAGTGACCAGATGATTATTTGGTTCTAACAAAAGATTTAAAAAAAACTTTAGATTTAAAACTGTTAGGTCATGTATCTGGTTGATAGTTAGACAGTTTCCATGGTTTTATTTGTAATGATTTTGGTGATCAAGAATGTTTCCATGACTGTAGATGTAAAAATGACTGAAAAAATACACAAATTGACCAAAAAAGACACAAAATTATCAAAAAAGACACAAAATTACCAAAAATAGAAGTAAAAATGACCACAAAAAAAAGACAAATTGACAAAAAAGACACAAACTGACCAAAAATAGATTTAATTTTAATTAACTCTTAAAACAAGATAAATTAAAGCAGCAAGCAGCGATGAACTGCCCGAGCAGAGTGACCTGACAATTATTTGTTTCTTACCAAGATAAAAAAAACCTTTAGATTTAGAAGTGTTAGATCATTTATCGGTTTTAAGAGTTAAGTGTTCAACATGGTTATTTCTAGATTTAACAATCTTAATTTAAGAAATCTTGTCAAGGTAAATTTTCTGTCCATGCAGCAAGATCATTTCCCTCAGATTTATTGTTTTTATCTGGTTTTTAGACACACCTTTTTTTTGCAGTGCAGCACTTTCTAGCTTCTGTCACCAGCTGGTTTCCTGCAGCACTAAGCCCCGCCCACGTGGTACTCTAAGCAGGTGCAAACAAACGGTAGCCTGACCCAGGTCTGCTGCTCAGGTGGATTTACTGTCAGTTCTTCTCTGCTGCTTATTGTTGCTTTATCTGTTTGTTTGATTCTTTAACAACTTTTGCTTTTCCTTGCCAGTCACCTGCCACTCGTCTATCCTTCTCTCTCCTCAGCGACAGTTTGATTTGTTCTTCTTCTTCCTGTGCTTCTTACTGTCGTCTGTCATCTCTATATTGTCTTCCCCCTCACTCGCTTTCTCTTTCGTTCAATGTCTCTCTGACTTTTCTGCTGGTAATTTTCCTTTTTTCCATTCCTCATCCTCTCTTCATCTCCTTCTCTTCTTCCTCTCTCCTCCTAGGGTCACTCTTGACCCTTCTAAACGTCAGAGCTCAAACAAGTCCATGTCGGGCTGCACCCTCCCACAGGGGACAAAAACAGTTAGTAAGTCTTCCTTTCCCATGTTTTCTGGCTGCTTCTGTCTGTCTGACTGTCTGCCTGCTCGCAGTGCCCTGTCGTCATTCCCTTTAACCCTTCACTCACTGTCTGTCGCAGGTTGGAGTTTAGTTATACAAACATTTGTCTGAGGCAAAGCTTCTCTAAAGGCAGGAGTTTATTATTATTAGTTTATCGTGCAGGGCTCTGACTCCAAGAAAAGTCCAAATATACAGAAAGTATCTTTTTCTTTAGAATCACAAGGTTACCTTTATTTCTTAATATTTTCTACATGAATCAATCAATCAATCAGACTTGATTTGTTTAGCACTTTTCATATAAGAGAGATGTAACACAAAGTGCTTTACATATAAAATGAGAAAGTTATAGTAATAATTATGATAATAATAACAAAACATAGACAGAAGCAAACACCCTCCATCCCATTAAAAACAAAGCACAAACTGAGGAAACACTGGAGGCAACTTAGAAATTAATTTTAAAAAATAAATAAAAAATAAAGTAAGATAAGATAAAATATAATAAAAAACAAAAGTAAATAATAATAACAATAAAAAGTAAAAAAGCTAGATAAAAAAGATAAAAACAAAAAATAAATAATTTATAAAAAATAGACTAATAAATAGTAGCAAAATAAATAAATAAAAGCAAAGATGTTGTAACACTAAGATGCATGAGCAGAAAAATCTCTAAAAATGATGGTTCAAGTAAAAGCCAAATTAAAAAGATAAGTCTTAAGTTTGCTCTTAAAAATATGAACATGCAATTGAATGAAATTTTATTGAAAAATTGAAAAATCGATCAGGGTATCTGTATGAAAAAGTTTTATTCAATCTCTTTAAATAAAAAAAAAAGTTCTTGTGGGGTATTAAAGTCTTAACTTTATTTTACAAGAGTTTCTGTTTCTGGCGCAACTTCACCAAGCAGCACGGAGTCTGAAAGGGTCAAAACTCCAGCGAGACTTGTAGAATGTGGAGACATCACGTGGTATAAAAAGTGAACTTTTTTTAAGACCAACTCGTTTTGGCTTGTGACCTCCATGAAGGTCCCCCTCGCACTCTTCCGCCTTGCTCCCCGCCGATAGGAGACGTTCCCAGTAGGAAAGTGGACGGACCTTCAGTCAGCAGCTGGAGCAACTGAAATTTATCCAGCGAGGAGCTGGAGATCACAGGCTGCAGGTCCGACTTGCCGGGGAGCTGTAGGATCAGACCCTGATCAATTTGAGTTGCTACAGCTGCTAACTGAAGGTCTGAGCCACAACAAATATCATCTATTTCTGGGGGAAACACTGCAACCATATATACATGTTAAAAGGAGTTACATCAGTAAAAATATTTCTTATCATCTCATGGTTTATTCGTTTTATAGTCATATAGGTTGTATAATTTTATGTCCACCTTTAATGACTGCTTCCTTATTCCACCTGAGGTCCACCCTGTTCACACACTGCAAAAGTGTCTAAAAACCAGATAAAAAAACAAAATCTGAGGGAAATGATCTTGCTGCATGGACAGATAATTTCACTTGACAAGATTTCTTAAATTAAGATTATTAAATCTAGAAATAAGCATGTTGAACGCTTAAAATAAGAAATTAACTCTTAAAACAAGATAAAATATCTAACACTACTAAATGTAAAGTTGTTTTTTTTATCTTGGTAAGAAACAAATAATTGTCAGTATACTCTGCTCGGACCAGTTCATCTTGTCAAGTGAAATTATCTGTCCATGCAGCAAGATCATTTCCCTCAGATTTAGTGTTTATATCCTGTTTTTAGACACACCTTTTTGCAGTGCACAAACCAGTTTTCTGTCTCCACTATTTGAGACTTGTTGGTTGATGTCAGAAACTCTTCAAATCATCTCTGCAGGAATGTAAAGTCTGCATAAAGCTTAATTCTGACCAAAGACATTTCAGAGTCTAAATGTTCGAGAGCCGACTTGGGAACTAACTCTGTCCAGTTTTTAACTCACTTTATAAGATTGTTTCTTCCTGTAGAACAGCTCCTTCTCAAAACTGTATGTTTCTATGACTCAAACTCTGATCAGCAGCTGTCTGTCTGCCTGACTGTCTGTCTGCCTGTCTGTCTGTGTGGACTGCTTGTGTCTCTGCTGCTTTATGCTGTAGCTCTCACTAGAGGCACCATGCTTCCAACAGTAACACTTACCACTATTAGTTTTCTGGGACAACAAGGGGTAAGGTTGGTTTGATTGTTTTTAGATGTGGGTGTTAGACTTCACCCCTTTTACTAGACAGCTGTTTTAAATGTTAGCGTTGTCTGTGAATCACACACAACACACTCAGTCGTCACAGAATAAAGTGCCCTGTGAAGATGTGTGTGTGTTTGTGTGTCGCCTGCAGTATGTGAGTTTATTGCAACTTGACTGTACTAGTCTGACTCATGTAATCAACACCATATGTTTGCCCATGCTGTTAACAAATCAGCAGTCCTGCAGCAGGGCTGTGGGATCAGGACAGACAGGAAAAGGGGGGATGGGCTTTTATAAGACAGTTATGGGGTAACGTATGAAGCGAGAGGTTAATTTACTGTCTTTTGAGGTACATGACTCCACTGATGGTAATGGTAAAGGTCTTTTTTCATTCTTAGAACAAAATACTGTATTTCTCTCCCTCCCGTGTATTATTGGCCAATCATCATGGCTGCACTCTTTAAGATTAGTTATCTAAAACCTTCAAAAGCAGGTGTAGTTTTAGTGTCTGTCTTTCAGAATCAAAGAGAATCAAAGTTTTCTTACTTGAGCCACATACGGCCCACACCCTCACTTGAAGTGGCCCTCAGTACAACTACATGCATTTGAGCATGAAATCTTAAAAGTGCAGTGTAAAAATGCACAGAATTACTTCTGAAAAAAACGGAGTGGTTATTTTTATTTGCTTCAAACCTTTTGTATTCCTATTTATACTGTTATACACTGCAAATTAGTTGGTTCTTAAGATAAAACAAACTTAGATTTAGAAGTGTAAGAATTAATTTCTAATTTTAAGCGTTCAACTTGCTTATTTCTAGATTTAATAATCTTAATTCAAGAAATCTTGTCAAGTGAAATTATCTGTCCATGCAGCGCGATCATTTCCCTCAGATTTAGTGTTTTTATCTGATTTTTAGACACACCTTTTTTGCAGTGTACATGCATTTGAGCATGAAATATGTTAAGGTTCTGCACTGTAAACATATTTAAAATTGCAGTTTCATCATGTCTGGTTAAGTGCACGGTCCTTTATGTGGCCCTGTGGTAGTGTTGATGAAAATCTGATCAATTTTGAAAAATATATGCAGATTATTTTCCTGGGTGCAGAAAGTGCAGAATTAGAATGAATCGGTTCTGCTTCAGTGCAGCTCTGACCCTGTGACATTAGGAATAATGTGTCTGAGCCTCTGCAGAAGCAGAATGCTTGTAAGAAGCTGCACCAGTCGTCCTGTCTAACCAGCCCAGCGTCACTGTCCTTTTAAATCAGGATTAGTTATGTAACCAGGATTTATCCGTCTCTTAAACAGGGATCTTGCACAGCTCTCCCTCAAGATACAAGCAGATTGGCCCGTTCCACTGCTGCAGCTTCTCTCTGTCACTTTCTGCTCTTCTTTCTCTCATCCCCCTTCTCTCTGTCACTTAAAATAAACACTTAAATTGATTTTTATTATACTTTAATCTTACTTTTATTCTTCGATGAGGATGTGATACTACTTTAGGTTCTGAGGGAGGAGCAAAGTTTTACTTTATTTAATTTATTTCATTTCATTTATTGGATCTCCATTAGCACCAGCACATTAGCATAGCTATTCTTCCTGAAGTCCAAACATTAAGTTAAATTATCCCTTCTCCGAGACATCAACAAAACAAAAACAACAACAACAACAGTCAATACAGTCTTAACACATATACAATCATAGACGCTGACAAACATGTATCACTCTATTAAGAGTCCATACACAACATACAAACACCAGCATAACATACAAACAGATACCAAAAAAATAAATAAAAGATAAATGAAGGAAAAGAAAAAGCGGTCTCACAGGATAGAAGATTTTTTAAACGTACAGTTTAGCTACTGCAACATTAAGAGAAATTGTATACCTCTCTTTGGAATCCATTAATACGATATAAAGTGGAAGGAGTTCCCTCCAGAATGGCTCTAAACAGGACAGATTTCTTTAACACATTATGAAGTCAAGCTCCCCTCAGTAGCATGTCTTGTCAGATAATTATGTCAACTCCACTGACGTGAGAAAAGACAATACAAAAACTTTGGAGACTTATTTACAATAATATTCATGAGCAAGTTCAACAAAACAAAAGAGCTTCTTACTTACTCACTTTCTTTACCCAGAAAAGAAATGCAAAATCAAAAAATCAAGTCTGGACACCTCCGACTCTTCACACAAAACATTTACATCATTGCTACGAAGTTATTGCAGATTTTTTTCAATCACAAAATGTTGTTACAAGTCAATGAGAGTCAGTCCAGCCGGAATAATTCTCTGGATATTTGCTGGATGATTATTTGCATAACATTATTTTCATAAATGCTGAGGCATATCTCCGTGTTTATCTGTGTCGATTAGCATGAATCTCTCCATGTTCTTTAAAGGAGATAAAGGCATTAAATCCAAACACATGATTAGATTTGAAGCCACTCCTCAGTCAGAGACAGGCTTACACTAGACTAAGTTTCATTTTCAGTAAATCTATCAATGAAATCTTGCTGCTTGCTTCTCTGGGCCAGCCCCAGTTCCTGGAACAGGGATGAGCTTAGTCAGCTGAAGCCTGGAGGAGTTAACGCACAACAAATAGCAGCAGCAGCCCCTAGTGGCCGTATAAGGGAAGTACAAGAAGCAGCTTCACATTCAGCAGCACCTGGCAGCCTGTTGGGTGGAGCATAATGACCTTTAGAAAAGAGACGCACCCTCCAGCAGAAATGAGCTCATACATCCTGCATGTGTGTGGCCCTTTAGTGTGACATGTAAAACACAATAATCCACTATTTAAAGCTTTAGCATAGCTACCTGCCATATAATTAGAAGGTTAGACTCGTCAACATCAGTCTCAAGAAGGGACAAAAAATGAAGCTCACCCATGATTTTATTATGAAAAAAACAAGAATGGCATTCAGAGAGCTCAAAGCTATGCTGAAGTCAAAGGTGCATTCAGGTGCTCCTCCAATGGTCCCGTTTCCTAAGTTGTGAAGTCCTTCTTCCAGTTTCTGTATGTTTAAATGAGCTTAAAGGTGTTTTAAGGTGTGTTTAAACGACACAATGATAGCTGTTTCCAGTATTTGCATGAACAAGAACAAGGAACGCGATTCAGGTGAAATGTAACAAAACAAAACAACAAATCAAGCCAAAATAGTTTAACCTTGTCTGGGGTAATAACAAAGTTTGAGCTTAAAACGCAGCAAACAAACCAAAAATAATTGCTCTGTTGTGTTGTTTTAACCCTGAGGAGAGTCACAGAAGGAGATGAAAGTGACACTGTTGTCTCTTGTTGTGCAGATGATGTTCTTACATCCACATCTTAGCTGTGACGGCATATGAAAAGCGCTGTTTCTCTGCTCTGGATTCACTCCCTCTACATTCGTTTCTCATTTGTTCTGTTGGTGCCTTTGACATTTTGTTGTGTCACATACATCCAGTGTTCCAGTGTGCTGAGTGTAGGCTGGTGATGATCCATCAAGTGTTTTGTGTTGTGATTGATGTGGACTGACTGACGTAGCCACGCACCTTCTTGGTGCATTAAAACAGGAAGTGGGGGAGGGCGGGTTGGTGTGTGAACGTGATTGGCCGATTGATTCCTAACGGATACGTTTGTCTTCCTCTTGAGGGTCACAGACGAACCTGAGAGAATCAGCAGATCTCCGGTCACAAGGTGAGTTCACTGTTACAGTTTTTACAACACCAACAACCAAAGAGGGATAAATATCCATCAAGTTACCAAGTAGTGAAACTTCTCTAAAGTCTAAAGTCAGTGTATCAGCTACAGTAGATGGCAGCATGCTCCCAGTTTGGAGAAGCAGCTCGTTTTTTGTGATGATTTTTTTATATAAATGTTCTCTTACATGTGGTGAGGACACCAGGAATAATATTAAAATAAATTTTAAAGTGCAAACAGTGGAGGAATGTAACTAAGTATATTTGCTCAAGTACTGTACTTGCATACAATTTTGAGGTACTTGTGAGTATTTTCATTTTTCATTTAACTTTATATTTGTACTCCATTACATTTTGAGGCAAGTGTTTTACTTTTTACTCCTCTACATTTGACTACCAGCTGAAATTACTTCTCAGGTCAAGATTTAAAATGATTATGCATTTTATATATTTTACCACATAATAGTATATTTAGTGGTCAGAATAAGCCCAATGCATTGAAAAAAGTAATCCAACAATATGTATACAGAATATATAAAACAATGTGAGTGAGGCCGTTCTGCATAACAAGTTATTTTACTTTTGTACTTTTACTTCAGTAAGTTTTGAATGCAGGACATTTACTTGTAGTGGAGTAAGTCTGCAGTACAGTATTAGTACTTTTACTTAAGTAAGGGATGTGAATACTTCTACTACCACTGGTGGTTAATAAGTTATATATATTATAATTTAAACAATATGCATACTGTCTAATCCCTCAGCGGGGAACATTCACGTGTTCCAGCAGCTCAGTAGTCAAATAAAGCAAAGGATGAAAATGAAAACAAGATAAAACGGAAACAATTGCATCCAAGATAAAAATTACTTTATACACGGGGTTTGTATTTGAGGTTTGAGCATTGTACGAGAAAAAAAAATATATATATATATTTAAAAATTGCACAGGATTGTCTGTCATGTTGTTGTTATGTTACAACATTTTTTTGCCACACAGTTATCTGTTTCATTGATGCTGAAATATGTAGAAACATAACTAAAGCATTTACTAAAGCCAATTAACAGTGGTATTGATCCTGAACTCTCATTTAATTAATACAGCACTGCAAAAACCAACTGACTAAAAATAAGAAATAAATAAATTAAGCAAATACATGCACAAAACAAGTAAAATTATCTGCCAGTGCAGTAAGTCAATTTCTCTTTGTAAGAATTCTTTAAATAAGTAAAAAATATCTAGGCTCTGGAAAAAACTAATGATATCTGGAAATAAATCCAAATATACTTATTTTGAGCAATTGTGGCTTGAAAAGCCCGAATGTAGTAAAATTAAAATAAGCCAGAAATACTTGAAACAAGCACGTTTTGGTGATAGAAAATGCTTTTGAAATAACATTCAACCTACATGCAACTAAAACTCTCAATTGGAGCCAATATTTTAGGTAAAAACTCACCATATTCAACAGTTGAATAGCTTGAAAAGCATGAAAAAAGCTCACGTCAATCCTAAAAAGAAGTCTTTAAACAATAAGATAATTACATAAGCACATCATAATAATACTAATAATTAAATATACACATAAAGCTATGGTCAGTAGGTAAATTATACTAAAAACAATATAATTAAGATACTATAGCTAGATATAAGAATTAAAATACTCTGTAAGCTTCATGTTTTTTGCAGTGAGTATATTTTAGTATCTGTTTCTAAAGGCTTTGTGTATTCCTCTCAGCTTCAGCTGCTTCAGCCCAGTCTCAGTCTCAGGTTACAATCAGCAGGTAAAGCAGCTAACAGTAACAACAGGCTGTAGTTCTCCTTGTGCTAGATGATCCCTGCAGGTAGAACCAAAGAGGAGAAAGGAACTATAATAACTGTGTTTCTATCAACAGCTCAGTCCCTCCCTCACCAGCAGGTTCCTGTTCTGAGTTGTGTTTGTGTTAGTTGGTGTTAAGTGTGAATTTAACTGTATAGTTTGTTATTGATGATAAACTCTAATTCAAGAACAAACTATGGTAACACTTTATATTAAGGTACACGTATTCACCATTAATTAGTTGCTTATTAGCATGCAAATTAGTAATATATTGGCTCTTAATTAGTCATTATTAAGTAGTTATTAATGCCTTATTCTGCATGGCCTTATTATACAACCATTAAGACATTTACTAAGAGATTTCCATCAATAACCTCAGAATTATTGCTTATTAGTAGTAAGTAAGGAAGTTGTTGTATATGAGTTATGATCTTAATATGCTTTACTTTGTATGGACTTTATAAGGTGGTAGTACCACAAGAATAATTATTTTCCCTTAATAACACTTAATGAATATGGTCTGTTCCTACATAACTACCACATTATAAAGTCCATATTATAAAGCATATTAAGATCATAACTCATATACAACAGCTTCCTTATTTACTACTAATAAGCAATAATTCTGAGCAACTAATAGCAACTAATTAATGTTGAATATGTGTACCTTAATATAAAGTGTTAACCAAAATACATTTATTATCAATCCATTTTGGCCTAAATCCTGTGTAAGCCCATAAGGAGCTTTATTACAATGATAATGTTATTTTAAACACATTGAGTATTCAAATAAAAAAAGCACATTTATCAAGTTTGCATTTTCAGTTTCACATGGTCATATGAGTATTGTAACCATATTAAAATTGAAGTGGAAGTCCTATCCTGCTGTACAGTGGGCAGTATTCAATTGGATTATTGGATTATATTTTACTCAAATATTTTACTGAACACAAAGTCCCTGTACATCAGACTTCCTAAAATCCCTCAGACTATTTGAGGTGGGTTTGATTTGCACATCCTATTGGTTAATATATATATATATATATATATATATAAAAAGGTGTTGTAAGACTAGAAAATCGGTGATCTCGATTGCTAAATAGAGATATAAAAATCCAATAATATATGATATTAATCTATTTTCTTCTCCTTCCCCTTCCCCTTTCCCTGACCACTCATACACTCATTCATAAAAACATTCATCACACATCCATCTCACTTCAACTCATATTCATTCCCATCAACTCCTACATTCATATGTGTTCTCCTCTCCTCACATCACTTTCTCTTCCTGTAAACGTCCATATCAACTTTTCCCTTTTCTCTTTTAAATCTCTCTACATTTCCTCCTCCATCCTCTCTCTGCATCGCCCTTTCTCCTCCCTCCCCTTCCAGTCGCCATCTATCTGGGCATCAGAAAGCGGCCGAGCCCCGGACCCCCCGATGCGGCTGGGATGTAAGGGTGCGGAGCCCCCGCGACCCGGCCGAGGTGGTGCTAGCGCTGCGTGAGGCGGCGCAGGGCTGCGGCTGCCAGGTCCACCTGGCCGGACCCTTCCTCCTGTCCTGCACCCACGGAGCAGCCGGCGCCCGCGTGGCCTTCGAGGCCGAGGTCTGCCAGCTGCCCAGCGGGCTGGGCCAGAGCAGCGGTGTCAGGTTCAAGCGCCTGTGGGGGGCGCCGTTAGCCTTTAGAGACATTGCCACCAAAGTGTCCAAAGAGCTGGAGCTCTGAGGGCGACAGGAGGCGGGGCATAGTGATGCCGGGGGGGTGAATGAGGAGGGATGATGAGGAGGAGGAGGGACAACAAGGAAGAACCTCCTCCTCTTCCTCCCTGGGCTCATGTGATGCGGCTCGCGATGCCTCGCCTCCGCCAAAGACCCTCTTCTTCTGATGCCACCAATCACAGCCAGGATGGATGCACAGACACGGATAGACCACCATCGGCAGACTTATGACGACCCTTGACTTGGAGCTGTCAGTGACCTACGACCCCTGCTTGAAACACGCCACCACCTCCATATTACGTGAGCCCACGGAGTCAGGTTTTCTTTTTCTTTTTTTCACGATTTTCTGTTTGATGATGATGAGGATGCTGAGAATGATGGAGATTGATAATGTGCTGTTGTTGTTGACTTTGTTGTTCCTATTGTATCATATTTGTTGTCATCATTCCTTTTTAAAGAGCTGCTATTTAAAGAAATGTTTAAATTTTTTTGTGTATTAAGTTTATTTTCTTTCTTTAATGCTTTTAAAATGGGCAGAAGTTTGACATCTGTTGGAAGCAGGCGTCACATATTTGAGAAGTGAGGTGGCAGTTTGACCTCCGGCCTCTAGGGGGAGACATGCAGAAATGCAGAGACAGACTGTGACAGACTGAATGAAGCACCGCGGCCTTTCTGCCCATCCATTCATAACGCCCATTTACTGCTCAGTTTTCATGTTTGTTTGTACCATTTCTGTTGAAATGTTGCTTCTCTGCCTGCGATCATTCTGAAATCTCTCCTGTGTATTAAGATAACAGGAGCGAGTTGATCCGGTTGATCATTTAACTTTATATTATTATTTAAACTCTGCTCCTCACATATACTCCACTTCACCCAATGCTTCGTCCCATTCTACCTTCATTTACAAGCAAAAGGCCTCTCAAATGTACAAAGTAGAATTTATTCCTACAAAAACAAACAAACCTGGATCTCCAACAGGAACCTTGACTTGATTTTTTAATACATAAAAATTGCATTAATATACACGATGTTTGGATCTGGAGTCCCCAGGAAAAAAGTGATACCATTCAGCGGTTTATTTAATCTATTTGGATTAAAAAAGCAGCTTTGTCAGCCAATCAGAGTGGATTTTTCTGAGACCAATTATTGCTAATTTAACTATAATGTCAAAGGTTAAAGGCTGTGTATTTTAAAACACCAACCGATAACTTCTACATATTATACCTTTTTAAAAAAAGTTAAAAAGTTGGTTTAACATTTTTAACCATAGCAAAATTAAAATGAAAGTCATGTTTTTCCCAGCACATATCTTATATTTTCACTGAGTGCCCGGAAACAAAAAATAAGACTAAATCTATGAATATGTGCCACAAATGGTTAAAAAAAGAAAGAAGAAGAAGCTTAACTGGTCAAATAGTATGTTTGTTTTTTTATCTGATGTGATGTAACTTTAACACAATTCACACAAAAAATGCAAATCCTCTTTTTCAAAAACACAAAAAGTCTTTATTTGTTGGTTGTTAAAACTGAAGCAGCTCCAGGTTTGGTCCCCACTAAAGGCAGTAGGTGCATTTTTATTAAAAAAGATGACTTTCAAGCTTTTTCATGATCATCTGGTCTTTCAAAAACACATTTTTTTCTGCACACATAGTTAAAGTAGCTCATACTGGTTTAGAGTAAATGGAGGAGATGGGTTTCACTGGTAGCACTTATTAATATCACATACCGCCGTCATTTTACTCAAACGTAGTGCAATACAGCCACAAAGCCAAGAATCTAGACTTGAATAAGCATCGACTCAGTAGGGCGCCTTGTTTGATCTATTTTTTTATTTTTTATATTGCTGATATGTTGTTAAAATTCATTGAGCACTTTTTTATTTGCTTTTTAACCAGGATCGCATTGTACTGTACTGGCAGAGTTTTTAATTAATCTGTATTTTTATTTAGTAAATTGTTTTTTAAAAATCACACTGTCTCACACATTTAAAGGGATAGTAGTTTTTGTTTTTTAAAGTGAAGTTGTATTAGATACCTTATCAGTGTATTACTGCAGTAGAGAGAAGCAACACACTCTGTACGGACACAGAAGCTCAGCGATGTTCTACTGTGTAGGGGGAAACAGCAAAATATGTTTTAGACAGCTCAAAATATATGCTACATTTACATTATTTTCAGTTTTTTGTCAGAAAGCCCTTCTCAATGAAGAAGGCATGAATATACTCTCGCTTCATATTAGGGAACACATATTCAAATTTAATTAGTTGCTTATAAGCATGCAAATTATTAACATATTGGCTCTTAATTAGTCATTATCAAGTAGTTAGTAATGCCTTATTCTGCATGGCCTTATTATACAACCAGTAAGACATTAACTAAGAGTTTTCCCTCACTAACCTCAAAAAAGAATTATTGCTTATTAGTAGTAAGTAAGGAAGCTGTTGTATATGAGATATGATCTTAATATGCTTTACTTTATTATTGTAATGTCAATCATTACTCGACAAAGTGGGTCACTGGTAGTCTAACATTGGTGCAAAGTGAGCCACTTTGTCGAGTAATGATTGACATTACAATCTACCAATCCTCATCCAATCCTCCAAAAGGAGCCACCAGTCACGTCAAAGGTCTGGAGAAGGTGGCTATTTGCCGTTTCCATGGTTTCGTTCACCGCTATGTAGAGACTTATAAAGTCCATACAAAGTAAAGCATATTAAGATCATATCTCATATACAACAGCTTCCTTACTTACTACTAATAAGCAATAATTCTTTTTTGAGGTTATTGAGGGAAAACTCAGAATAAGGCATTAATAACTACTTAACAATGACGAATTAAGGGCCAATATGTTACTAATTTGGATGCAAATAAGCAACTAATTAATGTTGAATATGTGTTCCCTAATATAAAGTGTTAGCAAATATTCTTAATATAGCGTTCACTTAAGCTGGTGTTGATTTTGCTTTAGGAGGCTAAAATCTGTTGAGTCCACAGCGGGACGTTATTGAGCTTCTGTTTCGGTTCTCCTGCCTGCAGACGAAGGTAATACACTGACTATGGATCAGTAAATATACAACCCCACTTAAAAAAAAGTTCAAACTGTCCCTTTAAAGTTCTCTGAAGTGAACACATGTACCTGTTGCTACCTCGTTATATGACCTCAGAGGAGCCACAGAGTCATGTTCCAAAAACTGAGGTACAACAATTTAAAATGTTACCATAAAGTTTTGTCAGATGTAACAAATTTATTTTCGAATGTTACATTTATTTGGAGTTCTTAACCTCTGCAACACTTTTGATACTGTAGACCTTACCCTCTGTCAACCAATCAGGCTGCAACACTGCTGAGACGTGTACGACTGTTAACCAATCAGACGCCTGCCTCGTTAAGCCACTGAATAGTTTCAGAGCATGCTATGTGATGAGAGAGGCAGTGGTTTAAGATGACACCTTGAATGACCTTTTAGGAATTTGATTTTCCTTTATATTAACTCTTTGCAGCTCATTACAGAACAAAACTACCACGATTTGACAAAAACCCACAGTTCCATTAACCCTCTATTGACACTGACGACTCCAAAATCAAATGGTTGTTGTACTTGTATTGTAACTCTATAAAGCCAAGCAATTATAACTTGTTCTTTTAAAGTATGCAGCATCTTACGAAACACTGATATATAAAAGTAAAGTTGATGATATAGCAGATTTTTGATCTTTACAGCTGTGAGATCTAATTGATCTGTTTAATGGGAGATTTCAGCTGCAGCAGGTGTCCACCGTCTGAAAATGTGAAGCTGTGATTTAGGGCTAGATTTTGCAAATATTATTTTGTGTGTGTGTGTACAACTGGGCCTCACTCTCTGAACCTGTTCTGTAGATACAGTTAGGGCCACGCTTTAAGGCTACAGTTCTGTTGTACAGTGTGTTTGAAGCCGTCGCTGTTATCCAGAAAACTTAACTTATGGGATGAACTTATGGAAATGATCGACCTGCAATCCTGCATGTCTCCTAGGAAACAATGTGTGACACAAAAATAAAGACTTTCAACCTCTTTCATATTTTATGTCATATTTTCATATTCTATTTTCTCAGAAATTGATTTAAATGCACAACACGTCATTTTCTGCTGCTAGGGGTCCTTAAAACGATCGCAAAAGATGGAATTTAGGGTGTTTCCCCTACAGTTCAATACCCATAATGAGGCGGGTCTCACTCGCCCAAATGCCCCTGATTTGAATACGAGCCGTCCTGAGCGGTCTTTTGTCTGGACTATTTTTTTTTGTCCCTGTAAAAGAGCAGGGCCGTTTTTCTCCCCTGAAAAACGCCTGGTTGCTGATTGGATAGAACGCTAAGCAGGATGTGACGTAGTACTCGACGCCACAACAACATGCGCCATTTGTAAAAGCCACAAGATAAATGATCTAACACTTCTAAATATAAAGGTTTTTTTTATCTTTGTAAGAAACAAATAAGACACTCATTGAAATACTTGCAAATTCCAAATTTCAACTCTAGAGAATATTGTAGGATATTACATATAGCCAGAATGTGGACTGTGGAATGTGTAAAATAACATACGGACCCGGGGGAGGGGGGTAATATTTTGAGAGAAAAAAATTACAAGATTAAAGTGGCAAATCTACAAGAAAGAAATGTGCAGATTTATGAGATTTAACGTGGTGAATCTGCGAAAAAAAAGTTTTGTTTTTTTCCACTTTTAATCTCTTAAATCTGCAACTTTTTTTCTTGTAGATTTGCCACTTTCATCTAGGGAATTTGCAACTTTTTTCTCGAAATATTCTCAAATGTCATGGTGTCTGTGACGTAGCCTGATCTTTGCTGATTAGCTGGAAGAAGTCCATGTGGTTCTACGACCAAACAGAGAGACATGGGGACCCAGTTTTGATATCCACTGAAGTTACCAAATATAGTTCTTCGCCCGATAAAGGGTTAAGTGTTCAACAATCTTATTTCTAGATTTAATAATCTTAATTTAAGAAACCTTGTCAAGTGAAATGATCTGTCCATGCAGCAAGATCCTTTCCCTCAGATTTAGTGTTTTTATCTTGTTTTTAGACACACCTTTTTTGCAGTGCAGGCTAGGAAGTTATATCTGGAAGCAGTTGTTGTTTTTAACATTGTGTTAACAATTGGTGTGTTGAAAACAGCCTGTCGTGTTTTATGTTTGTAGGAATCGAGCTGCAATAGTATTAAAAAATTATATGCACCATACATGAGAATACATTGACTCAACATAATATATAACATAGGCCTACTTGTTTTTTGTGTGGAAAGATTCTTCTTTGTGTTAATTTTGTATAATTAGTGTGTGTGCATGTCTCAAGGGAAAACTAATATTCTAAGGATTTTGTTTACTGTTTTCATATCAGATCAGTTTATTCACATATTGTAAATGTAGTTATTTGCAAAAGATCCATGTGTGTTTCCCAGAAAGCAGACATGAGAGAGATGGTTTGATTGTTACATGGGGCATAATTTATTTGTCCAAATATATTTTACAACCAAAAAAAATTCTTTCGGAGCACATACATAGCCGTGACCAGACTATGCATGGATTGATCCCAGGATGTTACAGAGAAGATTGAAGGGGGGGAAAGATGATTAAAGTGATTTAAAAGGAAATTAGGAGCCAAAGAAAAAGAAGGAAAGGAAAAGATGAGTAACGTTAATAGAAGAAGTAAGAAAGGAAGGAAGGAGCTGAGAGAAAAGTGGAGTGTCTTCTTGATGGAAAGAAGTGAGCAGGAAGTAGCCAGTTGGCCGAAACCAGTAAAATAACTTTACAACAAGGCTACCCGTTCATTTTTTATCATGTAAAAAAAACAAACACAGACAGTTACAGAGTCTTTGTCTGTCCACTTTACTTCTGGGCGGGGATCATGCCATCGATGGACTCTCCCTTCTCAAGCTTCTTCTCCATCTCAACCATCAACTTGACACCGTCAACCACCAGCTGGACCTGGGCCACCTCGGAGGAGCCCAGACGGTCAGCGTTGGAGATGTCGAACACGCCACCCACGGAGGCTGTGTCCACACCGCCTGGAGGGGAAGAAAGGGAGAAAAGAATGAGGCCTCTGTCTAAATTAAGCACTTCTCCTGGACACATGGACACATAATTTCCCCCCAAAAAGGCTCTGAGACCGAGGTGACATTGATGGTAAAAGCTGGCTGGAGTTGACTGATCACTGCATGTTCAACAAACATTTTCCCTTAAAATTAATCCAACTGTTCAAGGTTCAAGTTCTGAGATGCAGTGAGAAAACAATTGATTAAGTTTTTTTCTCCATGAAGAAATTGAACCATTCAGAAAAGAAGATAATAATACTAACAGAAAAAAATTGAGCAATCAATACAAAGTTATAGATTTAAGAGCCTAAAAATAAAATTAAAATTAATTCTAATATCACGGTAAAAGGATATTAGCACTTAACTGTTGATTTCACATTTAAGATTGCCATTTTATTCCATATTTTACTGTAAAAAAATAAAAAGTTTTTCCATCAAAAGAAACGCTGTTCTGCCATATAATTGACAAGAAAATACTTTATAAATGCGGCATAAATTAAAGATCTTACCATTAAATACTACAGTATATTGTTGTTAGATATATAATGTTTAGTACATTTAACAGTGAGAAAAAGTATTTTTACAAAAAATAAATGCAAAAATTAAAGTCATGGCTTGTATATATATTACAGTATATTTTTGTTACAAACACGGTGCCAGAGTATTTTATAGTGAAGTAATCTATTTTCCAAAAAGAAAATGTAAGAAAAACTGTTTTGTCTGATATATACATTTACGGTGTTTCATTGTTACTGAAACTGAATTAACCCATTTATCATTTTACGTCTTTTACTGTCATGGTTTAGAAATTTTTCACCGTAATATCTACAGACTTTTTTACAGTGTACATGATTGCAGCCATTTATGATAATCGGTATTTTAAACTGATTACCTGAAGTTGCTGGATGCTTTATACATTCACTGGAGAGAAAAACATATCTGCCTTGTTTTGTTTTTTAAATGAATGAGATTGATCTAAAAATGAAAAATCTACTTTTCTGAATAAATTAGATAATTATTCAATTAATTCAGAAAACCCCAGATTAATGTCATGATCCAGTCATCGTAATGGGAAACTTTCTCAAAATAATAAGTTATTAACCTAAAATATTATTTTACAATATGGAAATTGGCTTCCATAGATGCATTTAAACTTCTTTTTTTGTTCCAGTTTTGTTACCTGTGCCACGCTTCTGCAGACGCAGCCTGGTCAGGATCTCCTCAAACTTGGCGTGTGTGCTGAGCTTGGGCAGCTTGACGTGCACGCCACCGCGCAGGCCGGTTCCCAGGTTGGAGGGGCAGGTCAGGATGTAGCCCAGATGCTCGTTCCACATGAAGCCGTGGTTGTGCTTCTTGAAGATTTCCTCAATCTGACCAGAAGAGAGAGAAGTGAAATGAATAATGCATGATGGTTAAAATAGAACTAGATTGTTTTTTTTGCTCACAGGAGGTGAATTGGCTTTAGGTGTGTCTGCCCAAATATGAAAAGAAAGCATGTTTAAGTGTTTTACCTTCTGCAGACCAACGCAGAAGCGCCTGAAGACCTCCTTCATGTTGCCTCCCAGCTGCATGGAGATGACACGCAGGTGATCCTCCTCGTTCACCCAGACCAGGAAGGTCTTGTTGTCGTTGTGCCTGGAGGAAGAAAATCCAGCTCAGTTTTGCTTGATTGACAAATATACGAGGAGAAAATATCTGTAAGTAGGTATAATACAATACAACACAGTCCCTTCTGCTCGTACAGAGTTGGGTAAAAGGGAATTTGTTTACCGTGCACCTTATGTATGGAAAATCCTCCAGAAAGACTGGAAACTAACTGACTTTGTTTCTTTGAGCACTTCTAAATCCAAACTGAGAGTTATTGAGGCCAATTCTACAACATGCACTTGTTTCTCATAACACATTTAAGGTCTGTGTCTTATGTCAATCTGTAACTGTATTTTGTGTGTGCCACAACAACACATTTAGCCTGATGATCAGAATTATCTGAGCTGCACAGTGGTGGATTGATAGGATGCAAGTGCATTTTGCAGCTGTGCTGTCATGACACATTAACCCTCAGAGACCTGCGGCACTGGAATAAGCTGTAGGGGGCTCAGTTTTAATGCCACACTGAAGATCTTATCACATTATACCAGAAGACTTAAGGAATCCATTGGTCGTCATGATACACTGCAAAAAACATGAATCTTACCAAGTATTTTCTTCTTATATCTAGCAATAGTATCTTAATTATATTGTTTTGAGTATAATTTACCTACTGACCATAGCTTCATGTGTTTATTTAATTATTAGTATTATTATTATTATGTGCTTATATAATCATCTTATTGTTTAAAGACTTCTTTTTAGGATTGACATTGTGAGCTTTTTCATGCTTTTCAATCTATTCAACTGTTGAATATGGTGAGTTTTTATCTAAAATATTGCTTCCAGTTGAGAGTTTTAGTTGCATGTAGTTTGAATACTATTTCAAAAGCAAACACCACCAAAACATGCTCGTTTCAAGTATTTCTGGCTTATTTTAATGTTACTACAGTCGGGTTTTTCAAGTATATTTGGATTTATTTCAACACATCATTGGGGTTTTTTTTCCAGTTTCTAGATATTTTTTACTTATTTAAAGAAATCTTACAAAGAAAAATTTTCTTACTGCACTGGCAGATAATTTGACTTGTTTCAAGCATGTATTTGCTTAATTCTAGTTATTTGTTTCTTATTTTTTGTCAGTTGGTTTTTGCAGTGTATGTAGTCGAGAAGGAGGTTAAACAATGTTATAAAGTCTAAATGTTGGCAAGGGAAAAACAGGCATGTATATGTGTTTATGTGTGTATATAATGACCTGTTGTGACCTCTAGAAATCATGAAACTTTAGGAAGATAAAATCTGCTTTTACAGTTGATTATAGCAAATATCTGATCATGTCTTATACTTCCTAAACTAGGGGAATCAAGTCTTCTATTTCATTTCCTTTCAGTGTTTTCTCTCACCAGATGCCTCTGGCGTCGGGCCAGTCACGGGCCATACCAGCGCAGGTCAGCAGGGGGGACACGGGCTTGTCAAACAGGAAGTGATCGTTGATCAGCTGATCCTGCTCGGCGTCGGTCATGCCGTCCAGGGGGTAGTACTTTCCCTTGAACTCACCGTCCAGGCTGGCCAGGGCTGAGAGGAAAGAAAGAAAAGAAGTCTGTCTCAGTTTTCTACAAACATTAGTGTTAGATTGACACATTGGCATCATTGTTATTGCACTGCAAAAAAAGTGTCTAAAAACAAGATAAAAACACTAAATCTGAGGGAAATCATCTTGCTGCATGGACAGATAATTTCACTTGATAAGATTTCTTAAATTAAGATTGTTAAGTCTAGAAATAAGCATGTTGAACACTTAAAATAAGAAATCAACTCTTAAAACAAGATCTAAGACAAGAAACAAGAACGTATCTAACACTTCTAAATCTAAAGTTTTTTTTCATGTTGGTAAGAAACAAATAATTTGCAGTGTGGGTAGAAGTGGTGGAAGTATTATTCAGAAGTCCTAAAGTGGTAATATCACACTATGAAATTACTGTAACACAGTTTTAATGGCTTTAAAAAAAGTTTAGAATATATATATTATACGAAAAAGCAGCGTATCTTTACATTTGTGAAGCTGAAACCAGGAAATGTTTTCATTTTCTGCTATTTTCAGCTGTACTGTACTCATTCAATTCATAAAATAACTAAAACTGTCAGATACATTCAGTGAAGTTAAAGCTAAAATATTTATCTCTGAGATGTGCTGGAGTAGAAAATACCCAGGTACAGTACAAGTGCCACAAATGTGTACTTATGTACAGTACTGGAGTAAATGTACTTCAAATTATATTCCACCACTGTAAGTTTAAGACACTCACCCTCGATAGACAGGTTCTGGATGGCTCTGCGCTCTCCACGGCTGTTGTGGGGGGGCAGGGTGAATCCCTTGATGCTGCGGCCGGTACGGACGCGGCTGGACAGCACGTAGTTGGGGTCCAGGTCGTCACCTCCCTGAGAGACAAAGGCAGGACAGAAAAACACAACATACTCATTATTATTGTGTCTAAGACACTGTTTTTTAATCTTGCTTGCTTCTCTCAATATTCTGAGAGTCAGTGCAGAATCTTGAATGGGTTTGGCAGTTAAAGTGACCAGTACACTGCAAAAAAAGGTGTGTCTAAGAACCAGATAAAAACAGTAAATCTGAGGGAAATGATCTTACTGCATGGACAGATAATTTCACTTGACAAGATTTCTTAAATTAAGATTATTAAATCTAGAAATAAGCATGTGGAACACTTAAAATAAGAAATGAACTCTTAAAACAAGATAAATTATCTAACACTTCTAAATCTAAAGGTGTTGTTTTTATCTTGGTAAGAAACAAATAATTTGCAGTGAAAGTAAAACAATGTTTTATATACTTTTTTAATGTTTTAAGACAATGTGTACTCACAGCAAACTTTCTCAGGGTCAGATAATATGAGAAGTTGTATAATAGTGTAAGTTTATTCGTTCCAAATATGAATATATTTATAATATAATGTTCATATTGGCAACATTAGAGAAAATGAAACTCCTGCTGGTCAATTTATGAGTAAAACTGATGCCAAAACAGACAACAGACAGAGCCACACTGCAAAAAAGGTGAAAGATAAAAACAGTAAATCTGAGGGAAATGATCTTGCTGCATGGACAGATAATTTACCTTGACAAGATCTCTTAAATTAAAATTATTAAATCTAGAAATAAGCATGTTGTACGATTAAAATAAGAAATTAACTCTTAAAACAAGATAAATTAAAGCTGCAAGCAGCGATGAACTGGCCCGAGCAGAGTGACCTGATGATTATTTGTTTCTTACCAAGATAAAAAAAAAACTTTAGATTTAGAAGTGTTAGATAATTTATCTTGTTTTAAGAGTTCATTTCTTATTTTAAGTGTTCAACATGCTTATTTCTAGATTTAATAATCTTAATTTAAGAAATCTTGTCAAGATCATTTCCCTCAGATTTAGTGTTTTTATCTTGTTTTTAGACACACCTTTTCTTCAGTGTGATCCGTGTTACACATTCAATAAATTAAAGCTACGTTGATCTTTAACAAAGCCATCATCCAGGTGATAACTGCTCACCTTCAGGTTCTCGAAGTTCAGGTCGGTCTTATGCTTGTCGGTGGGCTTGTATCCGCCATGACGGTCGGAGATGATGGGGTCCAGCAGATCCTTGAAGACCTCATAGGACTCCTCATCACCGGCAACACAGCCCACGGTCATGATGAAGGGGTGACCTTTGGGACAAGAGGGAGGAGGAGGAAGTTGGTACATTTCTAGCCAGATCATCTTGGAAGATTGTTATGTATGAAGGGAAACTGACTACCGAGTGTGACATGCAATCTTTGGAAAATACTAAATTAAATTAAAATACAATAAAATACTAACAAGGCAGAAACAGAAAACTTCTACCTTGATAAAAAAAAACTGTTGTTTTTACGGTAAAAAAACAGCAGCTGTTGCCAGAAGTTTACCATAATAAATAGTTTGCAACTTTTTCTAATATTACGTTAGAATGATATTAGCACTGTTGATTTCATTCAGATTCAGAAACAAAAAGTTTTCCATCAAAAGAAACGCTGTTCTGCCATATAATTGACAAGAAAATACTTTATAAATGCCACATAAATTAAAGATTTTACCATTAAATATTACAGTATATATTTGCTAGAGATATGATGTTTAGTACATTTAACAGTGAGAAAAATGTATTTTTACAAAAACTTTATGCAAAAATGACAGTGATGGCTTGTATTACAGTATATGTTTGTTACAAACAAGGTGCCAGTGTATTTTACAGTGGAGTAATGTTTTTTTTTTTTTTAAATGTAAAAATCACTGTTTTGGCTGATTTATACATTTACAGTGTTTCATTGTTACTGAAACTGAATTAACTCATTTATCATTTTACATCTTTTACTGTCATGGTTTAGCAGTTCGTCACCGTAAAATCTACAGACATATTTTACAGTGCAAATAATTGGTCAAAAAGCCCTGAGTCACCTTAGAGTTACAACTTCAAGGAACTTTTAACTGGTTATGAAATCTCAAACAAGACCATCAGCCAAAAGATAGGCTATTTCTGTTGAGTTTTTCTAAGTGACTCTCATTGAGTCCTAATAAATCTACGACAAGCAGACATAAAGATGTCTACAAGTTTGGCAGTGAGTTGTATGTAACTAGTTGAAGTGAAACAGGTCTTTGGAACTTTTTTTGTGAGGTTAGATTTTGTGTTGATAATATAGATATTATATTATAATATTGATGACTTAAACTATCCAGCCACCTAATCTGTCAGTTGTAGGTTTACATATAACCTATCTGTATGAATGGTACTAAAACAATGTACAAGAAAGAAAAATAGTATTAAGTAAGTTGTGTCTTTCTTCCTCTCACTTCCAAAATAAATGCACGCTTCCCAGTTTAAAATCTTTATGACACAGAGCGGAGGTCCAACCCTAAATCTGCTGGTGTGTCTCTATGCTGATGACTTGCTCCTTCTTACCAGGGTTGTCAACTCCAGTCTGGATGACGTCATCCACGGTGAAGCCGCTGGGGGTGGACTTTCCCCTCAGCTTGCTGTAGATGTCCTTGGTCAGCACCTACAGCAGACGGCACCCAGTGCAGGTCAGTGATTGTCAGTGATTGTACAGGTGCTGTGTGACAGCGATGCACTTAGAAAGTGTTCTGTTATAAAGAATTTGTACCTTGGCCATGTGGTTGTTGTGCAGGGACAGATCGGGGAACTCCTCGTCCACGGAGAACTTCATCTTGTAGTCGTTATGACAGTTTTTTGCCATGGCTGCGATTCTTACTCCAACTGAGAAGAGACAAGAAAAAGAGGGGGAGAGGAGGTGTTATTTTAGACTCATTTTAGTGATACTGCAGTATATAAAAGAGGAGAGTCTTGAGTTATTTAATAGACGCCGTATTCAGGCACTTTTTTAGTATTTTTAAAGCAGCTCTGAATATGGGGAATTTTATGGTTTTACTAAGTACACAATGTTTTTTGTCAAAAAGACGTTTCTTTGTTGCAGTGATGCACCCAATGAATACCAGATTTCTTTTCAGGTGCATCTGCTAGTTTTTCAAGTGCCTCATCTATGAGTCTTCTGGCGAAGAGGAGACACCGTCTCATTCTGTCTTCCTTCTCTTTCCTTTCCTTGTCTCTCTCTCTCTCTCTCTCTCTCTCTCTCTCTCAGCTGTTCTATCTACATTCTTTTCTCAGGACTCCCTGACTGTCTCACCACCTGTCTCCCCCTCACAGTAAAGATTATTAATAGTGTCAGGTTGCACCCCTCCCATCTCTGCGGGGGGCTACAGGCTCCAGCACATTATGATTATGATGAATGATTTTCTCTTCTCTCTCGCTCCATTCAACCTCAGATTCATGCAAACTGGGTGGCCAAGCTATGCTGTAATACATACGCAGAAGAGGAAGTACTTTGATATGACAAATGGTAAAGCTTTTAAATTAAACCAACATTCAAAGCCTGATAAAAGCTAAAAAATAGTCATGCTTAAAAAACATGAATTTTACAATATTTGGCCGTCTCCCTTATCGTCCTGTTTCCTTTACATTTTAATTGAAATGAAAAAGCCTCCTTGAAAAATGACTTTTTTTGTATTCCTACCCCAGCACACACATCTTAAATTAATGATCTTGTACTTGCACAAATTACTTTAATATAAATGTATAAATACAGAGCTGGAATCATGAGAGCTGAGCGACAGCTGATCTCTCTCTCCGTCAGACGGAGGTCAAAACTGCGTCAGTTGCTAGAGGTAGTTGATTGATGACACCTGGTGCACTGAAAGGTCAAAGCATTGCATGCCTCACAGATGGCTGCACAAGTTCCATGACTAAATCAAGCACTCCTAAACTATTCAGAGGCACACTTGAAGACTGCCTGCTGGCGTCAGCAACAGCTGATAGTCACAACTGTTCCAGTTACACTTTACTGCCGAATGCTCAACTATCCTTTATCAGAAGACTTGTGCTACGATATCCAAGAACGCAAGAGCAACAGGTCTTTCAAAGAAAAGTTTCACTACATTGTGCACTGATAGAAGAATGAATCAAAGTAGGTTTTAGTAGTTTCCATATCAGGAAAAAATGTGCAAAGCTTTTGAGGAATCCAAGAAAATGCAAGAACAAAAAAGTTCTCATGGCTCCAGAGTACACCAATGGAGGAATCTGATTGACAGGTTAAATTTCCCTCACTTAGAGTGATTTTGTTTTCAGGAAGTTTGCTCAGTCCGTACTCGTATAGAAAATCACCACAATCTGTCCATACTTATAAAGGAAAAACCACCACAATCTGTCCTTTGGATTTATGAAAAAGGCTGACTAAAGCATTGTTTTGCTTTTTTACCTGCTTAGGAGAAAAGAAAGAAGTAACAGATCCCGGGATCAGATCCTGTCCACCAAATGTAGGGGTTGCCCAACTCTGCCAGGTGATGGGCTTAAGCTTTTATACCCAGACTTCTGTCCCTATTGGCTGACCAGCCCCGGGGTCCCCTCATTTGATTGGTCGCAGGGGGTCTTCTGTGCCCGGGTGAGTTTCTAAAAGGCAAGAACGAACATCACACAACACTCGAGACGAGGGACAAGAAACAGCTGCAGCCACTCTGTCCAACCTTTCACCTTCTGCCTGCTCAGAGCTGCAAAGAGCCTGCAGGACAGCACAGTGGTTTGGGTTTTGGTGTTCAAAAGCGTATGCAATCTCATATATATATTTATATTAAATGCATGTACAGTTAATATTGCACTGTGGTGAAATTAGATTCACATAAGCTCAATGTTTTATCCTTGTCATTTTACAATCAGATTGTAGAAAAAGCTTAAATTATTCCATCAATTGTATGAATGTCTAAATCTGAATGTTGTGCAATGGAATGAATTCCCATCATGTCCAGTATCTAGTGTAAAATTACATGAAATGGAAATTGCAAAAGAACATTATCAATGGAAAGAAGCACACAAGGTGTAAAGAACATCATGTCCTTAATGTTGTGAAACAGTTTAGTTTGGTTTTGGTTTAGGCAACAGAACTACTTGGTTGAGGGAAAAATACCACATAGTTAGGAGTTAGGAAAAGGTATTTTTAAAAGTTAAAACAATGGACGTAACAACCAGAAGTGAGATAGTTATGTAGGTGACAGAACTTTAAATAACAACGTTCACTTGTGGTTTCACATGGGCCGTAGTCTAGCTCACCAGATGGACCCTGTGGCTAGAAACCATGCTCACACCCCTCCTCTTATCTCTGCAATCCATTTTGCAAGGGCACTATTGCTTCATCCGGGACTTTGTGTCCTTATGATATTCATGTATATATAATAAAATGGAGGGGGTGACAGTGTGTCACTTTTTGTTGATAATAGATCCAGTTTTCCACCTGCTTTCAACGGGTCATTTTAAGAGGAGCAGCTGGCTTTGACGGTTTGGAAACAAAGTGTAGGCATGCGTGTGCATGCACTGTGCACGCTGCATCTCTCCGCCGTGTTTCATAAGTGTCCCTGGTGAGTTGATGAAGCAGAGTAACTGGAGTTCTGCCTGTCATCATATCTAGGAGTTTAAATAACCACTTTGTGTTAGATTACATCATCGTAATATTCAAGATTACAGATTGGATTTCATTGAGCTGTGGCAGCTCTCACTTACCACTTTGCTAAGACGAGGTGTCTACATATGTGATTTTAAGATATGTTTTCCTGAATGTATTAATGATGCATAGTGATAGACTATCCAAACATAAGGCATTTTGGCAAGTCAGAGCTAAGAAAACGCCAAATCCAGTGTGTTTTTATATCTCTGTATCAAAATATAAGGGTTTTTTTCAGCTCTCTCAGAATGACTTGTGCCTTAATTTTCATATTGATGTTTTTTCTTTCTTTCCTTCAATAATGGCTATTTTAATAGAGGCAAAAATGCTATAATTTCCACATCATAGGTATATGAAAGTGGGCTCTAAATATTGTTTAGATTTTTTTTGTTGTTATTTTAATGCTGAGCTTACAGTTTCTTTCACCAATGGCTGCTGATTTTGTCTGTTCAGAGAGTTTTGCACATTTGAACAGCAGTTCATATCATATAAAATATCCTGCCTGAAGTATTTTGTAGTATCAAAAACAAACACAAAGTGAGTGATAAATAAATTAATATAATTAATAAACCAAATGAAATGTTGCTACTATTGTGTTTAACAGTTTTGTAGCATCGACTGAAGAAATCCTCGTGTTTGGAGTCTAAATGAAACAGTGAATCAGTGTATTCAGCAGCATCTTTACCTTCATTATCAGGCAAAAATCAGTGGAGCAGTACAAATCCCATCATTATTTAACTTTTACAAGCCTTCCTACACGTCCAATGATACCAAAATAGTTTATTTAACCAGATGAAATACTAATAATCCTCTAGAAAACAACACATTTTCCTCATAATGGCTGACAATGACTTGTTTTTTTTTAAATATATTTAAACCCACATGATGCTGTGAGGTATTTTGATATGCAGAGTTAAGACGAGTGGTGTCGTTCATTCACAGGCCGAGAGGAGACAGCAATCTCTCAATTTGATTTTTACAGGTTAACGATGAAGTCAAAAGGATTTGTTCAGATTTCAAGTCAGTCTAAAATACAACTCTCACATAAAAACGGCGATGAGTCAGGGCTCACTGTAGCCTAGAAACTCTCCTTAGTATATATACACTAGTTATTGCCAAACCTCTCGTCTGTCTCTATGCTGTGTGAGTGCCAGCATCATTACCCCCCACTGGTAATGTGATCAACCACAGTAATCTACCTGCAGACAGATATTAAATCACACGCACATCATGTGACAAAGTGGAGATTTCAGGGTGGAGCTGAGAAACGCTGTGACGCAGACGCCAGGTGCCAAAACACAACAGAGAGAAAAATCTTTTTCAGATCAATTCTGCTGTTTATTATACTGATATTTACAACAAGACCAATAACAACACATTAAAAACAATTCAATCCAATCCACTTTATTTGTATAGCACATTTAAACAACAAAAACATCTGCAAAGTGCTGTACATAGAATCATTAAAACAATAAAACAAACATTTCCATACAACAATCAGCAATAAATAATCAAATAAGTGCATAAATGTAAAATGATGCTATAAATAAAACAATAAAATCAAACAGATTAACATAGTAAAATAAATAAAAGATACAGAGGACCACAAAACTCACGCAAAGTTAAAAAGCCAGGGAATAAAAATGGGTTGGGGTAGTGTGTTCCCACTTTTTGGCCCCTGTTAAAAATAATTTTCTTTTTGTAAAGATTTATTTTATTGAAAAACAGATTTTGCTAAATTGACAGTTCAATGCATCCATATATGCATGAAAAAAATTTTTTTTTAAAGGAAAAGGGGACATACATATGTGTGCACAAATGCATGCATATGTACTTCAACATTAATAATACTAAAAATAATAAAATAATAATGAAAAATTTAACATATTATTGATAGTAGATCACTAAAAAACATTTTTTCTTACAAAAGGAAGTCAATAAAAGTAATAAACAGATAAAATAAAATAAAATAAATGTTTTCTAAATATCAATAGAAGGAAAAAATATATATTCTTAATATATAAGGAAGGAATTGTTTTCAGGGAAGCTTGAAGCTGTTCTAGGCCTGATGGCCTGATTATATTTGCAACCTTTGTTCACATTTGCAGCATTTAAAATTCTTTATTGAGCATGATAGTGTTTTGAAAGTAAAAAAAAGATTAAAAATCACAATTTATGTTTGACTAAATGACCAAAAAAGACAAAATGACTTAAAAAAGACACAAAATGTGAAGTTTTCTGAGATTAAATAAAAGTTCAGGCCGCCTTTTGTTAATGCAAATGTTCAGACTGTAGTGTAAGGATTTAAAGTCTCAGCCCCTTTACTCCAAACCAACACTCAGCTCAGCTCCAGTTTCACAGCTGTGGTCTGACCATCCACAGACTTTCCAAATGTGTCTTCCTCCATGTCGCTGCATGTTGCCCACCCACTGTGAGCACAGTCACCTATGAATGAGCACACGCCTCCTCATTACCTGCATGGGGCTGGAGAGGTAGAGTGGTCCTGTAGTAACAGGTTCCCAGCTCCTCTAGAGAGAGAGTGGAAGTGTCCTTGAGCAAGACACTGCAGCCCTGTGTAGTGGAATTACTACCTCTCTTGAGTGAGAAAATGAATCAAAGATCACGTCGATGTTCCTTTTTCGTATTCTTTATCATCAGACATCAGAATACACTGTCTAGGTACAGCTGAGGAGAACACTTGTCAATCTTAAAGGCTGCTGGAAAAAGGGGTGTCCCGTCTCAAATAAAGACCTGAGTTCTCTGAGTTTTTCTCTCTGTGCCAGCATATTCAAACATTCTGTAAACCAGAATTGTAACAGCCTACAGTTTAACGTATGGAGCATGTTTTCTGTGCATGCGCATGCTGCTAGATCTACTTTTAACCTTAAAGGATACAACTCATACTGTTTATATTCTGCTCCCAAACGGCTCTAATATCTGACAAATCCCAGAATCTTATAGCAAATTATTTTTGGTTTGAATGGGGCCTTTTAACTAAAGCAGAAGACTTACATTAAAAGTAACAATAAAGTATACCACTTGTTACATGAAATATACTATCTATCTATCTATCTATCTATCTATCTATCTATCTATCTATCTATCTATCTATCTATCTATCTATCTATCTATCTATCTATCTATCTATCTATCTATCTATCTATCTATCTATCTACAATATCTGCTCCTGATGAGCATGTTGGCACTTTTCATGGCAGCTTCTGCCATCAGTGCATGATTGTGTGTGTGAATGGGTGTATGTGATTTGAGTGATCGAGACTAAAAAATATCAATGCAATCCATTTACTATTTACTGCTACAATCAATCACAGAGTGTCAAGGCGGGGGCCAAAATGATTTATGCAGCAATGTGCAGATAACCTTGTAATTAGTCACTAATGAACACTATATAAAGTCAGGTGGAAAATAAAGAGATACAGATCCATGCCTTGTTTTGAAACTTTTACGTTTGTATCCGACACTGTAAAAAAAACAAAAAACTGTTGTTTTTACGATAAAAAACCAGCAGCTGTGGTTGCCAGAACTTTACTGTAATAAATACGGTGCAACTTTTTTCTAATATTACGGTAAAATGATATTAGCACTGTTGATTTCACATTTAAGATTGCCATTTTATTCATTATTTTACCGTAAAAATAAAAAGTTTCTCCATCAAAAGAAACGCTGTTCTGCCATTTAATTGACAAGAAAATACTCTATAAATGCTGCATAAATTTAAGATTTCACCATTAAATATCACAGTATATTTTTGTTCGAGATATGTTAGGCTATTTAGTACATTTAACAGTGAGAAAAAGTTTTTTTCAAAAAATAAATGCAAAAATTACAGTGATGGTTTGTATATATAATACAGTACATTTTTGTTACAAACACGGTGCCAGTGTTGTTGTTTTACAGTGGAGTTTTTTTTTTTTTTTTTAACTGTAAAAAAAACACTGTTTTGGCTGATATATACATTTACACTGTTTCATTGTTACTGAAACTGAATGAACTCATTTATCATTTTACGGTCTTTTACTGTCATGGTTTAGTAGTTTCTCACTGTAAAATCTACAGACATTTTTTACAGTGTGTGTGACACCAAAGCAGCAGTCATCAAATACTTTAAGCAGCTTGAATGAATGTATTAAGTCTATTTCATATATAAAAATATACAGCTTAACTCCCCTCTACCTGGTTTACCTCGAGCCCCCCTCAATAAAACTCAAAGGTCATCCTGACTGACGTGTGATATGTGCTGTGTGTGTGTGTCTTCTGCCCATTCAGACCAGTTAGTTCTGTAGTCCGTTTGCCACCGTGGCATAGATCCAGTATCCCAGTTTAGACTGTCATTGTATCCTTTTGCACTCCTCACACCCATACACCCAGAACACCCCCGCACTCAAACATGCACACACACGCACACACACACACACGCACAAACCCCAGAACTCTGCAGCTGCCCCGGGGAAACAGGCACCAAGGACAGTTATGTAACCAGGAACACTGTGAATCATTTATAATGATTCCTTCTGAATCTCATCTGAACTCAGAGTGTGCAAAAAAAAAAATCAGATGGTACAGATGATTTCACTTGACAAGATTTCTTAAATTAAGCTTATTAAATCTAGAACTAAGTATGTTGAACGCTTAAAATAAGAAATTAAATCTTAAAACAAGATAAATGATCTAACACGTAAAGTCTCACTCAAGGGAAATTATCTGTCCATGCAGCAAGATCATTTCCCTCAGATTTAGTGTTTTTATCTTGTTTTTAGACACACCTTTTTTGCAGTGGATGTCTGTGTTAGGGAATGTTGGAAAAGATGTAAAAGTAGTTGTGATCCATATGAGGCAGCAGGATGAGGGACAACATGGATTTGCACAGACTGATCAATGTTCAGATTTGAATTTGAGTCGGTGCAGTTTGCATGTGTGCATTTGCAAATGTGTGCATGCATACATTGCAATCTATTGCAACGCCGTGCATTAAATACAGCCTCTGGTTTCTGTGATATTTTTTTTTAAGCATTGTATGTGTGTGGAAGCACCACTGATGTATGAAAAAAGCTGTACACATCATTGGAGGCAGGGATCTGTTCATTCCTATGAAAGTTGCTCAGCCAAGCCAAAGGTTTGACTTCTGTGTATAAAAGGATCTTCTATGACTCTTCTGCACTGTGAGGCCCGTAGATTGTGTGTTCTTCAAATAATTTTGCAGAAATTCTGAAAAAATCTTTTTGCTGATTTACAACTTGTAACATAAAATATACTACAGTGGTGCAGAGCCGGATCACTTGGTCCCTACATTATGTCTCTGGCACATTCAGATTCCAGATGAAACATCTCGAGGTGTAAATTGCGACTTGAAACAGCGTTGCATGGCATCACGTGACAAACACAATGGGCACTATGTCAAACTGGCTTCAGAGCCTGGTGCTCCTCCTCAGGGCTTGGGAAGCACACATGATGTTTTAATTTTATGTAGTTTTGAAGCATTCAAGATAACCTTTGTGTACTGTTTGTGATTTCAGCATCACATTTTCCAAACTGTTTGGGTTTTAATGCTTGTTTGTGTCAACCTGATTGCTAGATGACATTTGAAGCACTAAGGTATAACTGACATATATTTCTGTATATACTTACAGTATTTTCTAACGCTTGTTTGAGCTGGTAGCATTCTGATGGCAGGTTCCTATTCACAGCAAATGCCTCAGGGAGCAGTTGTGGTCTACATGCATTCACACATTCACACATGGGTGTTGCCAGGAACAACTGGGCAGACTTGGCCTTTGACAGCTTCCACTGAAGCACGTTGGGATGTTTTAATCTACATTATACAACATCTTATAGCTCCATACTTTGTCTTTGTGGCTCTGGTTTGATATAAAACCTAAGGATGTAACAAGAAATGAATGAGTTCATAGTGTGGTCATTGTCATTTTCTTTTAACTCCACATATAAAGACATTACTTCCTAAACTCACAGGGAAGTGATATTCTTATGAAAGACATAGCTGATCTCAGGTTTGACCTGGACTGAGTGTTTCAGACATAAAAGTCGTGAGCCAGAGCAGGAAAAAAACATGTTAACAGGTTGGGGAGCACCACAAATAGACCGAGGCATTTGTAAGAGGACTCTGTCAGCATGTTGATGTTAAGTCTGTCACACGGTGAATGAGTGGGGCTGAATGAGGAGTGACCATGTTTTGGCCAATGAGATGTGGCCAGTGGCTTTGTGTTTGGTGGTGCACAACATTTAATGATGATGAAAATGTTTCACGACACTGCAAGAAAGGTGTGTCTAAAAACCAGATAAAAACAGTAAATCTGAGGGAAATGATCTTGCTGCATGGACAGATCATTTCACTTGACAAGATTTCTTAAATTAAGATTGTTAAATCTAGAAATAAGCATGTTGTATGCTTAAAATAAGAAATTAACTCTTCAAACAAGATAGATTAAAGCTGCAAGCAGCGATGAACTGGCCCGAGCAGAGTGACCTGACGATTATTTGTTTCTTACCAAGATAAGAAAAACTTTGGATTTAGAATGTTAGATAATTTATCTTGTTTTAAGAGTTAATTTCTTATTTTAAGTGTTCAACACGCTTATTTCTAGATTTAATAATCTTAATTTAAGAAATCTTGTCAAGTGAAATTATCTGTCCATGCAAGATCATTACCCTCAGATGTAGGTTTTTTTTAATCTTGTTTTTAAACACACCTTTTATGCAGTGTAATTTCTTTGTTTCATTGCAACTTTAATCTCTTACAAAGACGTTTTTATACTGTATAATACTGATTAGCTTTACTAAATATGTTATAGAAAATTGTGCTGATCATTTATTCTTTATTCTTAAGTCTTCTGAATTTATGTCACTTGGGGCTGACAACTCCATGTTTGGCAAATGAAAATAATACTCCAATAGTGGAGTTAGAAAGAAGGGAATTCTCCTCATACACTTCTATGGTGGAGGCATTTGGATGGAGGCTACATTAGCCTCTGCCTGCAAAAGAGACATGAATATTCAACTTAACTGAATGATGCATTGTGGGTAATGTATGTGCCATGTTTTTGACAATGAAGAAGAAATCAATAATCAATAAAAAGATATCTCTGGTTCTGCTGCATCAAATTTGTTCGATATTTAGTCTGTTGCAGCCACATTTTGGCTCAAAAACTGATCTCCCACAATACTAGATACATAAATCTTTTTTTAATTATCTTCGCTGATATTTTGATAGTAAAGCAGCCAGGAGGAACAATTGAGTGAGAGTGTTTTTTTGATTAGGAGGTGAGAGGTAGACATACCTAAAGCGGATCTGCTTTTCTCTACTAAGAACACTTTTCTTGTTTATGATAAAGCCTATTATTACAGTGACGTCCTTATTATTTCTATACAGTCTACGGAACAAAACACACACAGTCTCTGGGTCTGGTCCGTCCCTCAGGTCGGGTCCCCCTAGCAGCCTGGTGCACCTCCGTTTTGTGCAGCTTTTCGCTCTTGCAGTTGTTTTGGGGTTTTGTGAGTTTTTGGTATTTGCAGCATTTTTCTTTGGCATTTGTTTTGTAGGTTTGTAAGTTTTTGCTTCTGCTTTTTTTTCTGTGATTGCAGCATTTTTCTGTTGCATTTGTTTTATGTGTTTGTTTGCGTTTTGCCCTTGTCAGCCACTGTATATTATGTTAACAAAAACATGACATGATGAAACACTTTTTAAAAGCAAAATGCATTTCCTAATGCAAATTATGTTGATAAAACAAAGTTGAATTTAATGTTGCATAGTACAAATGATCAGAATATATTTGCATATTTCTAATATATTTATTTTGTTGATCACTAATGGCTCACTGGTTGTCTAAGAAGGTGCCACTTTTTACAGAAAAAAAACTGTTTTTGTTCTTTACTGCTTGACATTGGATGGTGATACTGCAGATAATAACCAGGATTAAACTTTTTAGAAAAACTTTTCAGACTTCACTCTCAAAAAGAAGAAAAACAAAACCTGTGACAAAACAGTTTTCCACTTTAAAACATCCGCACCAATTTTCTGCTCTGTTGTGAAAATGTGACATTGTTTATGTCAGATAAAGGCTTTCATGTTTGTTTGTTTTTTTTATGAATTTGTCTCTGTTTAACAACAGAACTCTGTGAATGTGACGAGTTTGGGGAGTTTGTCAGAGTTTGTGGTGCTGACAGCATATTTATTGCTGTAACTTTTCATATTCATAGTGATAAGTAAGATGATATCATAAGCTATGGACAATGGACACAGAGCGGAGGGGATTTATTTCATGTATATGGAACCAGTAATATTAGAAAGATGACAGATCAACACTGGTGCACAGTTGAAAGTGTTCTCATAGTGGTGAAATAATCCAGACGTGTTGTGTGTGTCACACTATTGATTATTATCTGCCCTCAGCAACACGACACTGTGTTCCAAAATACACTGTTACTTTCCGAAAATAGTTTTGAATTTCTGTTCAATTTTTGTGTCACAGTCGTGAACGTACATTGAAACATGAGCTCCCTGAATAACTTAGGGAGGGGGGGTGGCGGTTTGCCGGGGATGAACTGTGGATTTCTATCTTTAGTGCCGCCTCACCAGGTCCTCCCATCTCCAATACCAGGACACCCGATTGAATTGCATCGACTCAGCTGTCAGTCTGTCCGCCCCTCCTTCTATTCCCCCGTCCATTAATCTGTTCATCCACCTTCACTCAGACCGACTGACAAAAGTGACATTTCTTTACCAAAGCAGCAGGACGGATGAGAACTAGTGATGTGAATCTGGTCTCTTTCTAGTGATCTGGATCATTTGTCTCAGCTCACCATTTGTCTCGGCTTTTCATTTGACCACTTATACCTTTTATAATTCAGTCAAATTTAGCGCTGTTTTGACTAAATTTCCATAAATTGCTGTAGCTAATTACATTTACAGTTATAAAATCTCTTGTTAACTCTCTAACTGGTCGAAGAACCACTCTGTTACACAAAGCAGATAGAAAATGCAGATAAAAACAGCATAGTAATTATAAAAGGACAGCTATTGACGTTTTAATTTTTTTTATTTAAACACACACACCTAACAAAAGAAGTAAAGTACTGAAAAAATAGAAATTAAATACAGCAATCAAGTAAATGTGCTTTGTTAATGCCGACTACTGACATCTGGACAGAGAGAGTAAAAATAATAATAAATAAGCAACATAATAAAAATAAATATAATACAATGTGCAAAACAGCAGCATCCAACATCCATTATATTATATTATATTATATTATATTATATTATATTATATTATATTATTTCTGTCATGTGACACCCATAGTAACGAGAAAAGTAAAAAAAAAGAGGAGAAAAAGAGCTGACTCTTTGAACCGACTTGTTCGTGACCGACCCATCACTAATGAGAAGACAGAATAATGGTCACAGAACATTAAACCGTTTTCACTTCATGCTGTTTGTCTGACGTCCCACTGGTCCGACGGCCTGAAGCCTGACAGTCCAAAGATCTTCCTCTGACCCTAACCAAGTGGTTTTGGTGCCTAAACTTAAGCGTTCCTTAACCACAGTGTTGTCATGGCGCTGCCAAAGTTTTTGTAGGAAATTATACAAACCCTTAATGAGAAAAAGTTTACCACTGAGAGGGAACATGTTACTGCACAATACTTTTAATTTTCACACTTTAAGTACATTTTGCTGATAATAATTACATTATTTTACTTAAGTGCACTGCAAAAAAGGTGTCTAAAAACAAGATAAAAACAGTAAATCTGAGGGAAATGATCTTGCTGCATGGACAGATAATTTCACTTGACAAGATTTCTTAAATTAAGATTATTAAATCTAGAATAAGCATGTTGAACGCTTAAAATAAGAAATTAACTCTTAAAACAAGATAAATTATCTAACACTTCTAAATCTAAAGGTTTTCTTTATCTTGGTGAGAAACAAATAATTGTCAGGTCACTCTGCTCGGGCCAGTTCATCGCTGCTTGCAGCTTTAATTAATCTTGTTTTAAGAGTTAATAGTTAGTGATTTTCATAGTGTGCTATTAGTACTTTTACTTCTCAATACTTCTTTCAACACTGCTGAAAGTCACATACACCTCATCTAACATGTGATACCAGACATGTGGCTGTGCTTTGTGTGTGTGTCATTGTTTCCATTCATCTTATAAGTCATTCATTTCTAATTTTACATCAATGGACAGCTGTGGCATTTCAGAGCTGCAGGTCTCTGTTGTGTGTTGCACAGTTCTTCGATCACATGTTCCTGTGTGCATTTATTCATGCAATGATTACGTCCACCTGTGTTCCATTTGTACATCTTTGTGCATCTATAGATATTTACCCTACACACACACACACACACACACACCTAATTGCATAGTGTACTTTCATTTCTGTCCTCTACTGGCATAAGCGACAGTGATGTAATGTCACTGTTAAGTCCCATCGCCTGTCTAATCTCGGCATTGATCCCATTTTCTGTGCAGCTTCAAACCCAAAACACACACACACACACACACACACACACACACACACACACACACCAAGGTTATAATAATTTTGGATTTTTCATTAGTTTTAGCTTTAATTTCGTTGTGAATTTTTGTTTTCAAATTCAGTTAGTTTTAATTAGTTTGTATAGTGAATTTGCTAGTTTTAGTTTAGTTTTTATTAGGTTTAGTGTTAGTTTTATTTTTTTTGTAATGGGTTATATGTTGGGTGCGAGATTTCCTTTGCCTTATCCATCTCAGCCCCAATAAGGTTATTAACTCTTACAGTTCCAGATGTTTTGACTGTGTTTCTGCATGTTCACTAACAGAATCCTCTTTCTAATAGAAACACTGGATTATGTATAAAAAAAAGTTGACAAAGACGAAAATGAAAGATATTTTCACTATAATTTTAGTTAGCTTGTTAGTTTTGTAACTACAAAATAAAGTTTCAGTTAGTTATCCTTTTTTTTAAATTTTTTAAATTTTTTAAGTTATTTCAGTTTCACGAAAATGTTTTTTCAATTCTAGTTTTCGTTATTTCGTTAGTTTTCGTTAACTATAATAACCTTGACAAACACACACACACACACACACACACACACACACACACACACACACACACACACACACACACACACACACTGAAGACTTTTCTGAACTGTTTATTTTTAGAAGATCAACTGTTTTAGGTGGCACATTTGTAGCCATGAGGTTGAGAACACTATTTTATTTTGTGTTTACCTCAGTGTGGGGTTTCCTCTAACAGACAATGTCTTATGTCGCCTAAAATATCTGACCTTGACTGTACTGACTTGTATTTGTGCAAAGTTTGTCACTAGAGAGATGTTTTCACATTTCTGTAGTAAAGGTGGGGATGTCTGTGCACTTACCTAAAAACTGAGATTCAAACATACGCCAAGCAAACTAGAAGGGTTCACTGTGAAAAAACCCCAAAAGAAGTTGTTTTTACGGTAAAAGCCAGAAGTTTACTGTAATAAATATGATGCAACTTTTTCTAATATTACAGTAAAAGGATATTAGCACTGTTGGTTTCACGTTTAAGGTTGCCATTTTATTCCATATTTTACTGTTAAAAAAAAAAAAAGTTTTTCGGTCAAAAGAAACGCTGTTCTGCCATATAATTGACAAGAAAATACTTTATAAATGTTGCATAAATTAAAGATTTTAGCATTAAATAGTACAATATATTTTTGTTAGAGATATGGTGTTTAGTACATTTAACAGTGAGAAAAAGTATTTTTACAAAAAATAAATGCAAAATTAAAGTCATGGCTTGTATTACAGTATATTTTTGTTACAAACACAGTGCCAGAGTATTTTACAGTGGAGTAATGTATTTAAAAAAATAAAAGTTTTGGCTGATATATACGGAAGTGTTGGCTGATATATACGGAAGCCCTAAACAGCCATGCATTCATATATTTTTTTCCTTCCGTTTTCTCATGATAGCGAGTTAATTTCATTTGAAAATTTGAAAACTTTGTCTCGTTATCTCGGGAAAACAACTGGAATTAACTCATTATCACGAGAAAACGGAGGGACAAAAATATATGAATGCATGGCCGTTTAGGGCTTCCGTAGATATATACATTTACAGTGTTTCATCGTTACTGAAACTGAATTAACTCATTTATCATTTTACGTCTTTTACTGTCATGGTTTAGTTTTTCACCCTAAAATCTACAGACATTTTTTACAGTATGGGAATGTCTGCGCACTTACCTAAAAACTGAGATTTAAACACGCACCAAGCAAACTAGAAGGTTACATCTCAACTTTGAAAAACCATAAAAGAAACCTGAAGCCTGGGGTGCAGAGCAGCCTGGAGATAAACACACTGTAACATGTAGGAGATATTACTAACACTATGTTATGTCAACTGCTTATGGTTACAAGCGACCAAGCTAATTACCAACATAGACATGAAAACTACACTCACCATTCTCATATGCAGTGGTGGAGTGTTTCCATCACTGTTCATACGTCTGCTACTTGCCAATTGTGTACATAAAAAAGAGAAAAAGAACTAAAACATGAGTTACAGTTACTGAGTCAATAATACTGTAGTTAAGAACAAAGAGCTAACAGTTATTATAGAGGTCAATGGGATTTAGAAAGAGATTTAGAAAGCTGAACTGACTTAGCAAGGATTAGCTTTTCACTCAGGAAATGTTCCGTCTGAATAAACTGATAGAGCAAAACTTATTGCAAAGATGTCGAGAGTACACAGCAGTTCATATTTAACAGAGGACAATGCACCTTGGGACCTAATAAAGCAAGCAAATATATATGTAAGATAATTGAGATAAATGCTTTATTTTGTGCTTTCTAAAAAAAGTGTTTCTATTTCCTGCACAGAGGTCAAAGGTTGAGGAAAGAATTAACGAGAAATGTGTGAAAACCTCAAAAACTCACAGTATCAAGTACTTATTCATGATTTTACCCTTTTTAGACTGTTTGTTTTGGCTCTGATCTTTATTTATTTATTACAGTGGGTTTGGACAAATGTAAGTGATTGTTTATGCTTTGAATTGCATCATTAATTATATTTTTTTTATTTAGGCTAAGTCTTATTGCTGCCATCAGCTGGTGGACTATGTGTCCACTTGTCTCCTGTTGGTGTGGACAGGACAGACAACCTGTTGTCCATTTATTAAATTATTTAACATTAATATCTGTACAGAAAACCCCAAGATAATGCTTGCTATTGAGAGTCAAGACCTAAAGACCAAAATAACTTCCTTATAGTGGAAAACTATAAAGTATTGAGGCCCATTTCTGCCAATAAAAGAAGAAGAGAGTAAAACATTTGCCTTGTGATGATAAAAGACGTTTCAGCTTTGTGAGGGGGCATTTTGTGACATTTTGTGGCGTCATCTCCTCTTCTTTTTTTTTTCATCACAAACCACTGAGTCACACACTAAAGCAGCTGGAGCCAAAAGCTGCTTCTCCTCCATTTAGTCAGTTTTTACTAAGAGCATGATGGAAAAACTGCTAAAAGAATCTAGTTGTAGTCTTGTAAATAGTTTCCCTGCTAGATTGACAGTCTGTCTAAAATCTCAGTGTGAGACTAGAAACTCTAAACACTTGTCTTTAGATGTGAGCAGGTGGGACACCAGAGTTTTTTTTTTTTTTTTAATTATTTTCCAAATCTTTTAAAGTCTTCTGGTGTATAGGGAGCATAATGAGAAACTTTCTTGAAAAATTGACTTAAACTGAAAACAAACAAACTGTCAAAAACAGGGTGAGTTTAGGGGAGAAAGTTTCTCCTGAGTAGTTTGTAAAACTGTTAGAAGAAGCTTTAAAGTGCTGTCCTCTCTCCTTTAATGCACTTTTATCCACCGGTGTCACGTTCAAGCTGTTCTCATTTGGAGTGTGACGTTTTTCAAACTTCATAAAAACCTGATCATTTGACCCCGTGACCCTGATCCCGGTCCTGACGCTGATAGGTAACCGTGGTGAGCAGCTGCTATTGGAGGTTGTTTGTCAGGAGCTCAGAGGCCTGGAGGAGTTTCCCCGGGGACCGCTGACCGTATATGGTCGGTCCCTGCATGCACAGCCACCACAGTCAGGTGCTGGAGCTTCTCTGTGGAGCTGACAGCTGAGCCGTCCATCAACACGCTCATATAACTGTCACACACACACACACACTCCTGATAGTTCTTGTTTGTTGGGCTGTCTCTCTATCTGAACTTTATTTAATGTTGTTTAACTCTCTGGAGTCTCCAAAAGCGCCAAAGCATGGCTTCTTCATCACATCCAGACGTAAAAACAAAGCAGACCAAAAAAAGACACAAAATGACCAAAAAAAGACACAAAATGACCAAAAAAGACACAAAATGAGAAGACAGAATAATAAAAAATAAAACAAACCCACAGAAGACACAAAATGACAAAAAAAACACAAAATGACAAAAAAGACACAAATGACCAAAAAGACAAAAAATGACAAAAAAGATACAAAATCACTAAAAAAGACACAACAACAGACACAAAATTACCAAAAAAGACATAAATGACCAAAAAAGACACAAAATGACCAAAAAAAGACACAAAATAACCAAAAAAGACACAACAACAGATACAAAATTACCAAAAAAGACATCAAAAAAGACACAAAAAATACACAAATGACCAAAAAAGACACAAATTGACAAAAAGAATACACAAAATAACTAAAAAAGACACAACAACAGACACAAAATGACCAAAAAAGACACAAAAAGTAAAAAGTATAAAGTTTGTGATGTAACTCCACCCTGGAAACTTGCCTTGAATAAGTCTATGAAGTGTATAAGAAGTGTAGTTTTAGTATAACTGAATGGTAGTTAGCATTAGCAGCATGCTAGCCCGATCACTGAAAGGACAAAGGAGAGAGCGCCATCTATAGAAACATAAAAGAACAAGAAGTCAAAGTGTGGATGGACAACTGATTGGTCCTTTAGAGAGACAAAACCTAAAATTTTTCTATCTCTACTTTGACAAAGTTAATTGTTAATCCCCTCTCTCCCCTCATTACTAGTATTATTAGTAAAACATTGCTGTAGAAAAAACACAGTAGATTGTGTAGTACTGTGAATAGTAAAGTAGACTCCTGTATTTTGCCATTTCTATCATAATTTTGATCGAAATCAGTCCTACACTGTAACGAATTGCTGTAAATTTACTGCAGGATTTCAACAGTATTAAGGCGTTTTTTTTAAATGCAGTGCTTTACTGTTAATATTAAAGAAAATCTGTTAAATTACAGTCCATTCAGTTTTTTTTAACAGAACTGTAATGTATTCCTAATATACAGCACTTTACCGTAAAAGTATCTTAACTAACACTATCATACAGTATTTTGGGCATTCTGGGAAGTGGGAAGAGCATTGCCCGAGCTGCACATGTGAACCTGCCATTCTTGATCCATCCCCATCCTTCTAATTATTTGGTGAGTATAGCAATTTTATTTGATTGCTTTATATTATATATTTATATAATTGTTTTATTTGATTGTATTTGTTTTGTTTGCATTGATGATTGCTGCATGTGCACATCATGCTATAGAAGGATATACCAGCTAGCTAGCTAGGAGCACATTTGAATTTCTACTAAGTTAATGTATGTTGACACCTGCATTTTGCCAGTGAATTCATGAAGCTTTATGATAGTCTTGTGTAAACATTTTACCGTCTAAGTCACTTCGACAGTTGACTACAGTGCATGCTAATTATTGTGTGTCACAGTGCAGATTCAAATAAAGGCAATATTATTTTCAAGATATTTATTGGATGACAAATTAAGTACTGAAGAATATTTGTTTTGCTGTAACCGTGCGTTGTGCAAGGGACTGTTCATTTGTATTTAGATTTAATTTTGACATATTTCTTTGATATTACAGATGCAGTAGATGACTTTACTGCTGCCCTACTTATCATAGTAAGTAGCATACTTTCATGTTCATCACATCACAACAGTCAAGTCTGTTCGGCTTGCAATGATGTTTTCTTGTCGGGTCTGTAGACAGTTAGCTAGATCTGCAGCTAGATGATACTGAGCATTTGGAGGCTAGTCCAGAAAACATTGATGATTCACCATTTTTAAGGAATCTTGCTTTTATCTTAAACTACAAGCAAACCCACCATTCAGACAATCATAGAAGATATGCAGTCAATACACAACATCAGCCAGTCCCAATTACTTTTTAGACTGAATGAAAAGGTTAGATACTTTAAGTAGAACCTGGTTCTACTTAAAATATCTAACCTTTTCTAAGGTTAGACCTTTTCTTATGTTTTCAATCCTAACTCTATACATTTTCTGACTTTTATTGTTTTGTTTATCAGATTCAGTTCAACAATTTGATTTTTACACATTGAATAAACATATATATGTCATATCTATAATTTTTCAGGCGTTTCGTTGGAATAAACCCTGAGAGAGGCACCAAGACTGGACGAGGCAAAGTCGTATCCAAGAAAACGGGCAAAGTTACAACCAAAAAGAGTACCACAGTGAACCCACATGTGTCCATTCTGCTAAGGAGACTCGTGGATTTTGAGTGGGACTTCATTTGAGATGGTGAGATTACTCAATCCCATTAATCTATTTGTCAAAGCACCTGATTTTTTCTCTCTCTCTCTCCACTACTCTACTAACACTTATTATTTTCTCAGTCATTCTTTTACTCATGACACCACCACACATAAACTGTTTGGATGTTTCAGGTTGGAATGTCATTATGATAGGAGGGAGTGAGGGGCCCAAATGTTAATTTTGTATGCATGTTGTATGTTAATTTTGTATGCATTGTAAGTTGTATTGGAGCTGATCTCTCTCTCCCTCTCTCTCTTTCTCTCTCTGTCTCAGGCACACACACACCACACACACGGCTACCTAGGCTGCATTGAGAAACCTGGTGTCTCTGAATGAGTCGTAGCTCTCCTGCCAATGTTCTTGGACTTTCACACTAACAGTAACTACAGTTTTGTAACATATACTGTTTAGTGATGTTCATGTTAATTTAACATCCATTTATTTAACATGCAATTGCTCTGCATGTGAAGGTTTTGCATGTCTACTTTACATTCAAATAAAAAGTAAAGTGCAATAAGAAGCTGTGCAGCTTTTTCTCTTATATTGCAATCACAGGATTGAAAAAATCAGTAGGTTTATTTTATTATGGTTCGCAATCTGCTTGTAGCCATGTTTCAAACAGAGATTTTGTGACAAAGACATCTATTAACATGTTTTCCTTAACAAAAGTGCCTTTTATTGTATGCAATCATATGACTACTCATGTCTTAATTTAGTTTTTTAAAATAGTTTATTAAAATGTATAAATAATACAAACTAAATAGTCATTTAATTGTAAAATACTGTGAAATTAATTTTAAAAACCAGTTCATACTGTATTTTTCATGAACAGTACAAAACTGTAAAGTAAGCGACAGTAAAAATATGTTAATTTTACAGTAACATAATGGCAACCCAGCTGCCAGTAGTTTACTGTTTTTTTCATTTACAGTACAAAGCTGTAACTTTCAGTGACAGTAAAAAAATGTTAATTTTACGGTAAAGTAATGGCAACCCAGCTGCCAGTTCTTTACTGTTTTTTTACAGGAAAATTTCTAACAGTGTATACAAAGGCTGTTTAAATAATAAACTTAAAGTTTTTCATACAAAACACAGTATGGAAATCAATTGTAAAACAATAAATGTATTAATACTATTTTCTTTAGTGTATAGAGTAATTACTTGCAATTACTAGTTCAACATAAGGAAAAATGAACACCAGAAAGAGTGTGAAAAAGTAACAGCAGGACGACTCACAAGAACAGAAAAACACAAAGAAGAACAGGAACACCTCAAATCAGCAATATCGGACCACTGCAAGCGACAGAATCACATCATGGACTGGGACAACACAAAGCTCATCACATCAGAAAGCAATAAACACAAAAGATTCATCAAGGATGCAATAGAGATCAGAAGACGGGGGAATACAACCATAAACCGGGATGAAGGAACATACATGCTCTCACACACCTGGGACGATCTACTGCAAGGACCGGCGGGCGGCGGGGGGCGTGGTCAACCTGACAGACCTGCCAGTTGTCAGGTTGACCACGCCCCATGAGGAACTCCACAAAAAGACATGTCACAGCGATCAGCTGACACCTCTGAAGAAGACTGAAGTTGTCATGTCAGGTAAAAACATCTCCTACTTACCTTGTCTGAACAAAAGAAACTAAGAAATAATATTCAGAAGCAGACAAAATGAAATTGCTGGAAATTACTAGTTATTTCTATAAAACGTAACGATGAAATTATTATCAAATTAACAGCATTGTTTACTGTGCTGTATTGCCATATATAGTACCATTAAAAACCACAATGTTTAACTGTTTTTTTATTCTTACAGTAAACAAATCAGTACTGTAAACACAACTATAAAATTCAGTGTTTTATTTGTATTTATTTTTACAGTAAAGAAACCAGTATTGTAAATAAAACTAAAATCACAGTGTTTAATTGTTTTTTATTTTACAGTATAAAAAACAGTACTGTAAATAACAATACAGTAGTTCTACTGTAAATAATAATTACAGTAAGTTACTTGTTAATTGCTGCCAATAAGTTACTGTAAAAATCACAGTAAATTATTTACAGTGCACACACACAGACGTGTTATTCTGTAGATACTTTATGTTAAGCTGCTGAGCCTCGGCCCCACTGACTCTAACTTAAAGCTGCTGTAATGACGTCTTAATTTAAATTAAGTTGATTGTTTCCTAAAACCTTTGTTCCTCGTGGCTTATTAATAAGACTAATGCTGTATCCACACTGTGACCTCTGGGTCACACACAGACCACCAGATAATCTGACTGAGAGGGTAAACTAATCTGTGACACGCTGACAGGCAATACAACATGAATAAACAAAAAGTGCATCAGTCATTTTTATTTAAATAATACATAACTATTTAAATATAGAAGAGGTTATTCAAAGATGAATAATACTTTTCAATTAGTACTATTACTATTAGTAGTAGTAATAATGTTGTTGTTGTTGTTGTTGTTGTTGTTTAATAAATAATAATAATTTAAAAATTGTATTTAAAAACACATTAAATAAAATAATATGTATCCTGCAACTAGTCACTAATTGGAGAAACACTTTGTTTTATTTAATTACAGGGACATAATTATGGATATATCAAATAATAATTGATAATATTTGTTATCTATTGAGATATAAGTATTTTTGAAGGAAATGTGATGAGATTTGAATGACCTATAAGAATTACACTGTATTTTTATATTTTTTATTTAATTTCATTTTTGTGCAAGGAAAATTGTTAAAAGGTGAAAATAAATAAATATATATATATGTATATATATATATATATATATATATATATATATATATATATATATATATATATATATAGCCCATGTGTGTGGCTCATCCGCAAACTGTCATTAAAAATGCGTCATCTATAAACTGTCAAAAATCATCAATAATGTGTCATCTATAAACTGTCAATAATCATCAATAATGTGTCCGTCTCTCCTCCTGCAGCAGTTCATCTCTCAGCAGATAGGTGTCCTCATAGATCTCTATGGGTGGCCTCTTGTTCACGGCCAGTCTGTGGGCCAGCCCCGGTGCCGCGGTGCATGGTGGGGAATATGGGATCAGGTAAGCTCCTCAGATGCGTCAGTTTACGTCAACATTACCGGACAAATACAGGAAGTCATGAGACCTTGCCTTCAGAATAAAAGCTCTGTGTTTTCACAGCATTATTTTTAAGGACGAGCTCCACCTTAGGTTAGTCTTATCTTTGGAGGCAAATATTATACTTTTTACTCTACTACACTTATCTAACAACTTTAGGTACTATACATATTACAATTAATAATAAAAAACATAAATACACAAATAAACTGAGATTTACGAGCTGGAACAGCATTGATGATCACACATTCTTACACATGCTTTTTCAAGCACACTCAGTTAAAGTGTTTTGGGGTTTTCCAGCACCCATAACACCCTGGACTATAGAAGTGCATTCTGCCCTACAAAGCCTAACTGCAGTAACTACATTGTTGGTCGAAACTGAGTTATAACTAAAAAAGAACTCCTTGATCCTGTTTTATCTTGTGACAATTTCAATTTTGCTTTATTTCAGAGAAATAATAATGTAAAAATTGCAATAACTACAAAATACACTGTGATACAGTGTAGCCTTGAATTTCATCATTGTGTTAAATAGTGAAGACAAGAATAATAGAAATTATAAGTTTATTTGATAGGGAAATTATTATCTAGATAGTGATTAAGTAAAAAAGTGAGATAAAAATGTATTAAGACTAAAATATAACATTTCTTTATAATATTAAGTCTAAAATACACAAATCTTTGAATTGAGTTGTTAAACACTTTTAAATACACTTATTATAACAAAATCAATTTGAAAATGTTTATTCACTGAAAACTAAATATAAAAGCTGAAAGAAGACAACAACATTGTAGTTACTGCACTCTGTTTATCATTACTATTAGAACCTTTTACAGCAAAACCAGAGTGCAGTAACTACATTTTTTTGGGTTAAAGGTCAAATAAATCGTAATGACTTTTGAGCATAAAAATGCCATCCTCAATACATGTAGAAATAAGTGTCATATCACTGACCTACCTGTAACCCATTTGGCTGTCCAGTTAAAAAACGTTAAAAAACAACAACTTTAAAGCAGTTTTTCTCAGTTTTATCTTTTGCTAGTTACTGCAGTTAGACTTTGTAGGGCAGAATACATGTCAATATTAAAAGGGACATACATAAGGAGGTCCCAGGAACCTTCTTTTTTGTGGCAGTAAAATGCACCAAGTTGTAGCTTGAGAAGTGTTTTACTGTGAAGGTGTAAACCGGAAGTTGGGTGTGTTGTTGTGCTAGCTTGACCCTAATGAATGTGTGATGACAGGAGGAGCTGAGAGGAGCAGCAGGTGAATCCTTCACAGCTTCTACTCTTTATTCTACCGTCCCACCTGTTCAACACTAAACAAACTGAAACATACTGTCAGCGGAAATGTTCCGCTTTACATGACCGCTCCCGCTTTACGAATAAAACTATAAATAATAGGTCAGAGTGGACAAAAAGAGGAAAGCACGCCGCGGAGCCTGGATTTATCAGGTAGGCTATAAATAACTGTTGATGTGGGTCTGACATATTGTCTGTCTGTCTCTGTGTTTACATCATGTTTCACTGCAGAATTATCAGCCTCATGATGCTCTACAGTATAAAGCCGATGATGTTTTTACCAAAAAATGATCAGAAATATCTTGTAATGTGACGCAGTCGGCATTGTGACAGCGGAGAAGCTTGTGTCGAGTTTACATTTGCATAAAATTACATTATTCCTGTCATGCAAACTGACCCTGAGGGCTGTTGCACCGCCCACAGTAAACAAAGAGACTAATATAGCCTACATGCAAATGTGTTTTTATTTCTATATTTTTACACATTTGGCTGGAATAATAGTGGAAAACAGGGCAGATTGTGTCCATTGTTCTGTGATTAAACCCCCCACCAGCTTTTCTATCGCTGCACGTTCTTGTGATTATTTTGACAATTTGGAGGTTTGTTACAGATTAAAACCAAACCAACAAATAGCTGGATTTTTCTGCATCTTATGCATGTACTTTAACGTTTGTATTGCATTCCCACTTCTCCTCTCAGATCCTCAGAAAAGAGGAAACATCATATGTTTGGGTTTAGAAAAACTGCTGACAGTTTGTAACAAAAGTAGTGAATTTCAACAGCAGAAACCATGTCTTGAACATCTTTATCCAGTGGTGGAATATAACTGAATACACATAATCAAGCACTGTATTTTCATTTTGTACTAATTTATATATATCTTTATTTAACCAGGTAAAAGTCTCGTTGAGATTAAAAAATCTCTTTTCCAAGAGAGACCTGGCCAAGAAAAGCAGCATAAAAAGAGACAAGTTGCAACATTTAAACACAGTTAACATAAACAATTAAATACAAATCCAGCATCACAACAACAGTGAAGGAGCCTCAGTAGAGATTATAAGGAGCAGTCACACTGACCAAGGGAAGAGATTCTTTTATCCTTTAGAATTGTTTTAAAATTCACTGATTGTTTACACTTCTACTGCATACTACTTTGGAGGCAAATATTATACTTTTTACTGTACTACACTTATCTAACAACTTAAGTTACTGTATATAGTAAAATGAATAATAAATAACATAAATAAACTGATATTTACCAGCTGGAACAGCATTGATGCTTCCACATTAGTCACTAATAATTCACTTTAAGTGTGTTTTGATGGTGACAGCTTCTGTTCCTTTACTTAAGTAAGATTTTGTCTGCATGTGGTTTTCCTTGGAGGAGTATTTTTTACACTGAGGTGTTGCAACTTTTTTGTAAAAGATCTGAATACTTATGTTTAAAATCTGCTCTATTTCATGACTGAAGTGAATTGAAATCAACAACAAATCACAGCCTCTTTGCAGATTTAGCCTGCAGAAATAGAGGGGTTTTTTAGACAGGTTCATTTTGACTCTTAGGCCAAACTAAGTCCAAACATCTGCTCCTGTTTCTACTTTGAAAAGTCTTTAATGTCGGCTATTAACCTTAATCTAACGATTCAACACCACAGTGGGACTGCGTCACCAGCTGAATTCAAACCAAGTTGAAAATAAAAGAACAGTTACTACTGTTCCTTTAACTACTATTATTGTGTCGTAAATACAATTTCCACCACTGCTCTTAAATATTCTATTACTTCTCCAGATAGATAGATAGACAGATAGATAGATAGATAGATAGATAGATATACTTTATTTATCCCAAGCTAGGAAATTACAGTGTAGCAACAGCATTACACACAGAGACAATAACAACACAATTGAATAAAAATAACAACCTAGGCATAATCAAGCAATAAAATACAATAAAAATAAAAATGTCTAAAGAAGGAGTATGAATTCTAGTGCATAATAAAATATAAATATTCAGAATAAAAATATAGGTGCCGTGAAACAAATAAGGTGCAGTGAACAGTGTGCATAAAAAACACAAAGTGCACAGTGACTATATGTTCTGAACCAGACTATTAGCTGTTATTGTACAGTGTGATGGCATGAAGCAGGAAAGATTTTCTATATCTTTTATATATTTTCTATTTTCTGATACCACACGCCCTGCTTATCCGGCTTCTATCTCTACTATAACACTACTGCTTCTTTTTTTTTTACTACCACTACTACATGCACTACCATAATGACCATTTCTATAATGTATGTGTTGCTCTTTGTGCTCTTCCCAGGTCAGTTGTTAGAGGAGTAACCCCAGAGTTGGAGCCATGTTGTCGGCAGAGGAGATTCTGTGCAACACGCAGCAGGTGATCGCCGGGCTGGAGGCGCTGAAAGGAGAAAACCGCCTCCTGCTGGAGAACCTGCAGGAGGTGATGGAGAGCCGGCCGGTGGCAGAGAGCGGCAGCGTGGAGCAGGAGAAGAGCGGCATCATCCGCCAATCACTGGAGAGCATAGAGCTGGGGCTGAGCGAGGCACAGGTACGTTAGAGAAACACAATATATCATGACTTATTCTTTGTTGTCATTTAAAGCCGGTATAAGCTCTGCAGAGCGTTGTAACATCATATGGCTCATTCTTTCTGTTTTACAACATTCATAGGATGTTTTTGGCCGCAGCATGCAGCTGTTTTCAGCTTCACACTACCTGCTCATCTTAAATCTTATTAAATCTTTAAATATACATTTTAATACTTGTCTAATATCTTTTTCTAATATCTTCTTTTTTATGTGTTTTTTTTGGATGTTTGATGTTCGCTTTTATAAATTAAAGTACATTTTTCTGCATATAATTCTTCTCCTCCCTCCAGGTGATGATGGCATTGTCGGCTCATCTCGGCTCACTGGAGGCAGAGAAACAGAAGCTACGTGCTCAGGTGAGTTTCTGCAGGACAACAAAAGAGAAGAAGAACTGCAGAACATAGAAGAGATGAGGAAGTTTTAGAACACCATAGGGCTGTTTCCACTACAGCTCAATACCCTGAATGAGGCGGGTCTCACTCGCTGAAACGCCCCTAATTTGAATATGAGCCGCCCGGAGCGGACTTTTGTCTGGACTTTTTTTGTCCCTGTAGAAGAGCAGGGCCGTTTTTCTCCCCTGAAAACAGCCTGGTTACTGATTGGATAGAAAGCTAAGCAGGATGTGACGTAGTACTCGACGCCACAACAACACGCGCCATTTGTAAAAGCCGGCAAAGCAGTGTTGACAACTTAGCGACTTTGTTGCTATATTTAGCAACTTTTCAGACCCCCTTAGCAACTGTTTTTTAAGAAAGTGACTGCCAACAAATCCAGAGACTTTTTCTGTTGTTATTGGAGACTTTTCGAGACTCGTTCTTACTCTTCTGAACGAGCTGCGGGGGCTGACGGCTCATTAAGAAGAGTAAGAACGAGTTGAAGCGGCACAGTCCTCCTGCAGCAGTCTCTCCCATTTGCAGAGCCGGAGGGGATGTTAACCCCTTAGCGTCCAGTCTGCAAATTGCTAACAGACTAACAGTTAGCTCTGTAGCAGTACAGTGTCTTTGTGCTGCTGCTGCAGGAGGTGTTCACACGGTGCACAGTTAGCGATGCCGGTTAATTCACGATCACTATGTTTATGATCAGTGGAGACGCTGTGCATAATTAGCCATGCTGGTTTGTTTATGATCAGCTGCTGACGTTGTGCAAAGTTAGTGAGGGCGGCCACAGTTGCGTCTCCCGTGTTTAATCCGTCACTTATGTGTTCACAGATCACGTTTGAAACTGTTGCTAAACGATTACGCGACGGTCGAAAACCATACGTCACCTCCACAATCTCTAAATCCCTCTGGAGCCTTTTTGTAATGGAGACACGCAGAGTGAGTGGACATTTGAGAGGGCATGGCCTGAGACTTTCCCGGTGGACACTCTTCCCCCTAAAGGAAACACGGCTCATGTCTTCTTGGGCTTTCTTACTCACTTACTTAATCCTTTTTTGGGTTTTCTGTGGGAAGAGATCGTATCAACCAAGGAGGTTGATACAATCTCTTCCCACTTGCTCCTCTCCTCATAAGCCATGCCTCCTCTTACCTCTTTCTGTTCCTCACCCTTTGTTCTTTGTGTGGTCCTCTTCAGGTGCGGCGTCTCTGTCAGGAGAACCAGTGGCTGAGAGACGAGCTGGCAGGAGCTCAGCAGCGTCTGCAGGACAGGGAGCAGGACGTGGTCACCCTGGAGGAGCAGAACAGACACCTGCAGTTCATGTCGTCCATACGCAAATACGACCTGGAGGAGCCGCAGCTGGTGAGGACAAAACAACCTGCATGCAAACACAAATATGTGTGTGTGTTTCTTCAGAAAAAGTTTTCTATCACTATCATTACTCATTGAATCCACAAGACAATCAGCTTTCCAGTGATACCAAATGTATGCTATTCAAAGATTGTTTAGGGACCCAAGAATGCAGAAATACTCAAATACAATAGGCAACAATGACACATTTATAAAATATCAATCAGAATTGGCCTTGTAATTCCACCAGTCCAATGAAATGAATGACCATGATTGATACAGATGTCTTGAAGGTTTATTTCTCTCTCTGTACTTCAGCAGACGCTGTGAAAACTACAATAAATAAAGACATACAAGTTTGAAAACACATGCAACTCCCACTCACTGTTAAGCATCATTGTAATGTCCAAAGCACATAGACACAACCGTAATAGCTGGAATAAATGAACTTCAAATACATCACAAAATATCCACAATAGGGCACATTAAGAGCGTTTTACATGAACGTGAAACATATAAAAGGAAAGTTACCGTGTGGACCACATGTAGAGTTGTTACTCTGGAGTTGCTCTTCTCTACAGCTCTTACCCATAATGCAACTGAACCATATAAACTGACCCAGCCTCACATTTCAACACAATGCCCTCAAATCAGACCCTTATACTTCACAATAAAAGTCCCTCAAAATTAAATACATTTTAACCAAACATTTTATCTATAAGACATATTTATTTTATATTTATTGCACTTTAATCACCTTATTACTTTTACCTTTTAATCACATGCATTTGTATGAAACAAAAACAAGCAAATAAACAGTCTCAGAGACAGTTACAGACCTTATTAACATCTACTGTGTATCGTACACACTTAAAATTAATATATTTTGCTGCAGATCTTTGCTGAGTGTGTCCCACTTCACTTTGTTCCCACTTCAGGAGGACAAAGACACGTCTTCCACCAAGGAGTCTCTAGATGACCTCTTTCCTACCGAGGACGAGGAACAGTCACAGAGTAAGACTCGGCTGAGGATCTCTCTACCTGTAAAATACAGTATACATTTCAATCTTAGATTTCTATTCACCTTGATTTTGTCAGGATGGTGTAAGAAATCTCAAAAGCTCAGAAAATGAAACAAACTGACTGCATGGGGAGATTTTAATGTCTGTCTAGTTTCTCACAGGATGTTTATGTTTATTACTTTAAAAGACATGTGCAGCTGTTTAACAGTACTTTATTGTTAATAGATGAACTCAGTGTAACTGTGTTGCTGCTGCTTGTATTTTGAACAACTAACTCTTCACACACAGCAAAGACATTTCAAGCTCTGATGTCAAATTTTAGTCGCATGCCGTGATAATAACTTTGCACATCGGGATCTCTTCAGAGTAAAACATGATGGTAAAATGATTTTCTCATCCAGCTAAATTTGTTCTTTAAAAGCAGGCAGAGAATCCAACTGTTAATCTGAAGTCTCCTTGTATAACAGCACCTCCTTTTTCTAGAAACAGTGCAATGTGAGTCACACCATGACTACAGAGGGGACATTTATTTATGGGAGCTGCACAGCAAGAGTTAAAGGGATAGTTCAACGTTTTTGAACGGGGTTACTTAACACTAGTACAGGCACGGAAGCTAAGCAATGTACTGCTGTGGACAGGTCAGCAGCAAATGTATTTTAACTACCTAAAATATACAATATCAGTTCAAGTGTTGGCTATATTTACAGTATTTTCACTGCTGTACCTTGCCATTATTTATGATGGGGAACTGAAGCCATAATCAAGGGAGTGGTAGAACAGCAACTCCTGTGTCCTGTGAGGAAAATTACTGTTTTATGTCAAAGGAATCTGGAGCATACACTGCAAAAAAGGTGTTTAGTCTAAAAACAAGATAAAAACACAAATTTGAGGGAAATGATCTTGCTCCATGGACAGATAATTTCACTTGACAAGATTTCTTAAATTAAGATTATTAAATCTAGAAATAAGCATGTTGAACACTTAAAATAAGAAATTAACTCTTAAAACAGGATAAATTATCCAAACCTTATAAATATAAAGTTTTTTTTATCTTGGTAAGAGCAAATAATCATCAGGTCACTCTGCTCGGGCCAGTTCATCGCTGCTGGCAGCTTTAATTTATCATGTTTTAAGAGTTAATTTCCTATTTTAAGTGTTCAACATGCTTATTTCTAGATTTAACAATCTTAATTTAGGAAATCTTGTCAAGTGAAATTATCTGTCCATGCAGCAAGATCATTTCCCTCAGATTTAGTGTTTTTATCTTGTTTTTAGACACACCTTTTTTTGCAGTGTAGAACAGCAACTCCTGTGTCCTGTGAGGGAAAATTACTGTTTTATGTCAAAGGACTGGAGCTTAGATAACAGTTTCAGTTCTGTGGAAAAGTTTAGCTGTTTAGCCACAGCAGTACATTGCTCACCTCATACAGCCTCACACTGGATATCCAAACTATCACTTGAAACAACAATTTCAATGAATGTCGCTGATTCATTCATTTGCTTAAGTCAAGTCCAGGCTCTTATCAAGTTCTGCATTTCTTTATATTTGTCTGTTTGTTGCTGTTTAGTGTCTCAGCCTCACCACAGCAGTGCAGCAGCAGCAGCCCAGCAGGGCGGCTATGAGATTCCCGCCCGCCTTCGAACGCTCCACAACCTGGTCATCCAGTACGCGTCCCAGGGTCGATACGAGGTCGCTGTACCGCTCTGCAAACAGGTGTGAGGGACATTCACGTCCATACTGCTCACATGTAACACACTGGACCCTAATGTTTGTTTCTGCAGGTGTTAGGCCCAAATTACTAGCGATGCTGCAATTGCTGCAATCACTAGCTGATCTATCAATGTATCTCTAGAGATTACAACCAGAGGCTGATGCTCAGTTTGCCCCACTGAGAGTTCACAAATGTAAATTGTTACACTGCAAAAACCAACTGACAACAAATAAGAAATAAATAACTAGAATTAAGCAAATATATGCTCGAAACAATTAAAATTATCTGCCAGTGCAGGAAGTAAATTTTTCTTTGCAAGAATTCTTTAAATAAGTAAAAATATCTAGAAACTGGAAAAACGATGTCTTGAAATGTATACAATTATACTTATTTTGAGTAATTGTGGCTTGAAAAACCCAATTGTAGTAACATTAAAATAAGCAGCAATACTTGAAACGAGCATGTTTTGATGGTAGAAAATGCTTTTGAAATAACATTTAAACTACATGAAACTAAAACTCTCAACTGGAACAAATATTTTAGGTAAAAACTCACCATATTCAACAGATGAATAGCTTGAAAAGCATGAAAAAGCTCACAATGTCAATCCTAAAAATAATTCTCTAAACAATGAGATAATTACATAAGCACATAACAGTAATACTAATTATTAAATAAGCACATAAAGTTATAGTCAGTAGGTAAATTATACTCAAAACAATATAATTAAGATACTATTGCTAGATATAGGAAGAAAAAACTTGGTAAGCTTCATGTTTTTTGCAGTGTTTATTCAGTCAAATGTGTGAAAGTGCCTTATTTTATTGTTTCAACAGGCTTTGGAAGACCTGGAGAAGTCGTCAGGTCACACCCACCCAGACGTAGCCACCATGCTGAATATTCTGGCACTGGTATACAGGTGAGAGCTCCAAAAACTTTTTTATTAGATTTTTCAGAAACAAACAATGAACAACTGCATTTATACACACAAGACAAAATCAAAGTAGCTGAAACTTTAATTGAAATATATATAAATAAATACAAATTCATGAAAAAGAGTTTCTCCAACAGTTACTAATCACCAACCTCCATGCAGTCAACACTAAATACACTACATACTCTTATTAATAACTTATTGTTATTACACTTTTATGCACTTTTTATAAAACTTGAAGCTCTTAACAGGAAAAAATAAGCAGCAGTGAAATCCAATATTGGACAAAACAATGTTCCTGCACTTGAATAAGGAACTCCATTTACGAAAAGCAAATTATTTTATATTAAAAAATCATTGGAGGTGAGAAACAGTGTCATATTTGTCTCAACAGAGATCAGAATAAATACAAAGAAGCAGCCAACCTGTTGAATGATGCTTTGGCGATTAGAGAGAAAACTCTTGGAATGGACCATCCTGCTGTAAGTAAACCAGCTGACACATACTGGATCTAACCTGGAATAAATACTGATTTGTTCTCTTTTTTTCTTTCTTTATTTTAATTCACTTTTTATTGAGGAATTTTTAACATTTTATACAGAACAAAGAACAGGAACAGTTGGGGTGGGGGGTACCTAAACCACACAGCATCATCTATTTGATTTGATCTCTTTTGTTGTATTAATTTTACTCATTGGTGCTTGGAATCATCATTAAATGAAATGAAAAAAAAACTTGAAAAACTGGAATTTATTTGATTCATTTTGAACATGAAATCCATCCATCACACATGATTCGTGCTGTCAGAAATGTGAAAATCTGATTATTTTTGTTTGGCTATGATAAATGGTATATATAATATTGGCGACTTTTTAGAATACATGCCTTTCAAACCCGCTGGTGGGTTGTGGGTGCAAAGGGTGAATATGTTGCTTAATGTTGTTTAGATAAGACTTATTTATCTAACTTGGTCTAATGTTTTTTGTGTGTTTGTGCAGGTGGCAGCAACACTCAACAACCTGGCAGTGCTTTATGGGAAAAGAGGAAAATACAAGGAAGCAGAGCCGCTGTGTAAAAGAGCTCTGGAGATCAGAGAGAAAGTGAGAGAATACACATTCTGTAATTCTACACTTGTGTCAACTATACTTTAACTTTTTTTTATGAAAATGTCATGGCATACCATACTATGACTTTTTTATGTCATTTTAGACGACATACTATACTATGACTTTTTATGGCATTTTTTGATGACATACTAATCTATGACTATAGTAAAGTATGATTTTTTTTCCTCTCCAAATTTTGGACATCCTATAATATGGTGTTTTTCCCTAATTTCTGCACAAATTATGTGATATGTATCAACAAACCATAATCTGTAATATTTAACATTTTTCGACATTTAAAAATTTGACAATTTTTTTTTACAAAAAACAACACACTATAGTATGACTTTTTTCTCTCCAGATTTTGGACGGCCTATAATATGGTGTTTTTTTTAATATGATAATATGTATCCACAGACCGTAATAGGGCAATTTTAACATTTTTAGGCATTTTAAAAAATTACGCTTTTTGACAAAAATCGACATACGATACTATGATATGATATTTTTATGCCATTTTGAACACGGACTATACTATGACTTCTCTATGGCATTTTAGAAGAGATAATGTACTATGACTTTTTCATGGCATTATGACTTTTCTATGGCTTATTGTATGACCTCTTTTATGTTGCATGTATCAGACACTGTCATTGTTATGGAAACAATCATGTATTTTTTGCCTTTACAGTGTATTTTGTGTTTAAATGCCTCCTCAGGTTCTGGGTACAGATCACCCAGACGTGGCCAAGCAACTGAACAACCTGGCTCTGCTGTGTCAGAACCAGGGCAAGTACCAGGAGGTGGAGCAGTACTACGAACGAGCTCTGCACATCTACCAGAGCAAACTGGGACCAGACGATGCCAATGTGGCCAAAACCAAGAACAATCTGGTGAGAGGAAACCTGGATGTTGGATTTCTGCATTTTTACGTTTTCTGATACTCCTCTGTATTTCCATGCTTTCCTAACTGAAGTCACCATTTTATATTTAAAATAGCTAATCAAATTTTGACCACAGATTTTTTTGTGTGATGGAACTCCATAAAATTTAATTTTTTGTCACTTTTACATCACTCAAACCTTATGTCTCTACACTCATCCTGTCCTGTGTCTTTGTTCTTCTTTGTTCTCAGGCATCATGCTATCTAAAGCAGGGGAAGTACCGACAAGCTGAAGCTCTTTACAAAGAGATCCTGACCAGAGCACATGAAAAAGAGTTTGGATCTGTAGAAGGTACATATGTTATTAGTGCTATGAATGAAAGCAGTAGCACTGCAGGGACAAGCATATAAGATGGGCTAGAACACCAACACAGAGGGGTTATTTTGTTTATTGCATGCTCATCATACTCTGGTTTGTCGAGTGTTTTTCATTTTGTCTGGTCATCCGTCCTCCAGGAGACGGTCGTCCCAGCTGGTCTGGTTCTGAGGACGGGGGCTCTGGACAAGACGGACTCAGTAACCTGAAACGTAGCGGCTCTTTCACCAAACTCAGAGAGTCGATACGTAGAAGCAGTGAGAAACTGGTCCGCAAGTTGAGAGGAGTCGGAATGGAGGAAACAACCCAGAGGAATGCTGGGTAATAGACATTAATCTACCTGGAGATGTTCCGATACCATTTTTTCCCTCCCGATACAGATTCCGATACTTGTGCTGTGGGTATCGGCCGATACCGAGTACCGATCTGATACCAGTATGTTATGAAAAAAAAATATTATACTACACCTGCATGACTGTGATATGATTATCATTGTGGTTATTGTGGTTATAAAGCCGCGAAATCCCACAGTTTTTGGTCATCCAAAATAATAATTTCCAGGATTTTGTCTGTTATCTTGGTATCTTTTATTCTGTCTCTGGGGAATTTTTCTCATTGCTGGAAGGCAGCTTCCAGAGTTTGCTGCTGCGGCTCGTCCTTCTTTTTCCCTTTTGTTTTAGAAAATTTGTCGTGCTCTTTAGGGTGACGCATCTTCAGTTGTTTAATTAAATTGCTTGTGTTAAAATTTGCAACACTTGTGCCTCCCCTTGAGATTTTATCTTTGCACACGTTACATGTCTCAGTCTTACTGGAGGGAGATTCCAGTGTGAAATATTGCCACACTGCCGACATGATAGAGCTACTTAGCTTAGCTCCAAGCCTCCATCAACCTGCTCTGACACGTGTGTGTCTGTTGTGTCTGTTGTGTCTGTGTTACATAATCAATTCCTCCTCATCCTTCTAAAACAGCTAGAGGTTAAAGGAGCAAACCAGTAAATAGATTACTAATTTAATAAATTACGTGGTATCTGACTGGTGCCTGGACTCCAGTACTCGCAGATACCGATGCAGCATTTTCGACAGGATTGGAGCAATTTCCGATACTGATATCGGAATCGGAACAACTCTAAATCTACCCACTCCTAACTCCTCATAGATGCACTCTGATTTTGTCATTTACTGGTTCAAGTTAAATAAACATCCCCTCAGTTAATTTTGATATTCTGTCCCATTTTCAGGATGAAGAGAGCGAACTCTCTGAATGTGTTGAATGTTGGGGCTAGAGAAAGTCAGGACGGCACCCAGGTGAGCAGAGTGTTTTCATCTGTTTTAAAGTAAAGACGTGCATGTACTTGGTGTGGTAAATGTGTCAGGTTCTCATAGTTCTCGATTCAGTGATGTATTTGGTAAATTGTATTTGCCAAATGTGTCGTTGAAATTTTGTGAAAAAAGTCATAGTAAAGCATGTCGTCCAAATTTTGTAAAAAAAAGTCATAGTATAGCATGTCGTCCAAATTTCACGAAAAAATTCATAGTATAGCATGTCGTCCAAAAGTCATAGTATAGCATTTTGTCCAAATTTCACCAAAAAAGTCATAGTACAGAATGTCATCCAAATTTCACGGAAAAAGTCGTAGTATAGCATGTCGTCCAAATTTCATGAAAAAAGTCATAGTATAGCATGTCGTCCAAATTTCACAAAAAAAGTCACAGTAAAGCATGTCGTCCAAATCTCCTGAAAAAAGATATAGTATAGCATGTCGTCCAAATTTCACAAAAAAGTCATAGTATAGCATGTCGTCCAAATTTCACAAAAAAGTCATAGTATAGCATGTCGTCCAAATTTCACGAAAAAGTCATAGTATAGTATGTTGTTCAAAATGCCATAAAAAAGTTTATCGTCCAAATTTCACGAAAAAAGTCATAGTAAAGCATGTTGTCCAAATTTCCTGAAAAAAGTCATAGTATAGCATGTCGTCCAAATTTCACAAAAAAGTCATAGTATAGCATGTCGTCCAAATTTCACAAAAAAGTCATAGTAAAGCATGTTGTCCAAATTTCCTGAAAAAAGTCGTAGTATAGCATGTCGTCCAAATTTCACAAAAAAGTCATTGTATAGCATGTCGTCCAAATTTCACAAAAAAGTCATAGTAAAGCATGTTGTCCAAATTTCCTGAAAAAAGATATAGTATAGCATGTTGTCCAAATTTCATGAAAAAGTCATAGTAAAGCATGTCTTCCAAATTTCATGAAAAAGTCATAGTATAGTATGCTGTTCAAAATGCCATAAAAAAAGTTTATCGTCCAAAATTCACGAAAAAAGTCATAATATAGCATGTCGTCCAAATTTCACAAAAAAGTCATAGTAAAGCATGTCGTCTAAATTTCCCGGAAAAAAGTCATAGTAAAGCATGTCGTCTAAATTTCCCGGAAAAAAGTCATAGTATAGCATGTCGTCCAAATTTCACAAAAAAGTCATAGTATAGCATGTCGTCCAAATTTTAAAAAAAAGTCATAGTAAAGCATGTCATCTAAATTTCCCGGAAAAAAAGTCATAGTATAGCATGTCGTCCAAATTTCACAAAAAAAGTCATAGTAAAGCATGTTGTCCAAATTTCCTGAAAAAAGATATAGTATTGTCGTCCAAATTTCACAAAAAAGTCATAGTATAGCATGTTGTCCAAATTTCCTGAAAAAAGTCATAGTATAGCATGTCGTCCAAATTTCCTGAAAAAAGTCATAGTATAGCATGTCGTCCAAATTTTAAAAAAAAGTCATAGTAAAGCATGTCTTCCAAATTTCATGAAAAAGTCATAGTATAGTATGTTGTTCAAAATGCCATAAAAAAAGTTTATCGTCCAAAATTCACAAAAAAAGTCATAAAATAGCATGTCGTCCAAATTTCATGAAAAAAGTCATAGTAAAGCATGTCGTCCAAATTTCACGAAAAAAGTCATAGTAAAGCATGTCGTCCAAATTTCACGACAAAGTCATAGTATAGCATGTCGTCCAAATTTCGTGAAAAAGTCATAGTAAAGCATGTCGTCCAAATTTCACGAAAAAAGTCATAGTAAAGCATGTTGTCCAAATTTCATGAAAAAGTCATAGTATAGTATGTTGTTCAAAATGCCATAAAAAAGTTTATCGTCCAAATTTCACGAAAAAAGTCATAATATAGCATTTCGTCCAAATTTCACAAAAAAGTCATAGTATAGCATGTCGTCCAAATTTCACAAAAAAAGTCATAGTATAGCATGTCATCCAAATTTCACAAAAAAGTCATAGTAAAGCATGTCGTCTAAATTTCCTGGAAAAAAGTCATAGTATAGCATGTCGTCCAAATTTCACGAAAAAAAGCATAGTATAGTATGACAGAAAAAAAAATCACAGTACACTAGGCCTTAAAGAAACATAAGAAATGGTTAATGTATGAATAAAGAAATCATAAAAAATGACATTGTATCATATGCCACGCAGGAAAAACTGTGTGTTTGTAACTGATTCATGTAATCAGGTCACTGTAGCTGAACATCCAGTCACAGATATGACTTAACTCTGTGTTTGGTTTGGTTTCTCAGTCGAGCCGTTTGACGGATGTTCGAGGACTAAGCTCCAGCACGCAGAGCCTGAATCGACGAGGTTCACTCGGTGGTACCAGCTAACACACACACACTTTCTCCACACAACACCTGTCCTCTTAGATTACCTGGAAAGATAACCAGACACTGAATCATCACTCATATCAGATGTCTTCCAACAAACTGGACTCCAACTTTCAGTCCCCCTCAAGAAAAACAGAGATGGTCGTCACGATTGGAAATAGCAAATAATTTGCTTGCAAATTGGTTAATTATCCTTTTTTAAAAATGAAATAACAGATCTAATAATGTTTTCTTTTCCATTGAGGAAATGTCACAGTTATCTTAATAATATTAAGTCTTCATCTCAAATAATGACAAGGGTCCACAAAAAGTGACAAGAATATTGTGGTCACATCGACATATCTGCACTATAGACTTTCCTTCCTGTTCACTTGAAATTTAATATCATTCCTTCCTGGTTTTAGGTTAGAAACAAACTAATTTTATGAATTCAAGTTAACCTTTAACTTCAGAATTAAATAAAAAAAAAAAAAAATTGGGATGCATCGATCGTGAAATTCGGGGCTGATGCGGACTTAAAACGAAAACACACGAAAATAACAAAAAAAAATCATAAAAATAAACTGTTTCATTCAGCTCTTTATTACACTATTTTTAAATGAGCACAAATTGAATCTAAATTATAAAACAATGAAAAATATTTTGGGAAAAATTGCTTCAAAGGCATTTTCAGCTGATTAATGACTTCAGTACTTACATAGTGCAACAAAAAAAAATTCTGGAACATAAATTAAATGCAATTAATAAAGCAAAAATAAAGTGCACTCGGGTACCCGCTGCACTCTTAGCTCATGCCAGCAACTGTATAAAAATAACCAGTGCAACATTTAGTCTGTGCTAAACTAATGCAGCACAGAAGACAAACATCGACTACTGCCATCAGCAAGGTGAATATTTGAGTCGATGCATCACTTAAAAAAAACAAAAAAACATTTTAGACTACCTAAAATAATACCAGCATCTATACTGTAAGAAAACTAAGTTTTCACATTTCTCTGTTTAAACCAGACCATGTCTAACAGGTTAATAAACATTAACAGTTATCTGTAATGTATTGAATAATACGTTTGACGTATTACGTATTTCCTAATGCTAATGTTACCTTTTAGGTACATTTCAGGACACTGGAAAAAATGTTACATTATTTATGTTTTACATTTTCTAAAGATTAACGATTGTTTTTTCAAAATTTGTATAAATTCTCTCGAAGCACAAGGTTGTAAAGTTGTCTGCACAACGTTCAAAATGTAAATGTTACATTGAGTGTACGAGGGAAAATCTAAGCTATCAAGTTTAAACTGTTAAAGAAGTTATTTAAATGTGTGTTGATGATATTGTCAAAGCTATCAATAAGAACACAAATGTGTTTACTTAAGTTGGTCTCTGTTACAGCCCAGTTATATTGTTCCACATTATGAGAATAAGGACCAACTTTTTAAATGTTTCTATATATAAAAACACCAGCTCTACAAAATGAACGCACATATCTGACTTTAAAGATGGTATTGTTAAAAGATGGATATTTTTGCACACTGTAAACACTTTTTAAACTGCGTTAAATCAATCAATACTTGAATTTAATTTTAAGTACATTTCAATTGCAGCAATTATGTATCCACTGTATTGTGTCAACAGTCTTCAGAAAATAGTTGTAAGCTATCTGGATACCCAAAGTTATTGTTGTGTGCCTGAGTCAATGTTGAGGACTTTCAGCTGGCCTTGGATTGAATTGAACAAAGACTTTATATGAGAGCCCTTTCTCTCTTTTGTGCCCATCAGTTGTGGCATCATAAGCATGGTGGAGTTGGGTTTGGTCACTGTAAAAATTCAAAATTGGTCTGATATTAAGCCAAACACTGAGTAAAACATAATGAGTCTGAGAGATTCCGCGATTTAAAGAGCAACAGGTAATGCACCTCTAGTCTGATTTGTTTACATCGGCTCTAAATCCAAAATTTTACCATATTTTAGTTCTTTGAGGCTGATGCTGCGTCTCAATTTGTGTGCTTATACTTGCATGCGAGAACATGCAAGTATAAGAAGAGAGAAGCTTGAATTTAAACACACAAAGACAGAGTGTGACCTAATTCTCTGGCTATCTATCTGCTTATTGGTATATCAATGTCTGTACAATCCCTTTAATCACATTTTCCTATTTATTACTAATGCAATACAACTTGGATTTAGCGATATCACATTGTCTGCACATATTACTGATATCAGCTACTTTTTGATGAAAAGCCAGTTCAGCCAGTTTGCATAAAATCAACCTGGACTAAGCTTGTACACCAGACTGGCAAAACTTGAAATCGACCCGTCTGTACTGTGCTACAAAATAGATTTCATGACACAACTGTATACAATGACACAAATTTGCATCCATTCAAAATATTTCAGCAAACCAGCCAAATAGACCAATCTGCCCAGAGCCAAAAGCACACAAAGTTAGAGGCTAACCTGTAAAAACAGTCAAAAGCAGCTAAAGTTGGAGCCACGAATAGACTGAGCGAAAGCTTTGAATGACTGAAGAACAACTTTTAGGCACAGGTAGCCTAATGAAGTGTGTCTGTTACATCAATGCTTATTCACTGAAATGCCTGAAATCCATAACTTATAGCAACTCATTATTATAAATAGTAAACTAGCTTTTAATAGGACATAGATTTCTTTGAGCGCTTTTAAATTTGTTATAGCAATAACTTACTTCAAACTTCAGATTTGGTGACATGGCCACAACAGTGTGAACAAAAATGGTTTTAAATAAACAGAATTTTAAATGTAAGAAAGATATGGACACACATGAGTTCTGTTAAGATATCTTGGCTCCCTGATTTTCAAGTTACCACCCTGTCCTCATGGATTTTATTCACCAAAACTCAACGCTTCCTATTTTTGTTGCTCAGTTAAACATACTGCATATCCTATTTTTCCATGATGGAGAACCACTGATTGTACATTTGCTGTCACTGCTGTTCGATGTAAGGGCTGAAATCACACTGCTAGTTACTGTAGAAACTACAGTGTGTTACTGTGAGAATGTTACATATAAAATGGGGGGAAAATATGTAGAAAATGGACTATATATCTCCTGATGCTGTGTTTATTCTGGTAAATATGAATGTTTGTATTTTATATTTGCAAACGTGAGCTGAAATAAATTACAATAAGAAGTTTACATTGTTTTGTTTTTACTGTGTTGGAAATATTGCTTTCTGTTGCATGTCTTTCAGGGTGATAAGAATCGTGTTGCTTTAAAAGTCTGCCACTGTAATGTGAAACTGGCCCCCATTTGTGTGGATATCTAGTCAGTGTTGATGGCAAAATGTTGCAACAACAAAAAAATCCTCTGTGCGTGCTTCAATCCCCCAGAAAGATGAGTTTACAGCTGCAAAATCTGTTGTTCCTCTTGCATGAATAAACTACAAACCATTTCAGATAAGATCAGAAAAGAAGAAAGACACAAATCAACTTTTAAATACAAACATTTATATTCCTACTTCCTGTTTGAAATACAGATACACAAATATTCATATTAGGTAAAAAATGGGAGTATGTACAGTTGCAGTAGCAAAGGAAACTAACAGTAGCTGTGTCTGTATGACAGACGCTATATGGAGTGATGTTACACTCACAGATGGAAGAACATTTCTGTAGTTAATGCAACATGTTGACCCAATCATATTTAAACACGTTTGTCTTGTTTGAAACAAAACCTTTTATAGTCAGCAAAGCACAAATGACACAAGATGTCTGAAAAGTAATAAAAGTGTAAGAGTTTTTTACACAACAGTATACTGAAAATGCAATAAAATAGCCGATGTGGGAGTGATCTCTAATACTGAAAACATACAGTACAGCCTGATTGACACCTGATTGGTGTTTTGGGTAAACAGCACTACATAGTGTGAGGTTGAGAGTTGTGGTAATAATATTCTGTAGACTCAGTGTTAGAGCTGAAATACTGAATACTGTTGACTCAGACCTTTGGTACTGTGTAATTACATACAGCGACTGGTAGTTATCCAGTCAGAAATCATTACTGTAACCACTTTTAATTGTTTGTTTACTAGATGGTTGTAGAGTTCACTACAGGCTGTAAGAGTTTCTTAAAAGAGAATTTATTATGGGCTGAAATACGTGCCACCAGAAACTGAATTTTAATTATTTTTATCTGAATTTGAAAGCAATCCGGTGCAGAATCACAGAGCGCCTCTTCGGCCAATCAGCACACATCTGTGGATCTGTGCTCGATTACTCTGCCTCAACTACCCAGATGTTCGTCACAGAAAATTGAAATTTAATTTTGCGAACTGAATTTGAATTGTGAGAACTGAATGTTCAGTTCCAAACTAATAAATTAAATTTCAAATTACAATTCAGATTCAGTTTTTCAATGCAATGATTCAAATTGAACAATTCAAATTCAGTTTTTTAATGCAATTATTCAGCTTAAGCAATTCAAATTCAGATAAAAATAATTCAAATTTCAGTTTCTGGTGGCACATATTTCAAACTGTGTAACGAATAGGTAAATCAGTTTAGTGCCTTTGACCCAGCTCTGATGATGTTGTTGTAACGGATGCTGACGCTACCATGGGGATTAAATCATGGGATCACCTTCAGGTCTGATGAGCAATTTGAGCAATTTTCTGCAGCATCTCCTCCGACTCCAGCTGCTCCAGAGTCAACAAAGACAGACCCAACTGGTCCTCCTGAAAAGAGACACAGAGGTTATTAGAGACAGGAACATTTTAGGGAAAGCAACGTATGGGGATCAAAAACTGCCTGGTCAACTGTTTTCAGTGTCTTACTTAATGACACTTTGACCTGCTGAGGACCTTTGACCTGATCATGCTGTTCATGAAAAGGATAAAGTGGGAAGTGAATGCTACATGTTAAAAACAGGCCCTTTATTTGCTTCATGAGTGCCAACTGAGCAAAGCAAGAACAGAACAAGTGTTGTACCAGGGCTACACAGTATGAGGGAAATACACTTAAGTTAAAGTAAAATAAAATAAAAACAGGAACTTATTTCCACCATTTTAGTGTTGCACGAAATGCAAAATAGTCGTCTTTTTGTCTGAAGGCTCAGATACCCACTGTTTGTTTTCCCTTTCTCCCCGCCGATGTCCACGCTCTGTGCACGCGTGGTGACGTGTACACTTTGATAAAGTTTGTACATGGACATGTTCACAGTGGGTGTTAGTTTTACATGTGAGCAAATAACTGCAGCCGTTGCCATGCATCATCGTTGGCCTGACGATGTTCGGCATTCTTAAAGGCATTAAGTCTTAAGCTGTTTGGTTCCCTGAACTATCAGTGTTATTTGGATACTGGTGACTGCCTGCCTTGTAGTATTTCTACATGCATATGTGATTTAAATGTAGCTTGGACTGTTGTTACATCCCTATATGTGCAGATATTCCTTTGTTTATATTTGAGATGGTTATGGCCTGTAATTACTTTTTCTTTATTAAGTAGTAATGGGAAATGTATTTTTCTTGTTATTACAGAACTAACTAAAATGCTAAAGACAGTAATTATGCTGATGATCTTGGAGTGGAAATAAACCGCTGGAGGATTCACAATCATTACACCTCCTCATCTTCTCACTGTGTCCTGACCGACACAACATTTTAGTTACTGCTAAGAAACCTGAAAGAGCTAGCCCTGCTAAATTACCTCCCAAACACTTTTCTAATGTGTTTATTGTGCAAATGACATTGCAATGATGACAAATAAACAATGTTATGCAGAGCTTTTTTTTCTAAACCTTTTTCATTCTCCCTGTTTATTCAATCTCATTGGCAGATGGTCAAAAACACTGATTACCAGCCAAAGTAATTAATTTAACCCTTTCATAAAAATGTCATGTACAGTACTGTTCATGCTCCAGTTGTTTATTTAAAGGCACAAACAGATTTATCTAGCATACCAAAAGGATCAAGAGGGACAAATGTGAAGCCCAGATTATACTGCTGTGTGGTCGGTGTGTACCTGTTTGAAAGGCTGAGCCATCTGTCGCAGGAAGTGTTTGGAGAGATGGACGGCTTCATCCACTGTGAGGTTCAGACTGCCATCATTGATGTGTTCCTGGATCCAGCGAGGAAGCTTCCCACGTTTGTCTGCTCGGGCGTAACGCTGTGGACAGGAGAAGGAGAGGGGGTCATCTTTTTAGTGACGGGAATCTGGTCTCTTTTTAGTGATCCGGATCATTTGTCTCAGTTCACCAAGAAGAGCCGCTCTTCGGCTCCCAAATGGCTCTTCTTTTTATCACTTATACCTTTTATATTTCAGACAAATGTAGACAATTGCATTTAAAGTTGTAAAATCACTTGTAACTCTCCAACTGGCTTGAAGAACCACTCTGCTACACAAAGCAGATAGAAAATGCAGATAAAAACATAAGCATAAAAATTAAAAAAGGATAGATATTGACGTTTTAATTTTATTTATTTAAACACACACACCTAACAAAACAAGTAAAGTAGTGGAAAAGTAGAAATTAAATACAGCAATCAAGTAAATGTGCTTTGTTAATGCCAACTACTGAAAACTGGACAAAAAAACAAACAACATGTTTTTGGTATAGAGTAAAAATAATAATAAATAAACAACATAATAAAAATAAATATAATACAATGTGCAAAGCAGTAGCATCCAACAGTGACACTCGTAGTCAGCGTCTGCAGCACCCGCAGGTACTGTTCCTAACGAGAAAAGTGAAGAAAAAAGAAAAAAAAAAGCTTGCTGACAGACGTGAGTCGGCTCCCATCGTTCACTTAACCCATTTAGGCCTAAAACGGCTGGAAAAAATGCCTGTAAAACCTCTGGGCGATTTTAAAATAAGCCCCTAAAACCTGAAGTTTTTCTGGAAATTCAACAGAAGTGTCAACTCTTCCTACTAAATAATAGATTTTTCAGCCTCTGGAGCAGATAGAAATGAAATTCAAAAAGTATTTAAGAGCTTATACCTATATGTGGCTTTCATGAGAAGTTGAGTTTATCTGTCCAAACCTTCAAAAGTTTTTTCAAAAATCAACGCGTTGCATTGCGACACTCCCACATGTATTCTGATTCATTTCATTGGCCAAGAGACCGAAAATAGGTGGAAAAAACTACAAATACTACAAAACCACATATCAGCTTTCCCGGCTTTAATGGTAGAATAACGCAACAGCGCCCCCTGGTTTTAATGGTAGAAATGCGGTATTGCTTTCCCGCCTTAAATGGGTTAAAAGATCCGCCTCTTTGGACACTACATCATACTGATCGATACTGAAGGCAACAGTACGGCACACTGCTGCAGTGGAGCTGTGGTGGTGATGGGACCTGCTGCCAATGTGTTCGAGGCATGTTGCTGTATGTGAGGGTCAAAGGACAGAATGGAGACTGAGAAGAAAAGTCACACACCTTGTCAGCAAAGATCATGAGTCCGTAGTCGGTCTTCCCTCTGATGGCTCGGCCCACACACTGGGCCGCGTGACGCATGGCATCAAACGTCAGGAAGTCGTTCTCTCTGATCTGAAACTGATCCCGAAGGTACTCCAGACGAGCCTGAAACAGTCAGTAAACAGAAGAAATATTGTCCAACTGTGATTATGGTAAAAGTGACCAGTCCGACTGAGGAAAAGGACAATAAATTTAGAAATAAGACTGAATACATAAACACCTCGACTGGCTGCTGTAAACACTAGTCTTCAAGACGGCTTCAAGATATTTTTATCTGTTTATACAGAACAACTTGACATTGGACTAATATCAAAGGGGGAAATTCAAAAATCTGGTTTTAAGGTGAGACTGTTTTTTTAACTGTGCTCTGTAAGTTCACTGCACAAAAGGTGTGTCTAAAAACCAGATAAAAACACTAAATCTGAGGGAAATGATCTTGATGCATGGACAGATAATTTACCTTGACAAGATTTCTTAAATTAAGATTATTAATTTAGAAATAAGCACGTTGAACACTTAAAATAAGAAATTAACTCTTAAGACAATATAATTCTTATTTATTCTAAATAACTTCTAGATCTAAAGTTTTTTTTATCTTGACAAGAAACAAATAATTGTCAGGTCACTCTGCTTGGGCCAGTTCATCGCTGCTTGCAGCTTTAATTTATCTTGTTTTAAGAGTTAATTTATTATTTTAAGTGTTCAACATGCTTATTTCTAGATTTAATAATCTTAATTTAAGAAATCTTGTCAAGTGAAATTATCTGTCCATGCAGCAAGATCATTTTGAGACATTTGCAGTGTGAAGACACAGGATGTGTCCAAAAAACACTTCCTCCATTACCACAATTTACTTTTTCCATAAAAGACACACAGCGTTTATTCTTTAGTAGCAAATTCAAATTTCTGACACGATTTTTATTCCATTGTGGGAATGTAGGAGTGCACTATTGAAGGAAGCTTCACAGCCAATTTGGAAAATAAAAAATAAAATGTCAGAAAATGACTGTAGTGGATTTTATAATGATAATAATAAAAGACTGAGTGATTTTGGAGATAGTTCTGACCTTTAAGATGCGGCTCTGCGTGTAAACGTACGGCACTCCAAACATGATGACCGCCCGGCCAAAGTGATGCACTGAACACAAAACAGGACACAGTTAGTCGTTATGAAAAATTGGACTCAACATAACAACATATGCCTGACTTTAGGTGAAATATTAACTTTTCTGTTGTAAAATAGTGGAAAAATATGTAGAAAATGGACTATATATCTGCTGATGCTGTGTTTATTCTGGTAAATATGAATGTTTGTCTTTTATATTTGCAAACGTGAGCTGAAATAATTTACAATAAGAAGTTTACATTGCTTTCTGTTGCATGTCTTTCAGGGTTTGATATAGTAGGATAGTGTTGCTTTAAAGTCTGCCACTGTAATGTGAAACTGGCCACCATTTGTGTGGATATTCAGTCAGTGGTGATGGCAAAATGTTCCAACAAAAAAAATCCTGTGTGTGCTTCAATCCCCCAGAAAGCTGAGTTTACAGCTGCAAAATATGTTGTTCTTCTTGCATGAATGAACTACAAACCATTTCAGATAAGATCAGAAAAGAAGAAAGACACAAATCAACTTTTAAATACAAACATTTATATTCCTACTTCCTGTTTGAAATCCGCTATATGGAGCGATGTTACGTTATTATGTTATAACCATAAAGTTGCATACCAAAATCTATTCCTTCAGAGACCTTTCCCCGGGCCACAGACAGCAGGATGGCTCCTCTGCCGTTCTCACACGCCTGAAGAGCAGAGAATATTGTTTATTTTATCTCACAGCTACAGATATGTGGGACATATTAAATATTACTACGACAGGACACATCTCTCTGACCTCCTGGTATTTCTCCAGCGCCATGCTCGTCTCTGCAGCATCCGGAGTCTCGATGAAGATCAGCTTGTTCCTCTGGATATTCTCCAGGATTCCCTGCAGACAAACATGTACAAGAACACACATAAAGGAAAATGTTTTCCCTTCCAAATACAGAGAAATAATGATCTATTCTGCTTTAACAATAAAATAATCTACTGGACTACGGTGATCTGCTTTTAATGAATGCAAGTAATCAGAGCCTGAAGAAGCTGGACTGTGTTTATCATGTCACCACACACTGACCTGTTCATACCAAGACGCCACTATGTTCTCCATGTAGACGTAGCTGGTGAAAAACGCCACGATGCCGTCTGGAACCACCGCAGACATCTCTAGAAGTAGGTTGCCATAATTACGAATCACAGCTGAAAAAAAGAGAAAGAAAAGAAATGAATGGTATTATACTTGAAAACAATAATATGTATAATAGATATTTTACTCTGACAGACACATTTAGACTCACCAAAGTCTTCTCTGGTCTCAAACTTGGAGCTCAGGGCCACCTGATCGTTTCCCCTGCCAACAATCTGTGAAAGACAAAGCAGCGTCTTTTCTTATCGTCTAATTGTGGTTAGTGGAGTTTGCCAATAGATTCGATGGCCAGGAGGCCATGTGAGGGGGGGGGTTAACTCACAACACAGCAGTGAAATGTGGCATGGACGACTCAGGACTTAAAGGGTGTTTCCACTACAGCCCAATACCTAGAATGAGGCGGGTCTCACTCTCCGAAACACCCCTAATTTGAATATGAGCCGTCTTTTGTCGGGACTTTTGTGTCCCTGTAGAAGAGCAGGGCCACATTTCTCCCTTGAAAAAAGCCTGGTTACTGATTGGATAGAACGCTAAGCGCCATCTGTAAAATTCAGGGAAGCAGTGTTGCCAACTTAGCGACTTTGTTGCTATATTTAGCGACTTTTCAGACCCCCTAGCCACAAATCCAGCGACTTTTTCTGGTGTTATTGTAGATTTTTGGAGACTCGTTCTTACTCTTAAGAGTAAGAATGAGTCGAAGCGGCACAGTCCTCCTGCAGCAGTCTCTCCCAACTGCAGAGCCGGAGGGGATGTTAACCCCTTAGCACAGTTAGTGATGCCGGTTCATTCAGATCACTATGTTTATGATCAGCGGAGATGCTGTGCATAATTATCCATGCTGCTTTGTTTATGATCAGCTGCTGACGTTGTGCACAGTTAGTGAAGGCAGCCACTAACTAGCCATTATATTTGAGATTAGAATTTAATTTAAAGATTTGAACAATAATTTTGAGAATGGTTCAACATGTCTTACGAAATCTAAAGCTTTCTGCTAAAAGTAGAGTTCAAGTTACGTTAATAAACATGTAGAAGAGTGTGAACATTTGATTTGAAATATTTAAACCGGAAAAAAAAGCTATTTAATAGCATGTCTCCTCAGTTTAAACATTGCCACTGCCATGTAAAATGGCCTCAGTGTTACAACCCCGGACCATTCCTTCAATTGGTGATATACGATCAAGCAGAAGCCGTCCTGCATCATTTATTTTGCAATGCACCAGAGTAAGTGTGTATTTTCTGAGTGTGTGTGTGTTAGTGTAGTTACACACCAGAGGACAGAGGCAGGTTCGGGCCAGCGTCATGGTGAAGGACGCCATGGTAACAGGACGGAAGTCGAGGATTCTGGGATAAATGTCCAGTGGAGAGAGAGTCTGAAGCAGAGGAGAGTCAATATGAGAACAGGAACTCATTTATCAGTTGACATCTACAGTCATTGAACACAGACTTTTATAAAATGAAAGAAGGAATAGATTTAATATTTAGAAAGCCATAATTTGCTGTAACAGTACAATGGCATCTACATACACAGCCTGGGTTGCAAATGGCCAATATATATATATATATATATATATATATATATATATATATATATATATATATATATAATCTGAATTGTAATTTGAAATTGAATGTATTAGTTTGGAACTGAACATTCAGTTCTCACAATTCAACAACAATACAAATTCAAATTATGTGATTCAAATTCAGTTTTTTTATGCAATTATTCAAGGTAAGCAATTCAAATTCAAATATAAATAATTCAAATTCAGTTTCTGGTGGCTCATATTTCAGCCCATAGTAATGACTGTAAACTGATCTTACCCCGGAGGTGATAATGACCGACTGAAATCTCTGAAAAACAGGTTTGATGGCGATAGAAGGGTCCATGCAGCTGAGAGAGGAGCAGAATCACAAGAGTCATGTTAACCTTTCACTGTTAACATCACACAGGTTCAGTCCTGCATCACTTCACATTTAATCTCAATTTATCTTAGATCCAACAAAAACATCTAATAGTTAGGTCAAATTTATTTACACTCATTAGTCACTTTTATGGTTGGTACAGCTTTTTAACAGTAAAATTCAAGCAACACTTTGAGAGTCTGGAAAGCATTTATTGTCACATCTAAACTGTTACTATGAGTGCAGTTGTGGAAAAAATAAAGTTTGCATAATTCCTTTCTACCCACAGCAATCAATATAAAAGTAACCTTTTATTTTACCAGCTGATCATATTAACTTCAATTTCATATTTCAATCAGGATTATTTGATGCTCTTGTCAGTCAGTCTAGCTACAGCAGGGGTCGGCGAGCTTCACTAACAAAAGAGCCATTGTTGGCCAAAAAAAGAGAAAAATTGTCGGAATGGAGCCGCAAACCTTATTTTGAGCGTCACAATGTAGATAAAACAACCTACTCAGTCTAAATTAGCCTACCAACACTACTAATAGGCCATAATGAGCATTTATTAATTTGATTTTGTAAGAAATATCTCAGGAGATTTGGAATCACGAGCTCACCTAGCTAGAAAAACTCAAAATTAGACTTGAAGTTTATAGAAATTGAAATTTAGAGGTTAAGGCGCCGGGCCGTAGACTTTCGTAAGTTTCAAAAGCTCTGTTGCACATTTTAATTGACTTTTTAATGCCATATATTAGCTGCTGGTGTGAAATGCTGGGAGACAACCAACAAATATGACGACGTGGTTGTTCCATTTCATAAATTTAAATATTTTTTGTTTACATGAATGGTTGTCTAGATCAAAAATCAAGCATTTAAAAAAAAAAATAGTATCTTCAAATGCAGGAATATTCTTTAGGCATTTTCCAAACTTTCTTTGGATGAACGAGTTTAAAGTCAACTGCTCGTTAATGGTTCAGTTAAGGCAAATGTCTAATCAGCCAATCACGTGGCAGAATCTCTGTGCCTTCAGGCATGTTGACACATGTTGTTTTTTATTTTAATACAAGATTGTCTTTATCCTTATGTCATTATTCTCCTTGTGATTAACTTAAATTGAGTTCTCTGTCAAAGCCATTTAATTTTTTTATTTTATTTTATTTTTTTTTAAGATATTTTTTTGGGCATTTTGTAGCTTTATTGATAGGAGAGATATTGAGAGTGAAAGGGGGAGACAGAGGAGAAGACATGCGGGGAAGGGCTCCGAGCCGGATTCGAACCCGCACCGCCCGCTTACGAGGACTGGGCCTCTGTGGTATGCGCTCTACCAGGTGTGCCACCGGGAACGCCCCGATAAAGTTATTATTATTATTATTATTATTATTAATTGATGATCTTTCCCACCTGAAGTGCAGCACGGGGTTGGCGATGGTTGGAGTTCTGTCTTCAAAGGGTTCAATGATTATTGTAAAACCTTCAGACAGAAAGAGTGAAAATGCTTTAAGACATTAAAATAATAAAATAACACCCAAAAGAATTTCAAAACATACCAAACAAAGTTTTACTAAAAAAACATCAACAAAACAAAATAAATACATTTGAATTCTACCACACATCTTAATGTAGCTAGTGTCTGTAACAGTCATGTATTAGTTAACAGTATCTGGTTTCAGTAATTAAAGGTGATGTTTGGTACCTTGGCTGTATGTGCTGACCAGCGTAGCAAAGTTAGAGATGAGAGTAACAGCTGAGAAGTCGGCGATGTCGGCGATCTCCAGAGTTCTTAGCAGCGACTGTAACCGCTCTGCACAAAACCTTGATAGACACAGAGAAGAGGACTCAAATTTAGGGAAAGAAAATTGAAGAAGTCTCTGAAGAAATGAGGGAACAAGTGGGCAAAGAAGTGGTTAAACTGAGGAAGAGACTGAAAAAGTGAAAGAAGAAGAAAGTGAGTAGGAGGCCACATCGCTGTCTGAAGCTTCTGTTTGTCTGGAGACTTAAGAACCTTCAGTTTCACTTTGCACCACAAAACCTGCTGCTTGGTTATGAAAATAGGTTTGTTTTAGTTTTTTTAAAACAGAACAAACAGGATTTATCTTAGTTTTTTCAACTTTCTGACAGTCCTTGAATGGATCCGATGTGATCAACGTGTGTAACTAAACAGAAGCATAACATTTGGATATTTCATCATAGTTTCTTTATTCTACACGTCTCATTAAAAATATCTAAAAAAAAATAAACAGTTTGCACAGACCAGACCCTTTAAAAAACATTAAATTCTACTCTCCTCAGTGTGACTGGGAAGCAATAATTTATTGTGTTGAGACCAATAATCAAATAACAAATATTAGGTGGGAATGGGACAGAACTGCAGGCTGTTCACACGGAGGAAAAGACAAGAAAGGTTTAAGGAATAATGTAACAAAAATCCATATCGCATGTGGAGCCCAAATATTTATAAATATTTTTCTGACAATGTAATTAAGTCCATTTTATTCAAATTTCTGAAAAAAAAAATCTCAAAGAAATTCAAGTCAAGCCTTTTCTTTTTTAATGATGTATGGTAAACTGTTTGTCCTCCTTCTAGCCATGACCGTTTCTGTAGCGATGTAGGACCTGAAGTCGTCACTCACCTGAGAGGTTTGCGGTCGATGCAGACTTTGTCGAAGATGTCTTTGAGGAACTGTGGTGTGCTCTCCTGAACCACGTGGTGGACCCTAAGTCTGGACTTCAGATACTCCAGGAAACGTCTCAGGAAACCAACAAAGTGCTCTGCTGTGCGTATCGTCCCGGGGACGGCCTCTGACAGGACGACAGGAAGCAGAAAACAACAAGGTCCACTCAGTTCTGTGTTTCTGTCAGAAACATCATTCTAACTCGGTGCAATGAGGAGACAAAGAATAAACCAAAAAACAAATTAATGTCATGTCTGTACCTTGAAGGATTTCATCTGGTAACACGGGGTTAGCGAGGTAGACGTCTGTCTCTCTGGCCACGTTGGCTTCCTTCAGCCCTTCCACCAGCCGCCTGTACTCCTGCTTCAGTTTGACAGCGTCCGTCTCTTTTATGCTGTCACACAGCAGAATCACAGTAACTCCATCATTTCATCATTCCTGTGTGTTTACAGCAGCTTTCTGCACACTGATGCACAAGGCTTCTGTTGTGTTTTGTGACAGGAAGATGCTGTTATATGTGCAAATAAAAGCCATCATGAGACTACGGAGCTCTAGACTCAGAAACTGACGTCAGACCAGGTGACCACTGAGAAAACACAGTTTCCTTTTGGGACTTTTTGGGATATAAAAGATATATCGATGTATTTTTAAATGTGATATGGAATTAGACCATATCACATATGTCCATATAGTTAAATTTTTTTCTTTCTTTATATATAAATGCTGCCCTTACTTGGGTTCGTTTGACTGGACATTTGCTCTCACTTTGTGATACAAATATAGTGATATATATCGTATATATCGATATTCAGCCTAAATATATTGGGATATGACTTTTAGTCCATATCGCCCAGCCCTAACTGAGATGCACTCAACAAGTTTCAGAGAACTTGCCGCTGACCTTTGACAGCCTCTTACTTCTGTATGGTGTTCTGCAGAGTGTCCACGTTGGTCTGGCAGCGGTCGAGTGTTCGTCTGGTGATGTTCACACTCATGGAGTCGATGCACACGTTGTCTGACACACAGAAAAGAGACAATGAGGTGTAAGAGTTTTTCACAATAAAAATTAAAATACCGACAATATTTCTATGTGAAAATGAAGCACTACACAGTTTTGTGCAGGAAAGTGCAAATTATTTTTCAAAGAATGTGCAAACCGTCATCTATTGTTGAGATGAGTTATTTCAGATGTTACATAATTAATTTATTGGCAATATATATTCAAATTAAAATCTGTTAATTTCCACACCTATATTATGAGCTTCATCAAACACCACCACGGACTTCTTAGCGAGCTCTTTGGACACCAGGTCGGCTATCTTTGGGTCCAGCAGGTAGTGGTAGCTGTACACCACAATGTTGGCATGAAGGATCTGAGAGGAGATGAAATAAAGATGACGAAGAGAAAATAGGACAAACATTGTGGAATAGCAATGAAAACTGCTTTTTTTAATAGCATAGTCAACAATAAATCCTTCCAAAATACTAAAAATCACTTTCAACAGCGTGTTTCATAGAGTGACGTACAGAGTAGCGTGCCAGATAATAAGGACACCAGCCTTTCCTCCTGCCGAAGTCCTTCAGGTCATCCAGGTTGTAGATTCCAGCAGGAAGAGGAACCTGCCGGCCCACTGAATCAAACTCCTACAGACACAAAGCAGAAAGAGCACCAAGATGACTGTTAGATGATGTTTGTGAATGCAGACTGATGCATTCACAAACACTGAAGCTGACAACAAAGCAGGAGAAAAGGCTAAATTTACTCTACAGTAACGTGGCGTACTGAATAACTACTTTTGTTGGGTGACATATTGTCTCAGAAGTTATTACGCTAAATTGTGCTTATTTAAGACCATTTTATGATACTGATATAGGGCTGGGTGATATATCGATATAGAAGATATGTCGATATATTTTTAAATGTGATATGGAATTAGACCATATCTCATACATCGATATAGTTAAAATTTGAGCTGTGATCCTTGATTCAGGCAAGCTACTTTTTATTTAAAGTAAGTACCCTTACTAGGGTTTGTCATATTTAGTTATTTTGTAATGTTCGTATTCTTTTCTCATATAAATATATTTATTTCAGAAAAAGATTGGCCTATTTTATTTCATAGGCTATTTCTTATTTAAGATATTTTTTTATTTAAATGTGCACTTTATGGAGCTTTGATTTAAAAGGTTCTCCTGTTGTTATACAGTATTTATGTTCACTTAAATAAACGGTTTCAATAAAACTACTTGTGACATGTCATATTTGACTTTGTCTGAACATTTGCTCTCACTTTGCGATAAAAATATCAGAATATATATTGTATATCGATATTCAGCCTAAATTTATCAGGATATGACTTCTGGTCCATATGACCCAGCTCTATACTGACATAATGACAATATAATAACATAATATTGAAAGTAAACCCTATCAAAGACCAAATAACTTTTATTTCTTCAGCTTATTGAAATTGGACTGTGAAGAAATATTAATATCATTTTTGTCCACAAACTTTTCATCAAAAAACACAAGCTGGTGTGAGCTGTGACTTGTTACCTCGTAGAAGCGGCAGACGGGCTGGTCGGGATCGGCGTGGCGTTGAGCACGAATGTACGACGCTGTGAGACTGTGACACTTCCCATCAACCTCCTTACCGAACCGCAGAGCGCTCACCTGGACAGAGGCACACGAAGATGATCCTAATCCTACTTTTATTTTACATTTAAATTATTTCCATGTAATTTCAACAATATTTCATGTAACAAACAAATCCTCGCACATTTCAAGTAAACAATACACAATCTTTTGTATGAATTAAATGAAAAGTGCTATTTGGTGATGCCTGCTTTAGATGTAGAACAGAAACAAAGAAGGTTCTGCATCCAAACATCATTCAGCTTTAAACGTGTGTGTTAGTGCGTTCATGTTTTGCCCTTGTGTGATGTCAGCAGCTGTTCATACCTCTGGATGGATGCAGAGGTTTTTTCTGGAGGAGAGGGCCAGAGCCAGGAAGTTGTTGCTCTCTCCAGTTTGCTTGGAATAAAACTCCATCAGCTTCCTCAGCTCCTCCACCACCTGATCACACAGCAGAACAAATATACGACAGAATGACAATGATGAAATTAAAGCGTCCTTTGATACTTTTGGAAATGTTTTTCTGATGTGTTTTAAATATTTAATTTTAACTTGAAATGATTTGACATTGACTAACCTTCTCTATCTCTGGAACTGTTCTGGAGCAGTAGATCAGCTTGGTCACTTCCAGAGGAAAGGCCTTAGAGAGAGACAAGCCAGAATGTTAGAGAGTTCATGTGGCTGGTGGTATACCACAGCGGAGCAACAAGAAGTCACATGAACACACGGCTGAACTCACCTTCTGATAGGCAACAATGAGGGACAGCAGAGAGATGGTCTTTCCTGTTCCTGAAGGCATCTCCAGGACTCCATGACCCTGAACATGAGCAGGGTGGGATGTATTTGATTAACTAAATGAAAGTTGATAGAGCTGATAAATATAATTATTCAATTAAACACATTATAATTAAATAGGACATAAATGTATATCATGAATTCATTTCTAAATGTTCCTTTCCTTTATTCTTCCTTATATCTATTTTTACTGTAAAATAGTCAACTTTTCATGTGTTAAAAACAGAAACCCTTTTCAGCTTTGTGAGGGGCATTTTGTGGCTCTTCTCTTCTTTTTGTTGTTGTTGTTGTTGTTTTCAACACAAACCACACTAGAGCAGCTGGAGCCAAAAGCTGCTTCTCCTCCATTTAGTCAGTTTTTACTAAGAGCATGATGGAAAAACTGCTAAAAGAATCTAGTTGTAGTCTTGTAAATAGTTTCCCTGCTAGATTGACAGTCTGTCTAAAATCTCAGTGTGAGACGAGACTGGGACTAGAAACTCTAAACACTTGTCTTTAGATGTGAGCAGGTGTGACACCAGAGTTTTCCAGGATTCTTTTCCAAATATTTTAAAGTCTTCTGATGTTTAAGGAGCATTGGACATGATTTGTCTCTGTAGAAGATTAGACCAGACCCACCTTAGCATCCAGAGTCCTCTTCAGCTCCAGCATGTAGGAGTACTGCTCAGGATAAATGTAGTCATATGGAAAATAGACCAGCAGACCGTCGATGTTCAGCCTGAAACACACAACAGAAACTGACTTTATTCATGCTGCGTGTGTGTGTGTCTGTGTGATGCTAACTTCATGTAGCAGCTAACTAACGTGTGTTCATCTCCACTAACTAATTAATAATTACACAAACACACTTTTAGAGCTTTATAACCTGATAAAACGCAGATTATTGTGTCTGATGTTTCCTCAGTTTGCAGCTTTAAGCTCTTAAACTTGATTTAATGGATGAATGTTTGTCTCTAATGATGATATTTGTTGTTTCTGTCTGAGTGGAAACACTCACTTCATGTTGTAGAAACGTGTATCAGCTGCTCCTCTTCTCTGTTAGTCACTTTTCTTATTTTAAATGTTCATTTATAACTTTAATGTTTGTAGAAACACCAAACACACTGCGGCAGTATGATGCTTCTGCTTCTGCTTCTGCTTCTGCTTCTGCTTCTGCTTCTGCTTCTGCTTCTTCTTCTTCTTCTTCTTCTACTGCCGCTGCTGCTTCCGCTTCTGCTTCTTCGTTGGTTTAATTGGCGGGTTGAAAATCACAGTTGACAGTTCAAAGCGCCACCTAGCGGTAACACCCTGTAACACCCTGCGGCACCACCATGACATTACAAGTGCAACATTCAGAGAAAAAACACAGATTTCTAAGATTAAAGTCATAAATTTACCAGATGAAAACTCAAGAACTTACAAGAAAATTCTCTCTCTCTGATTTAGGTAATATAGTACATTTACAAGAAAAAAGAAATCTGAGAGAAAATGTGTTTTTTTGTTGTTGATAATATTTTTGTTGTTGTCAATGAATCTTATCACTTTCACTTTTTTTTTCTAGTATAATCAAAGAAAATTCTATACTGTATAATACTCGGTATAAGTTGATTTTAAAATATTATAAAATAAAATAAAAATAAATAAATAATAAAAATATAAAATAAAATAAAATATACTTATATATATAAATAAAAACTATGATACCAGCATGCCATGGTTAACATTTTTTAATTTCAGAATGAAAAGTATTCTAAAAATGGACAAAACAGGCCCAAACTACAAAGGGTTAACTTGAGTAATTTAATATTGTAATTCCACATTGTGGCCACTAGACGGTGATAACCCGCATCATTTTTTAGGTGTGATTGCGTCCTCTGGCGGCCACAATCTGGAACTGCAGCAACAAAAGTTAGTAAAGTTAACAGTGATAGCATACTACTACATCCGGTTATTCCTTTTAAAATACAACGAAAACAAGCCCTTGAATTTGTCATTAAATCGTAAGTTTTGTTTTGCTTAGTAGTATAGTAGTATTTATAATATACTCCAGTATATATAGTGGGCAGTCTTCTTAAATTTCCTCGTTCTTCAGTCTCAAAGTGTATATATTTAGACCTTTTCCTATTTTCAAAGTTATATTTTGAAGGTTCTCACCGGGAATCCAGTGTGTTGCAATACACATTACGTGCAGTTGCAGTTTCTGTCTGCAGCCGCTAGGAGGCAGCAGGTTCTCACAGTATTGGAGATTTACCCCGAGAACAACCGTTATTTCCAGTTTCCATCAAGACCAGCTAGGTTAACGGAAAGAAAACCGCCGTACCTCTATTAATACATAATCTATTAAAATTAATTCTACATACCGCCTTCATCTGCCTTAAAGACAGTTAGAGAAAAGTGTATTCAGAACTACGCCCTCCTGTGGTCACTGTGTGCAACTGCAACACATTAAAAATGGTAAAGTTACCACTAGCGCTCAATGTATTTCCGGTGAGCACTTTCAAATTAATACAACGGATTTTAAACGATCATAAATAACCATAGACTGTATAAAATAACCCAACATAATTTCGTTTGTGTGGTGGAAACAGATGGGTAAATCTGTCGGGTGTCTGTCGCGTGTCTGGTCGCCATTTTTTTTTACAACCAACATGATAATGTAAACAAATATTACCCCCAAAAATAATTTATTATAAACAAAGTGGTAGGGGAAATGGCTGAAACATTTTATGTATTCATTAAATAAATTATTTTCAATTTATTAATTAATTTATTAAGTAATTTTCTCATTGCAGTTTTGTGGAAGTAAAAACAAACCTTACAATTTAATGACAAATTCAAGCGCTTGTGTTCGTTGTATTTTGAAACAATTAACCGGAAGTAGTAGCATGCTCTCATGGAGCACTGATGTTAACTTTACTTAACTTTTGTTGCTGCAGTTCCAGACTGTGGCCGCCAGAGGGCGCCGTCACACATAAACGGTGATTACAAAATAAAAGGGTAAACTGAAGCAAATCGAAAGGAATGAGACTTAAATGTCGCAGCTGGTTGGTAAAGGTAGAGGTTATTTACATTTTTTTATGTACTGCCAAATAGTTAAACTTATATAGTAATAATTTATTCATTGGATGATTTATATTTGGAATTATCTTAAAGAGGCCTCCACACACACACACACACACACACACACACACACACACACACACACACATAGGGTTTCCTCTGCAGGACGAGAGGGACAGAGTGAGACACATCACATAATTCAACACATATACTGTGTTACAGCTACATCTGCTCATATGGCACTCAGTATTAAAAGTTTTCTCACTTGAAAGAAAAACTTAAGAGAAGCTAAAAACTCTTGTTTTTGTTTTGCTGCAGTGGTGTAGAGGTGAAAGAACTCTGTGACATCACTAGTGGTGTTTCCATCAACTAAATTTGAAGATTTTAATGAGAAAAGCTGGATGGAAACACCAAAATTCGATAAAACTTTTGAAAATGTGCATAAAATTTTTTACGCTCGCTTAACGTGGTTTTTGTCTTTTCCAAAAAATAGTTAATGCTCAAAACAGGAGATGGAAACAATTTTTCTGAATAAGTTCTGACAAACACAACCTCACATGACTGATCAGCTGTTTCCTCTGACATGAAAGAACATTTAGAAGTTGTTCAATTGAATCTAATTCCTGAAGACTTCTCTCCATTTTCTCTCTGATCGACAACCTTTTTTGTTGTTGTTCTCTCTATTTTTCTTCTCCTGTTTACTGATAGATTAGCCTACAGCAACACATTACACTGCCATCTACTGTGTATGTTACTGCAGCTTTGTTTATTCGCTCTCAACCAGCTGATGGAAACATGCCTAATTCACATTTACTTTAATGCGTCATTTTAAAAAATTGCTTCAAATTTGCTACGTTTTTAATGGAAACATGGCTATTGCCAGGTGAAACAGAGGTGAAAAAGTTGGTTTCTAAACTCAGAGATGTTGATTTTATAATAGAGCTGTTTGTTTTCAATGAAGCAAAAACAGTGACGCTGATTTGTCTTCTGTTTTACTTTAAATGGGATCATAAATTACAAAATAAACATTGTGCTGTGTTGAAGAAGACTTGAAATAATCAAAAAAGAAACTAAGACGGTCAAATTAATGTAGTGGAGTAAAAAGTAAAATATATACCACAGAGGTTTTGGAATAGAAATATTATTATTGCATAAGTTTATGAAATGTTAATAATTACTCAAAGTACAAAAACCTCAAATTTTTAAATGTACTTTCCAACACTTAACAAACTCATTACAAAGAAAGTTGTCATTGACAACTTTTAGAATAAACACACAACCTAATTTATTATTGCTAATATATATGAATTATCAAATATTATCATATACAATTATGTCAGTGTTTATGTTAGTGTGTGAAAAATGTTCCATGAATCCTGTTTTCTTTAAAGGAACGTTTTATTCTGACATTTACAGTGATATATTTCTATATACAGCATAAATGACATGTGAATAATAGGCTACTGTGATAATGCAGACAGTGAATGTTAGAGGCCGGCAGTCGCAACATGAAGTGTTTTTAAAAAGACCAATATCTTTAAAAAATGATCTAAAAGCAGCACATTTTTTTGTTAAAACTAGCAGAATTAGCTTCTTCAGTTTCCCCTTTATCAGAAGATAAACACTGAATGTTGGTGCTGCTGTTCTCTTATTAACTCTAGAGATTATTTTAATCACATCTTTTATGGAAGGAGAGTTAAAAACAGAAGTTCTTCACATTTCATTGAAGTATTACAGTAAACCAGAGAAAAGATTAATAATAGTCAGTGTTGTGAAATATTCCAGGCAGCCACGATGAATCAGGACAGAATAGAAGAAACTGTTGATGCTTTCAGTTCAGCTTGGTGTGACTGAGAACGTGTAATTTAAAGTTATAAGACTTTGTTTATGAGCAGTTGTGGGTTTCATGGTGGATAAGTGAGTCCTGCTGCTCCACAGCTGCTGCTTTCTCCGTCTCCACACATTTATATCTGACTCAGTCTGCAATTTGTTAACCATTAACAAGCAGAAAATCTACAGCGTAAATCAGATTAACAGACAACACAAAGTGGGCTTTGAATGGGATTCTGTCCGGAGAAAAAGGTGAATGTGTTTGTGATAACAAGGTGATTTTGTTATCTGAAAGTTTTAAATGTTTCTGAGGTTCAGCTTGGATAAAAAGGCTCCAAAGGACCAGCCTGGTGCCTTCACTGCTGTCATGTGTCCAACATCTGAAGGGAAAGCTATTAAGGATTAACTGAAGTGACGTTGCAGGAGGTTTTTACCCAGTGAGTCAGTGGAGAAGTTAATATAGAGAAGCATGTAGACACTTAGAAAGCGAGTAATATAATGCTGCACTGTTTAAAAGGTGTTTAGTCTAAAAACCAGATCAAACAGTAAATCTGAGGGAAATTATCTTGCTGCATGGACAGATAATTTACCTTGACAAGATTTCTTAAATTAAGATTATTAAATCTAGGAATAAGCATGTTGAACGCTTGAAATAAGAAATGAACTCTTAAAACAAGATAAATTAAAGCTGCCAGCAGTGATGAACTGGCCCAAGCAGAGTGACCTGATGATTATTTGTTTCTTACGAAGATAAAAAAAAGTTTAGATTTAGAAGTGTTAAATCATTTATCTTGTTTTAAGAGTTAATTTCTTATTTTAAGCGTTCAACATGCTTATATCTAGATTTAATAATCTTAATTTAAGAAATCTTGTCAAGGTAAATTATCTGCCCATGAAGCAAGATCATTTCCCTCAGATTTACTGTTTTATCTGGTTTTTAGACTAAACACCTTTTTTGCAGTGTGTGGACGGCAGCAGTTAAATGCATTTTAGATTTTAAAAATCAATAAAGGTTTAAGTGTACGCTTTATTTAGAGTTTTATTACTGCTTTTCCTTGCTGTCACACAGCTTTTTGACAGGAAAGTGAAGTCGTTTTCTGGCCAGACTCCTTTGACAAAAACAGTCGTTTTATTTTGCAGAACACAGGAGTTTCTTTTTTACCGCTGCCTTGATCGGTTCGTCTGTTTGTGTTATTGTGTGACTTTAGTGAACTAACCCTTTAAAACACAAAAGTCACACAATAACACAAACAGACGAACCGATCGAGGCAGCGGTAAAAAAGAAACTCCTGTCTTCTGCAAAATAAAACGACGAAATGTTTTTGTCCAAGGAATCTGGTATTCATATTTGCAACATGTAAAATTCTGTGTTTTGAAACACAATTTTCAAGATCAGATTTTATGTTTTCCTTTGTTTCTTTTGGGTTGAACATTTTTATCAAGTAAGTCAAAGTTAAAAATTAATTATCAGGACATATAGATGAGGTAACGCTGAAAAAACTGATACCAACATGGCATGGTGAAGATTTTTTAACAGATTTTTTAAAGGACCATATCGCCAAAGATTTCAGAGGGTTAAAAGCAACAAAAGAATGATTTGATAATTTCACTATTGAGCTCTGCAGGACAGTGATGATTGAATAAATATATTGATGTATAGTTTCTTATGTCTCTGGTAGATCAAACACTGACAGTGGATCAGAACCTCATACATTCTCACTTCAAAGAATCTTTAACAACAATCTCCTTGTTGTCCGTGTTTCCCTCCCTAAAGTCTTTCAATGACCTTTAACCTCATCTGTCTTCTTGAAAAAGACTTTTTGTCCGTTCTCCCGTGTCCTTCTTTAGAGTCTTTTTATGAAACACGTATAAAAATATCTGTACATCACGTTGCTCTTCCTTCACAGCTCGCAGCGGTTGTCCTCCGTCTTGTAGCGGTCCATGATGCTGAGGACGTCGTCCATGATGGAGGGGCCCAGGTCCAGGTCCAGGCCCACCATGGACTCGGAGTGTGTGACCCCGGAGGAGAGCGTGAGGCCGGCCGGGTGGAAGGCGCCGCAGGGCGACTCGCTGCGTTCGCTCCTCAGATCCTCGTTGCTCAGACCGGCGTCGGAGTCCAGACTGAGGCCCCGGGGGACGTCCAGAGGCCCGCAGGTCTCCGACATGGAGTCCTCGGAGGAGGCCTCGGAGAAGGAGCCGGAGGAGGGGACCAGCCTGCGGAGGGCGGGGGAGATAGAGATGTCGCGGCAGGGCTCAGACGCCAGCCGGCCCACCACGCCGTTCTCAAAGAGCTGGCGCTGGTCGTCCACGTGGCCATTGGCGTGTCTGTGACTCGAGTCTTCACGCTGATGATGATGATGATGGTGGAGCAGGAAGTGGTTCTGCTGGGAGGGGGGCAGAGACGGAGGGGAGGGGTCGTCCAGGTGGAGGCGTGGCGGTTTGGGCGGAGCCTGTTCATGGGCGATGAAGACGGGCATGGAGATGGTGGTCTTCAGCAGGCCGGTGGCGTCGTGCTGGTAGTGGTAGCCTTTGTAGGCGTAGCTGTTGGCGTCCTCTCGGTCGTCCAGACGGCGCTCCACGCTGTGGGAGCGTCCGTCCTGTGTCCGACTCAGAGCCGGCAGCATGTCCATCTTCCCCTGCAGGAAGCCAACGTCCCCGAACATGTCGCCCTCGCCTTCCGGCCCCACGTGGGCGCTGTGACGCACGTCGCCCAGCGGCGGGCTGATCATGTCACCTGACAGGACGTCACGCAGCCGCAGCCTCTTTCCCTTCTTGGGAGTCGTAGTTTTTAGGTACATCGGCGTCTTTGCTGGCATTTTGATTCTGACGGAGAGGTGATTATCGTGTCTTTAGGTTCTCTCGCTGGCAGCCGCGAAGTTCTCACAGTGAGTAAACGAACAGCTCGAAAAGCAAACTCTCTTGATAGAAGCTCTTTTTTTTGTCTCTTTCCGCTCCCAGCAGAGATCCAGTCTTCCCCAAGCGACTAGACAAATATTTAGGTCGGTCAGTGTAGCGATAGCAACCCCGTGGATCACGCTGTCATGTGACTCTGGGGAGCAGAGGAGGAGGAGGAGGAAGGCCTTGACCTCAGATCAGCTCCTTGTGTCTTTCCCTCATACACAGAAAAGCCATATCCAAGCAAACACTCTTTAAATCACACACTCTCTGGTCTTTATCCTCCTCAGACAGAAGGAGAGAGGGATCTGATCTCCTCCGGCCTCGGGTCACTCCGCACAAACTTCAGGAATGTGGCATCAAAACGCCGGAGATCTGTGAGGAGACACAAGAGAGGAGAAAGAGTCACAAAGAGGCGAGGGAGGAAAGGAGAAGGGGAGATGGATGGGGCGAAGGGAGGAGGTGGGAGGAGGCTGGAGGAGGTGGGGGAGGCCGGGGGAGAGAGGAATGAAGGCGGGAGCAGATTTACAACCTTCCTTTCAGTGAGGACACATGATGAGAAACACTGTGTGTTTGCTGAGAGTTCCTCTTTCTGTTACAGTGACTCAGTTCAACAATCAGTGCAGAAGATTGGTCACGCATTCCCAAAAGACCCTCAGCTTCGTTTGTGGAAACACAAATTACTGCATGGAAACTGTTTGGTTTAACCCATTTAAGCCGTGAAAGCATTACCGCATTCTACCATTAGAACCGGGGGCGCTGTTGTGTTATTCTACCATTAAAACCGGGAAATCGGATATGTCGTTTTGTAGTATTTGTAGTTTTTTAAACCTATTTTTGGTCTCTTGGCCGATGAAATGCATCAGATTACATGTGGGAGTGTCGCAATGCAACACGTTGATTTAAAAAAAAAAAAACTTTATTGAAGGTTTGGACAAATAAACTCAACTTCTCATGAAAGCCACATATAGGTATAAGCTCTCAAAAACTTTTTGAATTTCATTTTTATCTGCTCCAGAGGCTGAAAAATTGATTATTTTGTAGAAGCGTTGACACTTTTGTTGAATTTCCAGAAAAACTTCAGGTTTTAGGGGGTTATTTTAAAATCTCCCAGAAGTTTTCCAGGCATTTTTTCCAGGCGTTTTAGGCCTAAATGGGCTAAAAGCAACGAGTCGCCTGTTATCAGTGAAACATCTTAAAGTCTCTTTCCTGAGACGGTGAATTATGGGGGTCTGGCCTGAGGACTCTGTGATCCTGTGATCCATCACCAGCCCAAATATCCCAAATATCCCTTCAGCTTTTAACTCTTTAAACATAAAGAAGTGCTCTGTTTGAGGTTCAGAGGTGACGTCATAAAATGTAAAGAATGCAACGCCTGTCTGTTCAGTTTCTTTTAATGCTTTAATACTTTTATATCTCTATTATCAAAAGCTACATCCAAAAAAAATGCTATATTCCAAGTAAAATAGAATTGTGATTAAAAATCACTTATCATTGCAGGTCAAAACATTTTGTTTGAAAATCCAAAACTTGTGTTTGCTCTTGGGCTGAACTGTGTGCAGGACTGACGCTGAAAATGTTATTAATTAACTAAAATACATTAATACATGTATATATAATTTGTTTTTTTAATGCAACCTGAACAAGAACCCTGACAAAATTATTTTAAAAAACCCAACATGAAACAATATTTAAATATATTAAAAATGAATAAATAGAAAAAAATGAATAGGTAAAAAAAAAAGAAAATTATAAAGTTATAAAATTAACAAAAAAAAATTATATAAATACATATATATATATGAGCCCTTTAAAGGATTTCAGACTCATCCCTCTAAAGTTTGTGCAGCCTCCCTTCTAATGTGCGTTAAAATGGAAGAAAGCACTTTTCACTTTTTATAGCCTGAGGAAGCATTTTGTCTTTAAATTGTTTACAGAAAACCTCATAAATCAAATATGAAGTTCCGATAAAGCGTTTTGTACAACAAAACAAAGTTATTTCATCAGTAATACAGTTTTTTTGTGATATAACCTTCAGATCTTGTTGCTGTATTTATGTCTGTGCAGATTAAAGCTTCCTTGATGAATGCTCACTAATGTTTAAAGAATAAGAGAAACAGCTTTATATCAGTGTGTGATGATGTTTGTCTTTGAGTGTTTACAGAGATGCACTGAGGAATGTGTGTAAAACTATAACTTATGTTTGTCCCGTTTGTCTCTGGAAGTCTATTTTATCCCAAAATAATAATAACAATAATAATAAATTACTTTTTTTTAAAAGTTCAAAAAAATTTTCAGCCAGAAACAGCAACAAAATAATATTCTTGTCTCCATCGAGTCACTGCGGCATCTGAAACATTCCTGTGAAAGTTCACAGTTTAAATTCTTATTGGTGTGAAGTTCACAGTAACAAACTGTCGTGGAAGAAGTACTCTCTTCTTTTTCTTACCACAAATACTGCAAATACTTTGGTAGAAGTGAAAAGTTCTGCTTTAGAGGACGACATGGGAATAGATTCCCATCCCGTCCCAGTCCAAAATACCTTTACCAAAGGGTACAAAAACATTAAAAAGCCCTTTTAGTTCTTCTAAATGAGGCCAGCTACTAGATCTCTGTTTCTGGAGTCTGTGCATGATCATATTTGTTTATATATAAAAATTGACCAACTATTTAATATGATTCCCATAATAAGAACTGACTCTAATCCCACAGGACTCTTGAAAAATGTCTGCCTCTATCCTGCATATAAACACTTAGTGAAAGTATTAGCATCCCAAAACAAAATAGAAAGTACTTATTAAGCACATCTTATAATGTCAGAATACACTTTACAACATTATGTGATATATAGGTGAGGAGGAGCCTGGTCCTCCTGCTGGTCGTTATCAGGTAAACTACTTTGCAAACTATCTTTTACTTAACAAGGAGTTTTTTGCCCTCACCTTACAGAAGTGGTTTTGTAGCATAATTCTAATGAAACTGTGTCCATTTAACTAATGCAAGGCTTCCACCAAAAGATGTCCCCAGTCCCAGACTAAAAGCTGAAAGTCTTTAGTAAATATAGGAGTTTTACTGGAGTCACGGCGCTCCGTCATCTCCATGGTTAAGTTTAAGGCAGTAATCTGCTCTGTTTCATATCAGTCTTTTCCTAGTCTTGGATTTGTCGCAGTGGTGTAACACAACATGGTTTGATTCATAATGATTTTGGTTATTATCAAGAATGTTTCCATGACTGTAGATGTAAAAATGACCAAAAAAGGACACAAATTTATCAAAAAAGACACAACATGTTTAAAAATAGATGTAAAATCATCAAAAAAGACACAAAATGACCAAAATAGATGTTAAAATGGCTAAAAAAAGACACAAAATGACAAAAAATAGATGTAAAATGGGTTTGGATCATATCAAACGTGTTTGATGTTATCTCAAGTCTCAGTGACGTAACACAATCACCAACCAATAGATGAGCGGGGGAAAGGTCCCCGGTTCCAGACCGGCCAGTAAAACCACTTCCACAGGAAAAAGGAACATCACAATAATGCCTCAATAAAAATATAGTGATGTCATATATTTAGATGTTTCTTAGTAAAGAGAACAGTAAGGAGACCCAGTTAAAATGTATCAATTAATGTATACATAAATAAGTAATAAATAAGCCATGATTCATGTATGATTAACTAAATGAAAGTTGATAAAGTTGATAAATATAATTATTACATTAAACGCATTATAATTAAATAGGACATAAATGTATATCATGAATTCATTTCTAAATGTCCCTTTCCTTTATTCTTCCTTATTTCTATTTTGACTGTAAAATAGTCACCTTTTCATGTGATAAAAACAGAAACCCCTTTTTCAGCTTTGTGAAAGGATCATTTTGTGGCGTCTTCTCTTCTTTTTGTTGTTGTTTTTTTCAACACAAACCACTGAGTCACACACTAGAGCAGCTGGAGCCAAAAGCTGCTTCTCCTCCATTTAGTCAGTTTTTACTAAGAGCATGATGGGGGAAAAAACTGCTAAAAGAATCTAGTTGTAGTCTTGTAAATAATTTCCCTGCTAGATTGACAGTCTGTCTAAAATCTCAGTGTGAGACTAGAAACTCTAAACACTTGTCTTTAGATGTGAGCAGGTGGGACACCAGAGTTTTCTAGAGTATTTTCCAAATCTTTTCAAAGTCTTCTGATGTATAGGAAGCATAAACGTAACCACTTAATTTTCAGCAAGTGCTCATTGAATGGGCTGATAATAATCTTGGAGCAGGTCTTAATCGACAGTTCAGTCATTGTAATCTGAAACGAGTGCTGTGATTGTTTTCTGGGACAAACTCTCGTCAGTTTCAGTGGATATCACAGATTTTTGCAGCTCTTTCACAGGAAGCACTTTGTAAACTAAAAGACAAACTGTCAGCGGTCCAGAGTTACATGTTATAAAAGGAGGAGTCTTTTCTCTCAGCAGCATGTTGAGCTCAACAGATTTTCAAGTGTAGCTGAATGACGTCAGACGCCCTGGAGACGTTATTTCAATCATGTTTTCTCTAAATGTTGCTAAAACTGACTCCAAGACACAAGCTGAAATTATAAAAGTGCAGTCCAGTTGTTCAAGTTGCAAAGCTGTCATTGGAAGCAGAACTAACAGAGTATTAGTCTCATGGATAAAAACAAAGCTGGTAGATAAAAAAAACCTCATGACCGGAACAAACTTGTTTTTCAGGGCTGTAATGAAAGTAGATGATCATATTATCGAAAACTTGATCAGTAAGTTAAATGTTATTATTCTGTGTTTCTAACAGACGGTTTGTTGTCATTCACCAAAACACTGAACACTGAAGAAAGACGAAAGTGTATTTATGTCTACACTTATGTTTCAGGTACTTTTGACAATTTTAATCAAACTCTTGTGATGTAGTATTAGTGAAAGAGTCGCTGTAAATCAGCTAATATTATGTTTTTAAAGGTAAATAAACTTCCGAGTACGAACACTTGGATAGCCAATTTACTCGTTTATTTAATGTTTCCTCTGTGTGTGAAAATATGCAGTGAAATGACAATTATACTATAATATTATTATATTATAATATTATACTACTAAAATAATACTTTAAAATTCAACTGAGGTTTTTTGCCATTTAAGACAAAATATATTTTACTTTCACTTTAAAAAAAAAAAATGAAACATGCCTTTTACATATACTTAACTACCTCAGTAATAAAATATGTATATATAATTTTTATTTTTTTTCAATTTTCCAACAAGATAAACTAGATCACTCATGTTTAAAACGACTTCCTCTTTTATGGCAATAGAGTGAAATTTGAGGCCGCGCCCTTTGATAAAAAAGTTAAAAGCTTCGCAATTTATCTTTGTACATGTTTTATGAGTGGACTGACCAAATTTGAAGCCGGTCTGAAACCCATATCAGTTTTTGAGAAGCACAAGCTCCTAATTTTTTCCTCCAAAGTGATAAAATAAGAAAAAGAAGAAGAAGAAAAATAATCCTTGTGGATACATTAGGTCCCTCACTGACTGAGTCAGTGCTCGGGCCCTAAAAAGTTCTTCAACTTGACGTCTTTTTTCACAGAGGACGCTAACAGCGTCATTATATGGAGCAGAAAATGCTTCTGGACTAAAAATAACAAAGCGAGACCTTTTTTCTTTCATGTTCAGATGTTCTTTAGTGAAATATAATGAAGAGCAAATAACATAAAGCCTGTGCGTTAATGCCGAGGTTCCACATTTCTGGCTAAGATAACAAACTCTGACATAATCAAGTACGTTAGCTCTGCTCCTAGAGCATCTTGGGAAATGAAGTCTTTTTTAAATGTATATCCAAATCAATTAAATGAAATGTCTCTTTTTAATCACACATTACACACATGAACTGTTTTTAATAATATTACTGTTAGCTTATATTTTAACCTGTATTAACTTATTAATTATTTTATTCAGACAAATAAATTCTTAACATTATGCTGCTGAACAACAACCTGCTGCCAGCACAGAAGTCACTAAAAACATTTCATATCTAAATATCTGTGGTCTGCACAAACGTACAATGCCAACAATTTGTTTTCTCTCCATCTGACTGTAACAACATCTGAGCCACAGATATATTAAAGATGAAATCTGAAACACTTCAGTCCAATTTAAACCACCGAGAGTCATTAACTTGTCAACATAAAGAAAAATTTATGAAGAAGCAGAAATCCAAAACCAAGAAGTGGAACAAAAGAATCAAACAGCTGTGTTAACAAACTAGCACGTCTAATGAAGGAGGACAAGCTGCTGCTGGCTGCAATAAAACTACCAGACAACAAAAGAACGACCACAACAGAAAAATAATAATAATAATAGCAGTGAAGAAGTGAACCAGTCAGAACTGGTTGAGGGGGGCGGAGCCAGTCCTGCTGAACTGTTGAGTCAGTTTCTGTTGTATTTCCAAGATATTTCCCAGAGGTGATTCCTGTTTGACTCAGAGGGAGCTGCCTTCAGCTGTTCTTTGAAAGACATGATTCAACCAAATAAGGAAAACTGAGTCATAAATATGCAACTGTTGACGTCTGTAAGATAATAAACCACATATCTTTATCACCACTTACTATGAAACTATTAAAAGGTATAATATGTTAACTTTTTCCACATTAAAAACGTCCAAAAATGATTTGTAAACCAGGCAAATGTGTCATTTTGATCAAGGTAACATGACAGCGCTGTGGTCATACATTCACTTTTCATCCATTTTCAAGAAACATTTTTATGATGCACTTTTTAAATTTTGGTTGTTTTTAACTCATGACAAACTTGTTTTTCAAGGCTGATTTCATGATGATTGCATGAAAGTAGACGATCATTTTATCGAAAAGTTGATCAGGGAAGTTAAATGTTACAGTTTGTTGTCATTCACCAAGAAACTGAACACTGAAGAAAGATAAAAGTGTGTTTATGTTTACATTTATGTTTCAGGTACTTTTGACAGTTTTAATCAAACTCATGTGACGCAGTAGTAGTGAAAGAGACGTCTGTAAATCAGCTAATTTATGTTTTTAAAGGTATATAAACTTCCCAGTACGAACACTTGGATAGCATAATATGTCAACTTTTTCCACATTAAAATGTCCAAAAATGATTTGTAAACCAGGCAAATCTGTCATTTTGATCAAGGTAACATGAGCATGAATCAGCGCTGTGGTTGTCTGCCAGAAGCTGTAATAAATTCACTTTTCATACATTTTTAAGACACATTCTTATGATGCACTTTTTAGATTTTGGTTGTTTTTAACTCTTTATTTAAACCGAATAATTTATTTTAGCAAACGTTAGCAGCAGCTCATCCAGCTGCCCCTCTGGGACCAAACAGCATCGGAGAAACACAAATGTTTAACGTCAAACTGCTTCCTTCTGTGTTCTTAATGTGCAGGTATGTTTGTTTTATAGAGGAGGAGACCTCTGAGGATAATTTATACATTATGTGTTTCAGGACAAATACGCAAACAGTAATAAATAGACGTTAGGCCATGAATTAGATGTTCCATCTCACTTATAGAGAAGCAAAAGATCTTGAAATGGTTTTAGTTAGTAGATTCAAAATAGCTGGGAGGAAAACTGATTGAAGTGAGTTCTTGTTTGTACTGAGTAAACTAGAGCTGAAACAATTCATCAACTGCTAGCTCTACAGAAAATAATGAATTATTTTAAAGATTTGATTCTCAAGTAGTAATCTCAGTCCCTAACTAGATGTCCTTGATAAAATCAAATTCTACATATTGCTAATTTAAATGGACATGTCTGAACCTTTACAGTCTCTGGTCCTAACCCTGTGTCAGATTAGACATTTCTGGCTTTGTTAATCTATATGACACACATTTTGGCAAAGGTTTGACATTATGAAATTAATCAATATTTATCAATGATCATAACTGATGTTGGTTAAAACCATTAACTCAGTGAAAGTGAAAAAAAAAATGAATATAGAATTGTACGGCAGTTTCTTCAAGCAGGATTTTTTGTTATCTGAGTAATTTCTCTTAATCATCATATCTTGATACACAGTTATATAATCTACACTGTAAAAAAAATCTGTTTAATTTTCGGTAAAATACCAGCAGCTGGGTTGCCAGAATTTCAATGTTTTATTTTAGCCCCAGTTCTGATGCTATTTGACAGTGTTTTATTGTAATTTCGACAAACATTTTTTACAGTGTAACTCCTGATAACAAGGAGCATAATATACAAATGTCTAAAATATAATGCACATGTGAATGTACTTTTATTTTTCTCTATAATTTCAATTAAAGCTTAGTTTTCATTTTGAACTTCTTAATTAAATAAGAAAATACTCATACTTCATTTGTCAAGTATTTAATTAACATATAAGCGTTATCATAGAGATTTTGAATTAAAATACCAGAAAACATATTGTGACATTGTTATCAAGATATAAATTGACTTATATTGTGAATGAAGATTTTGGCCATACTGTTGGGCTCTAACACACTGTAAAAAAATACAACAACTGTTGTTTTCACGGTAAAAAACCAGCAGCTGTGGTTGCCAGAACTTTACCGTAATAAATACGGTGCAACTTTTTCTAATATTACGGTAAAATTATATTAGCATTGTTGATTTCACGTTTAAGATTGTCATTTTATTCCATATTTTACTGTATAAATAAAAAGTTTTTCCATCAATAGAAACGCTGTTCTGCCGTATAATTGATAAGAAAATACTATATAGAAATATAAATGCTGCATAAATTAAAGATTTTACCATTAAATATTACAGTATATTTGTTAGAGATATGCTGTTTAGTACATTTAACAGTAAGCAAAAGTATTTTTACAAAAAGTAAATGCAAAAATTACAGTGATACATATATATATATATATATATATATATATATATATACTGTTTTGGCTGATCTCGCCCAATGACAGCTGGGATCGGCTCCAGCCCCCCGCGACAATATACATTTACATTGTTACTGAAACTGAATTAACTCATTTATCATTTTACATCTTTTACTGTAATGGTTTAGCAGTTTTTACAGTTTTACATTTTTTTACAGTGCACAAAGTTTAAGATACTAACAACCATAAAGGAGAAAGTAGTTCAGGCAGCTATTTGGCGAGTTTCACTTGATTTTTCTGGGACGCTGCTGATGATGCAATCAGCCACAGAGGAGGCTGATCTGACATCTGTTTCTGCTCTCAGGCTCCATTTGCTGCCTACATGTGTCCTACAACAGGACAGAGCAGCACCAGAGTGCCTGTCATCTCCTAGACAAACTCATACACTGTAAAAAAAATTAAATAAAAAGTCTGTAGATTTTACCGTGAAAAACTGCTAAACCATGACAGTAAAAGACCTTAAAATGATAAATGGGTTAATTCAGTTTCAGTTACAATGAAACACCGTAAATGTATAAATCAGCCAAAACAGTTTTTTTTTTACGTTTAAAAAAAAAAATACATTACTCTACTGTAAAATACACTGGCAATATACTGTAATATATATATATAAGCCATCACTGTAATTTTTGCATTTATTTTTTGTAAAAATACTTTTTTTCTCACTTTTTAATATACTAATCACCATATCTCTAACAAAAATATACTGTAATATTTAATGGCAAAATCTTTAATTTATGCAGCATTTATAAAGTATTTTCTGGCAATTATATGGCAGAACAGCATTTCTTTTGATGGAAAAACTTTTTATTTTTTTACGGTAAAATATGGAATAAAATAACCATAAACGTGAAATCAACAGTGCTAATATCATTTTACCGTAATATTAGAAAAAGTTGTACCGTATTTATTATGGTAAAGTTCTGGCAACTACAGCTGCCATTTTTTTAACCATAAAATCAACATTTTTATCTTTTTTTACAGTGTAACGACGCTCCTATCATTGTCCGGATCCTCCGCAGTCTCTTGCGTCATGCGTAATTGCGCACAGCAGGCGATTGTTGACACAAAAAAGCCTTTTGCTTCTCTGATAATCTGTTTGTTTTTACCATAAAAAATAAAGCTGATTTTGTCTAGTTGATATGGCTGTTTTTACCAGAGAGGCTCCACTAGATTATATCTCATGTCTGTGATCTAGATTAGCCCAGACACCATGAGATTAACTTCCACTGATTAACTTCAGATTCATAAAAAAACAACATTGTGAGGCAATATCATTGAGTCACCTAAAACTGTGATTCATGTCTCACAGGGCGGTGAAAAACTGGTTTTCACCAACATATCTCTCTTTTTCCCCCTCACTTAGCTTCATGAGACTAAAAAAAACACTGCTGAAATGCAAAAATAGCAGCGGTGGAGAAAGAATTCAGATCATTTACTGAAGTAAAAGAAATGAGAAAAATCCTCCATTACAATAACCAGTCCTGCCTTGAAATGTTACCTCGGTAAAAGTAATCAAATAATTATTTCAGATCTACAATATTTTACAAGTTCTTCGTATTTTTTTCTATGCAAACATCAAGGGCTGTCCAATAGTTGCAGTTGACTGAAACTACAATAAATTCCTTTTAATTGTAGTGGAGTATAAAGTAGCAGGGAAAGAAAATACTCAAGTAGAACTACCTCAGGCTTCTGAATACTTGACTTAATGTATTTTTTATATTCCGCCAGTGAAAAATAAGACATAAAAAGACAGTGCGTGAGTTCAGGAGCAAACCCAAAATCCCTCCTCCCTCTCTCTCTCTTTCTCTCTCTCTCTCTCTCTCTCTCTCTCTCTCTCTCTCTCTTTATTTCCCTCCGTTATGCAACTGCAGCTCTGAGATCATCCCTGTCCTCCTGGAGACTCTCACCGGGTCACTGATCGGTACAAGTGGAACAAATCTGCCTCTTTCTAGTCTAATCCAGTCACTGATACAGCACAGCTATTTCTAATCAGGTCAATATACATGAAGGCTGCGATCAAATGCTTAATATTGACCCTCACAAACCTTCTTACACCGTGTAGCTTGATAGAAGTGGTGTAATATAATAAGATGTGTAACAAAGTGTGCAGCTGGAGCACTTCCACTTCCAGTTCTTTGGCAACAGTGAGGAGTTTATTCCTGGAGCACTGCAGGTATCTGACTCACTGCATGCATGGGTCAAATTGTGAAATATCGCCCCCTCCATCACTGATGTTTGGTGAATTTCCCTGCTTCTGTAACACTTAATCTGCTTAAAAATTAATCACAACCTGGATTTGGACCATTAAAGCAACACATATTCTTATAAAGACTGTAGGAACAAAAAACCTGCATCATATTCATGTTACTTCAAATTTAAACAGGTGATGTTATTTAATGGAACCTTTGATTGTCTAAAAAGTGAAATAAAACCAAGAAAATGTAGGATTTTCTCCACAAATCAAAAGGAGTGTGAAGCCCAGTGAAGCCGGGTTATTGTGTAAACAAATAAAATACTACACTCGTCACTTTTCCCTCTTTTTGTCATTCACATAATAGAAACAGAAGGTCTATTCAACAGGTAGGCAGCTGCCACCGACTGACGGACCTCTGACCACGTTTAAAAACCGTGGGGAAAAAAGACCTGAAATTAGCCCAAAATAAAGTGATATTTACCTCCAGGATGAAAGGTCGTTTTCTTGTCTTGTGTAAATAAAATCTCAGTAGTTTGTTGGTAAAATCCAGCTGAGCTCCAGGCAGGTAAACCTCTTAGTGGCGGGCTGTTGGAGGCTCTGGAGCGCTCTGGACGGAGACAGACAGAAAGAGGATCAGCTTCTCACACAAGGAGCGCCGTCACACCACTTCCGGCTAGGAATTTCAAATTAAGATTCTTGGGTCCATCCACTAGGGAGGACACATTTTATGGGACAAGAAAAAGAAAAAAAAGAAAAACACAATTCAGTTTCCAACCTGAATCTTACCTTACCTCAAAAACAAGGTAAGGTAAACAAACAAGAATATATATAGGATATTTCTCTTTTACTGGTTTATAAATCTCTTAATGGTCTTAGTCCAGCCTATTTATCTGATTTCCTTTTATCCTATGAACCCTGGAGGACCCTCAGGTCTTCTGGCCTTTTAATAAAACCAAAAGTTAGAACAAAAACCCTGCGGTGAGGTGCCGTTTTCTCTCTGTGGTCCACGTTGTTGGAACAGCCTCCCTGAAGACCTGAGGCCAGAGACTGTTCATATAAAAACAAGAAAATATGTAGCCTTTTAACAATATTGTTATTATTTTTAATTTTATATAAAATAATGGATGAATAAAGATGCTGAATAATGGTTTTAGCACATTATAAACAGTAAGTAATTTATTTTTATTTAGTATTTTTATTTTTAAATGTATTTATTTATCTTTTAATAGATTTATAACAATTCAGTTGACTAGGGGAATACTTTAATCTTTTTTCATGTCATGGGGTTATAAAGTAGCATAAAATAGAAATACTCAAGAAAAGAAGTAGTATGTCAAAATTACTTTTTTTTTATTTTTTATTTTTTACCTAATGCAGTTGTTGAATAAATTAACTGCGTTACATTTCATCACTGCTAAAATGAAAAATAGCAGCACATGCATTGCATTTCCAAATATAAACAAGACGTTTTATTTTGAAAGGAAGACATTCTTAGCTTCCGGATATCACTTATGGGGCATAAATTAACCATTAAACCATAAATCTTTAGATCAGTGTGGGATAATTAAACCATCAGAAGTGCTTTGATAAATAGGAGAAACCCTGAAGAAGAAGAAGAAGAAGAAGAAGAAGAAGAAGAAGAAGAAGAAGAAGAAGAGTACCTTATGATCAACACATGTGAAGCTATTAAAGGTTGAGGTTAAAGGGTGAAAAATAATATTTATATAACTTATTCAGTACAGGGTTAACCCGTTTTTCAGATTGTTTCAGTTTTTAGTTTGTTTTTTTAATGTCATAATTAAAGTTGCATTATTTCCAATGGTGCTTCTGTTTCCATCTGCTCTGCAAGTGAAACTGCTGCATCATGGCCACCTGGCCTCCTCCTCCAGCCAATCGGGGAGCTGTCTTACTGTTGATCTCTCGCTGTGACAGACGATGTGGAGATGATGAAGACTCTGTTCTTTAATTTGATTAGCAGCAGGCTGTCGCTCCAACAGCCAAAGCAGTGTGGCCTGATTTAAAAACCAGGAACAGTCACAGGTCACTCAGCAGGCGTTGTTTATTGTTCATACAGAGAGCAGCCAACAAGAGCATTGAGCTGACTTTTAGTCAGTTGAGTAAGGCTTCATTCAGCTCTGCAATCTGCAGCTTGCAGCTCTGCACTACAGGAGTTATTTTAATGCTTTTTAAAGCTGCATGGGGCCAAAACAAAACTGCAACAGAGCAGAGCATTTTTGAACATTAAAGCATGTAAAAGTGTTCTTGGAGAAACCCAAAACACATGTATAAACCCGTTTATACTCCAAATTATTGAGCCAATAATTTGTTGTTTAGAACAAACAGTCCTCTCTCTGTGTCGTACCTGTAGCTCTTCACAGCATGTTGATTGGTCGGAACCTCCAGTTGTGCAACTCAAATGAATTACTTGGAGTCTGGCAAGATCAATTTGCAAACTTGTGATCCCATGATTCTCACCACCTATAGATCAATTGTTTGTATCCAGATGTTGACAATGTGCATGTGTGCTGATTGCAAAAAAAACCAGATCGCCCCTAAAGAAAACTGTGATCGCAAAGAAAACTAACTGGCAGAAATGAAAATACTTTCTCACAGAACTATTTCATTATTTTACTGTCCTTATGCTGTCTCTAAATTATAACAACTTGTTACTCAGGGATAGGCAAGTATAAAAAATATAATGTATAAAATAAAAAAATGTAATGTATATGTATAAAAACTATTTATAGTAACTACTTTTTTTCTTCTTTTTTTAACTTTATTTCTACGTTTTCAGTATTGGCAGCACACCGACAACACAACATGTTAAAAATTAATTACAACTCTTCCAGTGACTAAAGTTTTCTCATGAATCAAGCCTACTTCTGATTCCTTCGGCAACCAGCGACTAGGGGCCTGCTCCACCTGCTGGTGGTTACGCAGTTTCCTTACCACTACAAAACAAAACCACTTCTCTAAGGTAAGGGCAAAATAAGTATCTGGTTAGACGTTATAAAAATTGTTTAAAAAGTAAAATAAATGCATACAAATACCTGAAAATGGAGCAGGCCCCTACTGGCCATACTTAAATCTTCTAATAACATTTGAATCGGGTGCCGTGCAAGGTAAATGTTTTGTATGACGCCACTAATTGCAAACTGCAAAAGTAAAATTATACAAACCTGTTTGTGAGAAATTAAAATGACCAATAAATGAACCTTGTTTGTGTTTGCAGCAGCAGTATCTGGGTCAACCGAGTTATAAAGTCTCTGCATTATGAGGAATAATTAGGCATTTAAATAGGCCTTTATTTTTTTACTGCTGGCTCAGTCGAGACCTGCTGGAGCATTAAGTTTTGAGGCTCATTCTGATGGTGGCCCCGACAGGCCTGGCACTGAGCCTAATTACAGGGAGCTAATGAGGATTTAACAAATGGAGAATGCAGACGTTTGCTGTTCATAGGTTAGATTGCAGACACTTCTCGTTTACAGCTCCTGTGGGATGCCTGCAAGGCAAATTAAACCCATTCCCTCTTAACTCATCCACTGGTGTGTACTTTGTGCTCGTCAGCAAAGAAAGACAGGCGTCTTTTCCGCTGAAGCAGCAGGACACAATCAAACTGCAACATGACAAACAGCATGTTACTTTCAGGGTCTCTGGAACTACTTCAGCTATGTTTCCCAAAGTGCACAGAGAATGAAGAAGAGGTCAAAACTGCAGCAAGCCAAGTCAAGTATAGTTTATTTGTCCCAACTTGGGCAATTTGGTTGCAGTCTAGGTGGATAAAAAACATAAAAACAATCAATTCCAACACACATACATACAACAGAACACGGCCTTAATATAGCTATATATCTAAAAACAAAACAAAACAAAAAACAATAGTGCACCAGAAGGCAATTCCAGGTGAAGTGTCAACCACATATGTAGGTCCCCAACATCAACATCATCATCACCATCATGGTTCAACCAGGTTCAGTTCCCTGATGGAAGTGTCGATGAATGAATATCTGTACCTGTTATTTTTCACCCTCCCAGCTGGTATCCAGACAGACTCAGAGCTGAGAGGATGGGACCGTCTCAACAGATCCTTCTAGCTTTCCTCACTACTTGCCTTTTAAATAAACAATTCACATCAACAAACTGAGTCCCCACAATCTTGCTAGCAACCTTCACAATGCCCTGTAGGGCATTTTATTTTTATGTTTAGTTCCAAGGTTGCCATACCAGCAAATGATAGAAAAGGAAATAACAGATTGGATAAAGGATCTGTAGAACAGAGTCATTAAGGTCTTATCAACTTGAAATGCAGCTAGTGTCCATGAAAACACCTGCATATCACTACTTCATGACGTGAAGACATAAAAATGAAGCAACATTGAGCCTTCCGCCATCAGTTTCCCTTTAAAGTCCTGGCTTGAAACTCCATGCCAGATTTTTTTTGACGATATTCGGCCAAGTAAAACTGGAGATAATGTCAAATATATTTAGTATAAAATATAGAACTAGATATTATCCTAATTTTACCTGTTATATGTTATATTTGCAACCTGTATTCATATTTGCAATATTTAAAATTCTGTGTTTTGAAACATACTTTTCAAGATCAGATTTGATGTTTTCCTTTGTTTCTTTTGGGTTCAACAAGTTTTTTATCAAGTAAGTCAAAGTTAAAAATTAATTATCAGGACATATATAGGTGAGGTAACGCTGAAAAAACTGATACCAACATGACATGGTGAAGATTTTTCCAGAACAGATTTTTTAACAGACATAATAGCCGAAGATTTTAGAGGGTTAAACAAAAAAGGCTGCTGGCCTTGTATTACATAGCGCTTCTGTGTTGAAATAAAATTTTAATTTGTTGTCAAACATGGTGCCAAGATGCTTCTAAGTGGTCACCACATCCACTACTTGGCCATTTGTGACTGTTCTGCTGGAGCATGCTGTCTAAAATCAATACACATATCTTTAGTTTTGGTAACATTAGGTTGAAGGAAAGCATCTTTGCAACAACAAATAAAATCATTTACAATAGGGCTGTCCTCTTTATCCTCGAGAAGGCTAACAATTACAGAATCATCCGCAAATGTATTGATGTGTCTGTTTATATGATGGCTACGACAATAATGTGTATACAAGATGTACAAGAGAGGGGAAAGAAAGACTTTATTGTCACACAATGAACTCTGGCTTGTGGCCTTCATCAGCGTCTCCAGGCAGCACATTCATGTGTGTTGTGTTGTACATTTAACTCAATCAATCAATCAATAGATCATACAGTTCAGTGCAGTTCATAGTGCTTCACAGATGACCGACAAGTTGATGAGATAGAAAAATGGAAAATTAGTTTGTGTCGGAAAAAATTAAGATACTGATGCATGCAAGTCAATAAAAATGATAAAAATAAAAAAAATAAAATGCAAATTACACATTAATGCATTCGTAATATTAATCCAAAAACAGCATATATACACTGCAAAAAAGGAGTGTCTGAAAACAAGATAAAAACACTAAATCTGAGGGAAATGATCTTGCTGCATGGAAAGATAATTTACCTTGAGAAGATTTCTTAAATTAAGATTATTAAATCTAGAAATAAGCATGTTGAACGCTTAAAATAAGAAATGAACTCTTGAAACAAGATCAATTATCTAACACTTCTAAATCTAAAGTTTTTTTTTATCTTGGTAAGAACCAAATAATTGTCAGTTCACTCTGCTTGGACCAGTTCATCGCTGCTTGCAGCTTTAATTCATCTTGTTATTAGAAACCCCTTTTTGGCAGTGTAATAGTAAAACATTAACAGGAAATATTTAACTGATACTTTTACTTCAGTAAGACTTCTTCCACCACAGCTCTGTTGTATTTGCATATCCGTCTCACAATAAAGTTTTTCTTTAGACAACAAGTGTTGCTGGAGTTTTGACCTCGTCTGTGTTCTGGTTTGGACGTTCTCTTTGAGAACAAGACAGAGATAAAAAGAACACAGTCACACACTTTATCGCTCTCACTCACACTATCACTCTCACTACTGTGAGTGTTTGAAGCCGACTGGAATGTGTAAACCAGATAAGCAGAGAATTACTGTGAATGATGTGGTTATATCACACGGTGGAGACCCATGGGTACACACACACACACACACACACACACACACACACACACACACAGATATGACATCACCTAAGTAAATCAAGATGTAATCAGTGCAGTGCGGGGTGGGTCCACATGAAATATGGGGTTACTTTTGTGTCTTTCTTACGCAATAGGAAAATACATTTGAGAGAAAACCTATTAACACAACCATCAAAGACGCTACGATAACCAAATTCAGCTCAACAGACAACAAATTAGAAAAATTCTGTATCTGCTGCGTCCTGTTCTTACCATATAAGTGCAATAATATTATAGTGCAATATATTTATATTCATATTCATTCATATATTCATATATCTAAAATACTACCTCTACATGCTACCACTCATCCTCATTCGTCTCCTTTACATACTGAGATATTTATTCTATATTCTGTATTTTGCCATTCAGCTATTTATTCTTGCTGTGATATTTTATACCTTTTATATCTCTATACCTTATTGTCCTTAAGTGTTTATGTGTTGTTGTTCTTAATTTGTTTATGCACTATGGGAGTTGCACTTTTATTTCGTTGTGCTATGTACAGTGACAATAAAGGTTATTCTATTCCATTCTATTCTATTCTAAAAGTTTTTGAACCACAATACAAAATTTTTAATCCCTTGCAATAAAACTTTTTTATTGCGGTGTTTTGCTCTCAACCCTTTTCTGTTTTGTTACATAATAAAGACACAGAAGTAACCCCATCCTCTGAGGATCCATCAGACCGTGAGCTCTCTCTCTCTCTGGGCCCCATGGCGAGGCCCCGGCCCCCCAGGTGTGGCCCCATCCTGAGACCCCCAGAGAGGCTGGCGTCTGTCCAGCTCGGAGAGAAGACAACGTGGGGGGTGGAGGTTTGCATCTGTGTGTGTCCCTGACTTAGTTTAACCCTCTGGAGTCCACAAAAGCACCGGAGCAGGACTTCTTCATGAGGTAGAAACATTCAGCAGCATGGAACCCTGCTGTCAGCTGAACTCTAAAGTTTTGGTTTTTCTACAAGTTTCCATGTCCAATTTAGTGCATCAACTCTTTTTCAGCAATGGTTAAAATCACCTAAACCAAGTGTAACATGATTTTACTTTTTTTGCAGAGATTTTGCGGTGTGTGTTTCAACATTTTTAATGCAATCTCTTCTGTTAACTGTTTCTTTTTGTGTGACTTTGGTTTTTATCTGTGTTTTTATCTGTGTTCTGTGTGTTTTTATGGGGGGGGGGGGGGGTTGTGTGTTTCTGTTTGTTGTGTTGTTGTGTTTTTTGTATGTTTTTTATATGTTGTATTTTTTGTAATTTTGTGTGTGTTTTTTTTTGTTTTGTTTTTTTGTGTGTTTTTTGTATTTCAAAATGTTGATCCAGTAAGTCAAAATGACAAAATAATAATCAACCAACAAAATAGCCCCAAACTCCAAAGGGTTAAACATAGGAAGTTGACAAATTTGAACCAAAATCTCTTGGACTTCAGAACTTTAACCCTAACAAAGTAGAACAAACAGCAAAGAAAAAAGGAGAAAAATATAAACTTCTTCTCTTAGTTCGTCTATTTAGAGAAAAAGTAGAAGGAGCAGGATTCCAGGAGGAAGGAAAGAGATTGTCCCTCTTGGTAACATGCTGCTGCTGGCAGACAGAACCGCAGCCAGAGCCAATGTGTCCGCTCTCATTCTCAGTCATTATGCAACAGGCTCATTCAGCCAGGTGGAATTAATTTGTCCCCATGAGACATGCAGTCTCATAGATTTCACAATAAGAGTGAAGATTAAGAAAAGTCCCGTTGTTGAATCACTTCCAGTCTCCTTCCCAGAAAGTTTACTTACCTGCTGCTTAGAACTTGAAAGCAAAAGCTCACTTCAGGCCGTGGCATGTTTGGATTATATTACTGCTGAGGCACTAGTCTTACCTCTCAGTTCCCCTGAAGACTCCTACTCATTACACTATGTCCACTACACTGCAAAAACATGAAGCTTCCAATAGTATCTTAATTATATTGTTTTGACTGACTTTATGTGCTAATGTAATTATTAGTATTATTCTGATGTGTTTATTTAAACCTCTAAAGTCCAGGAGATTTTGGTTCAAATTTGACAACTTCCTATGCATTAGTTTCTGTCTCTGTTCAGCATCTTTCAGTCTGTCCTTACATCACATTTTTCTTTTTTTCTTTTTTTTTACCATTTATACACACAAAAACATCAGAAAAAATAATAAATAATAAAACTACAAAACACTGTATTTGCATGTAAATTAAAAATAGTAATAGTTTTCATCGTAGAAAGAAAATTCACATTTTAAAAATGGTCTAGAAACATAAATGGCACACTGTGAAAGCTCCTATGATTGAACTTTAACTGGCTTTGTCAGCTTGTCTACATATCATATAGTTATTACTGTAAATAAAACATGTGTATTCTCAATAAATAGATGGACTCTAGAGGGTTAATTATCTTATTGTTGAAAGACTCCTTTTTAGGATTGACATTGTGAGCTTTTTCATGCTTTTCAAGCTATTCACCTGTTGAATATGGTGAGTTTTTACCTAAAATATTGGTTCCAGTTGAGAGTTTTAGTTTCATGTAGTTTGAATGATATTTCAAAAGCATTTTTTTTACCACCAAAACATGCTCGTTTCAAGTATTATTGACTTATTTTAATGTTAGTACAGTCGGGCTATTCAAGCCACAATTGCTCAAAATAAGTATATTTGGATTTATTTAAAGACATCATTGGTTTTCCCAGTGCTTATATATCTTTTACTTATTTTTATTCTTATGAAGAAAAATGTACTTACTGCACTTGCAGATAATTTGACTTGTTTCGAGCATTATTCACTTAATCCTAGTTATTTATTTCTTATTTTTTTGTAAGTTGGTTTTTGTAGTGTACTCACTGCTACTCGTCAAACTTCTTTTTATGTAGCTCTGCATGTTCTTTAGCCAACCTTGCATTGTTACATTTGAGACATTCCAGATGTGCTTCACTTTATACATATATATGTGGCCTTTTTCATGCATTAGAAAGTAACAGAGAGAAGGTAAGGGGGAGAGAGGAGGGAAGACCTCGGGCCGGACTAGAACCTGCATGGGTCCACTTCAACAAGGACTCAGACATAATGGTAATCGCTCTACACTGTAAATACTCACTGTGAAATCTGCAGTTATTTACTGTATTATTCACAGTTCATCACTGTGTTTGATTTTTACAGTATAGTGCTGTATAACTTACAATAAAAATCACAGTAGTTAAAACATTACTGTATAAAAAACACAGTAGACAGTATGAAAAGTAAAGTAGACTGCTGTATTTTTCCATTTTTATCATCATTTTGATCAGAATCAGTCCGATACAAATGCTGTTTAAATAATTAACTTAAACTTTTTCATACAAAACACAGTATGGAAATTAGTTGTAAAACAGTAAATGTATTAATATTATTTTCTTTAGTGTATAGAGTAATTACTTGCAATTACTAGTTATTTCTATAAAAAGTATTAATGAAATTATTATCAAATTAACAGCATTGTTTACTGCGCCATATTACCATATGCAGTACCATTAAAAAATCACAATGTTTAACAGTTTTTTTATTCTTACAGTAAACAAATCAGTACTGTAAACACAACTATAAAAATCAGTGTTTAATTGTTTTTTATTTTACAGTAAGGAAACCAGTACTGTAAATAAAACTAAAATCACAGTGTTTATTTTTTTTGTTTTACAGTATAAAACAGTACTGTAAATAACAATACAGTAGTTCTACTGTAAATAATAATTACAGTAAGTTACTTGTTAATTGCTGCCAATAAGTTACTGTAAAAATCACAGTAAATTCTTTACAGTGAGCCATTAGACTTTACACATTTTCCCATAATTCAGAATAGTTTATCCACCCCCTTATTTGTTGTTTTTGTTGTCTTGTTATCCCCTGTGTCAGTATGTCTTTCTTTATCTGGATTAGTATCCTAGTACTTCTAGATAAACCCTGAAAATAAATAAATCTGGCTTTAAATTCACTTTCAAAATGCTTTGACCTCAGTACACTGCAAAAAGCCCTTAAAAACAAGGAGAAAAGTACAAAAATGAGGTGTATTTTGCTTAAAAATAGCAGAATTATCTGCCAATGGAAGAAGAAAATTTGTCTTGTCAAGACTTTCCAAATCAAGTAAAAATATCTAATCTCAATGAACCCAAAAATACCTTAGAATTAGTGTATTCTAACTAATAACAAGTGACTTTTCTTGATTCTAATGAAATACACGTGACCTATTTTCTCAATATGTTGCAAAATATTCTTGAATTAATAATCAGTAAATGCTAGAGCCATCATCTTGACATAATGATATGCATAGGCATTATATTTATAGAAACCAGCAAAGTCAGACTAAAAACTAGTCAACTTTTCTTGATACAGCTACAAAGATTTTTATCTGTATGTAGAATATTTTTCTTAAAATTCTTGATATAAGGCAAAAAACGTGGAATCTTTATATCAAACAAGTGAAACAGTCTAAAATAAAAATGGCTGCCTAAATAGAACTAACTTATCAGACAAAAAATAAGCAGATATCCCCTTGATCTAAGATGTTTCATCTGACTTAGATTTCAGTTTTTGCAGTGTAGTCATGAGCCTCGTTGCCTTCCATCCAGCTCACAGCGGTTCTGGGCAGCGTGGGGTTGTAGTTAAATTCCCAAGTAATAAAAGTCATGAACGACGCACAACTGAGACACTGGGTGACCTCATAGCCAGGAATTCTGGGAATCTGTGAGTAAATGAGCCTTCATGTGTTTCCATTTAGTTAGTTGTGATTGAAGCAAACTGCGGCGCCTCGGGGGTGAAGGAAGAGAGAGAGAGAGAAAAAGAAAGCAGAAAGAGGGATGAGAAGAAAACAAGAGAAGCCAAGAAAGGAGGAGAGAAAAATAGTTTTAACAAGCCTTTTCTCCAGTTTACAGCTTGTTCTTGGGCACAGAGACACAAATATCAACAACAAGAGAGAGAAACGTGGAAAAAGAAAAGAGAAAAGAGGCCCTCTGACCACAGAGATGACCTCAGAGAGGAAGTGGTTTCCAGCTGTTTTTCTGCATCAGAGCAACTTTGTAACTTGAATTCAGAAACATGGAAGCATCCTTCTGTTGACATTTGGCCTACAGTGATCTTTCTTTCCAACATTATGAAACATTCATTTTTGATGTATGAAAAGCTGTATTTGAAAGTAAAGTGTTTGGGGTAAATAAAGAACATAAATAAATGTACACTGTAAAAAATGTCTGTAGATTTCATGGTGAAAAACTGACAGTAAAAGACCGTAAAATGATAAATGAGTTAATTCAGTTTCAGTAACAATGAAACACTGTAAATGTAAATATCAGCGGAAACTGTATTTTTTTAACAGTTGTTTAAAAAAAAATAAAAAATTAATCCACTGTAAAATACACTGGCAACATACTGTAATATGTATATATAAGCCATCACTGTAGTTTTTGCATTTGTTTTTTGTAAAATGTACTAAACACCATATCTAACAAAAATATACTGTGATATTTAATGGTAAAATCTTTCATTTATGCAGCATTTATAAAGTATTTTCTGATCAATTATATGGCAGAACAGTGTTCCTTTTGATGGAAAAACTTTTTTAACTGTAAAATATGGAATAAAATTACAATCTTAAACGTAAAAATCAACAGTGCTAATATCATTTTACCGTAATATTAGAAAAAGTTGCACCGTATTTATTACAGTAAAGTTCTTTTACTGTCTCTTTTTTACCGTCTTTTTTTTACAGTGTACGAGATGGTAAGTTTAGTTGGTGCAATTTGTGTTTGTGTAATGTTTAAATTTACTACATTTAATATTTTCATACTATAACCTTGGTAGCAACCTGTCAATCATATGCTAGCCCCGCCCAAAGCATACACTGCTTTATTTATCTGTTTACAATAATCAAGAAGACTTGAAACTAGCTATTTAGATCATAACATTTTTGAAAAAATATTTACTGGGGGTAATACATTTACTAGAAAGTAGGTTAATATTCTCATAGAATTCTATACAATCGGCTCCAGTGGGGTTGCCCCCTGCTGGTCATTACAAATAATGCAGATTTAAGGCACTTTTTGCATTGGCTTTAATTTCAAACCACAGTTATCACAATTTTTCAACTAAGATCACACTCAGGCTGCAAAAGTCAACCCAGAAATTAAAATAATATCAGTTTGAAAAGAACTACAACAAGAATTTAGGAACTCGACTGAAGTTTATTTCTTGAACCATTATTGTCTGGAAGTTATTTTGACCCACATAATAAATTCAAATCTAAAGTGTGGATTGTTGATTATAAATAAACACTGGCAAATTATTACACAAAAGTAAAGTTCAACAATCACCATCAACAACCACGGAAAGTGATGATTTTATGTGTATAGATGCATATTTTATTTTTGTGCAGGCAGTGCATTTTATTTATTTTTATTTTATTCTATTTTTTATTCTATTTTATCTTATTGTATTTTATCGTTTTATTGTCTATCTATCTTTTTTATTGTGTTATCTATTTGTGTTTTTGTGCAGCACTTTGAAAACCCTGTGTTTGCTATAAACAAGCTACATAAATAAAGTGGATTGGATTAAACCACCAGCAGTAGTTTACAGTTTTTTAATACTATTTCTTGGAAGCATGTATAAAATGAGTCAATCATCTAACTTTAAATTTTAAAGTGGCTTGTGTGCTACTGAGCTGAGATTCAGTGTCGCTCTTATTTTTTCCAAAAGTGTTTTCCGGAGAGTGAGCGGGCGGTGGAAAGCAAAACAATGAATGATGTAAGAAGGCCGAGGGCAAAATAACACAGGACACCATAAATGTGTCATTCCAGCCTCAAAATACTGAGTTATTAACATCAACACTTCACAGGGAATCACACACACACACACACACACACACAGCTCCCCTCCTCAGCTGCAGAGCACTATTACATAAATGGTATCACAGAAGTTAAAGCATGAACACAAACGACACCTGCACACAGAGACATTCATGATATCAACATTAGCTGTGTTTCCTTTAGGGGGAAGAGTGTCCACAAGGAAAGTCTCAGGCCACACCCTCTCAAATGTCCGCCGTGTCTCCACTACAAAAAGGCCTCAGAGGGATTACGAGACTCTGGAGGTGACATATGGTTTTAGATCGTCGCATGATCGCTTCGCAACAGTTTTGACTGTGACGTCACATTCACGACGGATTAAACACGGAGACTCAACCCGCCGTCACTAACTGTGCACAACGTCATCAGCTGATCATAAACAAAGCAGCATGGCTAATTATGCACAGCGTCTCCACTGATCATAAACATCGTGATGGTGAATTAACCGGCATCGATAACTGTGCAAGCAGTGTTGCTTGTTGTCAACAAACAGAGATCACTAAGTGAACACCTCCTGCAGCAGCAGCACATACACACTGTACTGCTACAGAGCTAACTGTTAGCCTGTTAGCAATTTGCAGACTGGACGCTAAGGGGTAAACATCCCCCCTGGCTCTGCAGCTGGGAGAGACTGCTGCAGGAGGACTGTGTCGCTTCGACTCGTTCTTACTCTTCTTAAGGAAGAACGAGTCTCCAAAAGTCTCCAATAACACCAGAAAAAGTCGCTGGGTTTGTCTCCAGTCACTTTCTTGAAAAATAGTCGCTAAGGGGGTCTGAAAAGTCACTAAATATAGCAATAAAGTAGCTAAGTTGCCAACACTGCTTCTCCGGCTTTTACAAATGTCGCGTGTTGTTGTCGGGTAGAGTACTACGTCACATCCTGCTTAGCGTTCTATCCAATCAGCAACCAGGATTTTTTCAGGGGAGAAAAACGGCCCTGCTCTTCTACAGGGACAAAAAAAGTCCAGACAAAATAGAAATATACAAATTAGGGGTGTTTCGTTGAGTGAGACCCGCCTCATTCTGGGTATTTGGCTGAAACCAGTCCTGAAAACAGTCCTGATATCGACATGTTGAACCCATCCCTCCTCCTCCTCATTCAGGGATGATCCTCCTCTGTAGCCTTCTTCCGTTCCCACAATCCGCCCCTCTTCTCCTCTGGCCTCCCTGCTTTTCTCTCTCACTCTCACTCTCTCTCCCTCCTCGCCCCCCCCCCCCCAAGGCTCATGGGTCGTCCGGAGGGTCAGAGCCCCCGCTCGCCTGGAACAAACACACTGAAATAGACAAAGGCAGAGAAAGAGAGGAAGGGCCGTGGCCGGATGATCACCTCTCTACTTATCGCTGAGCCTGAATACAGCAGCGTGGATATATCTGTTTTTAAATCTTTAGAGTGAGGACAGGTTTGGAAAGTGGGAACATTTTGTCTTCACAAGACTGAGGGTTAAAGGGAAATACTCTTATTTTTTTCGTGCAGATGAGGAGATTTATACCACTCTGACGCCTGTAAAGTAGATTAAATATGAACCAAACTTAGCTTAGCATCAAGACTGGAAACAGGGGGACAAAATCCACCTGGAGCACCTTTACAGGTCATTAATTAACACTTCCTATATTTGTATTTGTTTAGAAAGTAAGGGGAAATTATTTATAGCTGCAACTATGCTCATTCATGAATCCATGCATTCTTGCATTATGTCAATAATGTGTTTATGTGAATCTGTTTAGCAGTTACAGCATTTTTATTATAGGCCACTCCCATTTCTACACATACTCTTTGCCAGTCAGCATAAACAATTACTCACTTGGCTCCACAAAATCTTGTGCAAGTCTGTGAATTCATTTGGAAGTTATGCACCTTTGTGCGTTTGGCCACTCCCATTACTGCACCACCTTTAGCCAATTGGCATGAACACAAACACACACTTTCACTTGACCTCCATGCCAGTTCTAGCCTCCTCAGGCAAAGACTGTGGCCACCGACAGGAAGTAACTGGTCCCATCAAGAATATGGCACATAATCCTTCAAAGGTGCTGCTAGGTGGATTTTGAGACAGAAACAGCACTTTGTGCTAAGCTTTAGCCAACTGATGGCAGTGCTTTCATACACTGCAAAAACCAATAAATAACTACAATTAAGCAAAGACATGCTCGAAACAAGTCAAACAAGTAAATTTTTCTTTGTAAGAATTCTTAAGTAGTAAAAGTAAAAAATCTCTAGAAACTGGAAACTGGTCATTTCGTTGTCCTAGTACTTGTTACCCTGTTTAATGACAATAAAGTTGAATCTCATCTCATAAACCAATGATAGCTTAAAAAGAAATCCAAATATACTTATTTTGAGCAAACATTAAAATAAACAAGCAATACTTGAAACTAGCACGTTTTGGTGGTTTTGAAAATGCTTTTGAAATAACATTCAACCTACGTACATGCAACTAAAACTCTCAACTGGAGCCAATATTTTAGACAAAAAAATCACCATATTCAGAGGTTCAATAGGTTGAAAAGCATGAAAAAGCTCACAATGTTAATCCTAAAAAGAAGTCTTTAAACAATTAGATAATTAAATAAGCACATAAAGTTATGGTCAGTAGGTAAATTATACTCAAAACAATATAATTTAAGATACTATTGCTAGATATAAGAAGACAATACTTGGTAAGCTTCATGTTTTTTGCAGTGTATTGACTTTACTGTACAAACGGCATTAATCTTGTCATCTAACTCAGAAAATGAATGTGTATTCCAGCCCAGTCTCACTCCAAACTTCAAAACGGTGCCTTGTGTGTGGATATTACAAAGCTGCTATCTGATGGGAATGCACTGGTGTTCTGTTGAACCTTTCCTTTAAGATTTGGTTCAAGGGTTGGGGTCACATGCTGTAGTTACATGTTAATGTTAGGGGGAGGGGTGCAGTTTCCAGTGCAACATGTGTGAGTGATTGACAGAAAGAATAGACCTGGGAACCTTAATGGTGAAACTGTAAGACAAACAAACAGTCACTCATGCCTCGTTTCAGCTGGAAGGCTTCCAATAAGGATAAGGTATATTTATGTGTGTGTGTGTGTGTGTGTGTGTGTGTGTGTGTGTGTGTGTGTGTGTTTGCAAAAGTTTTTAGGCAACAATGGGAAACTTGTTAGATGGAAGATCTCAGTAAAACATCAGGACTGAGGAGTGGATGGTGTTTATATGTGTGTACTATAAAGTGTGTGTGTGTGCGCGCGCGCGTGTGTGTGTGTGTGTGTGTGTGTGTGTGTGTGTGTGTGTGTGTGTGTGTGTGTGTGTGACATTGAGAATAAGAAGTGTGCATCTCAATTCTTAAACAACACCCACGAGAGGTGAGTCCAACGTCCGGTGCCAATGTTCACTCCAGTACTGACGAGTGTGTTTGTGTGTGTGTGTGTGTGTGTGTGTGTTTGGGAACATGCCAGTTTTAAATTTGTCCCGTGGATTGGTTTAGGCTGCTTCACAACAGGAAGTGAAGATGTTGATGTTGGGAGTCTCTGGGAACGGAGGAGGACTGACAGACTGACGCGCCACCACAAGCTGCATCAACGTCATTTGAAATTCTTCCCCTCAGTTTAACTCAACTCAGCTCTCCAGTGGGTAAAGATATTCTATGGTAGGTAAAAGTAACAGTACAAACATGTAGAAATACTCTGTTGCAAGGGGGGAAAAAACTACATTCATAAATGTACTTTAAAGTTGATCTTCTTTCAAATTCAAATGTCTAAAAATTACTTTAAGCTGCCTGTCAGAGACGTCATATCCCTCCTGTGCATGCATCAGCATTATGTTGGTTTGTTTGTTTGTATTTAGATCCCCATTAGCTTTTGCAAAGCGGCAGCTATTCTTCCTGGGGTCTATCATATTTCAGTGTGACAAATACAATGTAGAAATATGACAAATACAATGTAGAAATAAAGAAGCTTTACAAATGTAGTTTTTATCCAGTTTGAGTCATCAGATGTCTGGACTTTAAGTTATCAGAGAAACAAGCTGAGCAAACATTAGCAGTAGATTTGCTCAAAGCACCTGTGTCAACCAAATAGCATTGGAGAAACCCTGATTTTTTAACGTAGAACTGATTTATTCAGTGTTTTACTGGTTTTAAAAATCTGATCCTTTTGTTTTAGAGAGGAGGAGACCTCTGGGGTTAATTCGGTTCCCAGTAAAAACCTCCTGAGCGATGAACGCTCGAGGAATCCGTGAAACCACAGAAGCCAAGAGTAACGGTTGTGAAGACACCCACACTGCAATAAAGGTGTGTCTAAAAAAGTACTCAAGATGCAGAATGGGGGATTTTTTGCTGCCTTCCAGTCAAAATGCAGGATGAAATTTACAACCTACATCCTCAAAGTGTTCCATGTACCGTGACGCCAAACATAAAGGGGAAATAAATGGCTGATCGTGACAAACGAGTTTTTTGTGCAAGTGTACATACAACTGAACTCTCAACAGTGCAGCCTCAGACCCCATTATATACTTTGTTTTATGTCACTTTTGTACTTACAGTACAAGTTTTATTATATGATAGCATGTATTTGTAATGGTGGTGTTCCTCTGAACTTTTTTCTGCAAGAAGTGAAACATTTTTTAGCTCTAAATTCTCTGGAACAAGCATATGTCCTCCATTTGGGACTACAAATTCTCATTTGTGTTCTTGTCTTCCTCTCACTTTGTTACACTGCAAAAAAGGTGTGTCTAAAAACAAGATAAAAAACACTAAATCTGAGGGAAATTATCTTGCTGCATGGACGGATAATTTCACTTGACAAGATTTCTTGAATTAAGATTATTAAATCCAGAAATAAGCATGTTGAACACTTAAAATAAGAAATGAACTCTTAAAACAAGATAAATTAAAGCTGCAAGCAGCGATGAACTGGCCTGCGCAGAGTGACCTGATGATTATTAGTTTCTTACCAAGATAAAAAAAACTTAAGATTTGGAAGTGTAAGATAATTTATCTTGTTTTAAGAGTTAATTTCTTATTTTAAGCATTCAACATGCTTATTTCTAGATTTAATCATCTTAATTTAAGAAATCTTGTCAAGGTAAATCATCTGCCCATGCAGCAAGATCATTTCCCTCAGATTTACTGTTTTTATCTTGTTTTTAGAAACCCCCTTTTTGCAGTGAACTGTTGCCTTGTTCCTCAAAAATACCCCCTCTTTCTCAAGACGGGAGAGTCGTACTGAGCATGCTCTGTTGACTGCTGCTGTGTAAATAAACACGTCCAAACAAGCATGAACACCAGCGCCAAATCTAATGAAACCTCTCAAATTACACTTACCAGATGTTTAATAAACTGAAACTCATGTTATAGAGAATGAAAACAAGTTATGCAAGATTGATTATTAGCGACCCATTAAAACCCAGTGGTGCAACAGCAGAAATAGAAAATAAAGAAAGAATGTCAACATGCAAAATCCTCTGAAAATATGCTGCAGGATTACAGCACAAGTTCAGGACGCCAAAAAACACTCAGCAACTGAATGACGACATTTCAAGGATGAATTATTATACAAAGGGAACAGTCAGAGGAACAGCATACAGACAGACTGACGGAGAATATAATGTTCCTTTTGCCTCTGACAGGAAAGCACAGCATTGTTTTAGTTTGTTAGAGAGAAGTGATCCATCAAGGAGGAGAAAAGGGCTCGTCCCACTCTGACCAATATGGAGCATGAACAGGAAAACAGGAGGAGATATGGAAAGAATTTGTTTTGATGAGAGCAAGGACAGTGATCATCAAGCCACGGGTGAACTACAGTAGCCTCAGAGAGTAAAAGAGAAAAGGGAAGGAAGGAAGGGGAAATTAAAGAAAGGAAAGGAAAGGAGGAGTCTTCCCAGGATGAGAGCGGAGATGACTGGAATTCTTTCAACAGGGACAGGAAGCACAGTGTGTGTGTGTGTGTGTGTGTGCGCACCAAGTCCACATGGGAATTGCAAAGTTGGCAATCCCAAGCTTTTAGCACGACACTGCTCAGGATAAACACTGTAATCCAGACATAATGAACACACACACACACATGCACACATGAAGGAGCATAACTGAGCACATGCCATGTCGTATACATAACAGAAGTGGGCGTGGCCACTGTCATAACCCGGCTCCTAGGCTATGACAAATACGGAATAGGACACAAAGGATGTCCAGAAATTAATGAATTTATTAAATTAGCTTAAACAACCGAGGTGACAAGTACAAATATGAAGAAGTCAGTAACATCAGTAATGTAAATGTGGATGTGCGAGCAATATTACATTACATTACATTATTTTTGTCCAAAGCGACTTACAATAAGTGCATTCAACCTGATGGTACTAGCCTCAGACCACAGGAATCAAGTAAGTACAGAACTTTAAGTGCCATTTTAAAAAATATATATGTTAGGTGACCAAGACTTAACCGAGGTGTTGTTGGAATACCTCTACAATATGAAGTATAAATGTTGTAAAGTGAGAGAGAGAGCAGCTTTGAAACTGGGTTTTTATCCTTCAGGAGCCTGAACCAGGTGCTCCAAATCCGCAATCTGCTGATGGTACCTTCAAGGACACATAGGAGAAACAATAACTGGTCAACCACATCAACACTAGACGGGTACCGTCACACTACCGTGATGTCCTCCATTGGTGTACTGACTGTTGTTCTGAAGCAACAAGTTTGCCATCTTGTTTATTTGGACCCAGAAGTGACTGAATTTGGACGGAGGTTGGAGCTGGAGCAGAGAACGCTAAGTTACCAGCTGATATACTTGCACTAACTAGCTTGGTTCAAAATCAAAATCAAAATTACTTTATTTCTCCCCGAGGGGAATTCAGTTAGTCTGGTAACTCTGCTGCTAATATGATGCTGATGTGTAAAAAAAAATTCACGTTTTCTCAGGTTTGCTGGCAAGACGGACAATCAAACAACTTTTAACCCATTTAAGGCGGGAAAGCATTATCGCATTCTACCATTAAAACCGGGGGCGCTGTTAAAGCTGTGAAAGCGGATATGTCGTTTTGTACTATTTGTAATTTTTTCCACCTATTTTCGGTCTCTTGGTCAATGAAATGCATCAGAATCCATGTGGGAGTGTCGCAATGCAACACGCTGTTTTTCTAAAAACATGATTGAAGGTTTGGACAAATAAACTCAACTTCTCATGAAAGCCACATAAAGGTATAAGCTCTCAAATACTTTTATTTTAGAATTTCATTTCTATCTGCTCCAGATGCTGAAAAATCTATTATTTAGTAGGAAGCGTTGACACTTCTGTTGAATTTCCAGAAAAACTTCAGGTTTTAGGGGCTTATTTTAAAATCGGCCATAGGTTTTACAGGCATTTTTTCCAGGTGTTTTAAGGCCTAAATGGGTTAAAATGCTTGTGTCTGGACACCTGGGGGCAAAACTTTTAATTCTGTGATTGTGACGGTTCGATTGAAATAGGTTTCTATTGGTGTGAAATTATACATAAATGTTGATTTGATTGGAAAAAAGTGAACTTCTTGTAAATGAGGACACAAACACCCGCATGTACAGTCACACTAGCAGACACAAACACTGGATTGTGTGAGGTCCTGCACAGCAGCACAGATGTATAGGAATAACACACACACACACACACACACACACACACACACACACACACACACACACACACACACACAGGCACCACAAGCATGTGGCTACCACAAAGGGCCCTGTCACATGTTGAGCAGATACATACCAACACAGTGATGTCAGTTTGTTCATCTCAACCTCAGACTGCTGATCTATTCATCAGAAACTCTGCAGCTGAAGGCCACATTGAACACTGTCAAGTCTATTTTTTTTTTCTATACGAGTCTCTCATAGTCAGTAAAGACGTCAGTGTCTCAAACAGCAAATAATCATTTGTCTTCCTGATCTTCGGATCTGTGAAACTGAACAAACACACCTGAATGCTTCAAAAATATTCCTAATAAGCAATAAAACTGCAAAAATCTGAAATGCAACATAAAGACTGTACACAATATTCTGTTTACAATCATCCTTACATATCGGACCAATAGCCCTCAAAAGCGCTATATAATTAAATTTTATTTTTAAAAAGTTTATTATTAATATAGCAGGTTTCTATAGGCTCAAACCACAAACTTATGCCCTGCAGCAAGGTCATTATTGACGATAAGATAACTAACTGAAACTGAATTATGTGGTTACAAAAAAAAAACAACTAAAATTATAGTGAAAATGTCCTTCATTTTCGTCTTTGTCAACTTTTTTCATACGTAAACCTTTTTGGTTGATATGAAATCTATTTCATCTATCTGGTTTTATGACTTATTAAAACTTATTGGGGCTGAGATGGATCAGACAAAGGAAATAAAGGAAACATTTATTGTGACTTTTGCAAACTCACACTAAAAACGAATTAAAACTAACTCAATTTGAAAACAAAAAATCACAACGAAATTAAAACTAAAACTGATTAAAAATCCAAAACTATCATAACCTTGCCCTGCAGGATAAACGTTGAACACATTGCATGTAATAACTAGATTATTTGAGTTTAATTGGCAAATTACACATAAAAATGTATGATTTTTAATCTCCTGAAAGCAAAAAATCTGGTCTCTCAAAACAATTAAATTAGAAAAAATGTCCTTTAATTTACATAAAAGATTAGATGACCTGACACAAATGCTGAAAGTTGAGGTCATCTTCAGCCAAAAACATGTTGCATCGATAAAAAACAGCTATAAAGTCATAACACAGTGATTCATGAAGTGTTTTATCTGCTCCAGCACAAACAGTTCCTACTAGTCCGTAAACAGGACGATAAAACAGCTTAATATTGTGCAGATACTGTATAAAAGCAACGTCAGATGTTTTTAAGTCAACCTATGAGTGGATGTGTGTGACATGTGCAATAGGTTTTTCCTTTACATTGTGTCTCTGTTTACAGTCCCTTACTTTGTGATTTGTGTGACGTCCTTTTTCTTCGTTTGTTTGTTTGATGGGTGCATGCCTTGGTTGGTTATTTATTTAATATTTATCTTTTGTGCACTGGCGGGAGAGCTGTGACTCAATTTCGTTGTGCTAACGTATTTTTCTTATATTACCGTGCAATGACAATAAAGACTCTACTCTATTCTATTCTCTATTCGATTTTGTCACAGGTGACGGTGCAGTATCACAGGATTTGGAAAGTCAAGTCTCAACTCGATCTCCTAGTCATGTCAAGTCAAGTATAGTTTATTTGTCCCAACTTGGGCAACTTGGTTGCAGTCTAGGTGTATAAAAGACATAAAAACAACAATACATTCCAACACACATACATACAACAGATCACAACCTCATTATATCTATATATCTAAAAACAAAACAAAACAAAACAAAAAACAATTGTGCAACAGAAGGAAATTCCAGGTGAAGTGTCAACAAAATCTGTTTAATTTACGGTAAAATACCGTAAAAATACAGTGAGTGGGTTTTCTACTGTAAATTTAAATGTAAATATCAGCAAAAACTGTAATTTAGACAGAAAAGTCCCTTTATTGTTAGGGTAATTGTGTCCTTGTGACAATATGGGTATATCTCCATTAATTTTTATCGGAAAACTTTATATTTTTACAGTAAAACTGTGTGTTTTCTACATACTATTCCTTGATTTACGGTATTTAAAAGTGTCTTCTACGGTGATATGCAATTTTTTTAATTTTACGCCCTATTTACTCATGCAATTTGACAGTGTTTTACTGTAATTTCTACAAACATTTTTTACAGTGTAGGTCCCTAACATCTACATCAACAACATCGTCAATATCAAATTAATTGTCATCATCATCATCATCATCACCATCATGGTTCAACCAGGTTCAGTTCCCTGATGGAAGTGTGGATGAATGAATATCTGTATCTGATCTTTTTCACCCTCCAAGCTGGTATCCAGACAGACTCAGAGCTGAGAGGATGGTCCCGTCTGAACAGATACTTCTAGCTTTTCTCACTACTTGCCTTTTAAATAAACAATTCAGATCAACAAACTGAGTCCCCACAATCTTGCTACAACCTTCACAATGCCCTGTAGGGCATTTTTATGCTTCGTTCCAAGGTTGCCATACCAGCAAATAATAGAAAAGGAAATAACAGATTGGATAAAGGATCTGTAGAACAGAGTCTTTAACCCTAAATAGGACACTAATTGAAATACTTGCAAATTCCAAATTTCAACCCTAGAGAGAATGTTGGAGGATATTATATACAGCCAGAATGTGTAAAGAAACATACGGACCCAGGGGAGGGGAGTGATATTTTGAGAAAAAAGTTTACGAGATTAAAGTGGCAAATCTACGAGAAAAAAATTCACAGATATATGAGATTTAAAGTGGTGAATCTGGGAGAAAAAAAGTTGCTTTTTTTCACTTTTTTCTCGTAAATCTGAGACTTTTTTTGCGGAGATTTGCCACTTTAATCTAGTAAATTTGCAACTTTTTTCTCTAAATATTACCCCCCCTGGGTTTGTATTTTTATTTTTATTCATACTTAATATGCCCTAATATGCCGTCATAGTCAAGTTCTCCTCGTAAAAGTCATTGAAAAATAACTCTGTTACTGTTTCTTGCAGAGTTATTTTCAAAATTTTTCATTTTTAAATTGGAGGTCACGGTCAATAAAGTTAATATTATTATATTATTATCATACTGATTGGTAAGATGTCATGGTGTCACTGTCTGTGACGTAGTCTGATCTTTGCTGATTATCTGGAAGAAATCCATGTGGTTCTACGACCAAACAGAGAGACATGGGGACCTCGTTTAGATATCTACTCAAGTTACCAAATATAGTTCTTCGCCCGATAAAGGGTTAAGGTCTTATCAACTTGAAATTTGCTATCAAACATGGTGCAAAGACTTTGCTGTTTACAGTGAAATTCTAACAATAACTTGCTGTATTATGATTGTACAGTATATTGATTTTAAAACAATGCATTGTGGGAGTTATCATGATTGCTCAGGCATTCCAACGATCAAAATTATATAGATTTTTTTTTTTGGGGGGGGGGCGTCCCGGTGGCTCACACTGGTAGAGCGCGTACCACTAAGGCTGAGTCCTTGCTGTGGCGGAGCCGGGTTCGAATCCGGCCTGAGCTCCCTTTGCCGCATGTCCTCCCCTCTGTCACCCCCTTTCTATGTGTCACTTTCAATAAAAGCATGAAATATACCAAAAAATAATCTTTAAAAATAAAAAAATATATTTTTTTTTTTTCAGGAATTTACTGTTTTCAGCTGAGCATGTCAGGAAAATAAAGCTGTTATTTTTGAAAAGAAGAAAAGTTTTATTTTATTTATTTTCTGTCTGGGCTGAAATAATCACAATGTGTTGTTTTTCCTAATATAGAGTTTAAATGGATTGGTTGTAACATAAGTTTGTCAGTAAACGGACCTGTATTTCTATAATACAGTAGAGGTACTGTAAATGTTACAGTAACTTACTGGCGAAACTGCTGCCAGTAATTTACTGTAATTTTACAGTAAAACGTTTTACAGAGTACTTATAAGTGGTCACCACATCCACTACTTGGCCATTTATGACACTGCTCTGCTGTCTAAAATCAATACACATATCTTTAATTTTGGAAACACCACCACATTTTAAGACAGAGCTGGATTCAAAGGCAGGAGTTTACAGTTTAACATTTGGCATTTCACACTTATCTGACAGACAGACAGACAGACAGACAGACAGACAGACAGCGTGGGCGCCGGGGAGAGAAAACTTACAGGAAAACAATGTGTGCTTTACTTTTACTTTCTGTTTGACGCAGATAATTTGGCACAAGCTAGGCTGCTGTAAAATGCTGCTTAATTGTTTTTAAGAAAAGGAGGCCTTTAATAGTAATTGCCAGCCCTCAGGGTGGAATAAATCTCCATTATTTCCTTAACCCCAGTGTCATTTATGAAGCAGTGATTCCCAGGATAATGAGTCAGGCAGACAGAGACAGAACACGTCTTTTGAGTGGAGACTGAATGTCATCCACTCTAGTATTCACACGACGCCCCCACAAGCACAGAGACAGCACTGCAGCCGACAGGCCGTCAGTCTCCAAATCCAGGCTGAAGTCGCCTCTAAGAGGATCACATCTTCTATATATACACTGGGCACAGGTAGCCACAGGGATAAGCAGATTAGTGATAAAAGATGCACACCACTCAGTGTCAGTGTTTCAGGGAACTCTGGGAAAACTCCAGCAGCAACATTTACTGTCCTCACCATCCTTGTTTTCTTTAAAATGTGTCAGTTATATTTAATATTTATAAGAAATTTGTTAAATTACACATTGCAAATCAAAATATATTTTTGGTACACATGCTTGATTTTACCAAAAATTAACTGAACTGTTGGAATAGATGAGAACTCTAATATAAAATATTAAATTATTCTTGGAGAGAGGCCATTATTTCTGTAATTCCGAAGGAGGGAAAGGATGAGCAGGAATGCTCCAGTTACAGACCTATCAGTGTTCTTAATCAAGATTACAGATTGTTTACAGCCATTTTAGCAAGACGCTTAGAAATAATTTTGCCAGAAATAATCCACTTAGATCAGACGGGTTTTATAAAACAAAGACAGACGCAGGACAATATTAGGCGCACCTTACATGTAATGCAACATATAATCAAAAATCAAATAGAGACAGTAGTGGTGGGATTAGACGCGGAAAAAGCATTTGATTCTGTGGGGTGGGATTTCCTATATAGTGTTTTGGAGCGGTTTCGCTTCCACAAGACATTTATTAAGGTTATAAAGGCCCTGTATAATAAACCGACAGCTAGAATCAGGGTCAATGGGAGTCTTTCAAAATTTATTGCATTAGAAAGAGGCTGTCGTCAGGGTTGCTCAGCTAGTCCTCTTCTTTTTGCCATTTTTCTGGAACCCCTGAGCTATTGGATAAAGCAAAATGGAAATATAGTAGGTATAGACATGGGGGGAGGGATACAAAAAATAGCTTTATTTGCTGATGACGTATTAATATATTTATCCAGCCCAAACACGTCCCTCCCTGAACTTATGACAACCCTTACAGACTACGGTTCTCTATCAGGCTACAAAATAAATGTACAAAAAACTCAGGTTATTACTTTCAACTATCGACCAGGTCAAGCGATTAGAGACAAGTACAAGTTCAATTGGGAATCAAAATCAATAAAGTATTTGGGAGTTAACCTACCCCAAGATTTAGGACAATTAAAATCCATCAACTATGATCCATTGCTCAATAGAATTAAATCTGATATTTGCAGATGGAATCTGATTCCTTATTTAAGTATTATGCAAAGAGTGGAGGTGATAAAAATTAATGTACTGCCAAGGCTACTGTACCTATTCCAAAGTCTACCAGTGGAGGTAACAGATAAAGAATTTAGGGAATGGGATAAAATAATCTCTAGATACATCTGGCAGGGGCAGAGACCGAGGATTAGGTACAGAACATTGCAGCTACCTAAAAACAAAGGCGGGGTGGCACTTCCATGCCTGAAGAGCTATTACCAAGCTGCACAAATAAAAATATTGCTAAATGTATACAATCCCTCTTACTCAGCGAGATGGAAAGAAATTGAGGCCAGCACGACAGATGGGGTTCCTATACAGGCTATAATAGGGGACAATAACTTGAAAAAACACATTAAAGAAGGAATAAACCCATGGTTGGAGATTTCATTAAATATTTGGTTTGAATTTATCATGAGAAATAATTTGAGAACACAAAGTAGACTGTTAAGATGGATTGGGTATGATTCTGAATTTGCGCCTAATAGAACAGATAAGAGTTTTTGTAAGTGGGAAAGGGGACCTACGATATTCTGGGAGCTTTTAAGAAAGAAGAAGATTAAAAGCTTTCAAGAGATAAAAGATCAATTTAATCTGACAAATCAAGATCTATACAGGTATTTGCAACTAAGGCATTATTTAGAGCAAACACTAAGGGGATCAATGGAGGGGAAGGGGTTTGCAGTCATTGAGATGTTTACTTCAGCATATGAATCAAAACCGAGGGAAAAATTAATTTCAAAATTATACAAAGGGATAGAAGACCTTAAAGAAAATGATACTGTGTATATAAAACAGAGATGGGAGAGGGAGGCAAATATTGTTATATCTGTGGATGATTGGGAAGAGATAAATGAACAGCAGTGGAGAACAACATGCTCCTTATCGTGGAGAGAACACGGGTGGAAGAACATCGCAAGATTCTTTAGAACACCAGCACAGACAAAATATCATGAGACAAAGTGTTGGAGACTATGTGGAGCTGTTAAAGCTGATCATTTTCATGTGTTCTGGAGCTGTCCCTCCATTCGCAGCTACTGGCAGGAGCTTAAGAAATGTATGGACAAAATACTGAGGGTAGACCTTCCACCTACTTTTGAGGTTTTATATTTGGGGAAATCAGACATTGACTTTACTAGATCAGGAGACAAACACATGTATAAAATAATGTTGATTGCAAGCAAAAAAGCAATTACCAGAAAGTGGATGAAAAAGGAGGAACCTAAGATTGAGGACTGGGTTGAGGTTATACATAATATTTATGTGATGGAAAAATTAACTTTCTCCGTGAGACTGGAGGAGGACAGATTTAAAAGAATATGGAAAAATTGGGTAGAGTACATAAAATCAATTAGATCTGACTTTATCTGAGATGACCATCATTAGAAGGAAAAGTACCCTGGTTCATAGCTACAGAAGTTGAAAAGTTATGTTTTTTATTGTTGTTTTTTTTCTGTTAATTTTATTTCTAAAATTTTGCTACACTGGAACAAAATGCTGTTTGATTAGTCATCATTTTTGGATGACATTGGATGACTACTATTTCAGTTGCACAATTTTATTGGAGTGAATAAAAATGTAGAGTTAATTTATATCTGATCCAAGATGAAGGACGGCAAGTGTAATCTGAAGATGTATTATTGGAGGGGTTTGATTTATGTAAACCAGATGTATGCAAAATGTTTGTTAAAGTGTTCAATAAAAAGAAAGTTAAAAAAAAAAAAAAAAAAAAATATTAAATAGATAACTCAGGCTTCTGTTTAAGAAAATGAAACAACCTTCAAGTGTGTGTGTGTGTGTGTGTGTGTGGTGTATCAATGTGTTTGTGCGTGTGTGTGTGCGAGTGTTCGAGTGTGTGCGTGTATGTTGATGTGTATGTGTGTGTATGTGTCTCTGTGTCTCTGTGTGTGTGTGTGTATGTGTGTGTGTGTGTGTGTGTGTGTGTGTGTGTGTCTCTGTGTGTACGTGTGTTTGTGCGTGCACATGTGTGTGTATGTGTGTGTATGTATGTATGTGTGTGTGTGTGTGTGTGTGTGTGTGTGTGTGAGTGTGTGTGAGTGTGTGTGCGTGCGTGTACGTGGGTGTGTGTGTGTGTGTGTGTGTGTGTGTGTGTGTGCGTGTGTGCGCGCGCGTGCATGTATGTGTGTGTGTGTGTGTGTGTGTGTGTGTGTGTGTGTGTGTGATAGGAAACCTTTGAGGTGCTGGATGAATAGCGTGTCTTCCTGGAGCCAGTCTTCAGTGTTCAGTGTTTCAGGATGGGAGGGAACAGGAAGTGAGTCACTCAGGATCGGAGCTTACCAGGAAACGAGCTGCGTGCTGCTGGAGAGCTGATCCAGATCCAGAGCTGCACAGCCTCAGACTCTGGAGTCCCTCAGATAGAGAGGAACAATATGAGAAGAGCTGACAGCAACACGCTGCCTGCTTGTGACAGATGAAGGGCCTTGACTGGAGAAGCAGACAGCAGGACAATGGAAGAAAAAAAAATAGAAGAAGGGAAAGAAAACTAAAATAGTGACAGGAAAGAAAGGTCAAGTCAGTGACCACAGAGTCAACCCGCATGGATTGTCCTGATTTGCTAAACCCCACCCGTCTGCTTCTCTAAGTGGCTTAAAATAAGTGTTAGTGGTGTATTCAGAAAACACAGTAAAAAAAATTAAAGCCACACAGTCCCAGTCAAAAAATGACTGGAAAACAGAAACAAAAGATGTTTTTATTAACTGGCTTTGATGACAGACGCTGTCAACAGACTGTAAAAATAACAGGAAGATACATTTATAGACACACAGAGATTAATCAAGTTTAATTTAGGCTTCTAACAATTCTCCAGTTCCCCCAAAAATATACTGTATATATATTTATATTTATCCCATATAAATATATAAATAAAAGAAGGAACTAAATAAAAGCTTGATGTTTCCAAAGCCACACTAAGGCAGGGCGACTAATCTAATTTATTTTTCAGTTATGATTTTAGCTTCCAGGGATCATAAAAACAAGATAATTGAGATACAATTATTGTGACACATTGTGCTTTACATGAATGCTTGTTTTGTCTCGTGTGGTATAAACCCAGTTTAACAGTTTTCAGTACACAACATACACCGCTCAAAAAAATGAAGGGAACGCTTGAATCACTTCAGAAACAGGTGAACAAATGATTCAAGGTGAGAATCTTTACTGATGTACATTGTATAACTTGTTTAGATCAAAATGACATGACAGTGGTCAATGAAACCCCAAACCATTAACCCATTGAGGGTTGGATTTAGTCTGGCTATACCCATGCTGCCTTGCACGCTCGATTTCGTTTGGAACTGCAAGGCGGCATGGTGTCCATGGGCGATTCTTAGCCCTGCTTTTGGTATCCAATCACAGAACGGGGAGGGACAGCGAGACGATGATGCGTACTATTGGACAGACGGAAGCTTGTAGTTTTCTTACGGATCCAACATGGCTGCAGCAGACGCCAAGCTCTCTTTGGATCTAGCTGTAGACAGAGTTCTAGATAGTTTAGAGCCAAAGTTTATTTTAAAAGAGGAACACACTCCTACACTCCTTTAGAAACAGGATTTGGCAAAAGCCTAATCTACCAACTAGCCCCGTTAGCGGTTAAGCTAATGGGGTTTAGAGACCCCGGTCGTTGTGGTTGTGGACTCTTGGGCGACTATCACTCCTAATAATGCTAACCTCTCTGATATGCTCCTTTTTTTTTTGGAAAAATATCTGTCTGAAGAGTGTGCATATGTGGAGTGTCCTTTTTCCTTCATGTATCTTACACAAACGGCAATAATCGTTTGCCGCCATCATGTAAACATCAGTCGTCTTCGGTCTCTCTACATACGTCATCTGGTATAACTGATACGATTGGCTAAGAGCTACGTACAGACGCTATGATAGACTTTCGTAGCGCCCAATAAACGGCTCTGGATGATTGTAAACCTCCTCTACGCAAAAAATTAATAGGTGGTCTTCAGACTATATCTCATTAGTGATATAGTCTGGCGTTAGCCAGGCTAGGTCGGATTCAAAATCTCACCAAAAACCTAAGTAAAAATGACATCACAGGATGTTCCAACTTGCATGAATTTTATCACGGACACTCATAATATGACTCAGTAGTGTTTATGGCCCCTACGTGCCTCGATGCACTCTTGACAACATCTGAGCAGCTCCTGATGAGACAGCAGATGGAGGATCTTCTCCCAGAGCTGGATCAGGGCATCAGTACACTGCAAAAAACATGAAGCTTACCAAGTATTCTCTTCTTATATCTAGCAATGGTATCTTAATTATATTGTTTTGAGTATAATTTACCTACTGACCATAGCTTTATGTGCTTATTTAATTATCTTATTGTTTAAAGACTTTAAAGACAAAAGAGTTTTTAGGATTGACATTGTGAGCTTTTTCATGCTTTTCAATCTATACAACTGTTGAATATGTTTTTACCTAAAATATTGGTTCCAGCTGAGTTTTAGTTGCATGTAGGTTGAATATTTCAAAAGCGTTTTCTACCATCAAAACATGCTCGTTTCAAGTATTTCTGGCCTATTTTAATGTTACTACAGTTGAACTTTTCAAGCAACAATTGCTCAAAATAAGTATATTTGGATTTATTTCAAGACGTCATTGGTTTTTCCAGTGCCTAGATATTTTTACTTATTTAGAGAATTCTTACTAAGAAAAATGTACTTACTGCACTGGCAGATAATTTGACTCGTTTCGAGCATGTATTTGGTTAATTCTAGTTATTTTTATTTATTTATTGTTTTTTGTCAGTTGGTTTTTGCAGTGTGAGCTGCTGGACAGCCTGTGGTGGTACTTGGCGGTGTCGGGTGCACCGATACATATTGTCCCATAGGTGCTCAATTGCATTTAGGCCATCAATGCCTTCACTTTCCAGGAACCGCCTACACACTCCAGGCACATGAGGCTGACATAGTCCTCCACTACTACTAGGAGGAACCAGCACCAGCTAAAGGTCTGACAGCTGCTCTGAGGATTTCATCCTGATACCCGACAGCGGTCAGGGCACCGTATGCTAAGACATGGAGGTCTGTGCTACCCTCCAAGGATATGACTCCCCAGACCATCACTGACCCACCACCAAACCGATCATGCTAGATGATGTTACACACAGCAAAAAAGGTGTGTCTAAAAACCAGATAAAAACACTAAATCTGAGGGAAATGATCTTGCTACATGGACAGATAATTTCACTTGACAAGATTTCTCAAATTAAGATTAAATCTAGAAATAAGCATGTTGAACACTTAAAATAAGAAATTAACTCTTAAAACAAGACAAATTAAAGCTGCCAGCAGCGATGAACTGGCCCGAGCAGAGTGACCTGAATTATTTGTTTCTTACCAAGATAAAAAAAACTTTAGATTTAGAAGTGTTAGATAATTTATCTTGTTTTAAGAGTTAATTTCTTATTTTAAGTGTTCAACATGCTTATTTCTAGATTTAATAATCTTAATTTAAGAAATCTTGTCAAGTGAAATTATTTGTCCATGCAGCAAGATCATTTCCCTCAGATTTACTGTTTTTTCATCTTGTTTTTAGACACACCTTTTTTGCTGTGTATAAGTTGTCACAGCAGAAAAAGTCCTGTTGTCTGGATAAAAGATGGAGGTCGACTTATTTACTCCGGACTGTAAGTTTTGTTTGGTCTGAGGATGATGCAAGATGACAGACCGAGTTTATTCATTTTGATTTAACAAACAAAATGGCCACATAAATACATTTAAGTCAAATAAATGCAATAAAATGAATGCAGTTCAAATATAGTTTTAACTGGTTGATCATGTATCAACTTTATTTAAATACTTTAACTACCTCACCTACAGTGTACAGTTAGAAAACTCCTCCAAAGACAGGATACTGGTCAAATTTACAGAGCAAGAAAAACAAACAAAAACAAACAAGCCATAAAGGAAAGAACAAATCAACAGTGACTCTCACACTTGCTAACAAACAGGCTGTTTTCGTGGCCTGACAGGAGGGAGCAAAAGTGAAGATTTTGTTAGTTTGAATCTTTACACACAAAAACCAAATAAAAAAATAGGTGTTTCTCTTTTTTTCTTCACACTGTTCCAGGCTGCCTGCGTCCCACTGAGGTGAGTGAAAATCACATATTCTTGACATATAAAATGATTCAGTTCAAAAATGTCACGTGAGGAAGTGTATTTACCCAAGTATAAAAAAATAAATTAAAATGATCAACATTTATACACAAGAAGGTCGAAAAAAGCTCCTCGACGGTGACGCCACGTTTAAAGATTTTCAAACAAGCCTGGCGACAAAATCTGGCATAACGGGAACAAGATGAGAAACTGCACTTGAGTTCTCACTTCAACTGTTTATGGTTTTGGGGGCAGAAACAAAGAAAAGGGGGCTCTGGAGAACAGATTTAAACTCTCAGTGTGAATCCAATCCATCTCCAAGTGTGCACTTCTTCAGCTGCAAACCTGAGAGATAAATCCACGTTTGTCCAAAGTTATTTCAACTCACATTAAGATCGGACTTTTGAACGACATGGTTGTCTTCATGCGGAGCGGTAAGAGGGAACACTTGCACAGAGAAATGCAACATTAATGCATTCATTTAATTTTAGGTCCAAGTTCAGTTTATGATTGTCACACTGTCAGCAGCCACTAAAGCTAAAAGCTTATGAACTGATGCGGTGAGGCTGAAATTATTCCACTCCACCACCCACTCTGAGAAAACTTCTGTCCTGTTCTCTCTCCATCCTTAACAAAAGGTAATTAAAACAGAACAACTAAAAGCTAAAGGCTAGGTAATGAATTGAGTGAGTAAATCAAAGCATTCTTTTCTTATGAATCAATGGAGGCTGACTAATTACAGGTTGAATCTTTGAAATTATCCTTTCTGAAGAGAAGAAAACTTTAATGCTCCATATTATGAAAATGTGCCAGTGGAGAGGGGATCGTTTCCATCTCTCACAGCTACAGTAGCTGTCAGAACTCTTCATTTTTCACAGAAAGATAAAACTAAACATGTTTATGTGAAAGTCTGAGCAACAGGACGTTGAAGGGGAAAAACTAAGGGGGGTAGTGGTTAGAGAGGCAGTACTAAAAGATCTCAAGTCACTTCTTGTACCAGCAGAGTTACCCGGTTTAGGTAAGAGCTAAATACCTGAAATGAAACAGTATATGAACAGCTGGAGACATTTAAAACATTAATATACCCCTTAAAGGACTTAAACCAACAGTGCAAAGAAGTAGAAAAATAAATACTAAAAAAAAAAATCTGAATATAGATTTAAATTTAGGTGTTTCTGAAGCAAAAGTGACGTGGTGAGTCATGATGAAACATGTGCTTTTGTTTGACAAGCAACAGGGTTAAAGAGATGTGATATAAAGGGTTAATAATCTGAGCCGTTCATTACATCTAAACACCACAAATCAGCTGAGATGTATCCCGTATTTTTATCTGTTGCCAACATCGACTGTCCAAAAATATAAACAAACGCATCCACTGTTTTAAAGGTGAGGGGAAAAAAATGAGGAACTGAAATAAGGTGGATGATGAAAAAAGATAAAAGGTTAATTAATTCCTTATAAATGTTTTTTTGCTGCTGTCTGAATAACTGTTTTCATCGAGCATCGAGAAGAAGAGAATACATTTATTTATACATCAATAAGTTTGCTTAAAATAGAGCTTTAGAGATTTAACTTTAAACCCTTCCCACAACCCAAAGAGTCTTTTATAGAATCTGAATCTGCAACACTGCGGTGAAGTGTGTGTGTGTTTTTACGTGTGTGTGACGTCAGTTTGTTGACAAGAGTCTGTCTTCTTAACCAGTCTCACAGGCAGCTGCCTCAGTGCGCTTTTCTTTCTCCTCCTCACTGATCTGTTCAGTGTCCAAAACGTTAAAACAAGCCAACGCCAGTTTCTAGGGTCCAACGTTCGGGGGGGGGGGGGGGGGGGGGGGGGGGTCACTGGCAGAAGGGCGAGGCTGTGGGGTCGAAGCCTTTAAAAACGTCTTTTAGCGAGGCGTTGTCCTGCTCCGTGGTCGTCTGCTCCGCCTGCTGCACCGGGCTGTTGCCTCCAAACGGGCTGCCGGTCCCGCCAGGCATGGCCGCCTGCTTTACCACCCCGAATAATGTGGACACTGGCAGGTTGTGGACCCCGGCGGGCCCCTGATCCCCAGCAGCTCCGGGCGCCCCCTGACACCCGGTGGCGGCGGCGGCGGGTCCTATCTGAGCCGTGGAGTTGGGCGAAGGTGCAGGTTTGGGCCGAGGCCGGTTATAGCTGTTGTAGCGATCCGTTCCTTTCTCCTCACTTTTTTCCGGCTCCGGCTGGTCGAGCGCAGACTTCCGGACAAACAGCGGCTCCTTGGACTTGGGTTTAGCAGCGGGGGGGTCGCTGGGTTTGGACTCTGTGCTGGCTGAGTTGGGGGAGTTGTTGGAGCCGCTGCCGGCTCCAGGGCTGCCTGGTTTGTTAGTCCGAGGATCATAAAGACTGATGCTGCTCAGCACGCTGGCGCCCCCTGGTGCCCCGACCCCCCCACCGCGGCCCACTCCCCCTGAGCTGAGCAGCCTCGGGTCATAAGGGGCGATGGTCGGGGGGGAGGGGCTAGATGTTGCTGCTGGAGAGGTAGCGGGCGCCGGAGGAGGCGCGGGGTCCGTCGGCTGCTTCAGAGCCGACTTCTGAGGCTGCAGACGGGGGTCTGAGAGGGTTTTACGGGCCACACGAGGGTCTACGGGCTTCTCTACAGGTGGGGGAGGCATGGAGGGAGGGGGGCCCAGCAGCGACATGGGGGGGACAGGGGGAGGTAAGAGAGGAGGGGAGGGAGTCTGGGACGGGCTGGAGTTGACGGTCTTCAGGATACGAGAGAGAAGTTCAAAATCTGGGAGGGAGGAGGAGGAGGGGGCAGCGGGGTCCAAGGAGGAGGGAGGGGGCTGGAGGGGAGGGGGCTGGGAGTGAGGGGTGGAGGTCTGGAGGGACTGCTGGGTGCGGGACAGACGGGGGTCTATGGAGGAGACAGGGGGGATGCCTGGTGGGAGGGGGAGGAGGTCCTGCTTGGGGAGGGGGAGAGGCAGGAGGTCCTCAGGAGACCAGGTGATGGTTTTGGCGAAGGCCGGCATGTGGAGAACGATATCTTTCTTGATGTGGCTGAACTGCTGCAGCTGGGTCCGGGGGTCTCTCAGAGCCATGCCCATGAGCGGGTCGAGGGGCACCGGCACCGGTTTGTCCCGTAGAACCCGCTCCGTCTCCTCCTCCTCCGTGGCTGGGGTGGTGAGAGGTGGGGGCTTGTAGACCAGAGGAGGCTCTGTTTTGGCAGCAGGAGGCGAGTGGGAGGTGGACGCTGGAGAGACAGAAGCAGCTAGCCGGGCTAGCCTCGGGTCTGCAGGAGGGCCAGAGGACGTCAGAGTGGGCATGGCGTGGATGGACTCTGGTTCTGGAGCACGGGACAGGCGGGGGTCCCGAGCCAAGCGGGGGTCCGCTGGCCGAGACGGAGCGCTGGCGGGAGCGGCCTTCAGGAGCCGAGGGTCGCTGGGGGGGCCGTCGGGTTTCTGGGGAGCCTGGGTTTGTTGACGGAGCGTCTTCAAGATGGAGGTCACACTACCGCCGCCATCCTCATCCTCACTGGAGTACCAGTTCCCTGAGTCGCCTAGGAAAGAAAGATATCTGGGTGTTAATCTGTGGAAACATCTAAGTTTGTGAGGACCTCAACACATGCAGCTACAACAGACACACATCTGGTTACCATGGTTACTATAGTTAACGAAAACTAACCAAATGACCAAAACTAGAATTGAAAAAACATTTTCATTAACTGAAATAAACATAAAAACGAGTTTTTAAAAAAACGATAACTAACTGAAACTGTATTTTGGGGTTACAAAACTAACTATAATTATAATGAAAATGTCCTTCGTTTTCGTCTTTGTCAACTTTTTTCATACGTTAACCTTTTTGGTTGATATGAAATCTATTTCATCTATCTGGTTTTATGACTTAATAAACTTATTGGGGCTGAGATGGATCAGACAAAGGAAATAAAGGAAACATTTATTGTGACCTTATTGAATCTGGCACCCAACAAAAAAACTAAAACTAATAAAAACTAAACTAAAACTAAAGCATTTTCCAAAAATAAAAACAAATTAAAACTAGCAAACTCACTCTAAAAACTAATTAAAAATAACTGAATTTGAAAACAAAAAATCACAATGAAATTAAAACTAAAACTGATGAAAAATCCTGAACTATTGTAACCTTGCTGGTTACTGGAGGGAATCTTTAAAAGCTTCATATTGAGGCCGTGCGAGAAAAACTTGAATGGTTTGACTTTGCCGTTCTACCTTCAGTGTCTCTCGTCTTCTCTGCTCCGCCCTCGGCCATCCTGCGAGCTCTTTCCTCTTCTTCCTGCTGCTTCTGTTGGATCCTCATGAACAGGACACGCTGCGCTGGAGGCAGGAAGTCAGGCACAGAGATCCCTCCTTGGCTGGCCGACGCTCCGTTAGCAGAGCCTTCTTGGCCTCCTGACTGATTACTTACTTTCCCTCTCTCGTCCATACCAGCAAAACCCTGATAGTTGTCACCTGAGAGGGAACAAAGAGTGTCAGTATGGAGGCAGCATTCATTGTGTGCTTGAGGGAACTAAAGTCTAACAATTCTGATTCATCAATGCTGCACAAATTGATTCTGTGAGGGCAACTGAGGGTGCACTGCAAAAAAGGTGCGTCTAAAAACCAGATAAAACAGTAAATCTGAGGGAAATCATCTTGCTGCATGGACAGATAATTTACCTTGACAAGATTTTTTAAATTAAGATTGTTAAATCTAGAAATAAGCATGTTGAACACTTAAAATAAGAAATTAACTCTTAAAGTAACATTTAAAAAAAATTTCAAACACTTCTAAATCATGCAGCTTTAATTGATCTCTTTTGTACATTTTTTGTCTTTTTTGGTCATTTTGTGACCAAAAGAAGATGTAAAAAGACACAAAATTACCAAAAAAAGACAATAAAAGACACAAAAGACGTAAAATGACCAAAAAAGACATAAAAGGACAAAGAAACACCAAAAAAAAACCACTATTGGAATTGACTCTCACCTTCTTGCACCACTCCCTCCATCTGCATGCTGTCCTGCTGGTTGAAGAAGTTATTGAAGAAGTTTCCTCCGCCCCCTGGGGGCCCCGGAGGCATCACTCCTCCATGTGGAGGGCCGTCACCAGGCGCAAACCCTCCCATCATGGGTGGTCCACCGGGGCCCATGTTTGGGGGGCCCTGGTTCATCCCAAGGTTGGGGCCCATGTTCTGCATGTCAGGGGGCATCATGCCAGGGGGAGGGAAGCAGGGCGGAGGGCCACCAGGGGCCACAGGGGCTGCAGTCTGACCCTGGTTACCACTGGGAGTCTGGCCCCTGAGAGAGGAAAGAAGACGTTAGGACTTACAGAGTGCAAGAAAAAATCTGATAAAGAGTAACTTAATTCTGGTTAAGGTGGATCTTATTCTCTTCGTTCACAAGATCAATTGTTGATTTCTGTCCCTTCTGCTCGTACGGAGTTGGGTAAAAGGGCATTTGTTTACTCTGCACCTTATGCTGGAATATGCTACAGAAAGACTGGAAACTAACTGACTTAATTTCTTTGAGCACTTTTAAATCCAAACAGAGTTATTGAGGCCAATTCTACAATATGCACTTGTTTCTCATAACACGTTTAAGATCTGTGTCTTATATATGTAACTGTATTTTGTGTTTGCTGCCTCTTGGCCAGGGCTCCCTTGAAAAAGAGGTTCTTAATCTCAATGGGATATTCCCTGGTTAAATAAAAAAATAAAATTAACATTAAATCCACTTTTTGGAGTTAGTATATCACATGTACAGTCACTTAAATTACACTATCTACCCACCCTGATCCCATTTTGCAGTGTTAATTTTTCCTTTCCCATGTTCTATGATTACTCTTTAAAACTCTCTTTAAATAAACTATCATATTGTAATTTAGATGTTGGTTACATTAAAAAATATAACTTTTGAGTGATGAATAGGAATCTAACGTGAACTGATATCTGTCCTTGTTCTTCAGTCTGTGAAGTTTCTCCATTGGTAATGATTTTAAACTCCTGTAGTCTCAAGTATGAGTTCTTTCCCAGAAACATTTTAACTCCAGGACCAAGCTCAGATTTTATGGCCTTGGAAATGACTCCACAAGCAGTGAATAAATGTTCAGAGACGCCTTTAAACCTCCAGGAAGCATTCATTATTCCAAAGAAAGTATCGGTGGTGTATTCCTTTGTTCTACACTTGATAACATATTTAATTTTTGCTCTCTTCGATAAAATCACCAGCTGCATTACCTACATACAGTGCCTTGCAAAAGTATTCACCCCCCTTGGATGTTTCACCCTTTTGTTGCTTTTCTCTGATCTGAGTTACGAGGAGTGTTCTTTTGTCTTCATGTTGCAATTGTAGCAGGAATAGTGATGGACCAGAGACTGGATCTCCCAGACACATGTTTTTTTATACTACGATCACATGAAACACATCAACTGTACTCAAGTACTCTCTGTTTCACTAACTGTGACACTGCTGCATCAACTAGCTGGAACTCTGTTGAATTAGTTCAGTTACTTTAAAGGGGATGAATTCTTATGCAATTATTTATTTTACAATAAATATTTTTAATTAATTTATACTATTTTGTAAAAAACTTTTTTCACTTTGATATTAAAGAGGGTTTTTTTTTTGCAAATTCTTTTTAAAAAAAGGGCCAAATTATATCGACCATGATTTCATGTGTAAAAGCAACAAAAGGGTGAAACATCCAAAGGGTATTAATACTTTTGCAAGGCAATGTATAAAAACATTCTCTTTAATTCTTAATGTTTGTGTTTTTATTCTTACCTGACGGCTAGTTTCTGAGCGAGCTGTCCTGTTGGCTGGACTTTAATCTCAAACAATGAGGGGATCTTCTTCCCGAGGCCTCCTCCTCCTCCACCACAAGGAGGTGGGGGGCCCATGCAGGGAGGAGGGCCACCTGGATTTGGGGGCCCACCTTGAAAGGGGCTTCCATCCGGGCCATGGACAGGGGGCCCGACACAGGGGTTAGGCCCAGGGACAGGCCCCGGTCCTGGGGGACCTTTGTTAGCAATGGGCACCTGGTTAGGTCCAGAAAGACCCCCAAAGTCTCCCCCTGGAGGCCCGCCAAAGTCCACAGGTCCTGTGTTGACGTCTACAGGGACAGGCCTGGGAGGAGTTGGGAGGAGGCCGACTCCAGGAGGGGGCTTGGGGAGAGGGTTGATCCCCTGCTTCTTCAGCTCCTCCACCTCCTTCTCATCCTCTGCTCCGGCCTCCGCATCTTCCTCCAGCATCTTAAATAAATAAATAGATGTTTAACCCAAATATCTTCTCATGGTATTTATACAGTCTAACCCGGTTTCTGTTAGAGAGCAATTTCACTATTCTATTTAGCCTACCTATCTTTAGGAGTTTTAAAGTGGCTACAAGGTTCGATTTTCCAATAATATTCAAATAGTTTCCAGTGAATATCAATGTTCAATGTGTATGTGCTGGATGGTGTGGAACCTTATGAAAAGTAAGTGTTTTATGGAGTTGCAGACGAATACATACTTCCTACGGGCACTGCACTATTCTGATAAACACGAATGTTGTAAAAGGGACCAAAAAAGACACAATTGACCAAAAGAAAGACACAAAATGACCATAAAAAGATACAAAATGACAAAAAATGACACAAAATGACCAACAAAAGACACAAAATGACCAAAAAAAGACACAAAATGACTAAAAAAGACACAAAGTGCCTAAAATCTAGTCTATTTAGCCTACCTATCTTTAAGAGTTTTAAAGGGCTACAAGGTTCGATTTTCTAATAATATTCAAATAGTTTCAAGCGAATATCAATGTTCAATGTGTATGTGCTGGATGGTGTGGTACCTTATGAAAAGTAAGTGTTTTATGGAGTTGCAGACGAATACATAATTCCTACGGGCACTGCACTATTCTGATAAACACAAATGTTGTAAAAGGGACCAAAAAAAGACACAAATGACCAAAAGAAAGACACAAAATGACCAACACAAGACACAAAATGACCATAAAAAGATACAAAATGACAAAAAAATGACACAAAATGACTAACAAAAGACACAAAATGACCAACAAAAGACACAAAAAGACCATAAAAAGATACCAAATGACAAAAAATTACACAAAATGACCAAAAAAAGACACAAAATGACTAAAAAAAAAAAAAAAAAAAATCTAGTCTACCGTAATTTTGGGACTATAAGCCTGCCTTTTTCCCCATTTTTTGATTCTGCGGCTTATATAACGGTGCGGCTAATCTATGGATTTTTACAGCTAACGGCCACTAGGTTACCTCCTAAATCTATGGATTTTACAGGTTACAGTCCACCAACTTTAACTCTATGGGCTCTATGACCGGTCCGCGAGGAGCGGCGGGCTCCAGCAGGAAAAGCTGGAGGCAGGTTTACGTACCAGATCGGCTCGGGGTCCTTCATATACTTTTAAGCTATTTTTCACTTGTCTGTGTGTATTTGTGTCGAAAGCTACTTAGTTTGTCGGAGTCGCCGTGCCGTATCGTTTTGTGTGACGTAATCAGCGGCAGACGAAGGACCCCGAGCCAATCTGGCAGGGCGCCGGAAAAGAGTGAAACAGGTAGCGTGCAAAAGTAAAAGTGAAACCAAGAGAGGTACGAGAGACAGAACGAGAGCAAGACCGACATTACGAGAGCGAGATAGTTTGTGCAAAGGAAGTTTTCATGCACAAACCCTCATTATGGAAAACAAACGTAGAAATGCATATGATGCAGCTTTTAAGTTAAAGACAGTCAATCTGGCTGTAAAAGAAGCTTCCTCAAGCAGCCATCTCTTTCCCGACAATCCCCTGTGTGCACGAACCCTTACATATGGTCATTAAACATTAAAACACCTGCAGCTTATAGTCCAGTGCGGCTTATATATGTACACATCATTCAATTTAGCTGCTGCGGCTTATACTCCGGTGCGCCTTATAGTGCGGAAAATACGGTATTTAGCCTACCTATCTTTAGGAGTTTTAAAGTGCGCTACAAGGTTCAATTTTCCAATAATGTTCAAATAGTTTCCAGCGAATATCTATATTAAATGTGTATGTGCTGGATGGTGTGGTACCTTATGAAAAGTAAGTGTTTTATGGAGTTGCAGTTGTGTAGTGTGGCATGTAATGTACAAATTCTGTTATTCACATCCATCTGTTTGTGCTGCACGTGAACTTCTTCCCTCCTATATCTGTCTGTATAGATGTCTAACCATGTTGAATGATTAAGTTTCTTTATCTTAAAATAACTATTTGTGTCTCTTTATATATCAATGTACATCCATGTATTACCCAATATACACTTTGTATATTAACACTATTAGAGAGTATTACACCTCATTATACATCCAACCTCATTTGGCCAGAATAGAAAAATCTACTGAATCTCCCACTATATGAATACATACTTCCTACTGGCGCTGCACTAGTATGTATAATACTGATACAAATATTGTTCAAAGTTGACAGAAGGAGAGGGTCCTACCTTGTTGAGCAGGTCCTGGGTGTCATCGTTGAGGGCATCATGGGAGAACATGCATTCGTCTCCATTAACACAGTTCCCCGTGGTGTGGAACAGCTTACAGGGGAACTCACGTAGCATAGAGTCAAGGAGAAACATTCACACAGACAATACACAGGAAACTGAAATTGACTTTTTTGAGGGCCTCATTTGAACTCATTCAATTTCCTTTTTTCAGTTAGGTGGAGTAAGTAGTAATAAGTTCTAATACAGACTCTTTCTGCACAGTAATGAAGGATATCATGCATGTAAGGACAGTGGTCGGCTCGGGCACAAAACCCAGTGATGTAGAACTTGCACAGCTCCTTTTTCTTGGGCAGCTCGATGTCGTGGCTGAAGTTGCAGTGGTCTCCCTGGAGATGGAGAAAGGTCAGAATGAAATCTGAGTGTCAAAGTGGCAAGGTTAGAATAGTTTTGGATTTTTTTATTAGTTTTGGTTTTAATTTCGTTGGGAATTTTTGTTTTCAAATTCAGTTAGTTTTAGTTTTTAGAGTGAGTTTGCTAGTTTTAATTTGTTTTTATTTTTTGAAAATGCTTAGTTTTAGTTTAGTTTTTATTAGTTTTAGTGTTAGTTTTAGTTATTTTGTAACGGGGTATTTGTTGGGTGCCAGATTCAAAGAGGTCATAATACATTTTGCCTTTATCTCCTTTGGTTTATCCATCTTAGCCCAATAAGGTTATTAACTCTTACAGTTCCAGGTGTTTTGTATTTTGGTTGGAGTGTAGACATCCCAGTCTCAGTAAACATATTCACCATGTGTTCCTGCATGTTCACTAACAGAATCCTCTTTCTAATAGAAACACTGGATGATGTATGAAAAAGTTGACAAAGACGAAAAAGTGTAAAATTGACAAATCTTTTTGTTTTCCAGTCCAAACTGACTGTGTGATCTTACCCAGGTGCAGCGTCCCTCGATGTAGTACTTGCAGATGGCCTTTCCTTTCCTGTCCTGGTGCTTCTCATTCTGGTTCCTCCTCCCAGGTCCTGGTCCGTCACCTCCTCCACCTCCATCCTAAAGTGCACAAACACACACAAGGAGAGGGCAGAGTGTCAAGCCATAAGTAAGAAAGAGAAGATTAATTCATTCAAAAACAAGGGGGAAAAGTACAAAAATTTGGTGTATTTTGCTTAAAAATAGCAAAATGATCTGCCAATGGAACAAGAAAATTTGTCTTGTCAAGACTTTCCAAAACAAGTAAAAATATCTAATCTCAATGAACCCACAAATACCTTAGAATTAGTGTATTCTAACTAATAACAAGTGATTTTTTCTTGATTCTAATGAAATACACGTGACCTATTTTCTCAATATGTTGAAAAATATTCTTGAATTAATAATCAGTAAATGCTAGAGCATCATCTTGACATAATGATATGATAGGCATTATATTTCTAGAAACCAGCAAAGTCAGACTAAAAACTAGTCAACTTTTCTTGATACAGCTACAAATAAAAACTGCTGACTAAGAAGAACTGTCTTATCAGACAAAAAATAAGCAGATATCCCCTTGATCTGAGATATTTCATCTTACTTAGATTTCAGCTTTTGCAGTGTATGTTTATTAGACTTGAGGAATAAAATGATGAGGATTGTGTTGTGGGACAAAAGTGTAGCAGCCGTTTGCTACTTTGAATAATGAGCTTCGTTTCAGTTAGACTATCAGGATCCTTTGTGCTGATAACAGAATGAGAGTCTTACCCCGTTATCCATGTCCCCGTTGTTGTCATCATCGTTGCCCATGTCTCCTCTTCCTCTTCCTCGGTTTCGACCTCTTCCTCCTCGGAGCATCCCCCGTCCTCCTTTACCCCTCCCTCGCCCACGGCCTCCTTTACCTCCTGGGGCACAAATTAAAGACAGGGTGAGTGATTAAAGGGGCAGCTTATTCACACCAAGGCTATAATAGTTTTGGATTTTTTAAGAAGTTTTAGCTTTAATTTTGTTGTCAATTTTTGTTTTCAAATTAAGTTCGTTTTAGTTCGTTTTTAGAGTGAGTTTGCTGGTTTGAATTAGTTTTTATTTTTTGGAAAATGCTTAGTTTTAGTTTAGTTTTTATTAGTTTTAGTTTTTTTGTAATGGGGTATTTGTTGGGTGCCTGATTTAAAAAAAGTCACAATAAATGTTCCTTTATTTCCTTTGTCTGATCCATCTCAGCCCCAATAAGTTTAGTAAGTCATAAAACCAGATAGATGAAATAGATTTCATATCAACCAAAAAGGTTTACGTATGAAAAAAGTTGACAAAGACGAAAACGAAGGACATTTTCACTATAATTTTAGTTAGTTTTGTAACCACAAAATACAGTTTCAGTTGGTTATCTTTTTTTAAAAACGTATTTTTATTTCTGGTAACAAAAACGTTTTTCAATTCTCGTTTTCATTCGTTAGTTTTGGTTAACTATAATAACCTTGATTCACACCACATAGGAAACTTTCATATTGCTCACTCTTTCCTTTATAAACCCAAGAAGGCCCAGATGTGTTATAAACCTACTGTTAAACCTGTGTATGATATATAATAAACATATACTGTACATATGACTCAGTCCAGTCAGTACTACAATGAAACTGAGCATTTACACTCCTCACAACATCATGCTTCTTTAGCGCCACCCAGAGGAAATGCAACCAAACTGTAATGTCTATAAAGTAAAGCACATCTGGACCAGCGAGCCGTCTCCGGAGTAAAAAGTTGACTGCCAGTTTATTACAGTAAGACCAATAATGAATTGATGATTGTGTGATGGTGCTTAACTTTAATTTTTGGTGTAATGCTTGGAAGGAAAATATTTGTGTCAGTCTTTGTGGAAAACTATCTGAGGATCAGATCAAGGTTATTATACTTAATGGAAACTAACGAAATAACGAAAACTAGAATTGAAAAACAGTTTCGGAAACTGAAATAAAAACGAAAGTTTTTTTTGAAAACGATAACTTACTGAAACTGTATTGTGTGATTACAAAACTAACTAAAATTATAGTGAAAATGTCCTTCGTCTTCGTCAACTTTTTTCATCCGTAAACCTTTTTGGTTGATATGAAATCTATTTCATCTATCTGGTTTTATGACTTAATAAACTTATTGGGGCTGAGATGGATCAGACAAAGGAAATAAAGGAAACATTTATTGTGACCTTATTGAATCTGGCACCCAACAAATACCCCATTACAAAACAACTACAACTAATAAAAACTAAAGTAAAACTAAGCATTTTCCAAAAAATAAAAACTAATTAAAACTAGCAAACTCACTCTAAAAACTCATTAAAAACTAACTCAAATTGAAAACAAAAATTGAACGAAGTTAAAACTAAAAGCAATGAAAAAAACAAAACTCTTTTACCTGAGGATCAAACTCACCTCGTCCTCTGTCTTTGGACTTCTTGTACTGATTGAGTTCTTTAGAGTAGTCGTCGTAGTCGTCTTCCCCCATGTTGTCATAGTCATCGTCTACATACTGCACACACACATTTAAAGAGTGCATAAGGCTGCAGAGAATCCAGCTTATTTTCCTGAAGTATGCATTATTATTACTACAGTAAATGTGGAATTTATACCTTATTATAAAAGTACATGGCAGCTTGTTTCCTGAACTTTCAAAGAAAGCAAATAAACAATAACTTTGATTCTGAATTCTAAACCTCACCTCCATTTCCAAATCCATCTTATTTTCCTGAATTACACATTATTATTACTACAGTAAATGTGTAATTTATACGTAATTACAAAAGTACATGGCAGCTTGTTTTTAATTCTGAAATCTAAAGCTCACCTCCATTTCCTCTCCGTAGCCGTCTCCATCGTCGTTGTCTCCTCCTCCCATCTTTCCTCCTCCTCCTCCTCCACCTCCTCCACCTCCTCCTCCACCTCGACCTCCTCTTCCTCTGCTCCCTCCTCTCCCCCTCCTCCCTCCCCTCATTCCTCCACGGCCTCTCTGGTTCTTCATGCGACCTTTGCCCCCTGCAGAGACACAGAGACAAAGAGAGAAATGAAACAAGAGTAAGCCACTGACAGTCACTAACTTATCTGTGGAATTTGAATTGATAAGAAACTTTCGGCAAATAATCTTCTTTGTCCGTTCAGAAATGTGCAAATGAAACACAGTAGCAGGTTAAACAGTGAGCTCATGGTGATGAATGTGCTGCAGAGCTTCTGTCACAGTATTTAAAAAGCCTTCTGACTTCCCTGAAGGTCAGTGAAATGTGGAATATTATGCCTAAAAATATGAAATTTTTTATGACTGTAGTTCAGGAAGAGATTAAATCTCAGCTGAGCAAATATTTAACATGCAACAGTTTCAATTCACCAATTTTTAACCCACCTCGCCCCCCGCGGCCCCCCCCTCCCTCCTTGGCCTTGCGGTACTGGTTGAGCTCCTTGGTGAAGTCGTCGTAGTCTTCATCGCCCATTTCCTCCTCTTCCTCGGCCTCAAAGTTGTCCTCTTCAAAGTCATCGTAGCCTCCGTAGCTCTGCTTCTCCATCTTCATGTAGCTGCCCTTCTTGGAGCCCCCGTAGCCCCCATGAGACTAAAGGGGAGAAGGAAATATTCACACACTTGAGTATGGCTACGTTTTTTGATATCATATTGATTATCAAGCCGATGAATCAACTTCTAATTAATACTTTCTATTCAAAGGTTTGTGGAGGAGCGTGGTTCATTTTGTGTTGTGTTTAAAACTCCTTCAAACCTAAGTGATGAGTAACAGCTGTATGTGAAAGAGTTAGAGCAATGTACAGAGCTAAATTGTGGCTTCCTGAATAAAGACAGTACAACAGAAAATGACAAGAGCTGTGTCAACATTGAAAACTTGGGCAACACAACAAATCTGGGAACACTATAAGCAAGACAATGGCGAACAGTTGGTTGCCTTCAGGAAAAAGGTCTAGGGTACCAAACTGCAAGTTAAATAGATATAAACTGTCCTTTATACCTATCTCCATTACATTATTAAATAGTGCAAGATATATTGTGTGTGAGTGTGTGTATGTGTGTGAGTGAGAGATTCATAAAGCTATTGTGCAATAAAAACGATGGTAAAGGGAAGTGCAATAGAATAATCAGTGTGATATAGTTAATGGTGTTGTATGGGTATATGTGCAATAGGAAGAGTCTGTGCAATAGTGCAAATGAAGAGTGTGACCAAGAACTGAGCTAAGAGGAAAAAAGGCCCTTAAACTAGCTCGCTAGCGTTGTTGTTACAATCAAAAAATACTTGATTGAGACGAATTAATCCAGACTGAAGTTAGTGTGTTGGTTCTTTAGACTTACAGCAGGGGGATACTGTGGTTCTCTAGACTTACAGCAGGGGGATACTGTGGTTCTAATGTGGTTCTCTAGACTTACAGCAGGGGGATACTGTGGTTCTAATGTGGTTCTCTAGACTTACAGCGGGGGATACTGTGGTTCTACTGTGGTTCTCTAGACTTACAGCAGGAGGATACTGTGGTTCTCTAGACTTACAGCGGGGGGATACTGTGGTTCTACTGTGGTTCTCTAGACTTACAGCAGGAGGATACTGTGGTTCTACTGTGGTTCTTTAGACTTACAGCGGGAGGATACTGTGGTTCTACTGTGGTTCTCTAGACTTACAGCGGGGGGATACTGTGGTTCTAATGTGGTTCTCTAGACTTACAGCGGGAGGATACTGTGGTTCTACTGTGGTTCTCTAGACTTACAGCGGGAGGATACTGTGGTTCTACTGTGGTTCTCTAGACTTACAGCAGGAGGATACTGTGGTTCTCTAGACTTACAGCAGGAGGATACTGTGGTTCTCTAGACTTACAGCAGGAGGATACTGTGGTTCTCTAGACTTACAGCGGGGGGATACTGTGGTTCTACTGTGGTTCTCTAGACTTACAGCGGGAGGATACTGTGGTTCTACTGTGGTTCTCTAGACTTACAGCGGGGGGATACTGTGGTTCTACTGTGGTTCTCTAGACTTACAGCGGGAGGATACTGTGGTTCTACTGTGGTTCTCTAGACTTACAGCGGGGGGATACTGTGGTTCTACTGTGGTTCTCTAGACTTACAGCAGGAGGATACTGGGGGCTGTACTCTCTGTACTTCCTCTTCTCGCTGGGACTGTAGTCAGAGTCGTCACTGAATCCAGAGTTGTCGTCATCAGACGATGCGTGGCGCTGAGAGAAAATGAAATAAATCAGAGATAACGAGGTGGTGACAGACAGACACGGTGCATTTTTTTATGCAAGTAAAATTATTATAATCTTACTTTGTGTTTGGATTTGCGTTTCTTCTTGGACCTCCTCTTCTCCCTCTCTCGCTCCCTCTCTTTCTTCCTCTTCCTCTTGCGGCGGTGGGATCTCTCTTCGTCCGACTCGCTGCTGGCGTGGCGCTCCTTACTCCTCCGAGGTCTCTCCACGACCCCTTCTCCTCCTGCTTCACCTCCTCCGCCTGCTTCATCTCCTCCTCCACCTCCTCCTCCTGCTGCTGCTGCAGCTGACGTACCTCCACCAACCTCCTCTTCCTCCACTTCTCCTCCATCATCTTCTAGCTCGCCCTCCTCCAGCTCTCCATCCTCTGGCCTGTTTATTAGAAGAACGCACAAGGAGGGAAATTAAAATTATCACTTTCTCCTCCTGGGCCGTGGCTCAGACTGAAGCTTTGGGACCTTCATTTAAAAATGACAAGTACAGAAAACGATTTAAAATAGAAAACGAAGATTTGTTGCAGATGAAAAACCAGTACAGAGGCTCGCCACATTTGACTTTAAGTCTTAGTTGAGTTATTTCCATTTCTGGGAGTTAAACCAGGTTTTACCAAACTTAAAAAAAAGCTTAGTATTTAACAGCTGACTGAGACCCTGAGGCATTATTACACAGCAGTTAGGTTGTAAATATCGTAAAGGTTCATTTGAAGAGAAAAAAACAAACGTTTAACCGTTAAATTTGCACCAATTTGGACTTATTTGAATGTGATATTCTTACCCTAAATAGTACTAAAATGCATCTGTATTCATCTGGATTTATAATCTTTAAAAGATTCCTAACACTGCTGTTATCATGTCGGGGGGATAAAATGCAAGATTGTGTTTTTGTTAGTGCCTGTGACTCCGACAGCTATATTTACTCAGCGTTTGTTGACTTTTGCCGCCTGTTTAAAACTAAACTAATGAAACATGTTGCCACAGAAATCACGACTTCAAAAAGTGCAAATAAAAACACCCAGATATTAAAATGGTATGAACATTTCAGATTGATTATAGTGACCAAAATTAATCAGCATTATTACGGAAATGTTAAAATGTGTGGAAGCGCACACACATGCAAAAGGTCAAAGGTCCTGAAGTGTGCACGGACGGCTGAGGGGATCCCAGTCCTGCTGCAGGACTTGAAGGACAGACAAGACTAAGATGACTCATGTGCTGTTACTGTGGACCATGAGATGCTAATTGACATGGATCACATGCAGGCCTGTTCCTGCAGAGACTGGTGGCTGTGGGGGAGTTGAGGGGCGTGGAGGGGGGGGGGGGGGGGGGGGACACATGTGAAGGGAACAGCAATGAAAAAGGTTCAGTTTAAATTGCATAAAGCTAGAAAATCCAGTTTGGAAAAATATTATAAGCTGCCATTAATCTAAATTGCAAAAGCATGCTACCACACTGCAAAAAAGGTGTCTAAAAACAAGATAAAAACACTAAATCTGAGGGAAATGATCTTGCTGCATGGACAGATAATTTCACTTGACAAGATTAAAACGCTTAAAATAAGTAATTAACTCTTTAAATAAGATTTAAAAATTTCAAACACTTCTAAGTCATGCAGCTTTAATGTATCTCTTTTGTACATTTTTTGTCCTTTTTTGTCATTTTGTGACCAAAAGAAGATGTAAAAAGACAGAAAATGACCAATAAAAGACCAAAAGAAGACTCAATAAAAAACGCAATAAAAACTAAAAGACAAAAAGATTTCTTAAATTAAGAAGGAAATTAACTCTTAAAACAAGAAAAATTAAAGCTGCAAGCAGCGATGAACTGGCCCGAGCAGAGTGACCTGATGATTATGTTTCTTACCAAGATAAAAAAAACTTTTGATTTAGAAGTGTTAGATAATTTATCTTGTTTTGAGAGTTAATTTCTTATTTTAAGCGTTCAACATGATTATTTCTAGATTTAATAATCTTAATTTAAGAGATCTTGTCAAGTGAAATTATCTGTCCATGCAGCAAGATCATTTCCCTCAGATTTAGTGTTTTTATCTGGTTTTTAGACACAGTGCATTAATATTAGCATGTACCGAGTCCTCCTTCCCTACCAGACATAATTTTCTAAGAAGAGGTGCCAGTTTTATCTCAGCACTAAATCACAATAAACTACTGACCAGACATATTCTTGATAAGGTTAGACTGACCGTTGTTTATGGAGCAGCCTGTAAAAAGATCAGGTTTCTATAAAAATTAGACTAAGTGAGACACTCCCTATCTGAGGTTCAGGCTCTCCTATAAAGGCCCAAAGTAGACTGACAAGGTCTTTGTGCAGCCGGCTGGGCCTGAGAGATATCAGAGGATTCACTGACGCTACTGCTGCATAACAATATTCGACTTCTTATATTCTACTACTTAGAATATCTAGTCAAATACTGCTCTCCACCACATCCGCAGAATACCATTTCCATCTAAAAAGGATGCATTATCAGCCTTAATAATCTGTGCTTCAACTCTGTCATGATCGTCTGCAGAGCAACACAAACGTACAGTTATCAAGCTAATCGTTAGTTCATTTCAACCGAAGAACAAAACAAATTCAAGAAAAACAGCTTTGTATTTCCTGACAGACATAAAATCATCCTAGCAGTCCAGTTAACTGAAGAAAATATGTATATAGTAGATACTATGGAAACCAAAAATACAGGCAAGTTTACTAAGTCACCTAATAACTTTGCCTGCAGAAAATCCAGATTTTTTTAAAGAAAGTAACAGGATTTATGCAGCAAATATATCCAGATTATTTAGTTAACCTATTTTTGTTTTTCATTAGACAGCAGGTACAAACACTGAAGTTGTGCCACACACACACACTCCAGTTACCTGCTGTTTGTTAAAGAACACAATCTAAAACAAACAAAACCTGTCTCTTCATATTTAATTTCCTAATAAATAAATAAACAAAGGCCAGAATGAATACCAAAATGTAAACTACATGCTTTCACTTAAAACATTTCCTGAGTTAGTCATTTACTCCAAAGTAGCTCCAAATATATGAAAACAAACAGATTGTGCAGTTTTCAGCCAATATTGGCTAAATAAAAAACGTCAGTATCAAACTGTGATTTTTTTCTCTGAATAGTGTTGAAACAATTTCTCAACTTTTTATCTCCTGGCCTGAAATAGTCAAACAGGTTGTTTGGCAGCTTCCAGCTCTGAATCCAGACGCCATAAAACTCAGCAGTATGACCTCAACAGACAAGTCTTGCTCCACCTCATTCTTGGCTCGTGCTATTAACACATTTAATCAAAAATCTGTCCGGCACACCAATCTGTCACAATGGAGGCCTCTCTATCACAGCACAGGGAGTTTCACTGTATTATTGAAGCAGGTTTTTATGAATAGGGAGTGGCTGGGATGCCTACAGGCCTCTGTGGCCTGCCCAGACACTACACACACACACTACACACATATCACCTGCTGTCAACAATGTGCCAGTGTGAGGAAAAAAACTTACAATGCAAACAAACTATAGATATCTCTATGGTCAGCCAAGAAAAACAGGCCTGATAAACTTACGTCTACATGTGCAAATTTAGATTCAACAGACATGTGAAAGGAAAAACTTAACATTTATTTTCTTACTAGAATAGATACACAAGTATGAACTAAGTGCAGTTAAATGCAGGTCTGCCACCCATGTCATATATGCCAAACAAGTTTCTGTAGCTGATAATAACTGTGAACATGCCCTACCAGCAGACAAGTGTGAGAAGTTCTCAAAGTTTAACAGAGCACATGATTAATTTCCATTAAGGACGACTGAATCAAAAGGTTTTTACCATGCATTATGGTACATTATTAGCTGAGTGGATGAGTCCAGAACTAATGCTATAAGCAAAGGGCCAGGATTAAAATGGGGAATACTTACTGTGACACGTTTTCTTCACATTTTTGCACTCAAAACCATTGAAAAAGTTATCCCCTAACCTTTTAGGGACACTAGTGGGGTCTGTGGGACGTGGAAATGGGGCCAACTGAACATATTTAACCAACTGGGGACTGTGGAAAAAGGGAACTTTGTGTTTGACTTGAAACACTTCTGGGATGCTTTGCAGACGTTTTACACATTTTTGGGGACTTTTGTGGATGTTTGGGACGAGTCAGTGTGGACACGACTGTGAATAAAAGTGATATGTTAATATGACAAATATTAATGACAGCAGGCAGCACAAACGCATATTAAAAGCTCACCAGCTAATACAACATGCTACACAACTGATTTTTTAAAAGACAGCGTGAATTTTAGAGTTGACGGGAATAAATCCTAATAATAATTTAAGGACAATCGGGCGCTAAAATAAGCTTTTTTACAAGTGTAATTAAACCTCTGAAGTCCAGGAATTTTGGTTCAAATTTGTCAACTTCCAAGCATTAATTTCTGTCGCTGTTTAGCATCTTTCAGTCTGTCCTTACATCACATGCATGGCTCCCTTTTCTCCATGCAAACTTGGCTATCAGTCAGATTTTTCATTTTATTTTAATTAAAGTACAAAGTATAAAGCTGCCAGGAACCCAAAATACAAACAAAAGACATGGGTGCCTGTGGAAATGTACTTTTTTTTACCATTTAAAAACAGCGGAAAAAGTAATAAATTATAAAACTACAAGACAGTCTATTTGCATGTAAATTAAAATAGTAATAGTTTTCATTGTAGAAGGAAAATTCACATTTTAAAAATGCTCTAGAAGCATAAATGGCACACTGTATGAAAGTTCTTATGATGCACTAACTGGCTTCCTCAGCTTGTCTACATATCATATATAAAGAAAGTTATTACTGTAAATAAAACATGTATTTTCTATAAATAGATGGACTCCAGAGGTGATAAGACGACTACTCAAGTACTATTTCGTCACACTGTTAAATTAATCGCCAGAGTTGTTTTTTGTCTAAATTGGGGTTTTTTGCCTAAATAATCTCCTCATTACCACCTATGGTAAAATCAGCTACATCCTCAGTTGATCAGATCATGTGATTTTACCCCTTTAAGATAATGGCCTATGTCAAGTGTGTGACCTAAGCAGATTTATTATGCCTAAGTCAAAATAAAGTGTGACTTAGGTCATTTTTTGAACATGCCTTTGTGACTTAAGCAAGATATGGTAACACTTTATTTTGAAGGTGTCTACATAAGAGTGACATGAGCGTGTCATAAACATGACATGGGATGTGTCATGAACATTAATGACACTTTGAAGTAACATTAATGCTCATGATACTTGTCATGCCATGTTTCTGACAGGCTTGTGTCACTCTTATGTAGACACCTTCAAAATAAAGTGTTACCATACCTTGCTTAAGTCACAAAGGCAAGTTCAAAAAATTGCCTAAGTCATTTATTTCTCTTAAGTTACATCATTTACACACAGTGTTATTACTAAGCCAATAGCCATCCTTTGTTACATCCTTTTTGAGTTAAATTATCAATAAATGTCATATGTTACACTTTTGGTGAAGTTTTTTGTGTTTCCTGCAAAACTTGAAAAAATAAGTTAGGCGATTATTTTAACAGGGTGACGATTTAAAAGTGCGTAGATCTAATTGTCTCGCTTTGGCAGTACGTTAACACCAATTTAATGGACTATAAAAATATAATAGCCCATACTGATCGATAAACATTTATTAAATAGTAGCTAACGTTGTGTTAATTTCAAGGATGCAGCATATAAAAACGCCTCTCTCTATATCCGTCATGCCGTATTCGCTGGTAAAGGTTAGCCGAGAAGCTAATGTTGCTAAGTAATACAGGCCCATCGTTAGTTAGACAGTCGATTGGATTTTTTTTTTAACCTGCGGCATTTCTGTTAAGAGTTATTATCACCACACACAATTAATTGACTTTAAATAGTTAAGGAGAGGTTTTAGACAATGGGCAAGTCATTAACGGATTCTTTATAACCGTTGAATTGTCTTAGAATGGCGGTGAAAGTTTGATTAATCAACCGTCATTTTTCTCCAGACCAGTAAATGGCTCGAGTCGGTTGACCGTTGGTTGTCATAGTAACGTGATAAAATACAGGGTTGGTTGTTATAGTAACATGATAAAATACCGGGAATAGCGGTTATATTAACGGTTATAATCCCAGGTTGGTATGTGGCCTCCCAGTTGGCGAGTGTCGAGTCAACATGGCGGTTCTTTACCTCTGTACTCGTTTTCCAGAAAAGGCGAGTTTAATCCCTTTGACAGAAAAAGAAAAAGAGAAAGAAACCCCCGGGCTTTTTTCTGTGTAAAAGCACAGGACAAATAAATAATGTCATTTAAATATGATTGTAGAATTACTCGACCTTTCGTCAGTCAGGAGACTGTTGTGTTCGTGGTTGGTAGGTGGGGAGTTTGGATGGACAGTCATGCTTTCCACAGCCATTTTCCTCTAGCTACATTGAGGTGCAAAAAAATTACAACTCGACACTGGAATCTACTGGCTTATGCGTCACTTCACTAGGATCTACTTGGTTTTTGGTTTTAGGAAGAGTTTCAGTTCATAGTAGCTGCAATTCTCCACCACAGTTGTAAGAGAAATAGGATGAAATTGAGTCCTGACGTTCTCCGTCCTACAGTAGCGATGTGAAATGACGACTGATCAACTTAAAATGGCCGACTGTCTTCTCCGAAAAGAAAAGGGCGGGCTTCTCCGAGAGTGACGTCATGACGAATAACGTTCTGACGGAAATTACCGAATGGGGAATATAGTGGGTAAAATAAGCTCCCGAGTTTGACTTGCAGGTGCACCCTGCAGAGCAAAAAGTGATTCCTGAATATTTATATTTTATTTGGGAATCTACCTTTACATGCATTTTAAGTTTATATTGTCATCTTATCTTCATATACCTATCATTACTTATTAACTCACTGTTTACATCTCAGAATACATATACATGTAGTATTTATTCTAAAATGCAGGGGTTGAATTTCCCATTGTGGGACTAATAAGGGGATCTTAATTTTAATTTTTAACTTACTATGCATCTATGTTTCCTGCATTCTTGTTTACATTAAAGCTTTGCTGTGTGACCATTATTTAAAGGTAGATCAAACAAAACTTATTTTGCAACCATGTTGGTACTAAATAAACTGAAAAATTAAAGATTTTAGCCCCCTTTTACTTTGGGGTCTTCAGTAAACATGAACCTGTTTTAGCTAAAAAAATGTTTGCAGTTTCAGTAATGGTTTGGGAACTTTCTAGGGAAGGAAAAATATTAAATGATCTCAATAAAAAAATAATTTACAGAGTAAGCAGGTGTGTAATAGTTGCATGGTGAGTGATTGCAATAAATGAACAATCACATGTATCTCAAAGGCCGAGGTGGGCCATCTCTGCCTTGATGGACTGAATTTATGTAAAATAGCTCGGGACTCTACCGCAACTGCTTATTCACCTGTCTGTGCTAGATTAAGCATCTGGGGACCAAGGTTATAATACTTTTGGATTTTTCATTAGTTTTAGTTTTGATTTCGTTGTCAGCTTTTGTTTTCAAATTCAGTTAGTTTTAATGAGTTTTTAGAGTGTGTTTGCTAATTTTAATTCGTTTTAATTTTTTGGAAAATGCTTAGTTTTAGATTTTTTAGGGGGTATTTGTTGGGTGCCAGGTCAATAAGGTCAAATAAGGTCACAATAAATGTTTCCTTTTTTTCCTTTGTCTGATACATCTCAGTCCCAATAAGTTTATTAAGTCATAAAACCAGATAGATGAAATAGATTTCATATAAACCAAAAAGGTTTATGTATGAAAAAAGTTGACAAAGACAAAAACGAAGGACATTTTCACCATAATTTTAGTTAGTTTTTAAAAAACTCTATTTCTATAAAACTTTATTTCAGCTAACAAAAATGTTTTTTAATTCTAGTTTTCGTTATTTCGTTAGTTTTCGTTAACTATAATAACCTTGCTGTGGACACATAACGAGCAGAGTCCTTTTTGAAAATGGCTGTAAAAATATTGTTAAAAGACAATACCCAGGGAAAAATTTACCCAATTTAGCCCTGCCAGCTTGTTGGACATAATAGATAAAAAAGTAAAACAAAGCTGTGGTTTTTAAACTAAGAAAGTTATGTTGCAATGCTTAGCGGCAGTGCATAATTAATTAATTAATTATTATTATCAATGTTTAATATTATTTTATTTTATTGGTTCACTGGCTATTTAAAGATTGTAATGAGTACACATATAAACTTCAAAACCAACAAGACGATAAATACATGTCTTATATAAAGTCAAATGGAAAGTTCTACAGTAAATAATTGACAAATAAAAAAACATAAACTGTCCAAATAAAAAAAGTTTTAAAATGCGATCTTTTGTTTGGTTGTGGCGACGTCATCACTCGGCGCCCTTTCAGCGGGACCGTCGCGGCGTTTGAAACATCTACAGCTAAGAGCGGCATTGATTAAAAAAAGGGTATTTTACACAGTAATTAGCGTCTTTACTGTAATCTGACATGATCGATATGATCGAGAAGGAGGACCCGGTCATCAGCGAGGAGGAGGCGGCGCAGTACGACCGTCAGATCCGATTGTGGGGGCTCGATGCTCAGAAGAGGTGAGTTAGCTCCGTTAGCTCGTCAGGCTAACCCTATGGGCTAACCGGCTAGCGGAAGGTCTGAGTGGTTCACCCATAGAGATATATGAAAGGCTTTATGTTTATATTATTACTATGTTTATATAGAGCTCTATAAGAAAGGCTATATGTTTATATTATTATTATGTTTATATAGAGACCTATAAGAAAGGCTATATGTTTATATTATTATTATGTTTATATAGATATCTATAAGAAAGGCTATATGTTTATATTGGTATTATTATGTTTATATATCTATAAGAAAGGCTTTATGTTTGTATTATTATTATGATTATATAGAAATCTATAAGAAAGGCTTTATGTTTGTATTATTATTATGTTTATATAGATATCTATAGGAAAGGCTATATGTTTATATTATTATTATGTAACCTGGGACGGTTTTCATTAAAGGTTCAAAATATCATGTTTTCTGGGGCTGAGATCATTTGAAACCTAAATATTAGAGTATGTAGAGGAGAAATCATCAAGATTATCGATGATTGTGTAGGTTGTGATTTTTGTGTTCTCGATGTTAGAGGAATGTGTTATGTGTCCCCAGATGCTTAATCCAGCAGAGATAGATGAATAAGCAGTCGAGGTAGAGTCCCTTGACCAGGGATGGGCAACTTAAATGCTGCAGGGGGCCACAATTTTTCATGGCCACTACCACAGGGCCACATATAGGAGCGCGCACTTAACCAGATATGATGAAACTGCAATTTTAAATATGTTTACAGTGCAGTAACTTAACATATTTCATGCTTAAATGCATGTATAACAGTATAAATAGGAATACAAAAGGTTTGAAGCAAATAAAAAATAACCACTTACTGTGATTTCTTTTTTTTCAGTGCAAGAACAGCAGACCAACATTAATTGCAAGAAGTAATTTTGTGCATTTTTACACGGCACTTTTAAGATTTCATGCTCAAATGCATGTTGTACTGAGGGCCACTTCAAGTGAGGGTGCGGACCGTATGCGGCCCCCGGGCCTCCAGTTGCCCATGCCTGCCATAGCTATTTTACATTAATTTAGTTCATCAAGGCAGAGATGGCCCACCTCGGCCTTTGAGATACATGTGATTGTATTCTATTGCAATCACTCACCATGCAACTATTACACACCTGCTTACCCTGTAAATGTGTTTTTTTTTATTGGGATCATTTAATGTTTTTCCTTCATTAGAAAGTTCCCAAACCATAACTGAAACTGCAAACATTTTTTAGCTAAAACAGGTCCATATTTACTGAAGACCCCCAAAGTAATAGGGGACTAAAATCTTTAATTTTTCAGTTTATTTAGTACCGACATGGTTGTAAAATAAGTTTTGTTTGATCTACCTTTAAATAATGGTCACACAGCAAACCTTTAATGTAAACAAGAATGCAGGAAACATAGATGCATAGTAATTTGTTGCAAACGCAGCCCATACAGCACAAAATCACATTAGGAAGTTGTCAGATTTTCATTACATCACAGATATTCAGTTGGTATGTTTATTTCTGTATTTATTTCCCAGGTTGCGAGGGTCTCGTGTGCTCCTGGCAGGGTTAGGTGGTCTGGGGGCTGAAGTGGCCAAGAACTTAATCCTGGCTGGAGTTAAAGGTCTCACTCTGCTGGATCATGAAAAGGTAAATATACAAACCCAGGAGCTCTTTGACCTTTCTTCATTTGAGGTCACTGAGTGGACTTTGGCTCCAGTTTATATCTAGTAATCTCTGGTAATCTTGGTCTTTATGATCCATTCATAGCACATTGAAAAGCACTTCATGTCCACTAGATGGCGCCTTTGGCAAAGACATTTTTTTCACTTCCAGCAAGGAAACAAACTAATGCTATTTTACATTAGTTTTTAATCCTGGCAGAAGTTAAAATAAAACCTCCAGCATGCATGTCTTTGCTCTCTATGGTCCTTTGTAACTAAATGATTGTTTTTTAAATAATGGAAACAAAAGAAAATGTAAATTATCTTCAGCTAAATCACATCCAGAACAATCCTGTATCTTGTTGTTTGTGTTCTCCAGGTGTCGGAGGAGTCGTGTCGAGCTCAGTTCCTGGTCCCGGTGACGGCTCAGGGTCAGAACCGAGCACAGGCCTCTCTGGAGCGAGGCCAGAACCTCAACCCCATGGTGAAGGTCCACGCAGACCAGGACAGGATCGAAGACAAACCTGACGACTTCTTTCTGCAGTTTGATGCGGTGAGTGGAAATGAATGTGACTCAAGATGTTCCAGCAGAGACTGGGGATCTGTTCTAAAGCTCTATTCAAGGATGTTGAAGGGATAGGTTTGATTTTTTTTTTTTTTAAGTGGTGATGTTTGTGGTAATTATTCATAGTCAGTGTATGTTTAACTAGCATAGAAGCTAAACAATGTACTGCTGGGCAGCAGCTAAACATATTTTAGCAACCTAATAAAAGCTAAAAAGTTACTTTAATGTATGTTTGTTATTGATGTACCTCCTCCTTCACACTAATATGAGCACCCAGTCGTGATTTTGTCTCTTTCTAGTGATCCGGATCATTTGTCTCAGCTCACCAAGAAGAGCCGCTCTTTGGCTCCCAAATGGCTCTTCATTTTACCACTTATACCTTTTATAATTCAGCCAACTTTAGCGCTGTTTTGACTTGTGATTTGTATTTGAACACATATATCACTTAAATTTCCATAAATTGCTGTAGCCAATTACATTTACAGTTGTAAAATCCCTTGTTAACTCTCTAACTGGCTTGAAGAACCACTCTGCTACACAAAGCAGATAGAAAATCCCTATAAAAATCTAAAGCATAGAAATTAAAAAAGGACAGCTATTGACATTTTAATTTTATTTATTTAATCACACACACCTAACAAAACAAGTAAAGTAGTGAAAAAATAGAAATTAAATACAGCAATCAAGTAAATGTGCACAAAATCTGGACAAAAAAAAATGTTTTTGTTATAGATTAAAAGTAATAAGAAAATGAACAACATCATAAAAATAAATATAATACGATGTGCAAAACAGCTAGCCAGCAGCATCCAACAGCTTTATGTGTCTCTATGAACTAACACCATCATCTATCTAACTGTAACTTTTTATTCATTTTTTCAGGGCAGATTGGCATTGAGAAAGACCAATTATATATATTATATTATATTATATTATATTATATTATTTCCCCTCCCTGCTTGGTGGTATGATCCTTGTCAATCCTCACATGATTGTTTCACACAGCATGCAGGTGACACCTGTAGTCAGCGTCTGCAGCACCCACAGCATCTTTTCCTAACGAGAAAAGTAAAACAAAAAAAGAAAGAAGAAGTACTGCTCACTGACGGACGTGATCCGGCTCCCATCGTTCATTTAAAAGAGCCGACTCTTTGAAACGACTCGTTCGTGACTGACACATCACTAGTGGACAGTCGTGTATGACTCAGTCTGACCACTAGATGGCGCCTGTAGGCCACAACGTACAAGAGCTCCACTTGTTCTGCTCCGTCAGGCTCCAGGTCCAAATAGGGCTGGGCGATATGGACCAAAAGTCATATCCCGATATATTTAGGCTGAATATCGATATACGATATATATCCTAATATTTTAATTGGAAATGTTCAGTCAAAGTCAAATATGACATGTCACTAGTAGTTTTATTGAAACTGTTTATTTAAGTGAACATAAATACTGTATAACAACAGGAGTACCTTTTTTTTTTTTTTTTTTTTTTAAATATCAAAGCTCCATAAAGTGCACATTTAAATAAAAAAAATATCTTAAATAAAAATAGCCTATGAAAGAAAGAAATATATATATTTTTAACTATATCGATATATGTGATATGGTTTAATTCCATATCACATCTAAAAATATATCAATATATTTTTTATATGGGTCCAAAACACCTGCATGGTGTGCTGCTACATTATTAGCACTAGCTGAGCTTTATTCTCCAACAGCATTAGTAATGGTTACATTTTTATCTTGAATCAAATGTCTTTCTTACACCTGGTTTGTGATATAATCACCCTGTTGATGATATAACAGGCCTGGTTGAGCCTGTATGGTGCAGCAGTAGGTGGAGGAAGACACACTTTCATATCGTTTGAATCCAGGATGAAGATTTAGATTTCCTGTAGTTGTTCCTGTTTGGTGCTGTGTGGTTAAAATAACGACATTAATGTAACAATGTCCTAACAAATGTTATGATCTATTTTTTGATTGTTAAGCCTGCAGATAGTTTGAAGACTCATGAATAAATTGATGATTGTTTTATTTGCAGCTCCATCTCTGTGTCTAATTGTATTTGAACACCATCGGAAGAATAACAGATTTTTTCCTCCTCTTGTGTCTGAATTGTCGGCAGTTTTTCTCCCTCTGGGGGTGCTAAGTGAGGGTGAGGAGGAGGAGGAGGAGGAGGAGGAGGAGGAGGAGGTACAGGAGGACAGAGGAGTAGGACGGATGAGATGGATGTTAGTAGGACAGAGGGAGGGAGGAGGAGAGTTTAAAAAGCTTCAGTTAAAATGAAAAAAAGAAAACAGAAGAGGGGGCTCTCTGTCTGTCTGTCTTTCTGTCTGTCTGTCTGCCCGTCTGTCTGTCTTTCTGTCTGTCTGTCTGTCTGCCTGCCTGTTGTAGACCACTTATCACTCCCAGGACTATATGTGTGTGTGTGTGTGTGTGTGTGTGTGTGTGTGTGTCTCAGTGTGAAGATGGAGGGTGATTACAGTGTTTGGAGGTAGTCACAGTTTTGAGATCAGAGACCTGATTATTAGGTACAATAGGAAAACACACAGTGTCCATCTGGACGTGTGCAGAGATCAGCTGACTGGCTACTGATACTCTGTCGCTCTCTTTGCATGTTTAAGTTTAGTTTTTGCTCCATTTGTGTATGAAAATCAATACTTGCTTTTAAAACGATGTGTGTCCTTTTACGTTGGCGTGGATGTGAAGTGATATATCGATGAGAGGACGACTTGGCTCAGAGTCAAACGGTCCATGTAGGTCTGTCTGCAGTTTCACATTCCGACATGATAAGTCTGCATTTAGACTTCTTCTTTAATCGAGTTATGCTTAAAAATCGACATTGGCGTCTAATAGGACTTCTGTCCTTGTTCCAGTTTACATGCAACTGAGAAAATCTAATAACTGACGGGAACGTGTCCTCCTCCTCAACACTGGGTGGACATATGCGTCGTTTCAGCAGGTTAATATGGCGCCCTTTCTGTTGACCTCAGTTCAACACTTTGTGCCGTCACTACTGGCCGGCGACCGGCTTTCTTGAATGTTTTTGTTCCGGGGTCATACTCCAGCGTGGGGGGTGGAGCATGCGTTGTCTTGTCATACATGCTGGTGAAAATCCTTTTCCAATCACATTATCTGGGCGTCCTAATCAGAGTTGGAGAACTGCGACATCAGTCTGACTAACACGTTTACATGCACTTCAGTTATAGTCAGATTAAGGCAATAATTTGTTTTTTCAAGTGTCATGTAAACGTACTGACTTTCAGCAGACACAGGGACGGTGGAGAGGTCATAATGATCTTGAGTCCACACTGAAAACGTTAATGGCCATTAAATACATGAATTTTCTTTCTCAATATCTCACTCTTGCTCGTATCTGATGGTCATGTTGAAATTGGGACACTTGATAAATGTTGAGGTCAGACTTTTTCTTTTAATACTTTATTTTTTTGTAAATATGCCGGATTATAGCAAAGCTGCTAGTTTGCATCCGTAGTCCCTAAAAAAAAAAAAAAAATACAGCTAAATAATAAAAGACAGCAAGTACATAGGTAAGATACAAATAGAGGAGACAACAACCACACAATACAACACATACCAGAACCCAGACAGGATATAACGATGCAATAAAAAGTAATGTTCAAGTCGTCTCAAGACCAGTTAGTGGTCACACTTTTGATGTGATTTGAACTGTTTGGTGACTCTGGTGCTGCCTCTGGTCTACTTGCTGCTCTGTGGGACTCAGTGCTGAAGCATCAGTCTTATCAGAGAGCTGAGGGTGTTTTAGGGTGTGCTGGACTGAGTGTGTAGGATAAGGTGGACCCAGCCCACTGCTCACTTGTTTACAGTCAGACACTGGCCCACCCTGGCTTCACTGCTGCACACTCTGTCCTTCTTTGGTGTATTATTTTTTTCGGGGAGAACTTTTGCCAAACGCTGCTGTGGCTGCAGCTGTTAAGTTACTGATGGGTTTGTTTTTACAGCCAGTCTTCAGAAGTTTGTTCTGTCTCTCCCTCAGGGATTAAAAGCAAGACAACAATATTGGTTTAGTGTTATAGTCATAGGAATCAGTGAGAACAAAAACAAAAGAGGAGAAAGGGCTCGATAGAGTTCAGTTTCATATATTCCCATTTGAATCAATTAAATGTGCCAGAAGGTGGAGGAGTCTTTCAGCAAATATGTGAACAGTATTATACAGGAAAATATGCGATAATGTTGTTTTGGGCTGGGTGATGTGAAGACCTATATCATCAAAACTATATAAAAATGTCTTTCATCTATATTTTTCTATAAGGTTTCCATTGCAATGTAGAAAAAACAGTGGCAGGACTGCATCAAGGGAAAATAAAGTTATTTTGGTGTTAAATTCTGATCCTTTGTTAACATGGAGTATACAACAACAAGTACTTTCATTATCAATAAATATGCTGATTATTTTCTTGATTAGTCAATGAATTGTTAAGGCTCCATTCCAGCTTCTCAAAGACCAAGGTTGCTATGATATAAAACATGGAGAAGAGTGGCACACACGGCACGAAAACATCAACAATGAATCGATTATTGAAATAGTTGCCGTTATCATACTGGTGATGCTGGTTACTGACTTCCTGTGTTGTTGTTGTTGTGTGTCCCTCAGGTGTGTCTGACAGGTTGCTCCAGAGACCTGATGGTGCGGGTCGACCAGCTCTGTTCTCAGAACAACATCAAGGTCTTCTGTGGTGACGTGTACGGTTACTATGGTTACATGTTCTGCAACCTCGGACAGGAGCACAACTACGTGGAGTAGGTAACCTTTTTGTGAGCTTTGCATCTAATTTAATAGTGACTGTTGTTGATGGAGGATCTCTTTCTCTTCTTCACTCTCGTTTTAGGGAGAAACCAAAACTGGTGAAACCGACTGGGAATACTGGAGACGGTCCAGAGGCGAAGAAGGCCAAAGTCGACCCCAACGAGACCACCATGGTGAAGAAGGTAAATGACTGCATCATGAATCTCACATAAATCTAAATAAATGGCTTTCCATATTTAAACCACCACCAGATAATTCTTTATTGATCTTAACCCTTAAGAGAACACTCATTGAAATACTTGCAAATTCCAAATTTCAACCCTAGAGAATATTGGAGGATATTACATACAGCAAGAATGGAACATACGGACCCGGGGGAGGGGGTAATATTTTGAGAAAAAAGTTTACAAGATTAAGGTGGTAAATCTACGAGAAAAAAAATGTGCAGATTTATGAGAATTAAAGTGGTGGATCTGCAAGAAAAAAATTGCTTTTTCCCCACTTTTTTAAAACGTAAATCTGCTACTTTTTTCGAGCAGATTTGCCACTTTAAATCCCTTAAATCTGCAAAAAAAATTTCTTGTAGATTTGGCACTTTAATCTAGTTAATTTGCAACTTTTTTCTCAAAATATATTATATATATATATATATATATTAATACACTTCTCATCACCTCCTATTGACATTACTTTTTAAAAATCTCCAACCAATCAGACGTCCAGTTTCTGCACCCTGAAGGAGGCTCTGGAGGTGGACTGGACCACAGAGAAGGCCAAAGCCGGGATGAAGAGAACACCAGTGGACTACTTCCTGCTTCAAGGTACGTATGTAAAGTTTTAGTGGTAACAAATTCTATTTTATTTTCTGTGATTTATGTCATTTTAGCCTCGCAGTGTTTGTCTTTTGTCAGATTCAGAAACAAACTATCTGATGTTTGAACACTTGGTTGTGCTGCTGGATGCTTTATTATTTGCATTTCAAATGTTTTTATTGTGAAGCATCTCACAAATATGATGTCAAAAATAAATTGAAATTGAAGAAGAAAACAAAACAAAAAGTTAAAATATACTTAATATAAAAATACATCTTTGAATAACAATAATTATCTTAAATGATTATATAATCATTTTTCTGTTTAATTTTTACTTAAGTTATTATATATTTACTTTTCAGTAATATATTGCTGTTTTTGAAATCCATATTTAATCGTAACAATTACAAAGAATTAAGCGTTTTTGAAGAATTTTAATCTTTAGAAAGTAATTTGTATTTTTTTAAGTTTTATTAAGGAATTAACCTTTTGATAATGAAATTGATATCAACTATTAGTTAAAAAGAGTCACATGAGGTCTTCAGACGTTTTTGTGTAGGAGGCAGGACACAAACAGAATTTCCACTCAAATTTAACAGAAGAATCCCAAAAGGTCTAAAAAAGAATAGAAATTTGAAACTGAAAATGCGTAGGAACCCGCAGCGAAATTGAAACACGCACCCTGAGAATGCAAAGTCACTAATAAGCTGTTATTATTGCACGTGTACGGAAAAACATATGTCCATAAAGTTTGTTAAATGTCACTGTAGAGAGAGTGGCCAACTATTGAAGGTGGGGTTTAAATAAACAATAAATCTGGATTTTGTAAAATTCAATCGGCAGTTAAAGAAGAATATTGTCACACAGAGATGCACATGAATAATTTCTTACAATCTGTGAAACGTTGAGGAACAATCAGCCCAAAGGAACTCTTTGACCCTTTCAGTAAATCTTAAATGAACCTTCAATCAGTTAATTCACTGTTCAGTAAAACAGAGGTGAAGCCTTTGTGCATTTAAAACAATTTTTAATTTACCCAGCAAATAAAAATGTGTGATGAAGTCCTTAAAGCTGCATAAATAGACAATGTTAATAGGTTACTTCAGCAGACACAGTTGCATTTTTCTCCCATTTTTATATTCACTTATTAAAAAGAAGAGCAGGAACTCTCACTTTGTGATGTAGAGTAATAAGACCAGTGACTTTATTCATTTAAAAAAACAAACATATTCTGCTGAGAAATGTTGAACAAGGTGTCAGCAACAACATCAATATATGTAATAATGATAATAATTTGAAGTGCATTTCAGAACAAAAGCAAACATCGTGAGAAAAGATTTCACTCTTAGTGCATAGGCTAAATATATAATATTAATATTATTTTTAAATAATAATATACAATAAAAATAGAATAAATAAATAAACAAATAATTTAAAAAATTTAAATAATATCAAATAAAACATAGAAAATAATGATAATAGGCCTAGATGGGATTTGATTCCGATAGGCCTTTAAAATATTTTTTGTAAAGGAACTTTTTGACCCTTTGAGTAAATCTTAAAAGTACCTTCCTGTTTTTCATGTTATTTGTGGTGTCTGATGACCTTTTCTTAAGACTTGTTTTTGTCTCTCGTGTCACCTGGCCCCGCACACGACTCGATAGTTTCCATCACAGGCTGTCCATGGCCAGTCATGTGCACTGAGCGTAGAATAGAGAACAGCCCGACTCCTACACCGCATGACTACAACCATGTTGGAGCAGGAAATTATGAAAATTATTCTGCGCATAAATCTAGTAAAAGATCAAACCTTCTATAACTTTGGCGCCAATGGAACAATAGAACAGAAATAGAAATACTTTATTCATCCCCGCAGGGAAATTGTGTTCGTCACAGCAGCTCCCGAACGACAAATCAGACATAAACGGCAACTTTAACACTATACACTTTAAAATTTAACACTATATACATTGGGTATAAATAACAGTTAAATAAAACAGGTGACAGTAAAATAAAAGCCAAGTAACCTTAAACTAAAAAAACAATTAACTGCTAAATAAATAAAAAAAGAAAGCAAGAAAATCAGTGCGAGCAATATATAAATCTAAAACCTTCTAAGATAGTTTGTGTTCATGGGAGACTGAACAGAGCAGAGACACTGATTGTTTAAAGTTCAGTATGCATGTGAGGGAATTGTACTTATTTATTGCACAATCAAGATTGGAAGCTATTGGATCTGATTTGGAGTTTCTGATATTTATTTATTTGTATTTATATTATACACAATGTGGTTCTCGGTGCAAATAGACTCGATAATTTATATCCAGAAACATCAGATATCATAGTAAAACACTGACAGGGAACATTATGACTATACTATGCTATACTACATTATGATTATGACTATTGTGTTTTACAATTATTGCTTCCCATGATTATAAAAACATAACATAAAAAAGGGAAATGAAATGATTATGTTAGCGCATTGATTCTCCCGTTTTGTCCCAAAAAAAAATAAAGAAAAAATCAAACATTTTCATTAAATTACTGACTGTGAATATGTTAAATATACCAAATATTTATATATTTATCATTATTAATTTCTTTCCAGTTGTGTTATTTAAAGTTAAAGAAAATCCGGAGTTGTAAAGTAGGGCTGGGCGATATATCGATATAAAAAAATATATGGATATATTTTTAAATGTGATATGGAATTAGACCATATTGCATATATCGATATAGTTTAAAAAAATATATTTCTATATATACAAACGCTGCACCTACTAGGGTTTGTCATATTTAGTTCTTTTGTAATCTTTGTAATTTAGTCCTATTTTATTTCATAGGCTTTTTTTATTTAAGATATTTTTTATTTAAATATGCACTTTATGGAGCTTTTTTTATTTTTATTTTTTTAAAGGTTCTCCTGTTGTTATACAGCATTTATGTTCACTTAAATAAACAGTTTTAAAACTACTTGTGACATGTTATATTTGACTTTGATTTGGATGTGACTTTTGGTCCATATCGCCCAGCCCTATTATAAAGACAAGGTTTTTCATTAATTTAATTTAATTTAATGAATGCATGATGTTTCCAAAGTCAATAAGTTATTGTGTTAAATAATTGGGACCAAACATAATCCTGATTCTGACTCTATCGTGATCTAGCAGCTAGATGGAAACATTTTACTGCACAATGAGTACTTTTACTTCATACTTGAAATACTTTTTGCTGAAACATACTTTTACTTGAATAAGGTTTTAAATGCAGGACTTTTACTAGTCGTGGAGTATTTTCAGAGTGTGGTTTTAGAGCTTTCTCTGATGATCTGAAGAGTTCTTCGTCTCCTGTCTGGTTGATTTCAGCTGTTGTGACCTTTCAGTCTAATAACTGTAGCTTGGTCTTCAGGCTGATTTCTGAGTGGAAACAGTGGTTGTTTTTTATTGAGTTAATGTGAGACAGGAGGCTGTGTTCTTATTCCTCCACTGTTTCTATAATTGGAGCCAGCGGTTGTTGTTTTGGGCGACAGATGAGGAAGTGGCTCTTCCTCTGTTACAACTGCTTCCTGTCTGACTAGGAACAGTCGGGTGATCTAAAAGCTGCTGCTGTCATTAGTATCTCTCATCTTTATATTCCCTTTCTCATGCATAAGCAGCCTGACAATGTCTGCATGAATATTTAATATATGGAATATATCAATCAGAGATACTTATGATGATAAATTATTATAAAGCCACCTACAAATTAGTCCAAACATACATAAACAATATGGACATACTAATAATTGTATACAGTTAGATACAACAAGGCAATAACAGATGTTAGTGATTTACAGAACATAAAAGGACACGCATATAATGTTGAGAATAAAATTACTAGTTATGACTAAATAATAAAAAAATGGCTAAACTGAAAATAAATAAGGTGGACAGGAAAAGATGTAAGGAAAGGAGTACAACATTTTAAAAATACTATGCAGAATGATCTGTTTGGGTTTGCAAACATTTAATTATTAGATAGATATCAGGGTATTTGGTCAAAAATATAGTGATTCTCTCTAGGGCTGGGCGATATATCGATATAAAAATATATCAATATATGTTTAAATGTGATATGGAATTAGACCATATCGCATATATATCGATATAGTTCAATGTTTTTTTTTCTTTCTATATAAATGCTGCCCTTACTAGGGTTTGTCATATTTAGTTCTTTTGTAATGTTCGGGGTTTTTTTTTCATATAAATATCAATATTTCTGGCCATATGATGCTCTAATATGTATTAACAGACCACAATTGACCCATTTTAAGCATTTTAAAATTTGACCATTTTCGACAAAAATAGATATACTATTAGTATGAGGGTTTTTTCAAGGGAGTCATTTTTGGACATCCCATAATGTGGGGATTTGTTGCTATTTTTGACAAATAGTCCTGGGACCCGTGAGTCCTGGGAAGTATAGAGTAGTGTTTTTCAGCTACTTTCTGACAAACTATGCCACCATTGGCCTATTTTATTTCATAGGCTATGTGCACTTTATGGAGCTTTGATTTCTTTTTTTAAAAAAAGGTACTCCTGTTGTTATACAGTATTTATGTTCACTTAAATAAACGGTTTCAATAAAACTACTTGTGACATGTCATATTTGACTTTGACTGAACATTTGCTCTCACTTTGAGATAAAAATATCAGGATATATATCGTATATCAATATTCTGCCTAAATATATCAGGATATGTCACTTTGGTCCATATCGCCCAGCCCTAACTCTCTCACTAAACGCTGTAAAGATGTTGCATTAATAGCGCCTCAATTATAAAAAAGTTGGGACACTGTGAAAAACTGTGAATGCAAGTAAAACCTTTACAGCCTCACAAAGACAAGATCTCTAATGCTCAAACTGAGAAACGTTTGTTTTTTGTAAATATATAAACTTATTCTAAATTAGAAAATAAAATAAATTATTCTGTTTTTATTCATGTTTTTACACAGTGTCCCAACTTTTATTATGGATTCAGGGATGATATGGAAAAAAATATTGTCAGTTCAATTTAAAGGGCCTCGACTTTATTCCGAAGATTTATTTCGTATCACTCATACATGTGTAGGTTATTCGAGATACGATAATTGTTCCATTTGTGTGCAGATTATTATAGTCTATTATGAAATTCTGTTTGATTTCCTGCCTGGCACAGATCTGACTGTGATGCCGTTCGTGCCAGTCTTTAACTCTTTTGCGAACAAAAGTTTCACTGATTAAAGGGCAGAGCTGAGGTGCAAAAGTGATTCATTGCCACTGCGTGTGTGTGTGTGTGTGCTACGCTGGTGGAAATGGCCGTGGGAGGACTTCCTCATGAGGTTTTAAGTTAATGGACGAACAGGAAACATGGGGGCGAGGTGTTGATGTGTGTGGCACAGCTGGAGACGTCGGTTATTTGAGATATTGTTCATGACCATATAAGTGCACGCTTGTGATTTTTCATATCTGAATCAGTTCTGCAGGCGACTCTTAGACACCTAATCGGCTGCAGAAAGAATAATATTTCCTTACTCAACATGTGTGGGTGTGTGTGTGAGCCTCTGCAGGCTCTTAATTTGATGTGGGGAAACGTAGGCCTAATCGGATGAAATGGTTGATGGTGCAACCACATACAGATCTTATCCTGCTTCAGAGATGAGATGTTGTCTTTCCATAAGATGATAATTCACTGTGGAAGTGTCTAGAAAGTGTGATGAAATTATAAATGGCAATTCCAGCAATAGATTAAATGGAAAATATTGCTTTAGAAAAATGGTTTAAACTTGTTTCCGGCCTCTCAACCGTTGTTTATTTCTGTTTCCCCTTTCCCTTCGTCTCCACAGTTCTGTTGAAGTTTCGTACCGATAAAGGTCGGGACCCGGACCCCCAGGCCTTCCCAGAGGACAGTCAGCTCCTGAGGCAGATCCGAGACGACGTCCTGGAGGCCTTGGCAGTGAGCAGCGACCTCCTGAACGACGACTTCATCAGGTACAAAGCGTCTTCACCTGTAATCTGACTTTCATTTTGTCACAAGGGGGAAATAATTTATGATGTCATAAACAGCACAAGAAACTCACAACGACTCACAAAATGTCTTCAGTGGGAAATCCAGTGGAAAACGAAAACAGAACAGAACATACAGAACATGCATATTGCGCCACCGGTGTTGCTGTTTCTTCGCTCACCATTTTTGAATCTCCGTGCGCAATGCTTTATGGGTTATGTTATGATATACTGATAGATATCTTTTACACCTGCAAATCACCACACGACAGGAATAACTGTGATAGTGTCTTTGTTTCCTGGCCTAAATACCAGTTTCAGATTTTATCTTATTGCAATTCAAGAAAACCTGGAGTTTGTTTATTTCTAATCATGAGCTCAATAATGCAGGTGAGGGGTTAAATGTTATTTTTCCCTAAAGTCTGTGGCCTAATCAGTTTCTTTTCCTGTTTGTCCTCAGTTACTGCTTCTCTGAGATGTCTCCAGTGTGCGCTGTCGTGGGAGGAGTTCTGGGTCAGGAAGTTGTCAAGGTAAGGAATCTTCTGCCCTTCTCCCAGTTTACATGCAAGTGAGAAAATCATGCGTCGTTAATATGGCGCCCTTTCTGTTGACCTCAGTTTGACACTTTGTGCCGTCGCTACTGACCGGCGACCGGCTAATGCGACCGTCTAATGTGACTGGCTAATGTGCAACTGGCTAATGTGCAACTGGCTAATGTGCAACCGGCTAATGTGACCGTCTAATGTGCGACCGGCTAATGTACAACTGGCTAATGCAACCGGCTAATGCACGAACAGGTAATGCGCGACCGGCTAATGCGACCGGCCAATATGGCACCGGCTAATGTGACACCGGCTAATGTGACACCGGCTAATGTGCGACCGGCTAATGTGCGACCGGGTAATGCAACCAGCTAATATGCGACACCGGCTAATGCGCGAACGGCTAATGCGCAACCGGCTAATATGCCACTGGCTATTGTGCGACCGGGTAATGCAACTGGCTAATATGCCACAGGCTAATGCGACACCGGCTAGTATGCGACCGGCTAATGCACGAGCGGCTAATTTGCCACCGGCTAATGCACGAACGACTAATGCGCGACCGGCTAATGCAACAGGCTAATGTGACCGGCTTTCTTGAATGTTTTTGTTCCGGGTCATACTCCAGTGCGGGGGTGGAGCATGCGTTGTCTTGTCATACATGCCGGCGAAAATCCTTTTCCAATCACATTATCTGGGTGTCCTAATCAGAGTTGGAGAACTGCAACATCAGTCTGACTAACACGTTTACATGCACTTCAGTTGTCCAGTTATAGTCAGATTAAGGCAATAATTTGTTTTTTTTCAAGTGTCATGTAAATGTACTGACTGTTATTCACTATGATGTAGTAAATGGAGTGTGTGTGTGTGTGTGTGTGGGGCAGTCAGCTGACAGGTGGCCACTCAGCTGGTATCTGGGTCACTTTGCACTGTGCAGAAGTGATTTTCTCTCTGACCACAGTGAACTCAGTGTGACGCTCTGGCAGCTGCCTCTCTTAAGGGGAAATAATTTATTATGTCATAAACAGCACAAGAAACTCACAAACGACTCACAAAATGTCTTTAGTGGGAAATCCAGTGGAAAACAGAACAGTTACATTTACACCAATTGCACAATAATATTCACTCAGAATATAGATTAGAACCCGACCAGTGTGGGATTTTTGGCCATATTAAGTTTTAAAAAAGAAATTGTCTTGGCCAGTATTCATAACATTATTGGAAAAAAATGCAAAAATCTATTAAATAATTGATAAATAAAAAAGAAAAATAGAAATAATGTGTGTGTGTGTGTATATATTAGTCCCATGTGTACTGAAGCAGGTTGAAGTAAAAACTGTGAACTTCTACTTAAAATTAAATCCTTGGAAATTAATAATCTAAATGCATCTAAAGATATATAACTGAATATATAAAGGCTGGGGGATATGGAGAAAATAAAACATCACAATCCTCTTAACGAGATGCATTGATCATGACACTGTGATGATATTGTTTATGTTGACATTGCTGCTTTCACAAAATGTTTACACAATGATATTTTTGATTCTCAACAATAATGTGATATATTTATATATAGATATATATAGATATATTGACTAAGCTTAAACAGTCCGGTAAGAAAATGAAATAATTGGATTGAAGTGCAGCATTTTAAACCAGGAAATAACAACACTTAATGATATTCGACAACACAATATCCAGTCTAGTTTTGATTCCTTCGAGCTAATCAGTGTGTTTTTTATTTTTAGAGTCAAAGGATCCATGAGTGCTTAAAGTTTTATGAAAATCCAGTCAAACATCAATCAAACCTTCATATGTGGTTTCTCTCTGAATTCCTAACTTAACAAGACCTTGAGGAATTCATAAATCCTTTCATCTCACTTTCAATAATCAATCATGTTTGTTTTCAGAGGAATTTCAGCAAAAATGACTCAAACAGTTATGAAGCAGACCTTTAGAGTCCCACATTATACAAAGTGAGATGTTTTTTATCATTAATATCAGGTAAAGGAACTGTCCACAAAATTAGAACAGTACGTACTTCTGTACGGTTGGTTTGTCACAACTAGAGCCGACTGTTAAAAGGTGAGAAAGTGCCATTACAGTACCACTTATTAGCTGTGTTTCCTTTAGGGGGAATAGTGTCCACCAGGAAAGTCTCAGGCCACGCCCTCTCAAATGTCCGCTCACTCTGCGTGTTTCCATTACAAAAAGGCCTCCAGAAGGATTTAGAGACTCTGGAGGTGACGTATGGTTTTCGATTGTTGCGTTATCGCTTAGCAACAGTTTCGACCGTGACGTCACATAAACGATGGATTAAAAACAGGAGACTCAACTGTGGCCATCCGTCGCTAACTGTGCACAACGTCAGCAGCTGATCATAAACAAAGCAGCATGGCTAATTATGCACAGAGTCTCCGCTGATCATAAACATAATGATTGTGAATTAACCGGCATCACTAACTGTGTACAGAGTGTCCGGTGCTTGTTGTAAACAAACAGAGATCACTAAGTGAACACCTCCTGCAGCAGCAGCACATACACACTGTACTGTTACAGAGCTAATTGTTAGCCTGTTAGACTGGATGCCAAGGGGTTAACATCCCCTCCGGCTCTGTGACTGCAGCTGGGAAAGACTGCTGCAGGAGGACTAGGCCGTTTCAACTCTTCTTCTTAACGAGCCGCGGGGGCCCACGGCTCGTTAAGAAGAGTAAGAACGAGTCTCCAAAAGTCTCCAAAAGTCTCCAATAACACCAGAAAAAGTCGCTGGATTTGTCGCCATTCACTTTTTCGAGAAATAATCGCTAAATATAGCAACAAAGTCGCTAAGTTGTCAACACTGCTTTGCCGGCTTTTACAAATGGCGCGTGTTGTTGTGGCGTCGAGTACTACGTCACATCCTGCTCAGCGTTCTATCCAATCAGTAACCAGGCTTTTTACAGGGGAGAAAAACGGCCCTGCTCTTCTACAGGGACAAAAAAAGTCCCGACAAAAGTCTGCTCCGGACGGCTCGTATTCAAATTAGGGGCGTTTAGGCGAGTGAGGCCGGCCTCATTCCAGGTATTGAGCTGTAGTGGAAACGCCTCATAGAGACAGGTGCTAAAACTGAGTGCTCAGACAGAAACTGTATACAAGTTTATTCAGATAGACAGTTTGAGAAAAATAATTTGTTTTTGTTTTTTGAACATTGAAGTTTGTAAACATGTGGTAGAAACCAAAAATTTCTAAAGTATGAAGCTGAGAATGAGCATTATGTCACCTTTAAATTACGGTGTAAGTTCATTAGTTTGTCTGATGGGACTCACAGACTCTGAATGGTAACTGAGGCTGTTGAGATTCATCTCACAGATAAAAACAGGATGATTATTTAATGCACACGTATAGAAAGAGAGAGGGAGAGGATGAGCCGTTTCTCCACTACATGACTTGAATAAGATTTCAGTGAGCTGATTAGAAACAATCTTTCTGAGCTTTGTGCCCGGTGACGTGAGTTTAATAGGAGTTCAGCTCAGGATAAGTGTGTGTTTGTGTGTGTGTTGTTAGAGGGACTGACATTATATTGGCACAAGGCCAACCTGCCGTCTCTATGATGATGATGAAACTCACTGCAACGAGCCCACTGAAGTCTGCCGGGTGAATCTGACTGATTTTACTCAGAACACTGAGCTCACCTTATGACTGAACTTTAAGCTGTGTGGGTCTGAAGGCTCCAACAAAACTGGAAATCTGCCATTGAAATGGTTCTTTCTGGTCTTAATACAATTTTAGCTGCCAGAATATTTTATGGTGTTCTCATTGGTACTTTATTACTATGTAAAACACCCTTTGTACAAAAAAGTTCGTAATCTCTTTAATTGAGGTTTTTATTTTTTACTTCAATTAACCTATGGCTAAGCCCCGCCCCCTCCACCCACTCTGACAAACGGTCAACATTGGGTGACAGGCGCTATGGCAACCATCACAGTAGGAGACATTCCACAGGAGGAAATTGATCATTTTTGGAGGACAAGCCTTTTTACCTTCTTTACCAAGAGAACCTCTCCGTTTGTTTGGTGCTACAGTATTGACATGAATCATTCAGCACAACATTGCTAACATTTGTTATCTCGGTTATTTACAGATAAGTTAATGAAGCTAAGCTCCAAAAGTTAACGTTAGTATAACTAGAGCCCTTTGGACAACAGCTAGCAATCATCACAATTCGTACGATTGCCAAAGAACAAAAAATAGCACATAACAGGCCAATGAACTCCCAGCAAACAAAGTGACATGATGTACAACGCAGCTAGAAGCTAACGTTAGCATAACGTTAGCGTAACGTTAGCGTACGTTAGCTTAACATTAGAAAGGGTTAGGCTAACATTAGCTAACTTTAGGGTAACATTAGAAAGGGTTAGGGACGTTAGAGATGTTAAAGATAACTTTAACTTGAATGGACTTGAATACTTGGTGGTGTATATGTCACAATATGACCTTAATAATTTATTTATTTTAAAGGTGTCTTTTGTATTTTCTCTCTGTTTTCCCTTCAGGCTCTCTCCCAACGAGACGCTCCGCACCGGAACTTCTTCTTCTTCGATGGTCGTAAAGGCAACGGCGTGGTCGACTACTTTGGACCAAATTAAAACGATTTTACACACAAATTCAAGTCTTCTTTCTTTTCCTCCGTTTGTTCCGTCAGATTATTTATATCAGTTGTTGCTCCACTAGTCATGAAATCAGTCTGTTGTTTAATTTTTGGGGGTATTTTTTTGGTCTCAAGTACACAGTGACATTTATTTTTTACATTTGCTAATAAAACATTGTTAAGTAAAATTGCCTCAGGTCTCTTAATTCATTAAACATTAACACTTGTGTTCTGTTGTGTCTGTGGACCAGAATTTGGTGATGACTATACCAAGCGTACTATTTATTGTCATAAAATTTTGCCATAATTGCTGCATTCAGGTTCTGCTGGGACAGTTTATAAGCTGGGAAAAGAGTACAAAATGTTTTGAAGTTCACTGTAAAAAAAATAAAATGTTTTTACGGTAAAAAAAACCAGCAGCTGTGGTTGCCAGAACTTTACCGTAATAAATACAGTGCAACTTTTTCTAATATTACGGTAAAATGATATCAGCACTGTTAAGATTGCCATTTTATTCCATATTTTTGCGTAAAAAATAAAACGTCTTTCCATCAAAAGAAATGCTCTTCTGCTATATAATTGACTAGAAAATACTTTATACATGCTGCATAAATTAAATATTACAGTATATTTCTGTTAGAGATATGATGTTTAGTACATTTAACAGTGAGGAAAAAGTATTTTTACAAAAAAAAAATGACAGTGATGCTTGTATATTACAGTATATTTTTGCTACAAACACAGTGCCAGTGTATTTTACAGTGGAGTAATTTTTTTTGTTTGTTTTTTTTTTTTATAAAAAAAATACTGTTTTGGCTGATTTATACATTTACAGTGTTTCATTGTTACTGAAACTGAATTAACCCATTTGTCATTTTACGGTCTTTTACTGTCATGGTTTAGCAGTTTTTCACCGTAAAATCTACAGACATTTTTTACAGTGTAGCCATGTTATGCTTCTACAGATACTTTTATCTGAAACTTTTTTGTGTAGAGTGACGAAGCGATGTGATAAAAGGTAATAAAGTCCACCGTCAAACGGATGGGGGGCAACAGTGAGACCAGTGTTTGATGTTGTTTTGATGCCTAACCCGAACCAAAGTGTTAATCATGTTTACATAATGTTTCGGTCGTCACAGTCACAGTGAGAACCAAGGTTATAATAGTTTTGGTTGTTTCATTAGTTTTAGTTTTAATTTCGTTGTGATGTTTTGTTTTTAAATTCAGTTAGTTTTAATGAGTTTTTAGAGCGAGTTTGCTAGTTTTAGTTAGTTTTTATTTTTGGGAAAATGCTTAGTTTTAGTTTAGTTTTTAATAGTGTTAGTTGTTTTGTAATGGGGTATTTGTTGGGTGCCAGATTCAATAAGGTCACAATAAATGTTTCCTTTATTTCCTTTGTCTGATCCATCTCAGCCCCAATAAGTTTATTAAGTCATAAAACCAGATAGATGAAATAGATTTCATATCAACCAAAAAGGTTTACGTATGAAAAAAGTTGACAAAGAAGAAAACAAAGGACATTTTCACTATAATTTTAGTTAGTTTTGTAACCACAAAATACAGTTTCAGTTACTTATCTTTTTTTTTTTTAAACTCATTTTTATTTTTATTTCAGGTAATGAAAATGTTTTTTAGATTCTAGTTTCGTTATTTATAATATCCTTGGTGAGAATGGGTTGCAGCAGTTCAGAAACATTCACATTTATCATATCTGTGGTTTACAGGAACCAAAAATTGGCGACTGGGTTGACCCTTTAAGACATCGAAGTCACACAATAACACAAACAAACTAATAAATCAAGGCAGTGATAGAACAGCAGCTCCTGTAGGGTTCTGCTGGGTAATATTAGGAGTCTGGTGGCTTAAAATAGAGCAAAGATAACTGCTTTAGTTCCCTGTCATAAAGGGCTTTCTGATGGAAAGGTAAAGAGCAGAACATACTGGATAATTCAACCTCACTTTAAAGAATCAAAACTAAATACATTTAAATGGAAATTTGAGATCAATACTTAAGTACATGAAGTTTTGGGGTTTTTGTAGTTAACCCTTTATCAGACAAAGAACTATATTTGGAAACTTCAGGTAATATTTCGAGAAAAAAGTTGCAATTTTACTAGATTAAAGTGGCAAATCTACAAGAAAAAAAGTTGCAGATTTAAGAGATTTCAAGTGGCAAATCTGCGCGAAAAAGGTCGCAGATTTACGGGAAAAAAGTGAAAAAAAAAGCAACTTTTTTCTCCCAGATTCACCACTTTAACCCTTAACAGGACACTCATTGAAATACTTGCAAATTCCAAATTTCAACCCTAGAGAATATTGGAGGATATTACATACAGCCAGAATGTGTAAAAAAAACAAAAAAAACATACAAAAATATTTTGAGAAAAAAGTTTATGAGATTAAAGTGGCAAATCTACGAGAAAAAATGTGCAGATTTATGAGATTTAAAGTGGTGAATCTGGGAGAAAAGAAGTTGCTTTTCCCCACTTTAAATCTCTTAAATCTACAACTTTTTTTCTTGTAGATTTACCACTTTAATCTCGTAAATTTGCAACTTTTTTCTTGAACTATTACCTGAAGTTACCACATATAGTTCTTTGCCTGATAAAGGGTTAAATCAAACTTGTTGAGAATCTCAGTTGCAATGCAATAAATCAGTGTGTTGATTAGCATACAGTCAGTATGTGACTCTAGAGAGTAAATACAGTAGATGGTCATAAGATACAGAGTGTTTGCGGTAATAACCTCTCATCACCTGGCATGTGACTGCCCAAACCAAACATGGCTGTTTCAGTGACAACGCACTATTTAAATGAGCCTCGGGACAAACTCCAAGCATTTCCTGTCGTCTTCCTCCCAAATAAGGCAACAGAGAGAGCAGCAGGGCTTCACAGGGGAAACCCAGCGTGTGGTCCCGTGTCTGACCTCAGCCCCTGGGAGCGCCGCTGGTTCAACCTGTTGGACCAGATAAACCTGTGAAACCTGAACTGTGGGGACGTGTCTCACTGTAGATGGAAAAAATGAGACTTAATTTGATGCAGCTCAACCTCTGCACGTGTGTATGGCTGTATGCTGTCAACATGTGAGTCATTCTGCTTGAGTTTACAGTCTTAATAACACATTATGTTACATGCTTTTTAAATGTAAAAATGTCATATGAATTCTAACCAGTGATACACTATAAATATCTCCTCCTCAACCTCATGTCCATAAATGCAAATGCAATGTTAAAAGTTTGTTTTAGTGAAGAACCGTTTTTATTTAGCATAAAGATGCAACATAACATACAAATAAAGTATAAGAAGAACATATGTCTGTTATATTAATTGTATAACCAGATAATACATTATATTGAAAAGACAACTGATTAAGTAAATGTGCCTCCCTGTGCCTTGATATATTCCTACTGTAACTACACTGATATATATATATATATATATATGTGTGTGTGTGTGTGTGTGTGTGTGTGTGTGTGTATACACATAGATAGATAGATAGATAGATAGATAGATAGATAGATAGATAGATAGATAGATAGACATAGATATAGAAGTAGATATAGATATATATAGATATAGAGATATCTCTATATCTATCTATCTATCTATCTATCTATCTATCTATCTCTCTATCTAACTATATATATATATATAGATATAGATATATGCATATATATTTATATATATATATATATATATATATATATATATAGTTTTTATTCCCTTACTTGATGCTTTCAGCTGCTGCTGATTTGTGTGACCATTTATTTAAATTGAAAGGAGACAGTATGTGCTCACACACTGGGTTCATTGTAAGTTCAAGACAGAGACGAGTGAACGGAAACAGAAAGCAGAAGAAAAGAAAAACTACATAGTCAGTAACACAGTAAAGAGTACTTTCTGTTGGTGTTTACGACTGATTCAGGAGTGCAGAGAACCAAAACAAGAGTGTTTAAACTGAAATGAGAGGAGCTGAGAGGCAGCGAGGCTCCCACTGCTCTTTTCCTGGGATTAGGAAAGAAGATTAATTATGGAACGTCCCTTTAAGCTCATTCTGCCCCTTTAATTAAACCTCAACTCTTATCTGCCAACACACACACACACACACACACACACACACACACTCTCTCTCTCAATGCACTCTTCTTGCACTCAACATGCTGACGCTGCTATTCTTCATTTCTCTCTCTACATATTCTCTCATTTTTCTTTCCTCTTTATTTCATGCACACACACACACACACACACACACAGTTAAACCCACGCCTGGTGCTCCTGCTGGGTGGTCACTCTCTCCACTTAGCAGCAAAGACCAAGTGTCTGTTGTTGCAGCCAATCAGATCCCTGATGTTGCTCTGAGTGATCTGATTGGCTCATTCGGCAAAAGAGTTTAAGTGAGGATATCTTGTCCCAATGCTGCCTGTTGACTCAGTAACAGACCAGTGTGTGTGTGTGTGTGTGTGTGTGTGTGTGTGTGTGTGTGTGTGTGTGTGTGTGTGTGTGTATGTTTGTGTGTGTGTCTTTCTTACTCCTTATAGACGGATTACGTCTTGTCTTGTTTATCATGTGAAGATAAGAAGGGCAGCAACTCACAGTTGCTTTCAATATCAATTAATTGGCCAATTATTTCTCTCTCATGCATTGTTTAATCATTTTATTTATTATGTTTCATTATATGGTTTCAACCAACCTAAAGACAGTCAGTGTGCACTGCAAAAAAGGTGTTTAGTCTAAAATCCAGATAAAAACATTAAATCTGATGGAAATGATCTTGCTGCATGGACAGATAATTTCACTTGACAAGATTTCTTAAATTGAGATTATAAATAAATATAGAAATAAGCATGTTGAACACTTACAATAAGACATTAACCTTTAACTCTCGCTATGGGAATTCTAATCTTATGGTTAAACACAGCAATTTAAATGTATTTAGGATTATTTAGGATGGAACTATGCATGACATAATCAGTGGAAAAATGTCTTGCACTGTCAGATGTACTTCACTGTCAGTAAAAGTTACTTAGTTGTCATTGAAATTATGTCGTGTCAATGACCAAAGATAACATGTCATGTGTCATTGTAACTTTCAAAACATGAGACACAAAAATGTTTCCTAAATTCCTAAAAACCTGATGAAAAAAATATATTTTTATCCAACATTTCCTTGTAAATCCTTTGAAAATAATATGTCAAAACAATGAAACTAGAATATTGAACCTGGCTTCATCCAGTGATCAGATTTCTGTGCTGGACATTTATGCCTCATTTGCATATTAAAACTTAAAATGTAATGTAATTAATCAGCTGGGGAAGCTGCATGGTGATATCTGTAAAACACATATTCACCTGCACTGTAACAAACTGCTGTAAGAAAACAGCCAAATTGTGACAGTAACATACTGTTTTCCATTAAAAAGGTATTATACTGTAGAAAACAGCTTGCTGTTTCCCATTAAAAAAAAAAAATATATATATATATATATATATATATGATATTTTCTAAGTTTCTTCTTCTACTCATTCAGTATATGGTATATTAAAAGCGCTTAATTGATAGTAATTGGCTTTCAGACAGTAGAGTCTCAGACAGCTCTATTTACAAAAAATGACTGCATTGTATACTGCAACAATATTACAACTAGCTTCAGCACTATACTGTGTTTAAGTCTACTGTAAAAATCAATGAAATGCAGGATTTTAATGTAATTCAGTATGTGGTTTTATCACAGTAACATACTGTAAAGTAATAACAGTAGAGGAACTGTACAATTAATAGTAGAATGCTGGCAACCCTGCTGCCAGTATTTCACTGTTCATTTACAAGACAATTGTTTACAGTGTGTAGTGTCAACCCTTTGCACCTTTATTTCTTTCATATTAATTGTTTGTCTAATTGTATAAAAAAGGAACCAACTAGGCAGTAACAATAGAATAATTGTAATAATGAAAGGCTGTTAGGTTCATGAGATCACTATAATGTGTGTCAAGAACATGAATAAATGATTAAATGAGTCAGTATCGGCTGTGAAAACACCAGGGGTCATTCAAGGCCTCTTTAAAAGCACCAAAACATCTTCTGGAGTATTATGATGACGTCCTGCACCAGACTGTCCTGTTGACCGTCACTGTAAACACTTGTGGTGTGTGTGTGTGTGTGTGTGTGTGTTTGTGTGTGTGTGTGTGTGTGTGTGTATGTGTGTGTGTGTGTGTGTGTGTGTGTGTGTGTGTGTGCGTGTGCGTGTGAGCAGCGAGGGTCTCGACCTGGTGTCTGTTAATCCGTGCTGGTCTCCAGATGTGATGTGTGACCATGCTGGTATCTGTCCGTCACGCAGGGCCGCAGGGCGATGGCTCCGCCCCCCAGAGAGACACCAACATCTGTAAACATCTGCCGAGAGCAGCCGTATCCCAAAATGACATCAAGTTGGGAAGTTCATTTTCCCAAAGATACAGTATGTTACACTGTAAAAAATGTCTGTAGTTTTACGGTGAAAAACTGCTAAACCATGACAGTAAAAGACGTAAAATGATAAATGAGTTAATTCAGTTTCAGTAACAATGAAACACTGTAAATGTATAAGTCAGCCAAAACAGTATTTTTTGGTGTGTTTTTTTACAGTTTAAAAAAAAATAAAAAACATTACTCCACAATAAAATACTCTGGCACCGTGATTGTAATAAAAATATATTGTAATATATATACAAGCCATCACTGTAATTTTTGCATTTATTTTTTGTAAAAAAATATCTTTTGATGGAAAAACTTTTTATTTTTCATGGTCAAATATGGAATAAAATGGCAATCTTAAACGTGAAATCAACAGTACTGTAAAAAAAAAATCTGTTTAATTTACGGTAAAATACCAGCAGCTTTGGTTGCCAGAACTTCGCTGTAAAAAGTACAGTTAATGGGGTTTTCTACTGTAAATTTAAATGTAAATATCAGCAAAAACTGTAATTTAGACTGAATATTCCCGTTATTTTTAGGGTAATTGTGTCATTCATTCATACATCATGGTATATCTGCATTAATTTTACATGAGTACCGGTATGTTATATTTTTACAGCAGAACTGTGTTTTTCCTACAGTTTATGACAGTAAAAGTTAAAGTTTTGTGCTATTCTTTGATTTACGGTAACTAAAAGTGTCTACTACGGTGATATACAATTTTTAATTTTACGCCCTATTTCTGATGTAATTTTGAGTTTTACTGTAATTTCTACAAACATTTTTTACAGTGCGCTATTTTAATAAAATTTAAATTAATTGTGCAGCCATAAGCTAATGTAATTTATTTTGTCTTGCATTAAAACACTTCACACTGCATCAACTCCATCTAATGCATCCACACTGCAAAAAAGTGTTTAGTCTACTAAATTTTTTACTTTGACAAGATTTCTTGAATTAAGATTATTAAATCTAGAAATAAGCATGTTGAACCCTTAAAATAAGAAATTAACTCTTAAAACAAGATAAATTATCTAACACTTCTAAATCTTTTTTTTTTTTTATCTTGGTAAGAAACAAATCATTTGCAGTGCAATGAAACACCAAACAAGTGAGTATAGTTCTCCTTATCTTTATTGTATAAAAAAGAAAAAAGTACAAAATGTATTTAGAAAGTTTACAATAGAAAAAAGTTGAAAAACAAATACACACTGCATGTGACTGACACTGAGCGTCATTGGAGGGAGGGGGGCCAGCAGACATAAACCGATCCATAAATATGAACATATGAGCAGTTAACAAGTTTATTGTCTGCTTAGCGTCATGTTCCTGCTGTATCATTGTGATTTTGTACATCGAGGCTTTCAGAAATGTTAAAACAAACTGAGGCCAAGTCAAACCGCCACAGCCAATCCCTGTCGAATATTTGAAGCATTTTTAAGTTTGACAGATTAAAAAAGGTCCATATTTCAGTCAAATGTTTCCTGAAATAAAATAAAAAAGTGGGCACTTCAAATCAAAGTATGTTACAATACATAAATGTATATTTTTAGCATGTGTAGCACACAATTTTGCTAATCAATTTGTATCTGAAATACCCAGATGATTTTCATTGTTCAGTTCAGTCACTTTAGAGTATTGCTAACAGTCTGATTTCATTTTCTTTGTGCTTTAAAGAGGATAAAGGGAGAATTTTGTTACTTTTCCTTCTCTGATATACACACAGAAAGCCGATACATCACCTCAAGCGTCTGGTGAACTTTCATCTTGTTTTCCATTTCAGCCTAATGACCAAAAATGTAGTTATTAATAATGAAACCATTGCTTTACAACAAAGTACCGTTTCAAATTATCAATTGGTCAATTTTTCAATTGCAAGCAGTGCTTATTAAAGTGATGTATCCACTCTCAGTGTGTATATTAACAGCTTTAACATCTTATTTAATCTCTGTTTTAACAGTAACAACTCAAGTACAGCTTAATTCATAGTTTTGATCAGGAATGTAAGAAAAAATAAATAATGCATCACATTAAAAATGAAAACAAAAAACAGAACAAGCTACAGATTCAGGCTACGTTCCCAAATAAATTATGCTCTTAATATGAGCAATTAAACATTTTCTCCCAGACTACAATGAAAATAATCGCACAACCGAAAGGGGTAATTTTTTACAAAACATCACCTAATACTTTTCAACAATCAAAAAGATCCAATTCATATATATTTTTTTTCTTCTTTAACTCATGGAATACCATCTCAAATCCACTGGATTTAAATTCAAACTGTCGCCGCTCAGAAATACAAAACATCTCCCAAACACAGCTCCTGCTTCGATAAGTACTTTTAAAGTCCATCAACATTTGTTGTTAATATTCATCTTCCAAAAGATTATTTACAAACAGTCGAGTAACTATAAACACTTTGGACACACAGCTCCCAACAGGCAGTGTGACGGAGAATGTACAGCGGCAAAATGTGGCAGATTTCTGTCCTTAAATGACTTTAAACCAAACTGATGCTGAAGCATTTGAATGTGATGCAAATGACACTTGTTAACAAAGCACTTTAAGAGAGTGTGTGTGTGTGTGTGTGTGTGTGTGTGTGTGTGTGTGGCTGATTGTCCTAGTTTTGGAGATTAGGTCTCAACTGAGCGCTGAGCAAAAAGGCACGTTGTCGTATGATGAAATGCAAAAAGAGTCTCAGATTGGGAGAGAGTGGAATAACACCCCACTTTTTTTTCCAGTTTCACAGTTTATAAGAACGGGGTAGAAATAAAGACACAACAGTGATATGCACGTGTCAGACGAGGCTCTAATCATCTGTGCACTGCAAAAAAGGTGTGTCTAAAAACAAGATAAAAACACTAAATCTGAGGGAAATGATCTTGCTGCATGGACAGATAATTTACCTTGACAACAGTAAATAAAGTTTGATTTGATTTGAGAAGATTTCTTAAATTAAGATTATTAAATCTAGAAATAAGCATGTTGAACGCTTAAAATAAGAAATTAACTCTTAAAACAAGATAAATTAAAGCTGCCAGCAGTGATGAACTGGCCCGAGCAGAGTGACCTGATGATTATTTGTTTCTTACCAAGATAAAAAAAAAACCTTTAGATTTAGAAGTGTTAGATCATTTATCTTGTTTTAATTCAACATGCTTATTTCTAGATTTAATAATCTTAATTTAAGAAATCTTGTCAAGGTAAATTATCTGTCCATGCAGCAAGATCATTTCCCTCAGATTTACTGTTTTATCTGGTTTTTAGACACACCTTTTTGCAGTGTGTGTTTTTACATCATTAAAGGGAAGAATTGAAGAGATATCATTAATTTTGAAAAATAATAAATAAATGGAATAACAGGGGTAAAGATGAATGGGGTCAATGATATTAGAGCTAAATGACAAGCCTTCCAAAACAGGTCAGGTACAAGTAGAGTCCGACCGACATTATTTAGCTGGATCTGCATATATAAAACAAAACAATGCTCTAGGAGATTTAGAAATTGTGTTTGGTATTTTTTTTTTTGTATTTAATGTTAATGATCAGCAATGACACTGGACATACAGTACTGATGCTTAGCAGCCTTCTGAGTACCTTTGCAGAGTCATATCAGTGCATAATGTACATAAAAAACATACATTTTCATTCCGGCTCAAAAATTCACAATATGGGCGTATCTGTAATTGCTTAAAAAATCAGTATTTGTCTCAAAAATCCTGCGTTGGTCGACTTACAAACAGACTCGTTAGTTTAGAAAGCCTAATTCTGAAATGTCAGTTTTTTTGTAAAATGGATGAAATTGTATTTTTAATGATATCTCAGGATGCACATCCTATTCGTTAGATCCACATCTGCCACGTGCACGTGCACACACACACACACACACACACACACATAAATGAACACACACACTGAAGAGGTGAACCCCGAGACAAAGACAGTGAAAGCAAGTGGTTTTTACAAAATATACAGGTAGGAAAGTGACCGTCGGTCTGTCAGCTGCAGTCTGGACCAGCAGACTGACTGACAGACAGACAGACAGGCAGACAGACAGACAGGCAGGGTCCAGTTTCCGCAGCTTGCACCCTGGTCCACAGGTGGCGGCGACACCTCCAGCTGCAGAGCTCATCCTCCAAAAATCTTCCTTCGAGAAAGTGTTTTTGACTTGAGGCTGTGTTGAACCTCCCAGTTCAAATGGTCAATTCATTGTCTGTGTGTCTATGTGAGCCTGTAGAGGGTGCTGAGGGTCTGGCTGATGAAGCTGAGGAGTCCTCGGCAGGCGTCTCTCAGGTCCTGCCAGTGGGGGGCCGGGTGCTGTGAGACAGGAAGGAAGAGAAAGAAATGTTAGTCATTAGTTGGTTATTCAATTTCTGACCTTTTCAGGCGAGCCGAGTTGCTAAAACATGCGCATCTATTGACGCGACCTACAAACATCTCATAACACACAACAGGCTCAGTTCTATTGTGACTTCATGCAAGTCAATGCTGTTCCTTTTTGTCCCTGTTAGCTTGTGAAGCAGCGGCTGAGAATAAATAAATAAGTTACGATGAACCGGAAAATTAGAAACAACCAACAAAGTGTGAAGAAGAGTTATTTACATAAACAAACCAAACCGGAGAGGGGACAAGATTCAATCTGAAATCATTAGAGAGATTCAAGGAACAAATTAAAGTCTTGCCTCCTGCACGCTTCATCCAGGCACCGACCTCGTCTAAACCAGATGGATTATATCAGGTCAGTCAGCACGTTTACATGACACTTGAAAAAAACAAATTATTGCCTCAATCTGACTATAACTGGACAATTGAAGTGCATGTAAACGTGTTATTCATATGACCCCGGAACAAAAACATTAAAAAAACGGTCGAACGTTAGCCGGTCGCATTAGCAGGTCGCATTAGCCGGTCGCTGGTCAGTAGCAACGGCACAAAATACCATATTAACCTGCTGAAATGACATTAGCCGGTAGCACATTAGCCAGTCACATTAGCCGGTCGCATTAGCAGGTCGCATTAGCCGGTCACATTAGCAGGTCGCATTAGCCGGTCACATTAGCAGGTCGCATTAGCCAGTCGCATTAGCCAGTCGCATTAGCCGGTCGCACGTTAGCCGGTCGCTGGTCAGTAGCGACGGCACAAAGTACCATATTAACCTGCTGAAACGACGCATATCGCCACCCAGTGTTGAGGAGGAGGACACGTTCCCGTCAGTTATTAGATTTTCTCAGTTGCATGTAAACTGGGACAAGGACAGAAGTCCTATTAGACACCAATATCGATTTTTAAGCATAGCTCGATTAAACTGTGCATGTAAACGCACTGAATGACAAAACAGCTAGAGACCACATGTGGCTTGGAACTATAAGAAACCTTCATCAGCCTGAACAAGACGATAAACAAGTGTGTGTGTGTGTGTGTGTTAGAGATGCTCTCTGAACTGGCTGAAGCTCACATGCTTGTGGTTAACCCTCCGTCTCTCCCTCCTCTACAGTCTTCATCCCTCCGTCCCTCACTCCTTTTGTTTCAAACTGCTCTTTTAGAAACATTGTCTGACTGCTTTTGGCCCGGCTGGGTTGTAAACAACACACACAATTTCTCCAGTTTCCCCTTGAGAATAAAGTCTCTGTCTGTCCCACAGTTCAGCAACATCAGAAACCGGCTCCACACGTCTGCAGAGCGCTGTTACACCCTCTAAAGTGTGTGTGTGTGTGTGTGTGTGTGCACAATCCATGTCTGAGTCAAGACACGGTGACGTCATCTTTGTTTATGTGCATAAGGCGGGATGGAGAGGGAGAGAGAGCAGTGGGGTGGTGTGTGTGTGTGTGATGGGGGAGGAGGTGGAGAGTTGCTGCCAACTCCTCACGCGATCTAGAGTACAGAGAGAGGGAGGGCTGAGATAAAGACATAACAATAAAAGGAAACAGACAGCAGTGTAGAAACATACTGTCATTTAGTCTTTAAGTCTTGTTTGAACCTGTTAACGTGACTTTTTTTTTTAATTGTTTTAGGGTTTTACTGAATAAAGTAATTTTTATTAGTTTTGATTAATTTGTAAAAAAAGGGACAATTTTAGACGACTGTTTCCTGAAAAACTATCATACTGACATAATTATCTATATAGATCCATATAAAGAAGAATGGAGCAAGAGGGAAACAGTAGGGCAAAGAAAGAGAAAGGAGGTGAAATAAGAGGAAGGGAGGGAGGAAAGAGGAAGGAAGGAACATATAGGTGTGTATAAACATCTCTAAACTTTAAAAGAGAAAGAAGGAGAGCAGATAGGTAGGAGGACTCTTTAGGACATTGTATGTAAAAAGCTCAACGATAAAAAAAAGAAAGTGAAATGAGAGAAAAACTGGCTCACAAATGACATCGATTCTCTTTCTCACACAATTATTGATCTGTCTTCACTAGAGCCTCTCTTACACACACACACACACACACACACACACACACACGTGAACTTACACATGCATGCAAAGTCACATGTTCATCCAACAACATATTGAACTGATGAGATAGTTGTGTGTGTTTGTGCCTGTGAGAGAGGAAATCAATGTGACTGTGCTGCATTCACAATAGTTACAGTGTGTAACAATACACAAAAGTCAAACTTTGCTTTGTTCCTGGTTTAAGGCTCATGGTTGGTGTTACTGTCTCTGAGACAGTTTATTTGGCTCATGATTTATCATAATCATTCAAGTTCATAAAGTAATTTAAAGGTGATTAAAATGCAATAAATAAGATGTTTAAGGGGTTTATAAACTATGTCTTTTAGATAAAATGTTTGCTTAAAATGTATTTTCTTTTGAGGGACTTTTAGTGTGAAGTATAAGGGTCTGATTTGAGGGCACTGCAAAAAAGGTGTTTAGTCTAAAAACCAGATAAAAACAGTAAATCTGAGGGAAATTATCTTGCTGCATGGACAGATAATTTACCATGACAAGATTTCTAGAAACAAGCATGTTGAATGCTTAAAATAACAAATTAACTTTTTGGACATGTTGCGTTCACATTATAGCTTTTGTTTTGACTATTGCTATTTTTGTTTTGATAATTCTCATTGGATTTGTTTGTTTTTGAGTTGACTTTGTTGTGTTACTTGCACATGTTCGAAATAAAAAAGCTGAACTGAAAAAAACATCTCAGACACTTCTGCATTACACATAACACACTCTAGATTCTCCTCACCACTCTGTGGAGGACTGTGGCGTTAAATTCATCTCCAATGGCCCTCAGCTGGTTGGCGACTCTCCGGACCTCCAGCTCCTGCACCGCCTCCTCTCCAGGGGTTCTGTGGTGTGTGGAAGCCCAGGATGGGTGCTCGCTCTGGGGCAGCAGGTCCGGTGGAGGTCCCTGCCGGCTGGAGGCCTCCAGACGCTCCTCTCTGTCCGAGTCTGCAGCAAAGAAAGCAAAATGAATTCAGAAAATAAGATTCTAACAAAGAAAAAACCCTTCCTGTCTCCCTTATTATATATTTTTTTTACCAGTGTTTTTTTCTCATGCTCCGTCTCTCTCTGGAGAATAAATGTTCATGTAGGAAGAGACAGAAGTGCTTTATTGGGACCGCAGCGCCTCTGATGACGCTTAAATGACTTTCAACAAACAGAGTACATCAATAACCTTCTTACACTGCAAAAAAGGTCTAAAAACAAGATGAAAACAGTAAATCTGATGGAAATGATCTTGTTGCATGGACAGATAATTTACCTTGACAAGATTTCTTCAATGAATGCTTAAAATAAGAAATTAACTCTTAAAACAAGAATAAAACCCACATAGAACCAGAATAAAACCAATAGATTTCTTAAATAAAACCAGTTAAAACCAGAATAAAACCAGTTAAAACCAGAATAAAATCAGTTAAAACCAGAATAAAACCAGTTCAAACTACTTAAAACCAGAATAAAACCAAGATATTTCTGAAATTAAGATTGTTAAATCTAGAAATAAGCATGTTGAACGCTTAAAATAAGAAATTAACTTTTAAAACAAGATAAATTATCTAACACTTCTAAAATTAAATTTTTATTATCTTGGTAAGAAACAAATAATCATCAGGTCACTCTGCTCGGGCCAGTTCATCACTGCTGGCAGCTTTAATTTATCTTGTTTTAAGAGTTAATTTCTAATTAGTCTAGACTAATCTAGACTGGCCTGTCATTATCAATGTATATGTTTTCAAATAGGCACCGATATGAAAACTTTAATGCAAATAATTCAGAAAATGATGCTTGGAGTGATTTAAAATGGTGTTACAGTAATGATGTTTATTTTGTATATTCTTTATTTTCTCAGTATTCATTTCTAGAATTGGTTGACTATGTTATAGATCGTACATACAGTATAATGTATAATGATGTCAAATATTATTTAATGTAGTTATTTGTTTCAGAGTCGTATTGATGCTAAATCCGTGCATAGTCCACATAGAAAATGTCTATTTTAATTCCAGCTCAAAAAAGCCTCAACAGTCTGATGCACATGCAGGTTTTTTCTTGCATAAAATGGAAAAAGTGACTTCTCTGATGCAGAAAGAACAGGAAGTGCTGAGGTGAATTTTCTCAACCTGCAAAAAATGCATAAACCTCAGTCTTGACTTGTATTTGACATTAAAAATATACCAAAAATATTCACCTAATGGAGTTGTTTAGAATATATTTCTTAAGAAGCCTGATGGAGTGACTTATTTTCCTCTTCATGGAACTTGGGAGAGTAATCTCTTAATCTGCTTAATAAGTCTGGTATGGAGAGGAACTGTGTGTGTGTTTGTTGTGTTTACAGACTTTGTGTGTGTGTTTTTGTTAAATACACATATACCTGTAGATGACAAATGGGCCTAAAGCTATTTGAGATATTATGGTTTTATGAAAGCTGTTGTGTTTTATATCATTTTCAGAAGTTATTGAAGTTCTTTTTCTGTCTTAAATTTGCTTCCTTATTCCCTAATTTAAAGAGTTTCTGCATCATAACAACAGGAATTATTTAACTATTTAACTTCACCAGAGCATTGACTCTTTCTGCATTTTATCATTTCTTCTTCCATGCAACACAAAAATAACTTCCCACACTGCAAAAAGAAAGGGGTAAAAACAAGATAAAAACACTAAATCTGAGGGAAATTATCTTGCTGCATGGACAGAAAATTTCACTTGATAAAAATTTCTGCACTGCAATGCAAATTATTTGTTTCTTACCAAGATAAAAAAAAAACCTTTAGATTTAGAAGTGTTAGATAGTTTATCTTGTTTTAAGAGTTAATTTCTTATTTTAAGCGTTCAACATGCTTATTTCTAGATTTAACAATCTTAATTTAAGATATCTCTTGGTTTTATTCTGGTTTTATGTGGTTTTATTCTGGTTTTAACTGGTTTTATTCTGGTTTTATGTGGTTTTATTCTGGTTTTATTATTATTTTAAGAGTTTATTTCTTATTTTAAGCATTCAACATGCTTATTTCTAGATTTAATGATCTTAATTTTAGAAATCTTGTCAAGTGAAATTATCTGTCCATGCAGCAAGATCATTTCCCTCAGACCTTTTTTGTAGTGCATTTTTTTCTACAGGCTGGATCTTGTTACTTTTCATGTGTTAAATCCTCCTTCCAACATTAAAAAAGTATTTTTATTACATGGCAATAAATTACAACTGGCAGCCACAGCGTCTGCTTCGCTGGGAGGATTAAAACTGATCCTTTAAAGATGCAGGTGACTAGACGGAGAGAGAGAGAGAGATGGAGGGAGAGAGAAAGAAAAGAGAGAGCGCTGGAAAAAACATAACAAACGGGAAAACCCTGGCTTGTTGCCAAGGTAACTCTAAGGCAGCGCTCCTGGAGACGTCTGGATGTGATTGGTGGGCAGAGCGGGGGGCTGAGCTCTGATTGGCTGAAGGAGTAAAGGGGGGCGGGGTTGGAGATGAAGCCGTCTGTCTGATAGGCTGACAGACTGACAAGGTGACAGAGAGATCTGGTGACCAGTCAGAATATTGGAGCAGGAGGGTGACTGGGTTGCCAGGTGGAGGGGTGGGGTGGCATTAAAAATCAAAACAGACTAAACCAGATAAAAAGCTTAAGGGTGAGCTGGATAACTTTACTTCTGTTGAGACATTACCAACAAATTGACGAACAAATTAACTGACTGAACAAATTCAGTGAGAAATAAACCGTCTGCACCTTTAAAACCGTGATAGAAAGTATGGAGAAAACCATCATGTTGTGTGCAGTATGACAGTTTTATTACCATAAATCAATGAAAAAAAAAAATCTTTGACAAGCTTTGATTCAATTACTTTTATCGGCGGTTTTGTTAACGCCACATTATCCGTTCATAACAGTACACAAAAGTCACACTTTGCTTTGTACCTGGTTTAAGGCTCATGGTTGGTGTTACTGTCTCTGAGACAGTTTATATGTGCTTGTTTTTTTGTTTCATACAAATTCATAATCATTTAAGTTCATAAAGTCATTAAGAGGTGATTAAGTGCAAGAAATAAGATTTTTAAAGGGTTTATAAATATGTCTTATAGATAAAATGTTTGGTTAAAATGTATTTCCTTTTGAGGGACTTTTATTGTGAAGCATAAGGGTCTGTTTTGAGGGCATTGTGGGAAATGTGAGGCCGGGTCAGTTTATTATGGTTCAGTTGCATTATGGGTAAGAGCTGTAGAGAAGAGCAACTCCAGAGTAACAACTCTACATGTGGTCCACACGGTAACTTTCCTTTTATATGTTTCACGTTTCTGTAAAACGCTGTTAATGTGCCCTATTATGGATTTTTTGTGATGTATTTGAAGTCCATTTATTCCAGCTATTACTGTTGTGTCTATGTGCTTTAGATATTACAATGATACTTAACAGTGAGTGGGAGTTGCATGTGTTTTCAAACGTGTATGTCTTTATTTCTTGTAGTTTTCACTGTGTCTGCTGAAGTACAGAGAGAGAAAATAAACCTTCAAGGACCATCGGAAAGTTGAAAATTAAGACTATAATGCTTGTTTTTACCATTTTTGTCTATATAAATGGTGTAGACCTACATTTTTAAATCAGTGCCTGATAACTGAATGACTAATTACAGAATCTGACTGGCTGATTACTCTTGGATTATCCCGAGTGTTGATTAATTGATTAAGTAGGTTGCCGATCTGCGAACTGAGTAGATAACTTACTTACTGACTGATTAACAAACTGCCTCCCTCATTAACTAACTTTGTGATAAATAGACTGATTAACAAACTTAACTACCTGACTAAATAAATGGCTTATAAACGAGCTTCCTGAGAAATCTGCACTGCAAAAAAGGTGTGTCTAAAAACAAGATAAAAACAGTAAATCTGAGGGAAATGATCTTGCTGCATGGACAGATAATTTACCTTGACAAGATTTCCTAAATTCAGATTATTAAATCTAGAAATAAGCATGTTGAGCGCTTAAAATAAGAAATTAACTCTTAAAACAAGATAAATTAAAGCTGCCAGCAGCGATGAACTGGCCCGAGCAGAGTGACCTGATGATTATTTGTTTGTTTTTTTACCAAGATTTTAAAAAAAACTTTAGATTTACAAGTGTTAGATAATTTATCTTGTTTTAAGAGTTCATTTCTTATTTTAAGTGTTCAACATGCTTATTTCTAGATTTAATAATCTTAATTTAAGTAATCTTGTCAAGTGAAATTATTTGTCCATGCAGCAAGATCATTTCCCTCAGATTTACTGTTTTATCTGGTTTTTAGACTCTTTTTTTTTGCAGTTTGAGGCTTGACTGAATGACTGAATGACTGAATTTACCTCTTGTGGACAAACTAAGTGTGACCCACTGACTGACTGACTGACTGCTTTGACTTCCTGATGGCTGGCTGAGAGCAGCAGGAAATGCAGCAGATTGTTTCTCAGCTGCAGAGAACAAGTCTCAACATGCCCGAGATGCACAGCTGACCTGCAGCTGAGAGAGGAGGAGGCGGAGGAGGATGAGGAGGAGGAGGTGGAGGAGGAGGAGGAGAGGAGGCGGGGAGAACTTATCTGTTTACATTGCTTCAGATCTGTCACAACACAGTGACTCAGGGCCAAATGTAGTGAACCTGCCTTACCTGTAACCTGCTTCTGACACATGAGTTTCCCTTTCTACGGCCTCTGAATTCCCCTCCAGGATCCTAAGTTCAGACTGACTCTAGTGACTCATATCATGATAACAGAAAGTGTCTCGCCCTTTACTGAACTCAAAGCCCTCAAATCCTGATTTGACTGAACACGAAAAAATGAGGAATAATTTACTTCTGCAGCCGAACCCTGACAGTTAGAATCAACTGTCACCAGGAGACATAAATCAAGAACTCACAGATATTTACTACACTGCAAATTTACCACCGATTTGGATTCACACAAAGTTAGGATAATCCAAATGAGGGCTTATAAATTGTTTTTAAAACTACATGGGTGTTAACCCTCTGGAGTCCATGAAACCACCTGCACATGACTTCTTCATGACATGAAGACATAAAAATGAAGCAACATTGAGCCTTCAGCCATCAGCTTCCTTCTAAAGTTCTGGCTTGAAACTCCATACCAGATTTTTTTTGATGATATTCGGCCAAGTAAAACTGGAGATAATGTCAAATATATTTAGTATAGAACTAGATATTATCCTCATTTTACCTGTTAAATGTTATATTTGCAACTTGTATTCATATTTGCAACATGTACATTTCTGTGTGTGAAACATAATTTTCAAGATCAGATTTTCATGTTTTCCTTTGTTTCTTTTGGGCGCAAAATTTTTATCAAGTAAGTCAAAGTTAAAAGTTAATTATCAGGACATATAGGTGAGGTTGTGCTGAAAAAACTGATACCAACATGACATGGTAAAAAAATTGAAACTGTTTTTTTTTAACGCACATAATAGCCCAAGATTTCAGAGGGTTAAATGACTGGAACGAATTGATGCTCTTATGTCTAATGTTTTTTGTTGTTGTCGATAGATTTATCATTTTAATGTTTCCTGTCTGACCAGTTAAACCTGCATGATTTCAGGTTTTTAATGACTAATGTGGTGTTTCCTCTATAATAATTAGGTTTAGATGCAGCAACCAAGGTCTGGCTCAACTAAGAGGAAAACAAATCTCTTGGTTTCATTCTGGTTTTAAATGTTTTTTTTTTGGTTTTATGTGGTTTTATTCAGGTTTTATGTAGTTTTATTCTTGTTTTATTCTTGTTTTAAGAGTTAATTTCTAATTTCAAGTGTTCAACTTGCTTATTTCTAGATTTAATAATCATAATTTAATAAATCTTGTCAAGTGAAATTATCTGTCCATGCAGCAAGATCATTTCCCTCAGATTTAGTGTTTTATCTGGTTTTTAGACACACCTTTTTTACAGTGTACAGACATCATTCATTGTCTGATGAACCAAACCGGTTTGAGTCGTTGTTATTGTCTCAGCAGCTTCATGATGCAGCAGCACACTGGTCTGCTGCTTACAAGGCCATAAGATGTTTATCCCAGTGACAGTTGTAACACATCTCCTCGTCACCGATCAACCCGCCCAAACACACTCCAGTCATGGAAACACAGCCCAGGGCAGCACACACACAACTGATCCTCTCCTGCTAACTGATAACTATGATGTTTATTTAAGGGTGGAGGTCTTGAAGGTAAACAGCGCTGTGTGTGTGCGGCTGAGTCACATCTTCTCCTCAGAACCTGGCCACCAATCAAAGCTGTCTCTGTTGCAGCAGGTTAAATGATTACTGATGTGCTTGTGCTGTTAAATTTATGCGGTTTTTCTGTCTGTCAAAACAAAGGCAGAACTAACTCACGTGGTTTTAATGACACCATGCTACATGTTATGTAATATTGCCATGTCAGATATGAAAACCTTTTTACAGAACATATACTGCAGTTCAAACCAAAGTTATTATAGTTAACGAAAACTAACGAAATAACAAAAACTAGTTTCTAAATAAACGATAACTAACTGAAACTGTAATTTGTGGTTACAAAACTAACTGAAACGAACTAAAATTATAGTGAAAATGTCCTTCGTTTTCGTCTTTGTCAACTTTTTTTCATACCTAAACCTTTTTGGTTGATATGAAATCTATTTCATCTATCTGGTTTTATGACTAATAACCTTACTGGGGCTGAGATGGATCAGACAAAGGAAATAAAGGAAACATTTATTGTGACCTTATTGAATCTGGCACCCAACAAATACCACATTACAAAAAAAATAAACTAAAACGAAGCATTTTCCAAAAAATAAAAATGAATTAAAACTAGCAAACTCACTCTAAGAACTCTATTTATTACGATAAAGTTCTGGCACCCACAGCTGCCGTTTTTTTACCGTAAAAGCAACAGTTTTGTTTTTTTCAGTGTATCTGTCACCTGTTTTTTCATGGTTGTTAAGTGAAAACGGTGGTCTTACCTGATTGCTCTCCGGAGAAGGCACTGGGTGCAACGGCGCCACTTCCCCTCTCTTCTCTCCGATGGCAGAGCGGCGAACAGGGAGGCGTCGGTGACGGAGATAACGCCGGTAACCGCTGGTGAGTCTGGGGCTCGTCCTGACCTTCTAGTTGGGGGCAAGGCAGTGGGTATGACAGGTAGAAAGCCTGCAGAGGGTGCAGGTGGTGGTGGCTGTGGTGCAGGTGTATGGCAGCGGAGCCGGTCCCAGAGCCGGTGCTGATGGTGGTCGTGGTTAACAAGCCGGGCCAGTTGTAGAAGGGACGAGGCAGCTCCATGCGGCAGGTGTTGTGGCGAGGAAGAGGGCCGTTTTCTCCTCTTCCTCCAGTTTCTGCGACACTCTCGATGGTCTCTGCACGGGCCATCTCAGTAGTAGCCTAAACCACACAGACAAGCACAAATGTAAATACATCATTGTCTCCTCACATTGTGCTGTATTTCTTTTTTTTCCTGTCCACCTCTGTCATATTGTATGTGTGTTTTAAGTATACGTTTGGACAGGTTGATGGCTAATTTCGTTGTCCTAGTACTTGTTATTCCTTGCAATGACAATAAAGGAAAATCTGACTCTGACTCTGACTAAATACACACCCAGACAGCAAGTACTACCACATAAAAAAAACATTTTAATTCACATTGTGGTAATCTGAAAAGCAATAACAAATTAGCCACAGATTACACTGGTAAACAACAAAATAATAAGCACTAAAAAACAAAAAAAATAATTTAATTTAATTTATACAAAATGACACAAAATGACCAACAAATGACACAAAATTACCAAAAAAGACACAAAAGGATCAACAAATGACACAAAATTATCAAAAAAATACAAATAAAGGATAACAAGGTTCGATTTTCCAATAATATTGGAATAGTTTCCAGCGAGTATCAATGTTCAATGTGTATGTGCTGGATGGTGTGGTACCTTATGAAAAGTAAGTGTTTTATGGAGTTGCAGACGTTGTAGTGGTCTGCATAGCCACACTATATGAAACACAATAGTTAACAATCAATCTACACATTCCACATTAACACACCTAATAACCCTTACTCACATTATTCACATCCATCTGTTTGTGCTGCATGTAAACTTCTTCCCTCCTATATCTGTGTCTGTATATATGTCTAACCATGTTGAATGATTAAGTTTCTTTTTCTTAAAATAACTATTTCTGTGTCTCTTTATATCTCAATGTACATCCATGTATTACCCAATATACACTTTGTATATTAACACTATTAGAGAGTATTACACCTCATTGTACATCCCACTTTCACACACAACCTCATTTGGCCAGAAATGAAAATTCTACTTAATCTCCTACTATATGAATACATACTTCCACTAGTCTAATCATAACAAAGCAAGAAAATTGTATGTTTACTTGACCACAAATTGGCCACAAAAAAGAATGTAAAAATAATAAAAAATTATGCTAACCATTTGATAGATCTAACTAGGTCATACCTCTTTTTCCTTTTGCATTTGTGACATTTTATGTATTTTACTTACTTGCCTTTTTTATGTTTTAGCATTTATTTATGTTCAGTTATATCTTCATTTGTTTTTTATGTTTTCATTTAATTATTATTATTATTATTCGGCGTGTATGTGTGTATGTGCGTGTCTGTGTGTGTGCATACATCGGTATGCACATGTTTATATATGGTAATTATTTATTTATGTGCTGTTGAATGATGATGATGATGATTGTTGTCCTTCAAATCCAAATAAAAATTTTGATCACAAAAATAATAATAATAATAATATAACCAAGTATTTTACAGTACATAAAACAAAAAGGCACAGTTCTAATTTTAGCACCATTGTTTGTTTTTCTTCCTCCACCACTTTGACCCACAGACCCACTTTAATTCCTCCACCGGCCGACAGGGGGCGCTCCGCTTCACCACAGAACGGGACTTGTTTGTAAACAGATACACACACACACACACACTGAAAGGCGAGCCACGCGTTTTAACGGCAGTAAAAGATGATGTGAGAAAAAAATATAAAAGCACAAAACGGCGTCAAAAATCCTCGAGGGAACGTGCAAATAATGCAATTTTGCACTTAGAATAAATAATAATAATAATAATAATACCTTTATTTTTATGGCACCTTCAAAAACAGCGTTCACAAAGTGCTTTGACAGAACAAGCGTGAATAAAACTCGTGCAAAAATAAGAAACCACGGCTCAGCATTTCAAAATAAAACGTCCCCATAAAAATTAGAAAAAGATTAAAGGAAAAAAAAGCTGTTAGGTCAACAACAGACCTGTTTAGAGCCTGAAGTTAACCCATAAAATAATTAAATTGTTTATAACTTCGAGTTCTATGACCTGTGTCCTCAAATCGCCGCGAAATATATATATATTATATATATTAAATATATTTAAATCTATTAAATCTATATTTAAATTTAAATTTAAACTCTTTTTAATGGATAATATTGTTTCCTTTTCTGCATCTAACATGTCTCAACTTGTCGCCAATTTGAAATAGACAACACAATATATATAAAATTTAAATAATACAAATTTATAATTTAAAAAAAGACAAGAAAAGTAGTCCAGATCCAAACTACAGGTCTATTATAAAAAGTAATTAATTTTAATTTCTAGCAAATAATTTATAGAAGAAATGTGACATTCAGCCAAGCTTTTTTTTCTGACAGCTGGACAGATGATGCAACTTCCAGCTTGTCAAATTCTCCACCAACTTCTGCCATAATAAAACATAAAATGAAAAGCATAATAAAGGTCTTACTGGGTGTGTGTGAGGCTCCGTGGTGAGGCTGTCTGCAAGTCACTAACCGCCCGGAACAGGTGGACATCAGCCGGGTAAAACGAGTCAAAACACCCGGCGGAGGATCACAGCTCGGTGTTAAAGTCCACTCCGGAGAAAACGTGTCACTCCATGACAAGTTTACAGGTTTGGATGGTTTCAGTTTTTATTTTCAGATTGTTTTCCCGTTAGATTAACCCATCAAAACAAATAATAGAGACGAGATGAACCGAGTAACGGAGCAGCTGTTTCTCTGTCTGATCTTCAGTCTGACTGAGCAGCTTCTGCTTCTGCTGCTGCAACACTATCTGTCAACACAATAAAAGAGGAGCCGGTATCCGGTGTGGAGTTTCAGAATAAAACGCCTGTTGCGCAAATAAAGGGAATAGTGAGTGGGTAAAGCTTGTTTAACTGGTAATCATGGTAATAACAAATTAATCAGAAGCCTGTTTGAAAAGGATGTTACTACAGTCCGTATGTGCTCTCATATTGGAATAAATACATAGGACACAATAATTGGAAGAAGATCTGGCTATTTCCCAACCAATAAAGTGAGAGAAATTTCATTTAAAATAATTCATAAATTGTATCCACCCAATCAACATATTGTTAGAAGATTAAAAAAAAAAAAATGTGAAATGCACTTTCTGTTCTGAACATATTGAAACTGTTACTAATTTATTTTGGTATTTTTGCCCCTTTGTCCTAGGTCTATGGATTTATATTTGTAACTTTATTGCAAGCAATGTTGATAAAGATTTTAAGTTGTTTTGGAGGGATGTACTATTTGGGCTCTTTGACTTAAAAAATAAAGAAAGAAAAACTCAATGAAATATTTATTATAAACCTCATCATACTGATGGCGAAATTCCATATTCATGATTGTAAATTTGCTCGAAGAAAACCATTCTTTGTTGCCTTTCACATTGAGCTCAGGCAGCACATCACTTCTATTAAATTCTCCAAAGCAATTAAAACAGTTGATATTTGTGAACTATTAAATGTATTACTGTAAGCTCTCTCTCCTCTAGAAATTAAAAAAAGGACGGCTATTGACATTTTAATTTTTTTATTCAAACACACACACCTAACAAAAGAAGTAAAGTAGTGAAAAAATATAAATGAAATAGCCTACAGCAATCAAGTAAATGTGCTTTGTTAATGCCAATTACTGACATCTGGACAAAAAACAAACCCAAATATTTTGATATAGAGTAAAAATAATAATAAAGCAACATAATAAAAAGAAATACAATACAAGGTGCAAAACAGCAGCATCCAACAGTTTTATGTGTCTCTATGAACTAACTACAATCATCTATCTAACTGGAACTTTTCTGTACTCCCCAGTAATGCGCTTTTCAACTCTATGCTTTTATTTTGACAGTGTTGGTGGTTGAAATGACTTCCTGCTTCTGCTCCTCGACAAGTGCTGACATGCTCAGACAGGATGCTGCTGTTTCACTTTCACCACCTCTCCTCCCTCCCTCCCTCCCTCCCTCCCTCTCTTTCTTCCTCTGGTGTTTTTATTTTATTTGTAACAACCAAAGGTAACAACGTGACACTTCCTGAACCATTATTATACAAATATAACAAAAAAAGCAGCAGCAGCTCAGTCCTTCTAAGATTAAAACCATTAAAAAAAAGTTAATGTCCCTCACATCCTGTATTCCCCCTCCTTCCTCCTTAACTTTTTATCTCTTATCTCACACAAGACATGTGACAACTGCACACAGTTCAACCAACACAACAACCACGACACACCTACACACACACACACACACACACACACACACACACACACACACAGTCTCCACCCCCCCTCCCATCCTGCTTCCCCCTTCATTTCCTTCTCAGTTTGACACATCTGCAGCAGCTGTGAACCAAAACAATGCAACCCTGAGTCAGCCTTTAGTGTGAACTACATCTGTTTATTAAAGCACATGCGCTGCACGTGTCAAAAAAGTAGCTAATAATCACGTCTGATAGTTTTGATTCAGTTCTGCATGTGATTCATGCAATAAAAGATAAATCTCTGATGCTTCTTATTGCATCATAGTGTAAACTATCCAGGCCTCCAAAGCAGTGAGTCTAAAATCAAGGTCCATAAAATAATTTAATTAAAATAATCAAGACATAAAATCGTATAATTTTTCTTTCTTTCTTTTTTTATTTATCAAAAGCTCCAATTGTATAGTATTTAAAATAGCCAGACTATGTCCACTATGTATGCATTAAGAGTTCACACTTCTTTTAATGAAATACACATTAAATTTGCCCCTTTATTGTTAATGTATCTCATTGAATGGATGTTACTTGCTTTGTTCTCTAGGTATTCTCTGTTTGTGTGTTTGTATGAGTGTGTTTAACAGTTACAACCAGATTTTCTTTGAAATGCAAACTAAATCTCTTCACTCGAAGCTTCAGTAGAAATCCCTCTGATGGCATTTGGGATATATTTCCCAAACATTAGAAATTATAATTCCGGATTAGTGAATGTTTCTGTTTACACTTAAATCCATTTATGACAAATCGCTAAATCCAAACATGCAGTCAGCCACTGACACATATGGTTATTTTCACACTTAATGAATACTTCATAGCCACATTTTAGAACGACACAAGTTTTGCACATTACTATGATTTCTTTTTATTTCTTTCCTTGTGTTTTAACCCTCTGGAGTCCATCAATTTATTGAAAATACACATTTTTTTTTACAGTAATAACTTTATTTATATATAATATGTAGCTGAGGAAGCCAGTTAAAATGCAATCATAGCAGCTTTAACAGTGTGACATTTATGTTTCTAGACCATTTTCAAATTGTGAATTTTCTTTCTACAAGTGTAGTTTGATCATTTATTATTTTTTCTGCTGTTTTTGTGAGTATAAATGGTAGAAGAAGAAAAAGAGGTACATTTCCATAGAAACCTGTGTCTTTTGTTTGTATTTTGGGTTCCTGGCAGCTTTATACTTTGTTAATTAAAATAAAATGAAAAATCTGACAGATAGCCAAGTTTGTGTGGAGAAAAAGGAGCCATGCATGTGATGTAAGGACAGACTGAAAGATGCTAAACAGAGACAGAAATTAATGCTAGGAAGTTGACAAATTTGAACCAAAATCTCCTGGACTTCAGAGGTTTAATCTCACTTTGACGTGTTTCATCTTGATGTTCAGGCTGCAAAACACGAGTGATTTTTTCACGAGAGAAACTTGCAATAATGCTGCAAACACAACAGCAGGCTAATTGCTCAAGCTTTTGCACCCTATAGTCTGAAAAAGCTGCATAACATTAGCATCTAAAATGACTCCAGACACCCTGCTGTTCTGACCCCCGACCCTCAGATCATTGTCTTCCTCAGCTGCAGGGCCTGAGACGGGGGCTGTGGGTCGGATGCTCTGTAATCGGCTGGAAATGGCACACACACACACACACACACACACACACACACACACACACACACAGACATGTTGTCCAGATTGGTACACAACCCCTTGTTTGGGGAGGAGGGGGGTAATGTATGTGGGTGGGTCTCCTCTCAGGTACATGCCCGGACGAACTTCCTCTGCCAGCTTTGAGACAGATAGGTGGTCAACAGATAGCTTGTAAAAGACAAGATAATGAATGCTAATATGTTAAGACTGTTACCATCATAAATCCTGTTGGTGTGCTTTTGTTATATTGTCTGGAGATTTAAATAATAATCAATAAAGTTATGCTTCTGTGCCTTGTGCATAAATGTGCACATTCAGTGCGTTTGCATGCACAGTTTAATCGAGCTACGCTTAAAAATCGATAATCAGACTTCTATCCTTGTCCCAGTCTACCTTCACGTCTGCACCTGGCCCAAGTTGCTGAGCAAGTTTTTCCATGCAAGGAGGGCATCAAAGGAGCTTCTTTCCACTGTCCAGTCAAGGACAGTCCAGGCACATTTATGAGAGTGCAAGTTCTTTGATAACTCTTTTTCTGTAGCAGTTATTTGTTATTTGGCACCAAGATTCACAACGAGTACACAGCCCAGCCTGGTAACTCCTCCACCACTGCTACATAGTCAGCCCTTCTAGCAGACATGCACAACGCACAAACTGCTGCTGCACGTCTTTTAACTGGCACTAGAAATTTTGAGCACATTTCACCTGTTTTAGCTTCACTGCACTGGCGTTTGCCATCTCAGCTCCTAAACTCTGGAATGAATTGCCGCTGCACATCAGACAGACCTCCTCACTGTCTCATTTTAAATCTTTTCTTAAAATCGCCTCTTCTCTTTGGCTTTTAACACCACATAGAGTGTTGATTTTTTTTCATGATTTTATGTTTTTATGTTTTTTATTTGTATACATGCATATTTTATTTTGTGCGGGCAGTACATTTTATTTATTTATTCTATTTTATTCTATTTTAATTCATTTTATTTTATTCTATTTTACTGTTCTATTGTTTACTTCATCTCTTCGTATTGTGTTATCTATTTATTGTTTGTGCAGCACTTTAGAAACCTTGTGTTTGCTAAAATTGTGCTATATAAATAAAGTGGATTGGATTGAAGTTTAATTCATAAGTTTTGCCTTACTGGGTACACTGCTAACTTTATTTTATATATTTAACACAACTTCACACACCTTTTTCTGAAATATTACAGCACATTGGCTGCTGAGCAGGACTGTGATTGTGCCTTGTGACCAGGATCACGACTGCAAACCAAAGAAGAGAAACAACCTGCACAATTTTCCTGAAGAATTCCTAAAGATGCTGATCCAAGAGTAGATAATGGAGCTAATGTTATTAGCTCGGTGCCTTGCCATGTCTCTACACTGTCAATCAATATGTGCTGTGTGTGAGTCTGAGTGTGTGTTTGTGTGTGTGCGTGTCTATGTGCGTGTTTGTGCATGTATGTGTACATACAGATGTGTATGTGGGGATGGGAGGGGTGGGTTTTGACATTTTTATTGTCTGTTTTTATTCTTATTTTTTGTAAAGCACTTTGTGTTGCATTTATATGTATGAAAAGCGCTATATAAATAATCGCATCAATCAAAATGTTCATATTGAGATCATTTGTTTAACATTAACAAGGTGTTTTGATTCTGATCTTATTCTTTATTTATGTAGATTTGTGCAACAGGAGAAGAACTGCAGACTGAAGGGTCAGTCACACATCAAAACACCTGGTGGTGCCACCAACTGATGCCACCTGAGATGATGTCACCTGCCAGGTTTTTAGTTTCAAACGCCTTCATTAGCATTGTTTTTGTCCTGCAATGTGTGTGTGTGTGTGTGTGTGTGTGTGTGTCTGGGTATGTGTATGTGTAACCTGAGTGCAGCTATGCAACTAGAGAGACATGACGGCACCAGATAAGGTGTACACACAGCTCTCTGACCCTCACACACACACACACACACACACACACACACACACACACACACAGGTCATCTGTACCTCGGCAGCTGTGATAAGTATGCAAATGAGATCTGACACCTTGTGTCTCACTTCTGCAGCAGAAGCAGGTGATTCTTTCTCCCTTCAGTCAAAACAGCCTGGGTCGGTTCTGAACGGTTTCATCAGACTACTGGATGGATGTTTATCACCAGTTATCATCCCATCAGCTCATTTAAAGGGCTGCTATATAAACAGCTGTTAAGAAAGTTTCCACTATTGCCCAGTACCGGAAATGAGGTGGGTATCTCTCGCCTTAAGGCCCCTAATTTGAATACGAGCCGTCCGGAGCGGTCTTTTGTCTGGATTTTTTTAGTCCCTGTAGAAGAGCAGGGCAGTTTTTCTCCCCTGAAAAAAGCCTGGTTACTGATTGGATAGAACACTAAGCAGAATGTGACGTAGTACTCGACGCCACAACAACACGCGCCATTTGTAAAATCCAGCGAAGCAGTGTTGCCAACTTAGCAACTTTGTTGCTATATTTAGCGACTTTTCAGACCCCCTTAGCGACTATTTTTCAAAAAAGCGACTGGAGACAAATCCAGAGACTTTTTCTGGTGTTATTGGAGACTTTTGGACTCTTCTTAACGAGCCGCGTTAAGAAGACTAAGAACGAGTCGAATCGGCACAGTGCCCCTGCAGCAGTCTCTCCCAACTACAGTCACAGAGCCAGAGGGGATGTTAACCCCTTAGCATCCAGTCTGCAAATTGCTAACAGGCTAACAGTTAGCTCTGTAGCAGTACAATGTGTATGTGCTGCTGTTGCAGGAGGTGTTCACTTAGCGATCTCTGTTTGTTTACAACAAGCACCAGACACTCTGTGCACAGTTAGTGATGCCGGTTAATTCACGATCACTATGTTTATGATCAGCGGAGATGCTGTGCATAATTAGCCATGCTGCTTTGTTTATGATCAGCTGCTGACGTTAGCGCACAGTTAGCGACGGGCGGCCAGAGTTGAGTCTCCCGTGTTTAATCCGTCACGTATGTGACGTCACAGTCGAAACTGTTGCTAAGCGATTATGTGACGATCTAAAACCAAACGTCACCTCCAGAGTCTCTAAATCCCCCTGGAGCCTTTTTGTAATGGTGACACGCAGAGTGAGCGGACATTTGAGAGGGCGTGGCCTGAAACTTTCCCGGTGGCCACTCTTCCCTAAACCTGATGTCTGAATCTGTATCTGCTTTCATGCTGTACCAATATCTTCTCTCTAGCTTTAAAATCAAGCTATGGCCTCTAAAGAAACTCATGTTAATGAAGATCTAGTGATTGGAGCCAGAGGGGCGTCCAGGCCCCCCAGTGCTTCAACCTTCACTCTCTCTTTGATACAATGATGAACCTGATATGAGGTGAAGGACGTGATGAGAACCTCTAACGGAGGAGAAAGGCCTCTGACAAGTAACCAAAATCCCCATCAAGTGTGTGTGTTTGTGATATTTGTCCTGTTGTAACCACAACAGAAGGCCTCGGCATGAGTCCCCACAGCTGAAAGATGAGCCACTGTTTGGGTTGCTACAATGACATCATTGGTTTCCCCCTCACCTCCTCCTCCCCCCACATTAACCCACTGCTGCCCCCTTAATGCAGCACAGTGTGAGATGTTTGAATGGTGGGACACAGGGTTATTAAGGGGGGCACATTTGTCAAATTAAAAGTAAAATGAAGTGTGTGAGTGCAGGAGTGAGGAAATTTTCCTTCTTTGGCTTCCCACCAACAAAACCCCCAGTTAATAAAAGAAAATATGATGATGCATCCGAGTTTCTTCCTGAGTTTAATTTTGTATCTAAATCCCCCTTCTTTGTGTTCTTTCAGCCATCTTGTCTTCCTTACTTTGTAGTCATCACTCCATCCTTACTTCTTTTTATTTTTGCACACAAGTTTGGTTTCATTATATGTCTAGTAGTGTTTCATTTGCTGTTTTAACTTTACTGTTGTTAAAAACATTTGTCTTTTCTGAATCCCTCCTACACTGCAAAAAACCAACTGACAAAAAATAAGAAATAAATAACTAGAATTAAGCAAATACATGTTCGAAACAAGTAAAATTATCTGCCAGTGCAGTAAGTAAATGTTTCTTTGTAAGAATCCTTTAAATAATAATAAAAAAATCTAGGCACTGGAAAAACCAATGCTGTCTTGAAATAAATCCAAATATACTTATTTTGAGCAATTGTGGCCTGAATACCACGACTGTAGTAATATTAAAATAATCCAGTAATACCTGAAATGAGCACGTTTTGGTGGTAGAAAATGCTTTTGAAATAACATTTAAACTACATGCAACTAAAACTCTCAACTGGAACCAATATTTTAGGTAAAAACTCACCATATTCAACAGTTGAATAGGTTGAAAAGCATGAAAAAGCTCACAATGTCAATCCTAAAAACAAGTCTTTAAACAATAAGATAATTACAAAAGGACATAATAATAACACTAATAATTAAATAAGTACATAATCAGTAGGTAAATTATACTCAAAACAAGATACTATTGCTACATATTAGAAGAAAATACTTGGTAAGCTTCATGTTTCTTGCAGTGTAAATGTCTCCTTTCTTTCTTCATTTACTCATCGTCATCCCTCTCCCTTTGTTTTTTTCTCACTTGCATCTCACAAATGAGCTCCTGCTGCTATTGTGATAATTATCTGCTAAAGAGACACTACAGGAGGTGGAGAGACAAGCCTCTCTCTGTCAGCAGGTGATGTCAGTTGGCACAGAGCTATGTGGTAAAGGTTAGCAGGTAAAGCTATCTGAGCGGACCAGGGCAGCCCTAAGCTCACTGTTACCTTATCAGATGTACGTTGTAATGTTAGCAGCGTGCTGATGGGACGATAGAGAAGCTTTGTGTATCTGGTTGTGTTAGCAACCAGCTCTGTTGCTGCTTAGATTCACAACTAGAGCTAACATTTCTCTGTTATATATGTGATGAACCCCCACTGCAGAATAACACCATTACCTCATCCTTCAGGAGCCGGACAGATGGACCTGGTGTGTGTGTGTGTGTGTGTGTGTATGTGTGTGTGCATGTGTGTGTGTGTGTGTGTGTGTGTGTGTGTGTGTGTGTGTGTGTCTGTGTGTCTGTGTGTGTGTGTGTGTGTGTGTGCTTGTGTGTGTGTGTGTGTGTGTCTGTCTGTCTGTCTGTCTGTCTGTGTGTCTGTGTGTCTGTCTGTGTGTGTGCGTGTGTGTGCGTGTGTCTGTGTATCTGTGTGTCTGTCTGTGTGTGTGTGTGTGTCTGTGTGTCTGTGTGTGTGTGTGTGTGTGTGTGTGTGTGTGTGTGTGTGTCTGTGTCTTTGTGTGTGTGTGTGTGTGTGTGTGTGTGTGTATGTGTGTGTGTGTGTGTGTGTGTGTGTGTGTGTGTGTGTGTGTGTGTGTGTGTGTGTTTCTATGCCCTGCTCAGTGTCCAGCAGCTCCACTAATCCCTGTTATGATAAATCGAGTCAACACGGTGTGGAGGAATGTGCCTCTGCAGCACATCACGTCTGTTCCCACATGGTTTTATTTCTCCTGCAACACCAGGAAAGTTATGGACATCTAAATGAAGATACAGTCACACTGCAAAAAAGGTGTTTCGTCTAAAAAACCGATAAGACAGTAAATCTGAGGGAAATGATCTTGCTGGACAGATAATTTACCTTGACAAGATTTCTTAAATTAAGATTATTAAATCTAGAAATAAGCATGTTGAACACTTAAAATAAGAAGTTAACTCTTAAAACCAGATAAATTAAAGCTGCCAGCAGTGATGAACTGGCCCGAGCAGAGTGACCTGATGATTATTTGTTTCTTACCAAGATAAAAAAAAAAGCTTTTTGTGTCTTTTTTTGGTGTGTTTTTTTTGTTGTCTTTTTGTGTCTTTTTTGGTGATTTCGTTTTTTGTGTCTTTTTTTGTGTTTTTTTGTGATTTTACGTCTTTTTGGTCTTTTTTTGTGTCTTATTTGTTACTTTTTTTGGTCTTTTTGTGTATTTTTTTGTTTTTTTTTTGGTCTTTTTATGTCTTTTTTTGGTCATTTTGTGACCAAAAGAAGATGTAAAAAGTCACAAAGTGACCAAAAAAGACAAAAAACTTACAAAAGAGATAAATTAAAGCTGCCAGCAGTGATGAACTGGCCCGAGCAGAGTGACTTGACAATTATTTGTTTCTTACCAAGATAAAAAGTAATTTTGTTGCAGAAACTGAATGAAACTGCGGCCTATATGTAGCCACTTTAGCTAATAACAAACTTCTCAGCCTGCTAGAATGTGGAGCAGGGCCGTACTCGCCCATTCTTATGGTAACGATAACCCCAAAAAACGCACAATCATGTTTGAAATGGGAGTTTTGAATCCATATGCAGATAGTTTGAGGAGAAGTCACCAATGGTCCCACAAGTGGAGTGAAGTAAAGTGGGGCAGAGGCAGATTTCAGGTACTGCCCAAATTTTTTAGAGGAAAGTTGGTGACTTCCCCTCAAATCCTCCAGCTGTGACTCAGAGTGGCTCCATGCTGTCACTGTCATTGTTGCTGCTTGTTTATGTCAACAAGAGAAACCATCGTCACTTTCCTCTCCGTGATCAGAGCCTCCAGGGTTCTCCTGTCATCCCAGGAGAGGCTGCTGTTTGCCTTTCACAACAATGAGCTCATTGCTGAGGCCCGCTCTGCATCATGGCTCCACACTGTAAAAAAAAAAAAACCTGTTGTTTTTACGGTAAAAAAACAGCAGCTGTGGTTGCCAGAACTTAATAAATACGGCGCAACTTTTTTCAATATTACGGTAAAAAGATATTGACACTGTTGATTTCACGTGTAAGATTGCCATTTTTTACTGTTTAATTAAAAGGTTTTTCCATCAAAAGAAACACTGTTTTGCCATAAAATTGACAAGAAAATACTTTGTAATATTTAATGGTAAAATCTTTAATTTACATGGCATTTATAGTTTATTTTTGTTAGAGATATGGTGAGAAAAAGTATTTTTTACAAAAGATAAATGCAAAAATTACAGTGATGCTTGTATATATATTACAGTATATTTTTGTTACACACTGTGCCAGTGAAAACGCATAAATTAAAGATTTTACCATTAAATTACAGTATATTTTTGTTACACACGGTGCCAGTGAAAACGCATAAATTAAAGATTTTACCATTAAATTACAGTATATTTTTGTTAGAGATATGGTGTTTAAAACATTTCACAGTGAAAAAAAAGTATTTTTTACAAAAGATAAATACAAAAATTACAGTGATGGCTTGTATATATATTACATTAAAAACATATTACAGTGTATTTTACAGTGGAGTAATGTATTTTATAAAAACAAAACTGTAAAAAAAATACTGTTTTGGTTGATATACACGGTTTTTTATTGTTACTGAAACTGAATGAACTCATTTGTCATTTTACGTCTTTTACTGTCGTGATTTAGCAGTTTTTCACTGTAAAATACAGACTTTTTTTTTTACAGTGTAACCTGAAAGGGGATCCACGTCTCTGCTGTTTCAAACCAGCGTGAGGAGCTCCAGGATAATTAAAGTATGATTAATCCAGCGTATGTGGGTCACTGCTGACCCCTATCAATGAATCACAATTAATAAATCAGGAGAACAACAACATGAATGCTTCAGTGACGAGTGTTTATTCGTTAAGTAGGACATGACTTTGAAACGTGACTGTGTCAGCTTGTTTACATAGTGGTGATAAAATATACAGAGCCATTAAATATCAATAATTGTGCTGTTCTATCCTCAATATGAAGTGCTGTTGTGTCATATTATGTCATTATGATAACATAACAGCATTATGTAATGTACATGAACATTAGAAAGCACAAGACATACATTATGCCATATTATGTAATACATTATGCTATTATGTCATTTAAAGTCATGCAGCAAATAATCATGTGAGGTGAAATAACTAGATAACATGACATGACAACACATGATATGATATAACATACCATGTCCCTGACCCCTGACCCCTTAACACAATATAATATAATATAATATAATATAATTTAAAATGAAATAAAATAAAATAATAATAGAATGTAAAATACTATATAATAATATAAAAATAAAATAAAATAAAATAAAATAATATAATATAATATAATATAATATAATATAATATAATATAATGTTATGTTATGTTATGTTATGAAATGTAATTTAATGTAATATAATATAATATAACAACAGGGAAAAACTGATTCTGTCACGGTTTCCGCTATAGTAGGTGTCTCCAGGACCACAGACACACACACACACACACACACACACACACACACATGACAAGGTCAAACCAAACCGACTTGAACTTTGCTGTTGTCATGAGTGTGAAGGTTTCTGTGGTCATTATGTAAGAGTCTGCTGCTGGTTACATAAAATTAAATCATTTGTCATCACATCACCTAAAGGCTGCAGTTATGTTTTTAATTTGTCCACAAACACACAGAAACCTGCAGCCTTCAGACGGCTGTAAAGAGAAACAGTAGAGTTTGTCCTCTAAGTGCTTCTCCATAGGGATAAACAAAGTTTTATGTTATCGCTAAAACTCTTAAATAAAACTGTTGCAGAGTTAAGAATCACTCATTATGCACTGAAAAAAAGGTGTGTCTAAAAACCAGATAACAACAAGATAAATTATCTAACACTTCTAAATCTAAAGTTTTTTTTCTAATCTTGGTGAGAACCAAATAATCATCAGGTCACTCTGCTTGGGCCAGTTCATCACTGCTGGCAGCTTTAATTTGTCTTGTTTTAAGAGTTAATTTCTTTTTTTCTAGTTTTATCTGCACCTTTTTAGACACACCTTTTTTGCAGTGTGTGAGGTTAGGTTTCCATTAATGCCATAAAACTTTTTTGTCAGTTATTAACTGAGCAAAATGGCATTGTTTTGTCATGTTACAGCAAGTCACAAAGGGTTAAACTATCTGTGTAACTTAATTTCATTGTGATTAAAGGGAACCCTGGTTCTCCACTCTGACCAGTGTGACTGATGCTGCTGTCTGCTGTGTCTTCACCTCGAGGAGTCTCACCGTCAGCAGGCACTAAGTCCTCCCCAGGTGTCTGCAGGTGTTATGATGCTCAGACAGCCGGTTCAGGTTACACCATCTGATCAAGTGATTAACAAATCCTGCATGGTCATTACTCAGTGATCTGCCTCACAACACGACAGGCTGTTTGTTGTCACTGAAAGTGGGCCGAAGGATAGTCTGTCATCTGTGTGTGTGTGTGTGTGTGTATGTGTGTGTGTGTGTGTGTGTGTGTGTGTGTGACAGTTTGTGTTTGTTCGATAGAGAAAAAATTTAGCTGCGCTGTAAAGAATTTACTGTGATTTTTACAGTAATTTATTGGCAGCAATTAACAAGTAACTTACTGTAATTATTATTTACAGTAGAACTACTGTATTTTTATTTACAGTACTGTTTTTTATACTGTTAAATAAAAAACCAACAATATGATTTTAGTTTTATTTACAATACTGGTTTCTTTACTGTCAAATAAAAACAATTAATCAAAATTTTTTTGTTGTGTTAACAGTTCTTATTTGTTGACAGTAAGAATAAAAACAGTTAAATATTGTGGTTTTTAATGGTACTATATATGGCAACACAGCACAGTAAACAATGCTGTTAATTTGATAATAATTTCATCATTATTTTTTATAGAAATAACTAGTAATTGCAAGTAAATACTCTATACACTAACGAAAATAATATTAATACATTTACTGTTTTACAATTGATTTCCAAATGCATTTGTATAGGACTGGTTCTCATCAAAATTATGATAAAAATGTAAAAATACAGTAGTCTATTTTACTTTACATACTGTCTACTGTGTTTTTTCTACAGTAATGCTTTAACTACTGTGATTTTGTCACAAGGACTGATTTTTAGTGTAAATTATACAGCACTGTACTGTAAAAATCAAACACAGTGATGAACTGTGAATAATACAGTAAATAACTGTAGATTTCACAGTGATTATTTACAGTGTGCTTTAAATTAAGTCGGTTCACTTTAGCTATAAAATCGATATTTTCTATAAAACATTACATTTTTACCCAAAATCCTGTAAAAGTCCCAGCAATCACCTGAAGAGGCATGAAAATAAAAGTTCAGCTGATTATAATTCTCCATCCCAGCTGTTGCTAAACAGGACAATCTGTCTATTTCACCTGTTTGTTATTGTGTGCAGACTCCATCCACCTGTTGAAAACATGTGCGTCATCCTGAAAGATGAGCGAGGTCACTGAGTTAAGCTTAGTCATAATAAAGATGGTTGATCCAATTACCTTTTGTATTATCACAAAATCATTGCTTGTCATCACTTCAGTGAGATCATACAAATGGAAACCAGTTCATCCAGTTACCTTGTTTATTATAATCCACATCTCTGTTTTTGTGCAAAATGTGAAGATGCAACAAAACTGGAGCCAGACCAAATAATGATATTAGTCTTCCAGTGATGAATCTGTGATATAATGGTATACCCTATGCAAAAATTGTGCTTTGGTCATTTTAGAGTTTGTCCAGCAGAGAGCGCTCTGGCTGCTCCATGTCAACCCCACAGTGTCATTCAACATGGAAATCAAGACTTCTGTAGAACAAATACTTTAAGTAAGTTTATGGTGCAATTATATAAAGAACACTAAATACAAGAACTCTTAATATTTGCACACACCACACAGCAGATAGATAGATGATGGTAATAATGTTATTGTGACTAGACACTATATAATAAAAGTACAGTGTATTATAATAATAATAATAATAATAATAATAATAATAATAATAATAATAATAATAATAAGGCCAGTTTAATAAAAGTAGTATATCACAATATATAGTAATAATAGTAATGGCAGCAACAGTATATAATAAAAATAATGTTAATAATAATAATAGTCGTAGTAATAATAACATAGCAATGTGTCAAATATTTAGCCTCTGCAGGGTGTGCATACATACATAACATAATATATAATATGTAAACATGTATATACATGTATAGATACTTGACTATACAAGAATACAAGATAAACATATCATAAATAATATATGAAGAGTATAAGAATATGTAAATAAGTAGAATAGGTATTTATTTTAACAAAAACATAAGTTTTGAGTAAGAACATTAGATATCTTGTCTTTGTGCTGTATTCATTCACTATAAGATCTGAGTTCTAATTCCATCATTTTCTGGTTTATGGATTTAATCTATTACAATACATATACAAATGTATTTTTATCTTATTTTTCATTTGAAAAGTGAAGCTACAGGACACATGTTCACTGTTTTTCTCATTTGCTTTGGCTCAATTCCTGAATTAGTTTTTTTCTACTTTACAACAAGTTCATTACTAGTAATATAAAAATGTGTTTGTTGCTTTAAAACAGCTTTGAATTAGAGAAGGTAAGTACAATTTTTTTCAGTTTTTCTTCCATTATATTAGCCATCACATGAAAAATAATTCATGCAGTTATCAAAAACTGTCAGACATACATGTACATTTCATAACCAAATATATCAAGGAATGTTATTTATGTCATATGTTTTTAAATGGTGAATTACCCTTTGAACTATGAACCACAGTCAACATGATAAACTGCTGGTCGGTGGCGCCATCTGATGGATAATTCACTAACTACATGTGATGTAAAGCTTTTTTTTACATTTTTTTTTACATAAATCAAGACTACAATACTAAATATGATCAACAAATTATGATTGATAGAATATTAGGCTATTATAGATCAAGGATGTCTTTAACTAACATGTAATCTTGCATCTATTTATTTTATTATTATTTATTTATTTGTTTTTGCTTCATTCCTTTCCATTGAATTACTATTCTATTTTTGTGTTCATTTATTTATTTATATTATTTATTTCAATTAAATTTTTTGCATTGTTTATTTTTCTGTAACTAATTTCTTCTTCTTTGTAACTGTACAATGCATTGCTACGGAGCCCCTTAAGGGACATTGAAAGAAAAAAACAATCGAAGTTAAAAAAATATATATATATATACTTTTGCGAGATCTCGCAAAGGTATACTTTTTTTTTTACTTCGATTTTTTTTTTCAATGTCCCTTAAGGGGCTCCATATATTGATGTTTGATATAAAAAAATAAAAAAATATATATTTAAAAAAAAATAAAAAATAAACTTTTCTCCGCTCCGGTAGGTGGCGGTGTGCAGCTTATCAGTAACGGTTACAAACCGCCATAAATAAAAACAGAAGAAGAAGAAGCCAACAGGAAACAGAATAATGAAGTCTCATTGAGGAATTGGAGCAACGAGTCTCAACATTTATCTTTACAGCCGTTACAACTCCTCCTGATACAGGTAATATCAACTAACTGGCGCTTTAACAACTCTAAATGTCTGTTTGGCTCTTTAATAGCGTTAATGTGTGTCGTGTTTAGTTTCTATCCCGGGTTTCTCTGTTTGAGCCTTGTGTCGGACAGACAGACAGTCAGTGTGTTTCATTACTTCACCCTGGACAGTTAATAAATACATTAACATATAAACTGGTGAACAGGTTTTTATGTCTGTATGTTGTGTCTCATGGCTGCTGGTTGGGACTCAGTAACTTCTATTCAGTCTGCAGCTCTAAGACGCTTAATGAAGCTTTGAAACGCATCAAGGATTTATTCATCTGGTTCTCGTGTTACACACACACACACACACACACACACACACCTGTAACCTCACCTGTGATTAGCTGTAACCTTGATAAGTCTCAGAGAGAAGAGTCCAGTGGTGCTGCAGCTCCTGATTGATTAAATTAATAATAATCTGATTATCTGCAACAGAGGAGAAGTCACATGTATTATGATGTGACCAACAGATATTTAATGTTTATACTGATGATCCCTATACATCAGAAGACTTTGAGAAGATTTGGAAAAGACTCAAAAGCAGGAAGTCATCTCAACCACCACAATAAAAACACAAAATAAAAGGGTAGAGTTGAAAAGTGCATTATTGGGGAGTACAGAAAAAAGAGGTTCAAATGGAAAAAAAACATTGTTGCAAGGTAAAACTGTTAATACATACGGTATGCACATAAATTAAGACAAAATATGTAGTTTTGGGATGTTATATCTGGCTTTGGACATGATGTAAAGTGAATATTTTTCTTTAACAATGCAAATACACACTATAAGTACATGGTGATCTTATTTCAAACTGATAATGTACACATTTCTAAATCTTTGGCATGCATGATGCACTGGTAATATACTTTTCTACCTTTAATTTGCCCATATTCCACAATGATTTGCACACAATATGCAATATTAAATGTACAAAATGCACTCTTATCCTGGCTGCTGCTATCGAGCCACACCTTTTTTTTGTTATCTTTTTCATGTATATACATAATAATGTAATCTATATTTATCTATCCCACACATCATTCCCTTTATGCTTCCTATATATCAGAAGACTTTGAAAAGATTTGGAAAAGACTCCTGTAAAACTCTGGTGTCCCACCTGCTCCCATCTAAAGACAAGTGTTTAGAGTTTTTAGTCTCACACTTAGATTTTAGACGGACTGTCAATCTAGCAGGGAAACTATTTACAAGACTACAACTACATTCTTTTAGCAGTTTTTTCCAGTCATGCATTTTTTTAGTAAAAACTTACAAATGTTGTATTTTGTGAGAGTTTGTAAACAGATGTTTTGATCTAGTTTTTGCAGTTGTTAAGTGAGGCCCTTGTTGTATACTTTAATTCAACTCTTTTCAGTTTTTTTTTTTTGTATTATTTGTTCACTCTGGAATTGATAAAATGGCAAGTAACGAATGGACTAAATCCTTGACTGGATAACACTGCAGCATCATTCTCATCATCCTCTTCATCTTCTCTATCACAGGAGGAAGAAGCTGTCAGCCACTTGTGTGTGAAGATAAAGTCTGAGGCAGCTATGGTGAGTAGAGTACAGAAAAACAAGACTGCAAACAACATTGTAGGCTTGGGTAATCATTTATCATAGCCATTTCTGGCTATAATAAATGGATTCATTTTGGGTTTAAAAAGAAAATAGACCTTTCAAACACGCCAGAGGTGATTAGTAGTGATTAGACATGTACAACATTACCATCTATATTTTCCTAGTACTTAGTTAAGGACAGACTGGCCTCCTCCTCATCTCATTGCTCTCCTAACCCTCCTCCTCTTCCTCCTCCTCCTCCTCCTCCTCCAGTCTTCAGCGGTGGATCTCAAAACCAAGGAGGAGAAGGATGCAGAGTTAGACAGACGGATTGAAGCTCTGAGGAAGAAAAATGAAGCTCTGGTCAAGAGGTATCAGGTATGGAGTATTTCTACACACAAACATGCACACATTGTACCTTTTCATCATTAAATTAGTGATCTGACTACAGGATACTAAAAGATAAATGAGGATATTATTGAATGGATGTTGGATCATGTGACAATTCACCAACATGTTCTTCAGAAAGGCTAAAAATATCTGAGCTTAATTCAAAGCTTTGAAGACATTAAAAAAAAAAAGGTTTGAATCCACTTTATAACTGCATTGAGCACCACGAATTAATTGCCATCTAGTTCCATTATATTGGAGAAAAGGCCAATATCTCCAACACTCAATCCAGATTGATAAATAGCAATGCATACAAAATATACACTTTTGATCCTGGTGTAACTGTCCCTTTAAACTTAAACAGAAACCAAAGATGTTTTTTGAAGGATTTTATTTATTTTGTTGTCTGGGCTTTGAACAAACGACACACTCACAAACCTGCTCAGAATTAGTCCAGAGTTTGGATTTAAGGGCCCTGCTGATGTCTCATCTCACGGTTCTTCTCTCACCTGATGTCAACAGGAAATAGAGGAAGACAAGAAGAAGGCAGAGCAGGAGGGCATCGCCATAACAACACCTCGGAAGCCCCGCCCCCATGAGCCGGAGACAGACAGGAGGAAGACGGAGAAGGAAAACTTCACAGTCACAGTCGACCTTTCCAAGCTGCCGGGGGTATGACACAATGTGGATGTTTATTAAATCATAGCTGTGTTTCCTTTAGGGGGAAGAATGGCCACCGGGAAAGTCTCAGGCCACGCCCTCTCTAATGTCCTCTCACTCTGCGTGTCTCTATTACAAAAAGGCCCCCAGAGGGATTTAGAGACTCTGGAGGTGATGTATGGTTTTAGATGGTCGCGACGGATTAAACACAGGAGACTCAACTGTGGCCGCCGTCGCTAACTGTGCACAACGTCAGTAGCTGATCATAAACAAAGCAGCATGGCTAATAATGCACAGTGTCTCTGCTGATCATAAACATCGTGATCGTGAATTAACCAGCATTGCTAACTGTGCATAGAGTGTCTGGTGCTTGTTGTAAACAAACAGAGATCGCTAAGTGAACACCTCCTGCAGCTAAGGGGTTAACATCCCCTCCGGCTTTGCAGCTGGGAGAGACTGCTGCAGGAGGACTGTGCCGCTTTGACTCATTCTTTCTCTTCTTAACGAGCCGTCGGCCCCCGTGTCTCGTTAAGAAGAGTAAGAACGAGTCTCCAAAAGTCTCCAATAACACCAGAAAAAGTCGCTGGATTTGTCTCCAGTCGCTTTTTTGAAAAATAGTCGCTAAGGGGGTCTAAAAAGTTGCTAAATAAAGCGACAAAGTCGATAAGTTGGCAACACTGCTTCGCTGGCTTTTACAAATGGTGCGTGTTGTTGTGGCATCGACCATACGTCACATCCTGCTTAGCGTTCTATCCAATAAGTAACCAGGCTTTTTTCAGGGGAGAAAAACGGCCCTGCTCTTCTACAGGGACAAAAAAAGTCCTGACAAAAGGCCTAAGGACGGCTCATATTCAAATTAGGGGCGTTTCGGTGAGTGAGACCCGCCTCATTCCGGGTATTGGACTGTAGTGGAAACAGCCTTTATGTCACTTTTCCAGAAGGACGATTATCGTAATCAAACGGATGCACCCATTTATTCATTAAAACTGTAATATGACACAGTGAATATCAGTTATAAGAGCAGTGTGACGCGTCTTTCCATCGTTTAGTCGGCTGTAGAAAAGATAATGTTGTTCATGATGTTCCTGCAGACAGAAGATGCATCTCATAAACTTATTACTTTGTTTATCAGTTTATCAACCACACAACTGTCAGCCTGCCCATCATGTCCTTCAACAGTCCTCTGCCCACGTCTTGTGTTATATGTGTAGGCTGGAAGTTCCATTTGTGATAGATATCAATTAATTAATATACATAATATCCTACACAAAGCATACTTTATCAAAAAAACAGTGTGAGAAGAACATTAACCATTATATATGTACAACAAGTCTCTTTTATTTCCAGCTACGTTCATGTGAAAGAGTGGTTAGTTACAAGTAATTTCACCAGAACCATGAATGGAGTACTCAATACATAGTTTACCATTTATGAACTAATACAATAAGCATTAACACGCTAGAAATTTAGATATCTTAAGCTTTATTTGTGTCATTGTCAGTCTTTTTTCTCCTTCAACCCAAAATCAAAGGATAAAGTAATTTTCCTCACAATTTAGTGGGACACCAATGACAATATACTCTATTATGCATCATTTTATACAGTAATATTTGTAGAAGTTGAATGAATTAATAATTAGTAGATCTAAACAGAATGTTCTTGGTTAATCTGGTGGTTTAATTGCATACCACATTGATGCATTAAATCCTGTAAATTAAATTTTGCAGAATAAATGACCGTTCCTACTATTCAGAATACAGACTATACAGAAAATGTATGTTATGGAAAAATACCATGAAAAACAATCAAGCTGCTTGCACAAAATTACAGGCTAAAAATACTAACTGTTAGCAGATGAGAGTCTGTGAGATGTGTTTTGATCTGTTTAGTGTTCCTGTGTTGCTGAGCTCTGCTTCTCTTGTGCAGAGATTTGATTTGGCAAACATTTCTGTCTTAAAACAGAGCTCGGATGATTGCACCTGTTATAGCAACATAATGTTGTTACAGCAGATTCTGGTGCCGCATGAACAACATAATAAAGTAAACACGCTCTGGAAAACAAGCTCTTTAATCTGTTTATGCAACTCTGCAGAATCAGTCTGCAATTCAGTTCAGTTTATATTACATCTTTTATCATGTAGAATGTAAATGCATTACAGTATAGCAGCAGTACCATACGAACACAATGTTTCCTCATGCAACTGAAATATTGAATAATAAATAGTTCAATCAAACCGGCCTTTTTGTATAGCACTTTTCATACAAGAGAGCTGTAACACAAAGTGCTTTACATAAAAAAGGAGGAAGTAGTCATAATAATAATAATGATAACAAAAGATAGAAACAAGCAAACACCCTCCATCCACCCCTCCCATCATCATTATTATTATTATTATTATTATTATTATAAACAAAGCACAAACTAAGGAAGCTCCATTTCAACATGGAGCAGTGAGGAAACACTGGAGCCAGCTTAGAAATTAATTAAATAAATAAAAAATAAAGTAAGACAAATAAATAAATAATAACAATAAAAAGTAAAAAAGCTAGATAAAAAAAGATAAAAACAATAAATAAATAATTAAGAAGCAGAGCATGATAAAAATAGACTATATAAAAATAAACTAATAAATCGTAGAAAACAAATAAATAAATAAAAGAGAAGATGTTGTAACACGAAGATGCATGAGCAGAAAAATCTCTAAAAATACTTCAAGTGAAAGCCAAATTTAAAAAGATAAGTCTTAAGTTTCAGGGTTCGTACGGGTGCTTGAAATCCTTGGAAATGCTTGAATTTTAATGTTGAATTTCAAGGTTTGAAAAGTGCTTTGATTTTGGATTAAGTGCTTGTAAATGCTTGAAATTCTTACTGTATTTCTCTTGCAATCTGACTATAGATAACCACATTTTCAATGGGAAAAACTATATAAACTGAATAGCCTGTAGCCTATAATCTGAAATGAAGAGCGCTCCGCCTGCGTCTTCTTGTTTCTGAGATGTTTCTTGTTGCTCTCCCCTGTATCTTCTTACTGAAGGGAGTTTTTCTAATCCCTAGTGGATGTGAGAGCTCCTGAAGTATTTGTGGTCTTTCCTCCTAGTTTGGGTCGTGTTTAGTTCCACCAGCTGCCGGTTGATGATTTTTGTGAGCTAACTTTTGCTCCTAGCCCCTAGAGTCCCATACCAGGATGTTTTATGAGATTATCAAACTACTTTTAGTTGTTAAAAGTAATACCATTGCTGGTGGTATGGTTAAGTGAAATTACCCCTTTTAGTATGGAAGTACTCATCTAAAACATGTCATTTACAACCATTGAAAGGTACTGGAAAAGCTTGAAAATGGACCTGGAAAGTCTTTGAGAAATGCTTGAATTTGACCACTGAAATAGTGTACGAACCCTGAAGTTTGCTCTTAAAAATATAAACAGAGTATGTACAGTTGAGACAGAATAGTAATGGTGGACATCTCTCACACTGCCGACTGCTGCAGCATTCAGAGGAAAGATCCCTGAATCAATCGAATGTTTCTAATCAGCCTCCTGCAGCAGGACGGCTGAACGTGTTGATAATCAGGATGGTGGTGAAACGGTGCGGTCAACTCCTGCTGAGGTCCAGATTGCCTCAAAAGTTGCCGCTAATGACTGCAGACCTCCCACCATGTTCAACCTGCAAAGGTTACTAGACAAAGACGGGCCTGAAGGGCGACAGGGTGGCTTCTGCTCCACATGGACACGTCTGGATGGATATTTAATCCCAGTCAGAAGGTCAAATTTGATTCATTAGTCTGTTAAATGGTTTCCACGGCTTGACCACAGACTCCTGATCCCCGAGCTTAAAGAGCTCCTTGAGAAACGAAAGAACAATCGCAGCCTCTCGCTGTGTCGCTCTGAGTTCATCAGGCTGGAGTTTTGCATAATCTATAGCTCTGATCCATCTTTTGTACTTTTTATAGACACCAGTTATTCAGATTGAGTGTATTTAAATCAAAGGTAATGAGGTAATAAAGTCAGTACAGGAAATGCTCTTTTCTATTTTTAGCCCTCAGACATTTTCCACTTTATTGGAAGCCAAATAGTTGTGTTCACAGTTGATTTACAGTCTCTTAGGTTTATAAGACAGTCCTCTGCCCACGTCTTGTGTTACATGTGTAGGCTGGAAGCTCCATTTGTGATAGATAGATATACATTTATTAATATACATAATGTCCCACACAAAGCATACTTTATCAAAAAAAAAAACAGTGTGAGAAGAACATAAACCATGATATATTTACAACAAGTCTGTTTTATTTCCACCTCCGTTCATGTGAAAGAGTGGTTAGTTACAAGTAATTTCACCAGAACCATGAATGGAATACTCAATACATAGTTCACCATTTATTAACTTATAAAATAAGCATTAACACGCTAGAAATGTAGCGATCTTAAGCTTTATTTGTCAGGCTTTTTTCTCCTTCAACCCAAAATCAAAGGGTAAAGTAATTTTCCTCACAATTTAGTGGGACACCAATGACATTATACTGTATTAAGCATACTTTTATACAGTAGTATTTGTAGAAGTTGAATGAATGAATAATTACTAGAGCTAAACAGACTGTTCTTGGTTAATCTGGTGGCTAGTTTTGCATAATCTATAGCTCTGATCCATCTTTTGTACTTTTTATAGACACCAGGTATTCAGACTGAGTGTGTTTAAATTAAAGGTACCAGGGTTAATAAAGTCGGTACAGAATATGCTCTTTGGCAATTTGGCTGCTGGATTTTTAGCTCTCGGACATTTACCACTTTTTTGGAAGCCAAATGGTTGTGTTCACAGTTGATTTACAGTCTCTTAGTGTTACGGCTACTCTTGCTTTAAAAATAAAAAGGTAAAAAATATCAGAGTAGTCTCACTAGATAATCAGCACTTCAGTTTCAACCAAAGGTGCTGGGATTTATTTACAAAAACAGAAATATTCTCCAACAATACGCAAAATAAAAAATGCAATTGAGTGGTTTGATAGATTTTTTCACTCCCTAACCACAGGAGGAGGAGGCCTGGCTAGGACGAGGACCTGAGCAGCAAAAAACAATTATAATCAATAAAAATAGTTAACGTACAATAGTCATCTGCATTCCCAAAATACAAAGAATGAATAGGCTCCAACACTTAGGTTAATAAGACCCAATAATAAGCTGTATTTTAGTTTTATATTCATATATATTATATAGGGCTGGGACTTGATAAAAAAAAAATCGAATTAATTAGAGGCTTTGTAATTAATTAATCAAAATTAATCACATTTTAATCTCATATAAATATTTGACCTGAGAACAGTGAGAAGTAATTTTTTTCACATGGATTTTTAGTATACCATTGAATAATGACTGAATACATAAGCTTAAGCAACAAAAATATTGTCGATTTTTGTTCAAGTCCAACAGACCAGTGCAATTTTTGCCATTAAGTGTAGCAATAGCATATTTAGAAATATAGTACATTTCATAAATTCAGGTAGCCTATAGGTAGGTAGACCTTCTGTAAACTAGAATACTTAGGTTTTTTAAGTAAAACACAATCCACGCTAGCTAGCACACTAGCCGCTAGCTGCTATATGTTTAGCATTGAGGTGATACTTGAGGCTGGATGTGCTGCGGTGATATGTGAATTCCTTGTTGCCTAGCAACACAACCATGCTCTTATCGACGCTTCCATCCGTTGGTTTTTAGTAACTAAATGTCCCATCATCCACGGGGCCAACCAAAGCGTCTCATCAGCTTCTTCCTTCATGTTCACTGTGGTTTGTTGTTGTCTGAACTCATCAACGCTAGTTGGTGCTCCAGTATAATCAGTCCGCCTGAAACTCATCCAGTGAGAAACGTTCTGCACTGCAAAAATAAGTGTGATTAAAATGTGTCAATTTTTTAAAACGCGTTAATTTTTGTGTAATTAATTCATCTTAATTAACGCGTTAAAGTCCCGGCCCTAATATTAATATACTGTGATGTAAAGCATCAGTCCAAACTGTAATTACTGTTTTGTTTCCTGCAGGAGAAGAGAGTTGTCAATGACTGGAAACCTTCAACACCTCGCGGCCGGAAGACTTCAGAGGAAGGAGACGGACACCGAGGAGGTCCGAGCGACGGACACCGAGGAGGTCCGAGCGACGGACACCGAGGGGGTCCGAGCGACGGACACCGAGGGGGTCCCAGTGACGGCCACAGCCCCCCGAGGAGGACCGGCTCGGGACGAATGGGTCGAGGAGGTCAAAGAGGAGGAGCAGGAGGCCGCCAAGAAAGAAGAGAGTGGGAACCCAGGACGCCCAGAGATGGAGAGCCTGGGGAGTCAGGAGGACCGGGACGCAGAGGAGGAAGGAGAGGAAGAGGAGGAGGAGGAGGAGGTGGTGGAGGTGGTGGAGGTGGTGGAGGTGGAGGAGGAGGAGGAGGAGGAGGAGGAGGAGGAGGAGGAGGAGGAGGAGGCAGAATTGAAGGAGGAGAAGGAGGAGGAGGGACACCAGGTGGCATGGACAGGAAGTCCAAGGTTGGTGTGACTGGATGACTTTAATAAGTTACTAAAGTTTCTTAATTAATATGAAGTCACAGTGAAACTGTAGAAGATCAGAATCAGAGTTTTGTCTTCAGATACATTCATTAGTGTTTACTAATACTTAAAACCCAACGTTGTTTTTTTTTTTTTTCAGGAGTGGGAGGAGAAGAGGCGACAGAACATCGAAAAGATGAATGAAGAAATGGAGAAGATAGCAGAGTATGAGAGAGGACAGCGGGTAGGAGATGTTTTTGTTATTATTTATTTATTGCTTCAGCCCGCTATTAAAACTGAAGGGTTTCCTGCCTCCAATCTGACTCCTCAGACTCTCATGTCTGTCGGTCATTTAATCAGCTTTATTGATCAACAATAAAAAAATTATTGATTTTGAAATAATCTTCTCTACTACAGCTCTTACCTCTTCCCAGAATATTTTAATATATCTGCATTGCCAAATGCAGTGAAACAAAGTTCCTCTACATTTTGTGCATACATCTGGTACATTTTTATTATATCTATTTAAATCCATCGGTGTCCCATATGTCCGCATTAACCATTTGTACCTTATAAATTTAGGATGTGTACTTAGTGTGAGCCTTAGCACAGGCTGCTTTCCAATCCCCATCCAAAAACTACTAATTCCAAGTCTTCCTTCCATGAATTCAACTTATTCTGTGCATTTTCTGATGAATAAGATGTCAGCAACCTGTACATTTCTCATATGATACCCTTTCTTAAACTGTTCATCATAATTTTCTCCAAGGATGAATGTGGGGGTGTGTTTCCAATTTTAATATTGAATATTCACATTATGAATTGTTATTTTATAGAGAAACTAAGTGGTTGTAACTTGATCTGAACATAGAGGAAACGTGCCAAATGTGACTGAGCTTTATGTCTACATCTCCCCTCCTTAGCAGGACGGAGACAAACCGATCCGTAACTTCCTGGACGACCCGAGACGCTCCGGCCCGGCGCCCGACATTGACCGCAAGGAGGGCAGCAGGAGACATGTGAGGAACTGGGGAGGGCTGGACTTTGACAACGTGAAGACCGGAGCTGAGCTTGAGAAAGAGTGGACCGTGAGTTATGTCGTTCTTTAAAAACCCTCCTGTTCCTGCACTGCAAAAAAGGTGTTTAAAAACCAGATAAAAACAGTAAATCTGAGGGAAATGATCTTGCTGTATGGACAGATAATTTACCTTGACAAGATTTCTTTAATTAGGATTATTTAATCTAGAAATAAGCATGATGGACACTTCAGATAAGAAATTAACTCTTTAAACAAGATAAATGTTTTTTTATCTTGGTAAGAACCAAATAATTGTCAGGTCACTCTGCTCGGGCCAGTTCATCACTGCTGGCAGCTTTAATTTATTCTTGTTTTAAGCGTTCAACATGCTTATTTCTAGATTTAATAATCTTAATTTAAGAAATCTTGTCAAGGTAAATTATCTGTCCATGCAGCAAGATCATTTCCCTCAGATTTACTGTTTTTATCTGTTTTTTAGACTAAACACCTTTTTTGCAGTGTGCCGGACTTTTAACAGCCAAACTATTCTCATACTTCCCACTGCAGCAGTATTATTAATGATTCCTCACTTTGTGAACCCTCCTGTCTGTAGAGTCGGAGGCCTGGTCCAAAAGGCTCCATGGACATGACCATGTCTATGACGGGCCGGGAGAGGACGGAGTACCTGCGCTGGAAGAAGGAGCGTGAGCAGATCGATGAGGAGAGACTGGCACGCCATCGTAACGCCACGGGCCAGTGGAGACGAGAGTGGGACGCACAGAAGACGGAGAACATGTGAGGAAGGAAATATTGAGCCTTGATTTGAACAGATTTCTATGATGCTTGAAGCAGAGTAGCTGCAGATATCAGTCTTTTCTTTGTTCTTCAAGCCATTCACCATATTCACAACGCGGACATTTTCAAATATGATCAAAGGGAGATGTTGAATCCTCTTTAAGTTACAAACATCTAGTAAAGTCAAGTATAGTTTATTTTCCCAATGTGGGCAATTTGGTTGCAGTCTAGGTTTATATAAGACATAAAAACAACAATACATTCCAACACACATACATACAACAGATCACGACCTCAATATATCTATATATCTAAAAACAAAACAAAACAAGAAACAATAGTGCAACAGAAGGTAATTCCAGGTGAAGTGTCAACCACCAAGGTCCCCAACATCAACATCATCATCTACTCCACATTTTCTAAACTGCAGTACTCGAAATTTAAGGTACTTTAACTTTACTTGAGTATTTTGATCTCATGTCACAGAGATAGCGTTTCTATCCAATCAGCAACCAGGCTCTATACAGATATAGAGAAAAATATTGTACTTTACTTTTATTTTTTTTTACTCAAATGCGATTGTTTTACATTAGATACTTTACAGATGAATATTTTTGCACACAGATCATATGAAAATGTACAAATGCAGCTGAACCGATTCGTCAATTGACACACAATTCATTGGCAATTATTTTATTGGTTGAAGTCATATTTCATATATCAATTTATTAATGTAGAAAAATAATCATTAGTTAATAGTTCAAAATTAGCAGTAAAATCCTTCAAGAATGCATGAATAATAATAATAATAATCTCATGACACAGTCACAGGGACATTTTACTTCAATAACATTTTCAACACAGTACTGCAACTTGTAACAGAGTGTTGTTGTTTTTTAGTCTGGTATTAGTTCTTTACCTAACCTTTAAGGCGAGAAAGCATTACCGCATTTCTACCATTAAAACCGGGGGCGCTGTTGCGTTATTCTACCATTAAAGCCAGGAAAGCTGCAATGCATCAGAATACATGTGGGAGTGTCGCAATGCATCATGGGACTTTTCCAGAACTTTAAAATCAAGGCGGAAGACGACTATAGCGGAGGGAGCTCAGATATAACAGCTATAAGCTCTCAAATACTTTTTGAATTTCATTTCTATCTGCGACAGAGGCTGAAAAATCTATTATTTAGTAGGAAGAGTTGACACTTCTGTTGAATTTACAGAAAAACTTCAGGTTTTAGGGGGTTATTTTAAAATCGCCCAGAGGTTTTACAGGCATTTTTTACAGCCGTTTTTAGGCCTAAATGGGTTAAAAGATTCAAATACCATGTTCACCAGTGGACAGAGGACAGGTGAGGACAATAGAGAGTGTGTCGTCCTCTTTATTCTAACTGACAGGCGTGACGAGCAGGACTCATATTTAATGTGTGCGTGTTTTTAACCCTGCAGCTTTTTTTTTCACAGGTTCAAGGAGGACCCATATGCAGCCTCAGAGGGCATCACACCAGAGCAGGGAGGCAGGAGAGGCAAGTCCACACACACACACACACACACACACACACACACACACACACACACACACACACACCCCTACTGTGCTGTTGCTGTGGTTACATCACAGCTGGCAGGACGATGACACCGGCTGTATCCCAAAGTCAAGGATCCTTCCTTGGTTTCTAAATCAGTTCAGACATGATGTGTCTTTGGCATCAGCACTCATACATATTATATAATTATTATTATATTTTATTATTATTATTATTATTATTATTATTATTATTATATATTATATATATATTAGAAGATGCTTTAAGGTTGAATCTCCACGAATTAACAAGTAAAAGCCACAAAGTGGATTAAACCTGAATATTTCTCTGATCCTGGATCATTTTGGCCGCTACTCAGTTTCATAAAAGCAGCGGAGCAGAACTCACCACGGAGATGTGTTCTGGGATTTATTTAAAATTTAATTTTACAGTACAGGACAATAACTGTTATTTATAAATAACAATAACGGAAAATAGCAGACTGTCAGTCTGTTAACACAAACAAATGTATAACTTTCTTTTTTTTGTCATTTACTTTTATTGGTCTTTGATTTTACATGTAAATGAACAAACAATCAACATGAAGACCTATAGACAAATACAGAAAATATCAAGGGAAAAGTAAAAGTGTAAATGTATAACTTTCTGAATGACATTTGCACATAATACATCATCATCTGATGCTTATATATGAATTAATAATTAATAACTTTGGCGACCTGAGACGGCATTCATTAACTTGTCTGGTAATGTATCAAGATGATGTTTATTATCTTTTAGCTAAATATTCTGACATTTGTTTATGGATATGTTTTGCTTGACTTTGAACACAAGTTTTATAAGTTATGTGATAACAAATATTCAGTGTAAACTGAAAATACTTCTATATTTAAATTCATATTGCGCCGCCGGTGTCTCTGTTTCTTTGGGACAGTCCTTCAGCTGTCCATGACGTAGAATCCTTCAGATTCAGCTGTTTGAGGATCCTTCCTTCACTTTGAGATACAGCTTCTGTCTGACATGATGTCAGTCCAACATGTCATCACACACACACGTTGTAAACACACACACAACACCGTCTCCCCCCTCCAGCTAATTAAGGCGGTTATGTAAATGAGAGTTGATTAAGCTTGTTATGTAAATGTTCGCCGTATTTCCCCGGAGTCCAAATCAACCTTTAAAGCCACAGCCTTGCTGGTTTGAGAGGAGCTTTCAGAAGGACTCTGTTGTCCTTTATGGGTCCCGCTAAGTCTCTTTTTGTGGTCAAGGAAAAAACAAATAACCTCTACCATTATAACAGTTTAATAAATATGTAAATAATGCAGAACAAATAATAAATAAAATATACCAAAGGGTTCATGTTAAATGACTGATTCATTGAAGATCATCTCTTGTCATGTAAAATGTAAGTAAGTCATAAGTTTCTTAAAATAATGACTTCTAGGTTTTTTTTCCCCAAGTCTCTTTTAAGGTTAGGACGATGCTTGAATTTATATATATTCCTTGAAAAATGCTTGATTTTCAACATAATCTGTTTTCAAATTTAAAATCAGTTGTCTAATGATTATATAAGTGATCCAAACATACAATCAACGTCGTAAAACATAATTAAAAAATTACAATGATTTGCAAATCCATTTCAACCTGCATTCAAGTGAATTCAGTAACATGTTTAAACTGGGAAACATTTGACTCTCATCGTGAGTTTGATGCATTCGGTTTCCATTTACATTTAACGCAGCGTCCCAGCTTTGTTTGAGTCTCGGTCGTACTGTTACGATGATGGTAAAGGGTTAGAGAGTCCAGGTTTAGGTCCTTTTGGAAGTGAGTGAAAACACCAGAAAAAGTCGCTAGATTTGTCGCTAGTTGCTTTTTTGAAAAATAGTCGCTAGCGGCGTCTGAAAAGTCACTAAATCTAGCGACAAACTCGCTAAATTGGCAACATTGTTCCAAACACTCAACTGCAAACGGGCTTCCTCCACTAAATCACGTGTTACCATAAAGACTCTTTCCCATTGGTTGAGGGAGGAGGCAGCAGCAGTGCTGCACTGCAAAAAGGTGTGTCTAAAAACCAGATAAAAACAGTAAATCTGAGGGAAACGATCTTGCTGCATGGACAGATAATTTCACTTGACATTAATTAATTAATTTCTTATTTTAAGTGTTCAACATGCTTATTTCTAGATTTAATAATCTTAATTTAAGAAATCTTGTCAAGGTAAATTATCTGTCCATGCAGCAAGATCGTTTCCCTCAGATTTACTGTTTTATCTGGTTTTCAGACACCTTTTTTGCAGTGGTGCGTTTAAGGGCGCTTGAAAAAATCCGTGAGGAAATAGTAACATTTGTTTCTGATGCAGCTCGAGATATAAAATGCTTCAGAATCAATGTGTGTAGAAATGAGATCACGTTTATGTGCGAATCGAGATTGCGATTTTTTTTAAAACAATTTTTCGTGCAGCCCTAGTGTGTCGACACATTAAGGCTCTGAGATCGTCCTCACAGTGTCCGCAGCTTTACTCTGGCTTTGTTTTGCTCCACCATGTTGGTAATTCCAGGCAGTCATCCGGATGATAAAATAATTCACTGTGGGACTTTGTTAATCCCAGGACAAGTCAAACTCTCTGAGTGGCTTTGCATCTTTAATCGATTTTTCAGCCTCTGTAGCAGATAGAAATGAAATTGAAAAAGTATTTGAGAGCTTATAGCTGTTATATCTGAGTTCCCTCCGCTATAGTCGTCTTCCGCCATGATTTCAGTTGTGGAAAAGTCCCATGATGCATTGCGACACTCCCACATGTATTCTGATGCATTTCATTGGCCAAGAGACCGAAAATAGGTGGGAAAAAACTACAAATACTACAAAACGACGTATCCGCTTTCCCACTTTAATGGTAGAATAACGCAACAGAGCCCCCGGTTTTAATGGTAGAATTGCGGTAATGCTTTCCCGCCTTAAATGAGGTAAATGTCCTTGGAAGACAAAATGTAATTAGACTCTTTTTTGCAGTTTTCACCTGATACATTTCTCATCTCAGTGTCTCACATGTGTTGATGATACATTTTGGTGTATTGACAAGATTAATGATGTTTACCTGGTTATGATTTCTTTGATTTATCGTGTGTGTGTGTGTGTGTGTGTGTGTGTGTGTGTGTGTGTGTGTGTCATACTGTAATGTGTTTGTGTGTGTGTGTGTGTCATGCTGTAATGTGTTTGTGTGTGTCATGCTGTAATGTGTTTGTGTGTGTGTGTGTCATACCGTAATGTGTTTGTGTGTGTGTGTGTAGTGGACACACTGTAATGTGTTTGTGTGTCCTCTCCGCAGCCCGGGGCCGTAACTCTCGTACAGAGCCTCGGGGCGGGGCCTCAGGTTAGACCACAGCATGGGACTGAGATCACATTGTTTTTGTGTGTGTTTGTGTGTTTTATTTTCCATTTGTGTGTCTGTCTGAAGCACAACAAACAAACAGCTGACCCAAAACCTAACTCACCCCTGATTTACCTCCTGAAAGAACAGCTCCTGTAGTTATTAAGTCCACTGTTAATTAGTGTCGTTTTTCACTTCTGTCTCACCGTGTAAAATGTTCTTTTCTGGTTTTTGTATCATTCACGTAGACTTTATCACCAGCTACTGGCCCAGCATGTTGTTTCAACCTTTTAAGTGTTTTTTGTGTGTGCAGCGGGTTGGTTTCCTTTTTTCCCCGTTTGGTCGGTATATTAGCTTTGACGTTTTTTTCCAACCGATTTAGGCCTAAAACTCCTGGAAAAAATGCCTGTAAAACCTCTGGGCGATTTTAAAATAACCCCCTAAAACCTGAAGTTTTTCTGTAAATTCAACAGAAGTGTCAACGCTTCCTACTAAATAATAGATTTTTCAGCCTATGCAGCAGATAGAAATGAAATTTAAAAAGTATCTGAGAGCTTATAGCTGTTATATCTGAGTTCCCTCTGCTATAGTCGTCTTCCACCATGATTTCAGTTCTGGAAAAGTCCCATGATGCATTGCCACACGTATTCTGATGCATTTCATTGGCCAATAGACCGAAAATAGGTGGAAAAAACTACAAATACTACAAAACGACATATCCGCTTTCCCAGCTTTAATGGTAGAATAACACAACAGCGCCCCCGGTTCTAATGGTAGAAATGCGGTAATGCTCTCCCGCCTTAAATGGGTTAATGAAAAATGGCTGAAGTAGGATTTTTCAGGATTTTAAATTCTGACTGAATAAAAAGTTGTTTTTTGTTTGTAGTGTCCCGTCAGCCTGAGCAGACGGCGTTGCATGAATCCAACTTCTCTTGAACTAATAATATTTAGTAATATAACAGTTTAATAAACATAATATTGTGCTTCAGTAGAGGTGGGAGCAGGGAAGATGCAAATGGCGCATGTTGTGTTTGTTTACCGAGAAGTATAGTTTTGGTGTGACGAGATGTGTATATATATATATATATATATATATAACTTTATTGACACGTTGCCGTGGATACGCATTGTTCTGCTTCTCTCCTGATGATGGCTCGCTAGTGACCTGTCAATCAAAGCTAGCCACGCCCCAAATCATACAATTCTTTATCTTCTATTTTCTTATTTTCTATTTTTCTAAATGGGGCCATTATTACACTATTAACATCAAATTGTCTTGAAGATGATTTTTTACTAGTGATTGAGACCATAGTGTTGTCCTAAAAAACATTTCTGAGGTAATAAATCAAGTGAGAAGTTTTCAAATTTTGCACTGAAATGAATGGACAGATTTTGTTGCAGCCAAACTTAGCGGCCCCTGCTGGAATTTTCGGTAGAATGCAGCTTAAGGCACTTCCTGGTTTGCCTCCCTGCTCAGACCTGGAGGTGACCGTCTGGTCAACACCTAGTGGTAAAATGTGCTGTACTGGTTCTTTCTGGTGTTTGGCCTCATATCAAGCTGGCAGTATAGTAGCGGCCCAGTCCTGCTCATGTATTAGATGTTTTATGAAAGGAAAGTTGTGAAAAAGAAAATCTGTGAGTAAGTGTAGACGAGGCCTTCGGGTTCGTGACGACAAAGATCCAGTCGAAACAGGAAATATCAGTCGAATCTTTCAGGCTGTTTTTATTCTGTGAAAAAGGCTCAAACAAAAGCTGAGAACTGATTTCTAACAGTCCTGGATTTATTTCATTTCTTTGTGTCTGACTGGAGAGTATATTACAGATTATGACATTACACCTGGCCCACATTAAAGCCGCGTGCGTGTGTGCGTGTGTGTGTTCACCGTTTCTAATTTGTGGAATGACTTCCTGTCCTCTTCACAGCCTCGAGCTGCCCTCTTCAATCTCTTCATCCTCGTTTTTTTTTCTCCTCACTTATCCCTTCATTTCTTTTGTACTTGTATCTCTCCCTTCCTGACCTTTTTTTATATCACATCTTCCTCTCTCCTTGTTCCAACACTGCTCCTCCTCCTCCTCCTTCCTCTCTGACCTTCTCTTCCTCCTCCTCCTCCTCCTCCTCCACTCACATCTTTCCTTCACTGTGACCGTTTTCCTTCACACGTCTGTGGTTTTCTTGCCATCTCTCTTCCTTCTATATTTTTCTTTCCCTCTTTCTGACCTTTCTGTTTCATTCATCCCTCCATCGGCTGCTCATCTCTTCCATTTCTCTCACTTTGACTCGTTTTTATTAACATCACCTTCCTCTCTCAATCCCTTCATTTGTCTGTCACATCCTTCTGATATATTAGCATCTTTCTCATTTCATCCTGTCACATTTTCCTCCACAATGAAATTAGGGGAGAAGATAAAGGATCTTTTTGTTTTTGTAAATCAATATTACATTTCTTAGTCTGAGGAGTTTTTATATACAATATACAACCGACTAATATGGTTTTCTCAGCGTCTGTGCTGGAATATTTACCTCTGCCTACCCTTTGTTTTATTTAATTGTGCAAATTAAAACAGAATTTAAGAGTATTTTTTAAATCCAGATCCTATTAACCAAGTGACAATTTTCTAAATTGGTTCAGTATCGAGTGAGAGCATTGCAGCTGCTCGCAGTCAAACAGGCGATGAAGTAATGACTTGGGGCAATGGTCAACTGTGAATGGCTTTTGCTATTGACGGGCTCTGATTGAATTGCTCGGAATGTTATTCATTTTATATATATATATATAATATAATGGCTGGGCGATATGGATGAAAAGTCAAATATGACGTGTCACAAGTAGTTTGATTGAAACAGTTTATTTAAGTGAACATAAATACTGTATAACAGGAGAACCTTTTTTTTTTTTTTAAATCAAAGCTCCATAAAGTGCACATTTAAATAAAAAAAGTATCTTAAATGAAAATAGCCTATGAAATAAAATAGGCCAATCTTTTTCTGAAATAAATATATTAATATGAGAAAAGAATAACAAATATTACAAAAGAACTAAATATGACAAACCCTAGGGCAGCATTTATATATGAAGAATTTTTTTTAGCTATATCAATATATCCGATATGGTCTCATTCCATATCACATTTAAAAATATATCGATATATCGCCCAGCCCTATAAACCCTTATTTTTATTTATATATAAAAATAAGGGTTTCCCTTCAGTGTCTTTTTAATAATCAGTTCTTTTCGTCTGTTCTTTTTTATGACCGTGATGTATTTTCTCCATGTTGCACACACAATCATTAAGTCAGTCTGCAGCTCTCTTTTCTTCTCTGTAAAATCTGTAAGAACTCCTCTCGACTCCCAGCCGTCCATCACCTGAGAGCTAACAAACAAACAGCGTTTGACCTCAACAGAGTTCAGATCCACTCTGCAGCAGTTTGAGGCTGCAGAACAGCTGCTGTTTGCTCTGATGTTATATAAAATAAGACATGTTCATAAAATCAGACGCAGCAGCAGAAACAGGAAAGAAGCTGACTTCATTTCTTAAACATTGTTACAATTATGAACTTTACATTTTTGGCATTGTGTACATTTTGTTTTTGCGTTTTTTTGTTGTTTTTTTTTAATTTGGCCTGTTGTGGCAACTGCTGCACAATAGTTTTTCACAGGATAAATTTAGTCATAAAGTACAGTCATTAGCCACTCAAATGTAGTGCACAAATAGTATTTCTATATATTAGGGTTGTCACGATACTAAGATTTTCAACTCCATACCGACACTCAGGAAAATATTCGATACTCGATACCATTTTTGATAGCACAAAGATAAAAACAAAGACCCTAAAATTTAACAGAAATATTTTTAACAACAAGATAAATGCAACATGTAAAAATAAACAGAACCACAGGTTAAATATTTATAATTTAAAAAAACAGTTGTGCAAAAAGAAACTGCAACTATGATAACAAGCTTCAGGTCTGAGGTAGTGCTTTTCTCTGCTTCATTCTGGGACTTCAAGAGAAAATAAAACTTTTCATCGATACTTTTGAAATTGAGTATCGTATCCGGATACAACGTTTTAGTATCGTACTTTTTAGATTATTGATACTTTTGACAACCCTACTATATATACTTTTTGTTTTATAACTTTAAGTTTAATTGAATCTGTCTAATTATAAATTATAAATGATGTTCAATTAGATCTTAAATATGGTTTTAGACTACTGATACGTATCACTTGCTGTAAATTATTCCACGTTCACCGTTTCTTTTCTCCTCTTACAGTCTCACCTCTTCTCTCTGATTCACCCTTTTTAAATCAATTATTGATTGACACGGACTCTGATTTTTTTCTTCCAGATGACAGCAAGCACCCTCCTAAAGCTCCAACGTTTGGTGACTTCCTGTCCCAGGGCAGGACCCCCGGGCAGCGAGGCGAGCGTGGCAGAGGGAGGGGCCGAGGACAGAAACAGAGTTACAGGTAAATCCATACAGACATCAGCATTATTTGCATTATTTCACTTTATGCAATGACACTTTTCATTAATTGTGTACAGTTATCCCTTATGCCCTCCTCGGGAATTTTTGTACATTTTTCTCTTCTCTTTTTTTCATTTGTTGATCATTTTGGCTGTGTTACAGCTTGAGGCATGCGTTTTTGCAGGAAATCCATTGTCATTAACCCTGACATGTCTTTTATACTCTATTGGTGCATTTACGACCCTCTGGTGACCCTTGTGGCCAAAAAAGGCCACGCACACTAAAACTGCTATTAAATCACCAAACATCAATATTTTTTTTTCAGATTTTTTTTCATAAATCTCTTAAACAACTTGAGACTTGTTCAAAACTACCAAACATTAAATCATTTTCAGAATTTTAACCCTTTATATGCCAGTTTATATATTTGAATTTTTCCAAAATTTCTTCCAAAAATCCAAAAAGAGATTTATGAAAAAAATCTGAAAAAAATTATTAATGCATGGTGATTTAATAGCAGTTTTAGAGTGCGTGGCCTTTTTTGGCCACGAGGGTCACCAGAGGGATTATCTGGCACTACACAAAAAATACTAATGCAATCAAATTAATTTTGTTGCTAATCTTTGACATATCCAAGACTCTAATCACCACCAAAACCCTCAGCCCCCTACTAATTATTATATGGGGGAAAAAAATAATTTTTTGTGTTTTTTGGAAGAAATTATGGAAAACTTCAGATATATAAACTGGCATATAAAGGGTTAAAATTCTGAAAATGATTTAATGTTTGGTAGTTTTGAACAAGTCTCAAGTTGTTTTAAGAGATTTATGAAAAAAATATTGATGTTTGGTGATTTAATAGCAGTTTTAGTGTGTCGTAAATTTGAGGAGGGCATAAGGGTTATTTTAGCAAGCAGACAAGTTGTGTATTGTTTTTTTCCACTGTCATTGGGATCTTCTCCATACAGTTAAAGGTTCCAAATATTGCTGATAACATATATTAACTCTGTTATTTTCTTGTGAACCAGCATGCATGACAACCGCTGGGAAGGAGAGAAAGAAGAGGACAAGGAGGAGAAGACAAAGAGAGAAGAAAAGCCTAAAAAGACAGAGAAAGAGGAAGTCAAACCCAAACCTCCCACAGCACAGAAGGTAGATGGGCTTCAGCTAGATAAATAATGAACACAACCTCACCTTTAACGTACAGGAGGAGGTGGAAGCTGCAGGCAAACCCAAGCAGGGAGCTACTAGGGGTGGGCGATATGGCCCTAAAAGAATATCACGATATTTCAGTTCATTTTTGCGATAACGATATTCTTGACAATATTACCAAATACTTAAAAATATATAGAAAATATGAATAAATAAATAAAAATCTAAAATGTAGTGTGAAGTGCAAATCTCAACAGTTGCCAAATACAAAAACATTTACTCTTGACTCTTGAGTATGAGAAAATAATAAAAATAACCATTTAGGGGTTCCGGGGGCATATTTTAATGACATTTTGTAAAGGAGAATAAAAGTTCTTGTATGTTTTATTTAAGGCATCTTATTTTGACAGTCTTCTGGAAAAGTTCTGTGGTGGATTCTGTTAACACACTGTGCTCTTATTTTGAAAGCTGCATGTGTTTAGTGACAGAGAGTAAGTAGCTTTTTGTGATTAAAACAACTTTAACCACTACATCAAGAAGTAGGAACGTTGCCAATATCATGATATGAATTTTTTTTTAACCATAAAAAAAATAAACCGATATTATCGTGAACGATACAAGATGACACACCCCTAGGAGCTACATTTCTCATGTTATTCTTTAACTTTAGAAGAAAGGGAAATTGAAGGCTGAGATTTCCCCTTTTTCATGCCCAGCCCCTCTCTGTAACTGTTGCTAGGGCTTTTAAGCTTTTGCACCTGGCATGTTAATCTGATGTTTTCAATTATATCAGTGAGAGGTATTCCAAAGGAAATAATGGCACATTTCCAGGAAATTGTTCTAGGTATGTGAGAGAAATAGAACGAATCAGGGTCATTTCACTCATCTGGAGCACATCGACTGCAAATACCAACATCACCTACTCAAAGAGACAGACTTATCAACCAACATGTCGTAAAAATGTTTTCCAGCAGATAATGGATGCATTTAAAGCGGCTATAATCAATGTTTTTATGTGAAACAAGTTACTTGTAGTGATAAACTCACAGACTCTGTGTCTTTTAGCTCTGATAGTGTTCATCTTAAGGGCGAAAAGTTCTGAAATCCCCCTTTTCACTATCTGCTCAGCAGACAGACACAATCTGAGACAAGTTGGCGAACATAGTTGAGCCTTTAGTAGCTACAGAGCCAGACATTTCCCTAAAAACTCAACAGAGGAGAGTAAATGTTGAATGTGTCAATAGTCGACCGTTTGCTAACCGGCTCACCTTTTTAAAAGGCCGTTTCATTTCCCCCAAGATTAAGATTACACACTCTTTTTAAATACTTTTCTAATAATCCCCCCTTTCCTTTTTTTTGTCATTTGCTTTTTATTGGTTTTTGATTTTACATGTAAATGAACAAACAAACAATCAACATGAAGACCTATAGACAAATACAGAAAATATCAAGGGAAAAGTAAAAGTGTACAAAAGGGGGATTGGATAACACTTAAAAAAAAAATTGAAGTATTCTGATAGTCCAATCTGAGAATTCGGTTTTATGTGTTCTTAAGGCAAGGCAAGTTTATTTGTATAGCACAACTCAACACAAGGTAATTCAAAGTGCTTTACATAAACATTAAAAACAGCAAGACACAATTGAAAACAGTAAAAAACAGTCAATTAAAACAGGGAAATGGAAATAAAAATACAAATAAGATAAAATAAGAAACAGCAGGATAAGAAAAGAGATAAAATAATACAAAGCACAAGTCAAACATTGTAGTTAAAAAGTAAGGGCAGTAGAGTAGAGCAGATAAGTGTTAAAGTTAAGAATATTGAAATTGAAAGTGATTCTTTCAATCCCCCTTTTCGGTGTTTTCTCAGGTGGAGGGGAAGAACGCAGATGGAGAAGATGATGAAGATGAATGGGAGGACGCCAGCGACGGAGAAGACGAGCAGGGAAGCGACTCAGAGCACGATGAGAAGAAAGACACGGGGAAAGAGAAACTAGCCAAGAGCAAAGACAACTCCCCGACGTCTCCCAAGCCTCGTTCTCGACCCACGTCTGCAGGAAGCCCCAAAGAGCAGCGGACCCCCAGGCCAAAGATCCACATCCCCCCACCGACGGTCCAGGAGTCCCCGGAGGGAGGGAAACCCCTCAGCCCCTTCTCCCCGCTGGACAGCCACCAGCCTGTCACAGACTGGGGCGAGGAGATGGAGATGCTCTCCCCCCGGAGCAGCATGGGAGGAGAGAGCCCCCTGAAAGCCTCCAGTGAGGAGTCCAGTCCTCCCCAGAAGAAGGAGAAGGAGCTGGAGGAGGAGACGGAGAGCCAAGCTGCAGGCTCCAATGTAGCTGCTGAGCCACAGAAAGAGGAGGACACAGGTAGGATACTGGAGACAGAGACAAGTGGATTAATTTGTTCTCTGCTCTACTTTCTTTGGGAGTTTCACACCTATCTCGTTTGGTCCGGATTTTATGACTTTTCAGTTTGATCCGAACCTAAATTCCAGGTGTGAAAGGTGCCACGGTCCGCACCAAAGGACCAAAGTTTGGTCCGACCAAAAGAGGTGGTCTCGGTCCGGACCAAACGAACCAAGGTCCCAACCTTTTGCAGTGTAAATACAACTTTTTTTTATAGTTCGGACCTTCGTATCAATGACAGGAAGTTTTTTTTCTTCTTCTGCTCTCGAATTACGGTACAGGAAAAGACTTTGAGGAGGCTCATCTTGCGAATAGAAAGCACTCTCACGTATTGCTTATTAAGCTGGTGCTGCTGGTAGCAAAAGACCAGCAAAAGTATTAGCACAGGTAAAAGGTGGCTCGCTGGATTAATTTAGTGTAAACACGTTGAGGAAGTAACACTGACGTCAGATGGCGGCCGGCTTAACAACACAGCGTAACCAAAACAAAATGAGTCGTGGAAGTCCACAGGGAGATGACGTGTCCAGTAGAATTGTTTTGTAAAGTCCGTTATTCCTTTTGCAGTGTGAAACCAAAACCAACAGGACCAAATGTATACAATGGAACAGAACACGGACCTTGGTTCGGACCTTGGTTCAGACTTTCAGGTGTGAAAATGCCCTTTGTCTAATCTTGTCTTATGTCTACTCTCTATTTTACTCTCTCCATCCCTGCCTCCTCACCCTCTCCCCTCTGCTTTCATTATCTTCTCCCTTACCTCCTTCTCTCCCTCTCTCTCTTCCCTGTTCAGCCATAGACGTTTCCTCTTCTTCAGAGGAGGCTAAAGTCCAGCAGACTGTGATAGTTTCAGAGCCAGAGTCCGTCCTCACAGACCCCCCCGCTGCACCTCCATCTGACCCGACCCCCTCCGAGGTCAGTGATGAGGCGGTGACAATGGAACAGGAAACACCTGCAGCGCCATCACAAGGTAATAAAACCTTTAAAAAATAATAAGCTAAACAGAGTCATGCTGAAGAGCTTTTTGAGGCTCTGCTGAATGTGCAGAATCATGCTTTGAACTAAATGATAGATAGATAGATTTTGGTCATTTTGTGGGTTTTTTTTGTCATTTTGTGTCTTTTTTGTGTCTTCTTTTGTTATTTTGTGTCTTTTGTTGTGTCTTTTTTGTTATTTTGGGTCTTTTTTGGTCATTACGTGTCTTCTGTTTTTTTCATTTTGTCATTTTGTCTTCTCATTTTGTGTCTTTTTGGTCATTTTGTATCTTTTTTTAGTAATTTTGTGTCTTTTTTTGGTCATTTTGTGTCTTTCTTTTGTCATTTTGTGTCTTTCTTTGGTTATTTTATGTCTTTTTTGTGTCTTTTTGGTCATTTTGTGTTTTTTTAGTTAGTTAGTTGGTTAGTTAGTTAGTTAGATAGATGGGGAACTTTATTAATCCCTTGGGAAGGTTCCCTCAGGAAATTGGCAATTCCAGCAGCAGTACAACACCAATACAATAAATTAGAATTAATAAGTTAGTAACTACTCATAATGTGCAAAATTAGAGAGTTCAAGACACAGTAAAAATACAATATAAAATATAAAAACAAGGAGATATTATAAATTATATTATAAATACAAGGAAATAAATACTATAACTATAACAACAGTACTTAATTAGTGCAAAGTGCTAATGTTAAAGCAGCTACAATATATATTCTTCTATAACAACCAGCTCATTGTTTAGTTGTCTGGCCAACCACAGTACTGTTTACAGCAGACGGACACAGTCAGAGACCAGCTGGTGAGCATAGTGGGCCGTTTAGTCTCTGTGAGATCATGTTTAGGTTTCTAAATGGCCAAGTGGGTTCCTCCTGTGGCTCCGGGCTGCTGCTACCTTGGCAGAGTCGACTCCTCCGAACTCCCAGCCAAACCAAAAAAAAAGGAAAAAGAAAGGCTGTTTCCACTACCGCCCAATACCCAGAATGAGGCGGGTCTCACTCGCTGAAACGCCCCTAACTTGAATACGAGCCGTCCTAGCGGACTTTTGACAGGACTTTTTTTGTCCCTGTAGAAGACCAGGGCCGTTTTTCTCCCCTGAAAAAAGCCTGGTTGCTGATTGGATAGAATGCTAAGCAGGATGTGACGTAGTACTCAACGCCACAACAACACGCACCATTTGTAAAAGCCAGAGAAGCACTGTTGCCAACTTAGCGACTTTGGTCAAAAAGGACCCCATGACATCAGACTGGTTTTAGGACATGTAGAAAAAAAATGATTACCGCATTCCCGGTGGCACACCTGGTAGAGCGCGTACCACAGAGGCCCAGTCCTCGTAAGCGGACGGCCCGGGTTCGAATCCGGCTCGGAGCCCTTTCCCGCATGTCTTCCCCTCTGTCTCCCCCTTTCACTCTCAATATCTCTCTTGTCAATAAAGCTACAAAATGTCAAAAAAAAAAAAAAAAAGATTACCAACTTTTTTTTTCACCTTTTAAGGTAACTCATGACCAAAAATATGATATACAATTCCCATATTTTTTTCATTATTATTGGTCAATTTGAGTCAAATATACAAAATTATGCCTCATTTCAAGAGAAGAAAAAGTAATAAAACCTGAATATTTTTTACAATAGTTATTGTGAAATAATAATTTCTTGATGGGAATGCACAGAGTAGGTTATGTCAACTTTTACTGCTATAAAAATGTATAAAACACGTAAAAATGTATGAAGAAAGAAGAAATTTATATTATCTATAAAGGATGCAGAGGGGCACATATGCTGAAAATTTCCATTCAGCAATTCTATGAAAGTTAACCTATAATAATCGTATGATGAAAGTGATTTGGGGTCAAAAAGGAGCCCAGGACCAAACAGTCTGGACAAACAGGGATGTGAACTTCAACTTGACTCGTAAGGTGGTAACTCCAGTTTCTCTCTGACAGCAGAAGACCTGGACGCCGCTCCCTCTCCAGCCGCCCCGACGGCCGATCAGAGCTCGAGTGAATCAGCAGAGGAGACGGATGACGAGACGGATGACGAAACGGATGACGAAACGACTCCCACTGAGACCGACGCTGCTCCCACGGCAGAGACAGAGGAGTCCTCGGAGCAGGTGTCCTCGGAGCAGGTGTCCTCAGGTGCGTCCTCCATATCAGTAACTCTGTCCATGAGATTCTGTCTTACTATACAGCTGGGTTGGTTTTGCTTTTTTGTTTGTTTTTCATTTAGTTCCTTTCAGGCCTAAATAAATAATGATGAGGGCACAACAGATCCAAAGAGATATTTATACACACACACACACACACACACACACATACAGCATTGCCTGGACCATTTTTAGACCTGACAGTCCTCCTGCTCCTGCTGTGACAGACTGAAAGTACTAACTCCTCCTCCTGTTATGCTCTTTGATGTGTTTACTCCCTGTGTGGAGTCTTCCTCCTCCTCTTCTCATCTTCCTCGTCTTGTCAAACCTTTTTGTTTTCATCCTTTTGTGGCTGTAATGACATCTCTGCATAGCATCCTGCCTGCCTGACCATTTTTTAAATGTATTTAACCTTTATTTAACCAGGGAATATCCCATTGAGATTAAAAACCTCTTTTTTTAAAGGAGCCCTGGCCAAGAGGCAGCAAACACAAAATACAGTTACATATTTACATAAGACACAGACCTTAAACGCATTGTGAGAAACAAGTGCCTGTTGTGGAATTGGCCCCAATAACTCTGTTAAAACCTTGGTGTAATTCAGCTTATTGCTCTTTATGAGTTTTTAAATCAAATAACACCTTTTTTCTGCTGAAGAGCAAGACAAGTTAAGGGATATGAGTGAAATGTGAGCCTGTTACCCTCATGGCATCTTGGTCACCAGATGTCTGCAGCTAATTTGCTTTGCTGCATCATTTCCAATCAACTGTTAAATAGTCATGAATGAAATGTGCTACTGTGTGGAGCAACAGTCCCAGGAGGTAAACGTTTCACGTTTAGGACTCAGAGTTCGCTGCTAATGTGTTAGCTGGCAAGAGTTCCCTCTGAATGTCCCGAACAAATCTGGATTTAAGATGGAGCACAGATTGAGAGTGTTTCTTCAGCCAATATGGATGACAACATGTCATCATGCCAAACTGAAGATCTGTTCACAGTTCAAGGCCCATATTGGTCTCAGAGAAGGAAATCAGTGCAAAGAGGGAAACAATTCCCCAGGATCACACTCATCTCTCATCCTACTGGACCAATCACCCTTAGATTTGTTTTGCAGATGTTTGACTTTATGCTTAAGGATTTATCATGGGGCAGTGATTCATAGTTTTAAAAAAACCTTTTTATTTCGTGTTTATATCATCATTGGCTGCTGAATCGTCCCTCCTCTGGCAGGTGGGGGTCCTAAGTCAAACAATTGCTTCTGTTACACAGCAAAATAATTTTTGGCATTTGGCAAAGCTAAAAAAGTCTCAGCTTGTTTGTGGGACCAGATTTTGTGTATTTCGGAAACACATGATTTTAATTCTCGGCACCCTGTAAGTTTGACCGCAGGGTCACAATTAACCTATGGCTAAGCCCCGCCCCCTCCACTCACTCCGACAAACAGTCGACATTGGGTGACAGGCGCTATGGCAACCATCACAGTAGGAGACATTTCACAGGAGGAAATTGATCATTTTTGGAGACAGAAAGATTATATATAATCTTGAAGTCACCAAAAGGGCCTTAACTATGCATTGGAGGCTTTTATTAATAATTTTATTGTTTAGAAGGTTGATGAAAAGCTTCAGCTCCAGGCAAAACTGTACAGGCCACAGTGTAAACGAGATAAACGGCATCTCGTTGCCATAAATGGTTCATGATCAAATTAAATATTTACAGGTCTAAGTTGCAGACGTTTCCAGGACAACAAGCCTTTTTACCATCTTTACCCAGAGTACCTCTCCTCTAGCTTGGTGCTACAGTATTTACATGAATCATTCAGCACAACATTGCTAAAATTTGTTATCTCGGTTATTTACAGACAAGTTAACGAAGCTAAGCTCCGAAAGTTAACGTTAGTATAACTAGAGCCCTTTGGACAACAGCTAACAATCATGTACGATTACCAAAGTACAAAAACTAGCACATAACAGGCCAATGAACTCCCAGCAAACAAAGTGACATGATGTACAACGCAGCTAGAAGCTAACGTTAGCTAACTTTAGGCTAACATTAGCTAACTTTAGGCTAACGTTTGAAAGGGTTAGACTAACGTTAGCTAACTTAAGCCTAACATTAGAAAGGGTTAGGCTAATGTTAGCTAACTTTAGCCTAACATTAGAAAGGGTTAGGCTAACATTAGCCTAACATTAGAAAGGGTTAGGCTAACATTAGCCTAACATTAGAAAGGGTTAGGCTAACATTAGAGATGTTAAAGATAACTTTAACATCTAAACTTCTCTAGCAGATTGACAAAATGTTGCCTCAGATACGTTGTTGACTTCCCTTAGAACAGATGTAGACATCCTTGTTAATTTTTTCCACGTTTAGTTGGTGTTGTAGTCATAACTTTATCCAGAGCAGACACTTATCTGGGTTGAGATGTGACTCAAAGGATAGTAAATCCACCATGTGACCTCTCAGGATACCTAGTGTCGGAGTAGCATGAACACCGTTTGACCATTTTAAACTTAAAATGTCAAGAAAAAACATATAAAAATGAATGAAAACTGACTAACTCCAATGCATTTCAATGGATGTGGAAGCAGAGAATGTCCGAGTGTATTGAGTTAGCTATGCGCGCTGTGATTGGCTCATCGCGTTTGGGGGTGTAGCCCCGTGGATTCAAAGCACCTCGTGAGTCATTAGTTGTACATTTCCAGCCTCCAATGGGAACAGGAACCACTCGCCCTGGTTAGATTCATCCTCATTTGATCGCTCCGTCCATCTTCTGTTCCTGCATGCAGCTGTTATAAAGAGCTAAGTGAATAAACCACAGACTAGATGAGGAAGTCCAGTCATTAGATGCCCTCCTAACAACCACTTAGCTTGTGGCTGTGGTATTATCACTCTGTCTAATGGCTAAGTTTTTAGATTACAGATTAGTTGGGATCAACTTGTTCCAACTGAAAGTAAATAGTAAAAAAACAGGACAGAATGACTCTTTCATTACACTTTAACACTGAGTCATCCTGAAATTGAGGATTAAAATAAAGTCTGTAGTCTGACACACAGAGGACTGGATGTACAAACTGTGGCTATTGATTCGAGTTTATTAATCCCACAGCGGGGAAATTTCTTTGTTACAGCCGACCACAAAAACTGCGCTCAAAATGATTTCCCTTTAGTTTATTATTAAGATCCCCATTAGCTGCAGCAAAGCCACAGCTATTCTTCCTAAGGGTCCAACAGCATCAAATATACAGTTGAAAACACAAAACATAATAAAAATAAAAAACAAAACAAAAATTATTCACATATTAATCCATATTACACACATTTCTACATATCATATATGTATAATACATCATTACACAATCTACTAACACATAATACATATGTTGTATATACATTAGTTCTACAGCATATACATTATAATAACACGTATCATATATCTATAGAAATATACTACATACATATAAATATACCTTTAAGATAAAGATAAAAAAATAAACAATCAAATAGAAAAAGGCATCAACAATATGCAATATACTATATACAACTTAGTGCAAACAAAGAATGTGCAGAGTGCAAATTATATGCAAAATGTGCAAAAAAGAAATAAATGATGCATGGAATAAAGCAGCATTTAAAATATTAGTGTATTTGAATGATGAGATGAAAATTAATAAGGGCCTTCTGTGTTTGTCCTCTTGACTTTAATCACTTTCTTACTTTCCTCACTTTGATCGTCTTTTCATCTTGAGCAAAGGGAGCACAAAGAAAGAAACAGTGATTTCCCTCCCCGATGGGCTCTGTCGCCAAGAGAACTTGCTGAATTGGCTAAAAAATGCTACTAACAAGACCCCCTTTAACTTGTTGAAAGTTTTATTTAATTCTGAACTTCTGATGCGCATGAAAATGTCGGATGTCACACTTTAATTGTAAGGAAATATTTCTGTTTTCTTCTTTGGTTCCTTGGTGTAAAAGCCTCTCTGATTGCATTTACACTCATTCTGATGACTCATTTGTGATAAACAGCAGAAGTCAGATGAGCTCATGTGTACACACACACACACACGCACACACACACACACACACTGGTCTATTGATGTGTGTGTGTTGGTGTCAGGGTGGAGATCAGGAAACCAGGGAAATTAGAGACACAATTAGGTTTTTAAAAGGCTTTTGAGAGGAAATCAGCTGCAGCCTGCTGGACAGATGATCAGCAGACAGAACGGAGACGTTTGAAGTCTAATTGAATTAAAGCTCGTGATGCTTGTGAAGCTTCACTGTCGACTGTCTGACACTCAAGTATCCGCTGACACCCTGATGGCACTAAAACTGATCCATCAGTGTTCATATTCAGAAAATACAAATATGATGAGAAGAGTTGGGCAGATGTGGAGAAAGAAACATGTACCACTCTCACCCTCCTGACTTTTAATGCTCTATATTCTATGGAAGAATTATCCTATCTTTATTCAAGAGCGTAGATTTTCAGTTTGAGAGCATAATTTGTCTTTCTCGTGCTCAGATTTGTTCTCCTCATGCTCACATTTTGCGCTCGCACTCAGATTTCTGCTGCTTTCTTTCAATGCGTATGCGTGCACTTAAAAATCACATGCTTGTGCTCACATTTCTTCTTCTTGGACACAAACATTTTGCTCGCACTCAAATATGTCCTGTGCGCACTCAAATCTAAAGTCTACGCGCTCAGATCTCAACTCTGCGCTCTCAAAACTTTTGTGCTCGCACCCAGAACACGCACGTCCTCTCAGGTTGAGGTGTCTGCTCAGACTGAACGTGGTCCCGCCCTGCGCTTAAACTAGTGTGTTTCACCAGCCAACAGGGAGACAGCTAGATTGTGGGCCGGTCTTAGGTGCGTTCCCTCTGCTTTTTGAGCGCTCCGTCGGGGCGGGTATATGGTCTGTTTGTAAAACTGCTTCTCTCTTAAAATACACCAATTGACCATATTAGCCAGCTATTTGAATCGTCACCTATTTAAAACGCAGCATATTTATGTAGAATTAATCTTAAGTAGTCCTAAAAAGAGTTATGGTAGTTTAGATTATATATATATATTTTTTTTCTATTATTATTTATACATATATATATATATATATATATATATTTTTTTTTTCATCTGTACAGTGGTGTCACGATAGTCCAGTGGTGAAGTACACTTCCATCTGTTGCATTTTAAACCATGGGACGCCGGTTCGCATCCTGTCCGCCGCACTCTTGCTGCATGTCTTATTATGATTTAAAATTTTAATTGATAAATTAATGTTACAGTAATACAATCCGTGTAACCAGCTGATTCTCTTATTGCAACGTGTATCACCGTCCTATTTACGCGGTCAAAGCCAGGGAGCGCGTCATTAGGCTAATGTTGGTAATACTTTCACTTTCACAAGAAGAAGACTTTGAGCAGGATTCGGAGCGCGGCAGCGAATGAATGGGAGACAGATGGATGGCCAAAGACCTCAAGTAAGTTCATTGCTAAATGTTGCTACAACTCAAAACACATCGATCATATACAGTAGTTTCAATAACAGTACAGTAATCATTTTGACACTCGTACTTATCAACATATATAGCGGGCCTTCATTGTAACATGTACAACGAAAGTACAATAATTGGCAACGTATGATCGTACCAGCGGCAGGTCGGCACACATAATGATGCGCGAGCTGAAGGGAATCCCCGCTGACGTCACTTCATTCATAATGAGTTGCTGTCCCTAGTGCCGACAGAGGCCCGCTATATATGTTGTACAAGTGTTTTGAGTTGTAGCAACATTTAGCAATGAACTTACTTGAGGTCTTTGGCCATCCATCTGTCTCCCATTCATTCGCTGCCGCGCTCCGAATCCTGCTCAAGAGAATCAGCTGGTTACACGGATTGTATTACTGTTGCATTAATTTATCAATTAAAATTTTAAATCATAATAAGACATGCAGCAAGAGTGCGGCGGATGGGATGCGAACCGGCGTCCCATGGTTTGAAATGCAACATTTGGTAGCGTACTTCACCACTGGACTATCGTGACACCACTGTACAGATGAAAAAAATGAAAAAATATATATATTTATATAAATAATAATAGAGAAAAAAAAAATATATATATATATAATCTAAACTACCATAACTCTTTTTAGGACTACTTAAGATTAATTCTACATAAATATGCTGCGTTTTAAATAGGTGACGATTCAAATAGCTGGCTAATATGGTCAATTGGTGTATTTTAAGAGAGAAGCAGTTTTACAAACAGACCATATACCCGCCCCGACGGAGCGCTCAAAAAGCAGAGGGAACGCACCTAAGACCGGCCCACAATCTAGCTGTCTCCCTATTGGCTGGTGAAACACACTAGTTTAAGCGCAGGGCGGGACCACGTTCAGTCTGAGCAGACACCTCAACCTGAGAGGACGTGCGTGTTCTGAGTCCGAGCACAAAAGTTTTGAGAGCGCAGAGTTGAGATCTGAGCGCGTAGACTTTAGATTTGAGTGCGCACAGGACATATTTGAGTGCGAGCAAAATGTTTGTGTCCAAGAAGAAGAAATGTGAGCACAAGCATGTGATTTTTAAGTGAACGCATACATTTTGAAAGAAAGCAGCAGAAATCTGAGTGCGAGCGCAAAATGTGAGCATGAGGAGAACAAATCTGAGCACGAGAAAGACAAATTATGCTCTCAAACTGAAAATCTACGCTCTTGAATAAAGATAGGATAATTCTTCCATAATATTCAATTTGACATATTGAATGTAGAGCATTATATTCGATATGCATTAACTGGAGCTTTAACTGGGATGTTAGTTTTGGCAAAAAAACAAAAACAAAATGTACGTTACTGACCTCAGAAAACTGAGCAGAACAAAACGTTCAAATAAACTGTCATTAAGTGAAAATACAGTGAAAGGCTCAAAGTTATGAGACCAAACCGCTAAATGTCCTTTTTTTCTGTATAACGTTATATATAACTTTATTGACACGTTGCCGTGGATACGCATTGCTCTGCTTCTCTCCTGATGACGGCTCGCCTTGTTAGCCACCTGTCAATAAAAGGTAGCCCCGCCCCAAATCATACGATTCTTTATCTTCTATTTTCTTCTAAATGGGGCCATTATTTACACTATTAACATCAGATTGTCTTGAAGAAGATTTTTTCCTAGTGATTGAGACCATAGTGTTGTCCTGAAAAACATTTCTGAGGTAATAAATCAAGTGAGAAGTTTTCCAATTTTGCACTGAAATTAATGGACAGAATAATATTATTTTATTTATAAACCTTATTATAATTTTTTCAAAGTTTAGGTATTTGATTTGACTCCACAAAGGTTTTTGTTTGTTTGTTGTTGGGTTTTTTTATTGCTTTTATTTTTCTACTATCATTCTGTTCTTTCGTGTTGATTTGAAGCATAAATTAACATGTATCTTCTTTATTTTTGTATGTGAACGAAAAAAATAAATATCGGGATATATATCGTATATGGATATTCAGCCTTAATATATCAGGATATTATTTTTGGACCATATCGCCCAGCCCTATATTAACTATAGAATATTTTTCTAAAAGAAACTATGGTAACACTTTACAATAACCAACTAAGTGATGTTTATAGATGGTTTATAGACCAATTATTAACCATTTACAAAATGCTATACATATTCAATATTTAAATGTTTTCAACCAATCTCTTAAAGGTATATGAATCATTTTGTGTCTTATTTAGTCATTTTTACATCTATTTTTGGTCATTTTGTGTCTTTTTTACTCATTTTTACATCTATTTTTGGTCATTTTGTGTCTTTTTTGATCATTTTTACATCTTTAAATGTTTTCAACCAATTTCTTAAAGGTATATGAATCATTTCAAAATCATTAACATACTTAATATGGTGTTAAAAACTTATGAGTGCAACTATTAATAAACTATTAGTTATAATTTAATTGTTGTTAATGGTAAAGTAACTATAAACTTACATTAATATACCATCTATTTGTCATTTAAAACTTATTTAATTAGTTAAACTTTAATAAATTATGTATTTACCATTCTAAATGGCCTATATATGGTTTATAAATGATGATTAAACATTAATAAACTATCTGTTTACCATTTATAAATTATGGTTATTGTAAAGTGTTACCGAAAATATGTATTAATTATTTAATGTTTACCTGAAGTTCTTCCTTGTTGTGTTTGCATCAACAGGCTGAAGAAGCTTTCACCAAACGGAGGAAGATGTAAAGATGACAGCAGCACATTTATCACTGGAGAGATCGTCACACATCCAAATAGAAAAAGAAAAACTGACTTTAACCACCATGAGGAGGAGGAATGTGTCTCTCTCTCAGCTGTTTGTTGTGGATCAGTGGGTCTGATCACCTCCGGGCCGCCGCCAGACACCGTTTGTCTCACTCTCCTAACATTTGAAGTGTGAAATCCCTGTCAGCCACTGCTTTATCAAAATGTTTTGTTTTCTCACAGTGGGGTTTTCTCTGCACTGTGAAAATGAACCGAGTGTGATCTGATTTTGTCCAAAAGACATTTTTAGATCGTTTTCACAGAAGATCTTTTGAGAGAAATTCACAAACAAACAAAGTGTTCCCTCTTTTTATATTTTAAGTTTATGAACTGATCCCATCGAGGAGCTATAAGACGTCATTTAAGTGATGACATTAATGTGGTATGACTGATCCAGTCTCCTGCAGAGTCTTTTGATAACATCCCTGAACCAAGTGGACCAGTCCACAGTGGATGATGCAGGATGTGGGCAGGTTTTGCAGTGAATTTGTGTGCACACTGCAAAAAAGGTGTTTCTAAAAACAAGATAAAAACACTAAATCTGAGGGGAATGATCCAGTTCATGACTGCTTGCAGCTTTAATTTATCTGGTTTTAAGAGTTAATTTGTTATTTTAAGCGTTCAACATGCTTATTTCTAGATTTAATAATCTTAATTTAAGAAATCTTGTCAAGTGAAATTATCTGTCCATGCAGCAAGATCATCTTTTTTTTTGCATTTTTCATTTCACTGACCTTTTTTTATTTTTATAAAGGTTTAAGATTCCAAAAATGAATTAATATTTTAGTTATGATCAGAACTGATTTAAAAACAATGTGACTCAGTGAAAGTGGAAAATAATCATGTGTAATATTTTCATAGCAGTTTTAGAAGTGGATCATTTCTGTCCTCTGAGGACATCAGGGCGTCTTTTTTTAAAGCGAGGCACACATTAAGGGTTAATTAGGAGTGATTGTGGTCTCTGTCATCTCCATTAGTGTTCAGAACGGGGACATGGGACTCCACTCTGCAGCCTCTCTTGCTCTTTGGTTTTATTTTGTGGTTTTTAATGACTTGGTTTGTTAGATTGTACATGGAAAAAACACATTTTTTATTATAAGATCCTACACTGCAAAAAATGTGTCTAAAACCAGATAAAACAGTAAATCTGAGGGAAATGATCTTGCTGCATGGACAGATAATTTACCTTGAAAAGATTTCTTAAATTAAGATTATTAAATCTAGAAATAAGCATGTTGAACACTTAAAATAAGAAATTAAAACCACATAAAATCAGAATAAAACCATTAAAAACCAGAATAAAACCAGAATAAAACCAATAAATTTCTTAAATTAAGATTGTTAAATCTAGAAATAAGCATATTGAACGCTTAAAAAAAAGAAATTAACTCTTAAGACAAGATAAATTCTTATTTATTCTAAGTAACTTCTAGATCTAAAGTTGTTGTTTTTTAATCTTGGTAAGAACCAAATAATCATCAGGTCACTCTGCTCGGGCCAGTTCATCGCTGCTTGCAGCTTTAATTTATCTTGTTTTAAGAGTTAATTTCTTATTTTAAGTGTTCAACATGCTTATTTCTAGATTTAATGATCTTAATTTAAGAAATCTTGTCAAGGTAAATTATCTGTCCATGCAGCAAGATCATTTCCCTCAGATTTAGTGTTATTTGGTTTTTAAACACCTTTTTTTGCAGTGCAATAACTTTTGTTGTTTTTTTAAATAAGACTCTATCAGCCTGACTCTTAACTCTTCAATCATGATCATATAAGTGTGATTTATTTCATGTTTTCCATCAGCTGTTGTAGAATAAGTGACTTCAATGAGCAGATTAACTCCAGGATCAGGTGTGTTGCTTGAGGCCAGAACACCATGTGACCTATCAAATATAAACAATTATGTCCTTCGAGGCGGCGGTCCATTTGCTGTTTTAATTATGTAATCCTGCGTCACAATCAAGAACATTTGATATTTTCAGTGATGCAGACTGCTGTCAGTTTGTGAATCATCACTTCATCTCTCTCTCTCTTTATGTGACACACTGCCTCTTTAATGAATCAGTTTTAAAATTAACTGTCTCGTTCCAAAAGGGTTTCATGGCATAAAAAAATATTTGTGTTATTGGTTTCATGTTAAATATGTATATTTTTAAACAGCCATGACTCTAATGTGGACTTACAGACTTGCATTAAAGTAATACGGGGTAGAAATATGAATTATGAACAGTTTTATTTTGGAATGAAAGCCTTCACTCATACCTCAGCAGACCAAGGGCTTTTAGTTTGGTTTGTTATTGAGTCTTTGAATCATGCCTGCGGTCGCCGGTGGCGTTCGAGGACGCTGGGAAAAATGGGTTGCTTTAATGTTTTTGTCAGAGGAATAAAAATGACGTATTTGGATTGAAAGGAACTGCAATATGTACAGTTTTTAAATGGAAATAAACATTCCACAGTTGGGTGTTTGTGCAAAAATGTAGCCTGAGAGCTATGAAAACACGTTTTTGCATATGGATATGTTTGTTTTTCTGAGTTCGATGACTGATTGTAACAGGAGATACTTCAACGTTCACCCGTTTCTACGACGTCTTCCTGTTTGATACGTGAAATCGCTCTGAGAACTAACAAGGTTTTTTTAGGACTAGCATGAATCCGAAATTGTAGCTTTTTAATGTTGTGGAAGCCATTGATGAAATAAATAAATGTTCCATCAGCTCGCATGTCACAGAGCAGAAGAGCCCGAAAGTTTGTTCACATGAAACGTAAAGCAAACTGTTGCTTTCTCAGTTTTTGTTTCTCTCATTTAGCCAATAAATGTATTTCTCTGATGTCTGAGTCTGAATTGATTCTTTCTCCACACTGTAAAAAATGTCTGAAGCTTTTACGGTGAAAAACTGCTAAACCATGACAGTAAAAGACGTAAAATGATAAATTGGTTAATTCCATATCTCTAACAGAAATATACTGCAATATTTAATGGTAAAATCTTTAATTTATGCTGCATTTATAAAGTATTTTCTTGTCAATCATGTGGCAGAACAGTGTTTCTTTTGATTGAAAAACGTTTTATTTTTTACGGTAAAATATGAAATAAAATGGCAATCTTAAATGTGAATTCAACAGTGCTAATATAATTTTACCGTAATATTAGAAAAAGTTGCACCGTATTTATTACGGTAAAGTTCTGGCAACCACAGCTGCTGGTTTTTTACTGTAAAAACAACAGTTTTGTTTTTTTTATAGTGTAGATATCTCTGGGTGTGAGACCAGTGATGACTTCCCGATGGGTGAAACAAATAAAGCGGCACCATCATGCTCTAAGATTTTGAGCCTGTCAGGCACATAGACTGTATATAAACAGGCCAGGCAGCCTTTATGTACACTGTAAAAAATAATCTGTTTAATTTACGATAAAATACCGGCAGCTTTGGTTGACAGAACTTCACCGTAAAAAATACAGTGAGTGGGTTTTGATATTATTATTATTATTATTGTTATTATTATTATTATTATTATTACTTTCTCCTTTTTTATGTAAAGCACTTTGTGTTACATTTCTCTTGTATGAAAAGTGCTATACAAATAAAGTCTGATTGATTGATTGATTGATTGATTGATTGATTGATTGATTGATTGATTGATTGATTGATTGATTGATTGATCACAGGAAAAAATCGCGATGTCAGTTTTTTCCAATATGGTAATACCCTAGAGCAGGGATGGGCAACTTAAATGCTGCAGGGGGCCACAGTTTTCATGTTCACTACCACAGGACCACATATAGGAGCGTGCACTTCACAGATATGATGAAACTGCAATTTTAAATATGTTTACAGTGCAGTAGCTTCACATATTTCATGCTCAAATGCATGTTTAACAGCATAAATAGGAATACAAAAGGTTTGAAGCAAATAAAAAATAACCACCTACTGTTTTTTTTAATCAGTGCAAGAACAGCAGACCAACATTAATTGCAAGAAGTAATTTGGTGCATTTTTACACTGCACTTTTAAGATTTCATGCTCAAATGCATGTAGTTGTACTGAGGGCCACTTCAAGTGAGGGTGAGGGCCGTATGCGGCCCCCGGGCCTCCAGTTGCCCATCCCTGATCTAGAGGAACATTTTCTCCATATAAGACATCCAAGAGAGCAAGTTTGCTGCATTTTTTTAAACATGGGAGGGAACCAGTATGAGACATTAATCTAGTGTTCAGTTTGAGGTTGAGGGCTTTTCTCAAAGCTGTAGATGTGAATCCACGTTGGGTTAAAACGCCTGATAGAGTCAGCTGATCACCTCACTGCTCTTCTATCATCCACCACACACACACACACACACACACACACACACACACACACACACACACACACACACGAATATGAATCCAATCCACTTCATTTATATAGCACGTTTAAAACAAACAGGGTTTTCAAAGTGCTGCACAGAAACACAATGAATAAACAACACACAAAAAAAAGATAAGTAGACAATAAAACACTAAAATACAATATGATAAAATACAATAAAATAAAAATAAATAAAATGCACTGCCCGCACAAAATAAAATATGCATGTATAAACATAAAGATATGTATCTCCTGCTCAGTGTGAACCCATTTCGCCGTGTTTGGATCAGTCTTCAGCAGCTGGTTGTGACCTTGCAGCTGCTGCAGGACAGACAGGAAGATGAATGGCTCCATATCTCTTCTTCTCCCCGTCAGCAGCGCTCAGTGCTCGGCCTGCTGCAGCCTGCTGCAGCCGGTGACTCATCTGTGTAGGGAAAACAGTTTTTTATGCTTCTGATTTCTGTTTTAGAGGCTCAGGTTTGCAGCTGCTGTGCAGGTTCTGCATGCTGGAGGAGAAAACGAGAGAATGTGAAGACTGCATCTCACCATCTTCTGCTGCGGGACGTTTACTCAAACTATATGACCCAATGGTTGGGTGTTGCGTACTTTCAGCCCCTCCTCGTCCGAAGCTGCGTCAAGTGATGCAGAGACATCCGGAACAGACACTCTTATTCCCTTCAAAATAAAAGTGGGCTTTTTTGTGGTTTTGCTCTGATCCTTCTCACAAAATATAGATCCTGTTACAGTATAGAAATTGTCTTCATTCAAACTCTTAAGTAAATGAAATAGTTTTGACTGAGTGCTTGGTGCATTCAGATAAAATGACCCATGTTTCCAACAGTAAAAATTGTGTTTCCATCAGTAAAAGCATGTTTCCATCAGTAAAAGCCTGTTTCCATCAGTAAAAAAAACCCTGTGTTTCCATCAGTAAAAGCATGTTTCTCGTGTTTCTCTCTGCTGTCGGCTTGTTTCTGACTGCATCCGTCACTCCAATTCGATCATCAAAACACACTCGCAATTAAGGCGATACCTTTTTAAAAGCTCATTATCATGAAAGGTTTCTGAAATGTTGACACAATTACTAAGTGGATTGCAGCCTTTTTAGGATTGTTTGTGATTTGCTCCACTTTTAACTTCACAGATTTAGCAGCTGGTTTTAGCTCAAAAACACTTTGTGAAATGCTTCTTAGACCAAAAAATTAGGACTGACATGTCAATTTTTAAGAGTTTGACACAGAAACTCATGCCATATGAATCTGTGATTATTTTTTTCTTATTCTAAATGGTGCATTTAAATATTTATCGATTTAATTAATACAGTTGTATTAAAGTGTGGTGATGTTTGTCCCCATAGTAGTTGTTTATTGCAGTGAGAGCTTTTTTTGTTAACTTTACCTCACTGTATAAAATGAGCCTCATGAACCTTTACAACCACAAACTAGAGACCTAAAGCATTCAGAGGATGGACGGTTATAGCATTTAAAAGTGTTTACCAGCACAGCATGGCAGCTCACAAAAAAGTTGAGTGGCTTTATCTTATTTCATAGTTTGTGAGATGGGAGACGCTCAAATGCAGATGCACGAGCTCATGATATGTCCCTTTATTCCATTTATTACAAAGTCTCATTTGTGTTCTGCAGTTACAGTTTGTGTTATTTCCCTAAACACAGACGTTCTCTACAAAAAGGGTCTTTTTCTTCTTGAAGCTCAGGTCTCTTGACATCTGTAGTAAGATGCTGCAGATATTTTATCAGTCTGTGGTGGTAGTGTGTTGTTATATAATGGATTATTAAATTAATCGTCAACAATTTTGATAATTGAATAATTAGTTTGAGCAGTTTTTTTTTAAAGACAATAAGTCCAAATTCTCTGATTTCAGCTTCTTCAATGTGAATATTTCTGGTTTCTTTGTTCCTTTATGACAATAAACTGAATATCTCTTTGGTTTGTGGACAAAACAAGAGATTTGAGGACGTCATCTTGTGGTTTGGGAAACACTGATTGATATTTTTATACATTTTATTGACCAAACAACTAATCGATTAATCGTTTAAATAATCAACAGATTAATCGATAATGAAAATAATCGTTAGTTGCAGCCCTAGATTTTAATTTTGATTTGATTTTAATTTGATTGTTGTTGATTTTATGTTGATTTTATGATTTTATGTTTTTATTTGTATACATGCATATTTTATTTTGTGCAGGCAGTGCATTTTACATTTTATTATTTATTCATATTTTTTTATTATTTTTATCCTTTTTCTAATTTTATTTTATCTTATTGCATTTTACTGTTCTATTGTTTACTTAATCTCTTTGCATTGTGTTGTCTATTTATTGTTGTGCAGCACTTTGGAAACCTTGCGTTTGCTAAAATTGTGCTATATAAATGAAGTAGATTGGATTGGATTGATTTAGATTTTATTGTGGTTTGATTTGGATTTGACTTGGATTTGATTTGGATTTGGATTTAATTGTGAAAAGCCCTACCGGAAGCCGCCCCTGTAAACATGTCTAACTTGCCAGCGGTCCCATCCAGCTGATGCCAGACTCTGCCTGCTTGAGTTCAGTTTGTCCGGTGCGCACCGAGGACTCGGATCACTCAGAGGACTCGGAGGACTTGGAGGACCCGGAGAGCTTCCCGTCCTGCAGACAGTCCTGCTGCGGGACTCGAGCAGCTGCCCTGCGGCTTAGAGCGCATCCTGAACCGGGACCGGTTGGAGGGGACAGGGGGGCATCTGGCTCTGCTGTCCGGACTCCAATGAACACAGAAGACTCCGCAGAGGACAAATCATCGGATTTAACGTTAAAGCCGAGATGAAAGCGGCCGGCAGGCAGGTCCCCCTAACGGCGGAGAAGCTGAACGGGGACATGAAGCGGAGGCCGAGCTACCCCGGGGAGCTGCGGGCCAAACACGCCAACATGTCAACTAAGATCTGGGTGAAAGTGGCGATGGCCATCGCTTATTTCCTCTGCGTGTCCGTGGCCGCCTTCATCCTGGTCATCTACTACGTCTTCTTCTGGACTCCGGACCTCCACAACATCACCAACAGCACCGAGGCACCGAACCGCACCGACTGCGCGCCGCTGTCGGGATGACTGCACGCACGCACACATCTACACACATCATGTAGGTGACTGCACACACACCTGACATGCTGCTGCAGCAGGGGCGCGTGGGAGCGGACAGAGGGACATGCAGAGTCCGGGATGCGGACTGAGGACTGAGGACAGGATGGGGGGCAGCTGCTGCATCAGTGATCCGCATGCAGGATGCAGGTGGGGAGGAGGGGGGGCTGTTGTGTTGTTGCCAGATTTACCCAAACACCAAGTCCTGAGGGGTTAATGTTGTTTTATAGCATGTTCTAGTCACCAGACCTGCAGGACGAGATGCTTCCTCGACCTGCAAGAGTCTCCAAAACCACAAAGGATGTTTTTTAATTCTCTGTTGGGATGTTTCACTGAGGGAGAAAATGGTGGTCCTTCTGAAAGTCACACATCCTTTTACTAATGGACGGATTATGAGACAATGAGCTCCTGCTGGGCACAGAAACACAAAGACCCCCCAGACTGACAGAGACTCTTCAAAATGCTTCAAAACCTGCAGCTAAACTTGAATGTTTAGTTCATGCACTGTAAAAAAGGTGTGTCTAAAAACCAGATAAAACAGTAAATCTGAGGGAAATGATCTTGCTGCATGGACAGATAATTTACCTTGACAAGATTTCTTGAATTAGGATTATTAAATCTAGAAATAAGCATGTTGAACACTTAAAATAAGAAATGAACTCAGAAGTTACTCTGCTATTGTGAGGCCGTCCATTATAGGTGCTTGCAGACTTTTTTTCATCACTTAGATTTTATTTTCAACCTGCTTGCAGACATTTTTATTCATTTTGTCACTTAAAAATATTCATAAAGCTGCTGAGATGAACTGTTACTAAAGAACTAGGACAATTCTTCAGCTTTTACTCCCCAACTAGTGCAAGAAAGGAAGGACTTTTTTTAAACTTAAATTTTGCAGCTAAAATTGGAATATTTAGTTCATGCACTGCAAAAAAGGTGTGTCTAAAAACCAGATAAAAACAGTAAATCTGAGGGAAATGATCTTGCTGCATGGACAGATAATTTACCTTTACAAGGTTTCTTAAATTAAGATTATTAAATCTAGAAATAAGCATGTTGAACGCTTAAAATAAGAAATTAACTCTTAATACAAGATAAATTAAAGCTGCCAGCAGCGATGAACTGGCCCGAGCAGCAAATTATTTGTTTTGTTTGCCTCATTTTGGATAATTCTTTAGTGTTATTTAACAACTAAGCTTTTGTCTGTGTGCCAAATATAAAATACTGTTCACTCTTTCAACATGTGATATATTCTCTTATAAGTTATTGTTTGTATGAAAGGCTACTTGTTATGCTTCAAATGTATTTTGTCTATTGTTAAAAAACTTTAGCTTTAGAAGTGTTAGATAATTAATCTTGTTTTAAGAGTTAATTTCTTATTTTAAGTGTTCAACATGCTTATTTCTAGATTTAACAATCTAAATTTAAAAATCTTTTTTGCAGTGTGCTGAAGATGAATAGAGACTGTCTGTCCTCTGCACAAATATTAAACTAAAAAAAACTGCAGCATCCTCTGAAAAACAGCTCTAGATGAAGCTTCTTAAAGCTGAGCTGTTTTCTCCTGGCAAACTGATTTAAATTACTAATATTACTCTATTAGATTTAAATGTTACCTGACTCAGTAGAGCTGCAGCAATGAATGGATTAGTCAAACATTCATAAGATTTATTTGATTCTTAGTTGAATATCTTGTAGACTTGTTGGTCGGATAAAACAACTCATGTGACTGTAATATAAAGAGGAATCTAAATGCAAAAACAAATATTTGATTGGGTTTTGTGGACTATAAGGACCGATCAGGAGCGGGAGCAGCATCCTAAACAGCTGTTGGAGTAATTGATCAGCTGATTTAATGGACAGATCAATACAGCTGCTGTGCCCAGTAGACCTGCTAAGTTATCCTCCTCAGCTTTAACTTTGTTACTTTACACTGATTTAAAGCAGTTTTTCTGCCTCTTTAAGACACCCAGTTAGTGGGCTCTGCTCATTTCTCAGTTTTGTGCCTCATCTTCTCCTCCGTCCTCCTAATTGATCTCAGATCAGCATCATGACGGACATCTCAGGTCCTAAAATGCACCTTGATGAGAGTGTGCACTGCAAAAAAGGTGTGTCTAGAAACAAGATAAAAACACTAAATCTGAGGGAAATGATCTTGCTGCATGGACAGATAATTTACCTTGACAAGATTTCTAAAATTAAGATTATTAAATCTAGAAATAAGCATGTTGAACGCTTAAAATAAGAAATTAACTCCTAAAACAAGATCATTTATCTAACACTTCTAAATCTAAAGTTTTTTTTTTATCTTGGTAAGAAACAAATAATCATCAGGTCACTCTGCTCGGGCCAGTTCATCGCTGCTTGCAGCTTTAATTTATCTTGTTTTAAGAGTTAATTTCTTATTTTAACATACAATTAACACAAATTACCAAAAAAAGGAAGAAAATTAACCAAAAAAAAACAACGTAAAATTACCAAAAAATTACACAAAATTACCGACAAAAAGATACAAAATCACCAAAAAAGACACAAAATCACCAAAAAAGACACAAAATTTCTAAACAAAAGACATACAATTACAGAAAAAAGGACACAAATGACCAAAAAACGACAGAAAATTAATAATTTTAATTTACTTGTCAAGTGAAATGATCTGTCCATGCAGCAAGATCATTTCCCTCAGATTCAGTGTTTTATCTGGTTTTTAGACACACCTTTTTTGCAGTGTGAGGATGCACGGGTGCAACTTTTGCAAAAGTCTTTTCAACGTATAAGAGAATGACAACGGACAGCTAATGCAGATGGTCCACACGTTTTATTTAACTGACGTGGCTTTAAAATGACGACGTTGAAGCAGCACAGATGTCTCATTTTATCAACTCGACTCGTCTGCTTTCATCTCAGGTGGGAGAACAAACAAAGGCACAAGGAGGAGAGGAAAATACCTGAAGGTGGTCAAACTGAGAAATGAGAAGAAAGGAGCGTGAGACCCTTCTTAAGAACCTCTGATTCCCTGAGGAACATCCCCTGGAGCTCTTTCAAAGACGACTGAAACGTCTCCAGTTCTTTAGAGAACCCTTAAGAACACACTGATGAAGGTCTACAGCCATTGCAACTCCTCAAGAACTCTTTAACTGAGGAAATAAGTCATCTAACCCCGCTTGAAGAAGCCCTTATGACCCCAAAGATCCTGCACCTCCCTCTAAAGATCTCCCCTGAGACCCCCGAGGACGTCCCCACTGCTCTGCACTAAAGGAGACTTCTTTTTTTAAATATGCCTATAGATGAATGATTGACTTTTCTCTTTTTTCTCTTTGTTTCCACAGCAGGATGCTGTTTTTATTCAGGTATCTAGAGGAACTTAAAGCGATACTGTACTGTAGCAGAAGTAGCCTAAATTGTGATCTCTGGTAGCTCGTAGCTGTATGAAATGCAAGGCGATCACTCACTATACTCAGTAGTTGCAGCAATTTAACCTTTTTAGAGCAACTTTTGTCTTGCAGCGCCTCACAGAATGAGCATCAATATTCAATGCAATGTCACGTTTGTACCTCTTCTTGATGACACAGTTTGTTCGCCTCACTTCCTGTTCATAATTTAGGCTACAGTCCCTCAATCTACTAGACTGTTTTATTTACAATGTAGCCTTGAGAATTTATTGTTATGATATGATAAACTATGCATTTATTCCACTGTGGGTGTCGTCATTCTGGCTGCTGAGAACAGACGAAGAGAAACAGGCTGCGTGGCGTCTTTCTGACTGAATAACAGACAGAAACTAAAGCTGACGTCAGCGTTAGTTCCTCTCCAGAGGACAATAATTCATCCTGTCCAGTGAAAACCACGTATCTCAACATTCGTTGATGTTGAATGTTTGTGATAAACTGAAGGAGGAAGTGTTCCTTTATGTGTTGAGAGAATTCTCCTACTTCCTAAGCTAAATAAACTCTTTGAAACAGGGGTCTCAAACTCAAATTACCTGGGGGCCTTGGATCAGCTGGAAAAGTCATTGTTACAAAGTGAAAAATAGCTATTTTTCTGACTTTTTTGAGAAATGTGGTTCTCACAGGACGGCCACACTACAAACATGATGATCTGACAGAATATGATGCATTGCTGCACACTGCAAAAAAGGTGTGTCTAAAAACCAGATAAATCTGTAAATCTGTACAGTAAATCTGAGGGAAATTATCTTGCTGCATGGACAGATAATTTACCTTGACAAGATTTCTTAAATTAAGATTATTAAATCTAGAAATAAGCATGTTGAACACTTAAAATAAGAAATTAACTCTTAAAACAAGATAAATTAAAGCTGCCAGCAGTGATGAACTGGCCCGAGCAGAGTGACCTGATGATTGTTTGTTTCTTACCAAGATAAAAAAACCCTTTAGATTTAGAAGTGTTAGATAATTTATCTTGTTTTAAGAGTTAATTTCTTATTTTAAGTGTTCAACATGCTTATTTCGAGATTTAATAATCTTAATTTAAGAAATCTTGTCAAGGTAAATTATCTGTCCATGCAACAAGATCATTTCCCTCAGATTTACTGTTTTATCTGGTTTTTAGACACACCTTTTTTTTTTTTTACAGTGCAGATTAAAAACTAGCCAACAGGACATAAAGGAGTTTAATGAGCACAACCATAAACATTTACAGCAGTAAAATTCCACATAAAGATCAATACAGCAGTTATATTATTCAAAAAACATCAGCTATAATAATGAAACACTGACTCTTCATCATTCATACTTTAAAGATATGATATTTATTATATTTGTAATCTATCATACAGCTGGACCAATCACCTTTAGATGAGTTTTACACATTTATGACTGATGTTGTCAGTTGCTTCATCATTTTTGATGAACCTGCTTTAGTGACTCTTTTATATCATCACTAACTGCTGACTCATCACTTACTTAAATGCAAAAACATTTCTGTTAATCAGCGAAGCTAAAAATAAAAGTCTCAGCTCATCTATTGCAGTGTTTGTGCATCGTGGAAAGTCAATTCCAGTAAAATCCTCCTGAACTCTGAAGGAATCCTGACAGGAGAAACTGATTTAAAGTTGGTAAAGACTACAACTCCCATGATCCCACACTGCTTCCTGGTGTCGGTGTCAACACACACCATCCTGTCTTATTGTTTTCATTAAGAGAGCTGCTGAAAATTACCTGTAGTGCGTTTAAATTAATTTTGCTGACAATACTTCCATACTTTTACTACAGTAGAGTATTGTCACAGTGTGGTAGTAGTACTAGTAGTACTTTAGTACTTTAGGCTCTGAATACTTCTTTCATCACTCTGTGACATTTTGTGACATCCACTTTCTCTCCAACCCTCCAACTCCACAGACCTTTTTCATATTTATCTAGTTATAATGCTTTGGTAACCTGAACTGTGTTGGTGAAGTCTTCTTCACAGTCATATGTCCTGTTTAATATCCAGGTTTTAATTTATTAATCTTCATTGATCGTCAGTCTCATAATCACTTCCACCGTCCTGTTTTTCTCCTTTCATATTTTTTTTTGTCACATAATGTTGATTTGCTCCAAACACACATTTTTACCTCTCAATCAATATTTCTGTATCATCATCTATCGATGGTAATAAAATTAAGGTTATTCTGATGCACAATTCTGTTGTTCAAAGATGATGGTTTTTAAATTAGCTTTTGATCGATATAGAGAAATTTAAAAATTTAAACGTTCACTCTAAAATATACCATTAAACACATACATACATACACATGGACACCTGGACAGTAGAAGATCTGAGGAATCCACTGGCACCAATAATAATAATAATAATAATAATAATAATAATATTTCATTTTCATAGGAGTCCCTTGACCTCTGACCTCAAGCTGTCTGAATAAAAATGTCGGCTCTAGGATGAAACTTCATATCATCCATAAACTAGAGATTTGGGGCTTTCAGATGATGTATCGCTTTCTGAGGTATATTGACAATAATTGGGTTAAAATACAGTTAAATGATTCAGACAAAAATAAATAGATAAATAAATAAATAACTGTAACAGGCAAAGTTGGAACAACTTCATAGTTGTATTTATAATTAATGGCACTCAAACACAAAGTGATCTCCAGAGAGTTTACTCTATGTATTATTTGTAATAACACAGCTCAAACAGCTCTGAGCCTCCTTCAATCAATTATTAAATCAGCAGCTGAAGACGAGTTTATATGACTCAGCAGAGGCGGACTGCGTCAATAAACAAACAACAAACACCATGTTTACACCTCCTTCATCAGCCACTGGAGTCACTGTTCTCACCGTTTCTCTTTCTCTGAAGAATAAAGTTTATTTATATCATTATTTTTATCTCTATTAAGTGGGACATTCTGCATAATTCATACTTTTATGTAAAGTCTCTAAAGTCTCATGTGTCTCCAGAAGGAGCTGCACAGCCTGATAAATTGTCTAAATGTTAGATGTAATTTCATTAGAGTGAGGCTCAAGTCTTCTCCTGGAGTTAATCTATTAAAAATACTTTTCATTCTGACTTACTGGATCAACATTTTGAACACAAAAAAACCCAATGAAATAGGATTTTGTGTAGAAAAAACTTGAAATACTTTTTATTTTATTCTTTAGAAATACAATCATGCTATTTTAAATGTTGTAAATATGGACACAGGTTGTAAATATAGCATTTAAGAGTATAGTTTGATGTTTTTATGCTAAATATATTTGACCTTATCTCCAGTTTTACTTGGCCGATCATCATCAAACAAAAACTGAAATGGAGTTTGAAGTGAGAACTTTAGAGGGAAGTTAACGTCAGGGAAACATGCTGCTGCATTTATACGTCGTGATATCATGAAGAAGTCAAGTGATATCATAACTCCACACTGTAAAAAAAAAAGTTGTTTTTATGGTAAAAACCAGCAGCTGTGGTTTCCAGAACTTTACCGTAATAAATACGGTGCAACTTTTTCTAATATTACACTGTAAGACTTTGCTTTAAATTTACAGTCAAATTCTAACAGTAACTTGCTGTATTATGATTGTACAGTATATTGCTTTGAAAACAATGCATTGTGGGAGTTTTCATGATTGCCCAGGTATTCCAACGGTCAAAATGATATTTTTACAGGAACTTACGGTTTTCAGCTGAGCATGTCGGGAAAATAAAGGCGTTATTTTCGAAAAGAAGAAAAGTTTTATTCCATTTTTGTCTGGGCTGAAATAATCACAATGTGTTGTTTTTCAAGTAATACTAATATAGAGTTTTCATGGATTAGTTGTAACATAATTTAGAGTTAAACATTTAAACGTCACGCTATTTTTTTTCTTTGTTTCGAGTGAGTTTGTCAGTAAACAAACCTGTATTTCTATAATACAGTAGAGGTACTGTAAATTTTACAGTAACTTACTGGCGAAACTGATGCCAGTAATTTACTGTAATTTTACAGTAAAAAGTTTTACAGTGTACGGTAAAATGATATTAGCACTGTTGATTTCACGTTTAAGATTGTCATTTTATTCCATTTTTTACCGTAAAAAATAAAGTTTTTCCATCAAAAGAAACGCTGTTCTGCCACATAATTGACCAGAAAATACTTGATCAATGCTGCTTAAATTAAAGATTTTACCATTAAATATTACAGTATATTTCTGTTAGAGATATGGTGTTTAGTACATTTAACAGTGAGGAAAAAGTATTTTGGGAAAAAATAAATGCAAAAATTACAGTGATGGCTTGTATATATATTACATTAAATACATATTACAGTGTTTTTTCCAGTGGAGTAATTTATTTTTCAAAAAGAAAATGTAAAAAATACTGTTTTGGCTGATTTATACATTTACAGTGTTTCATTGTTACTGAAACTGAATTAACTCATTTATAATTTTACGTCTTTTACTGTCATGGTTTAGCAGTTTTTCACCATAAAATCTACAGACATTTTTTAAAGTGTAGAGGGTTTTCACTAAATGATGTGAGTTCTTCCTCCACTGCTGCTTTCTGTCTCTCTTCATTGCACCTTTAGCTTCGGGTCGTTGCTTTGTGTGTCTCTCACCTCAGAGTAAAATCAATGCATTTCCATCCTGCAGTCGTTGTTTTCTTGGAAAACTTGGCACTCTTTCTCTTTCTCACTCACTCTTTTGCTTTGCCTTTTCACAAATCTATTCATAAAATTGTATAAAAAAATGACAGCAGCAGTGGATTAACTCTGTTTTTAAGTGTCCTCTTGCACTAAATGTCCTTAAACTGATCTCCTGCACTGCAGTTTCACTCTGTCTACCGGGGAAGACGAGTGATTCTCATTCAGCAGTGATGCATGAACTCATCTGAGGGCATTAGGGGTGTAAAGTGGCTGAATCAACACAAAGCTGATTTCCATTTCAGGGCCTCTGAACTGCAACGTGAAAGGAATGTGTTCTCAGGTGCAGAGTGTGTTTCTGTCTGACAGAAGAGCTGCAGCTCAGTGAAAGAAGTATTCATAATATCACACTGGGAAAATGAAAGTAGGTAAATGTGTAAATGTCTGTAACAATGATGGCTCATTTTGGACAGTTCTGGTTAACCTTTAGAGTCTCCAAAAGCTCCAAATCCAGACTTCTTCATTACATCCAGACTAGAAAACAAAGCAGCGTGGAGCCCTACTGTAAATTTACCTCTAAAGTTCTGGCTGTAAACTCCATGAGGCCAGTTTCAGTTTGATGATGATATACCAAGTAAAACTGCAGACAAGCTCAAATAGATTTAGTATAAAATGATAGAACTGGATGGAACCCTCTTATATGTTAGATTTGCAACATTTGTTCACATTTGCAACATTTAAAATTCTTTATTGAGCATGATAGTGTTTTGAAAGTAAAAAAAATATTCAAAATCGCATTTTATGTTGGACTACAGGAGTAAAGAAGACACAAAATGACCAAAAAAGACACAAAATGACTAAAAAATACACAAAATGACCAAAATTGTTACGCTAAACACACAAGACACAAATAAAATAGAGTCACACTAGGATCACACACAATCACAAGATCACAAATATATATATATATATATATATATATATATATATATATATATATATATATAATATATATATATATATATATATATAATATATATATATATATATATATACACCAGAAGGGGATTGTAGGCTTGCTAATGTATTTGGCATAATAGTGACGGAAATATAAACTGAAAATTGAAACTCATAAAGTAGCTTTTTTCCCCTGAAACGGCCTCATAAACCGTCAGAACCACTATCAGCGTGTCGCATCTTGTATAAAAAACTACAAGTCCCAGCGGGAGGCGGGGCTAGCGTCACCGGAAGTTCATGATTTTGGTATAAAGTCATTTCCGCCTCTTCCGGCGGTCCTTTCCTGTCTACGGCCTTTTGGAAGATGGCGGTGCAAATCTCCAAGAAGAGGAAGGTTAGCACCGTTTTATCTGAGTTTTACTCACACACAGAGCCGCATCACACAAAAATGGGGTCATAATGTTTAGGATAGAACTGTTCCGTGTCCATCTCGGTGTTAGTGGAGCTGGTCCGCCTCCGGACCGAGGAGGATTAATCCAGATGCTGCCGGCGCCGCGGCGTCCTCGTTCCCGAGCGGATCCCTCACACCGGAGATCCGGAGCCTCAGCCAGGAGCTCCGGAGTCTCTCATAAATCAGTCGGGTTGAGTTCAGAATGACTCTTATAGGCTTCAAACCGTGAGAAATGTCTCTGCTCGGTAAACGGAATGTGTTAACGTGTTTCTAATGTGGTTTCGTTAGCTCGGGAGTTAGCCACATAGCCGAATAAACCGGGAGCCAATGGACGTCAGCTAGCATTAACCAGATACACTAGCAGCTGATTTGTTTGGACGTTAAGGTCATATTTTACCGGTAATGTTAAGTTAAAAACTGATCAAATGTCTGTAAAACAGTGTTACGTTAGTTAATTTTAATTGGCTACAAATTAGAAGTAGCAACTTATTTTGATGTATTAAAGTTACAACATGTGGTTCCTGTATTATTAGCTGATGGATGTATAATATGTAATTTCCTGCACATTTGATGTGGAAAAACGGAATAGTATAGGGCTGGGCGATATATCTATACATCTTTAAATGTGATATGGAGTTAGACCATATCGGATATATCGATATAGTTCAAAATTCATAGTTTGAGCTATGATCATTGATTCAGGAAAGTTGCTCTCTATATAAATGCTGCCCTTACTAGGGTTTGTCATATTTAGTTCTTTTGTCATGTTTATTCTTTCCTCATATGAATATCTTTATTTCAGAAAAATAGTATAGTATATTAGTGAACTAGTTGTAGGACTGTAGTAGTAGGGCTGTTATGTTAGGTGATATGGACCAAAAGTCATATCCTGATATATTTAGGCAAAATATCGATATTCGATATGTAACCTGATATTTTTAATGCAAAGTGAGAGCAAATGCTCAAAGTCAAATATGACATGTCACAAATAGTTTTATTAAAACTTTTTATTTAAGTGGACATGAATGCCATATAACAGGAGTACCTTTTTTTTTTTTTTTTTTTTAAATCAAAGCTCCATAAAGTACATATTTAAATAAAAAATCTTAAATAAAAGCCGCAGCTTGCCTGGAGCAAGGATCGCAGTGCAAAAGTGAACTGTATCAATATATGTGATATGGCCTAATTCCATATCACATTTAAAAATATATCAATATATCTCCCAGCCCTAGTTAATTGAGTACTAACAATTCTATTGAGTAGAGTGCAGATGTGAAATATGGATTCTGTCCACAATTTAAGTCATTGTAATTCCAGTAAGACAATGAATTATCTGTAGATTATTAACTTAAACCCGGGAACACTAAAAACCAAAAAACAGGACATGCCAAAAGCTGAAATTATTATCCGTTTCTGCAGGAGTGAAGCAGTGATATCAGGTGTTTGCTGTCAGTTTTTGTCCCTTCAGTGATGATACGATGACGAGTCGGAACAGGACTCAGTCTGGTTCTGGTGGTTACTGGTTCAGATCCACGTTCTGTGGTTCTGCTCCAGTTCCTCAGATCAGGGAGTCCTTCTGGTTGAAGACATCGAGGCATTTGTCTGAGAAGGGTTAAAGCAACAGACCGGCTCTGTGTAATGTAGTGGTTAATTGAACATGCTGTCTGAATATTAAAGTTGAGAGAATGCTAAAATATACCCAAACTAAGAACACAATTAATACTTTAAGTCCACCTCACAAGGCTACTTGAATAGTTGTATTTTCTGCTATTTTACACTTCTCATCCTCCAACTGGACATCTGGTATTTCGTCCTTTTTATTTTCTGTGCAGCATTTTTAAAGAGTGTCTGCATGATCATGACCGGATCTTAATGGGCAACCTTTTGTCTTTATTATGCATTTAAACAATACTTTTGAGAGCAAAAGCATCTGCACTACACTAAAGTTTGACAAAATAAAATCAATTTGTGATTAAACATTTAATTCAAATCAGTTTTGTTTGCAAATCCAAAAGTTTTTACTAATGCAATCAAACCTTGCATTCTGGATTTTTTTCCCCTCAAACCTGTTTGATTGCATGTACCAAGAAAGATCTGTACAAAGTCTTGGAAGGTCTTGGGCTTTTGTCTTTAAAAAAAACTGCTCAAACCAATTATTCGCTTATCAAAATAGTTGAAGTTTCATTTAATAATCGATTATTGTTTGATTAATCGAATACTTGTTGCAGCTCTAATTTAGACCAATGTTTTTTTTAATTTCTGTTGATGGTCTGCTATAGCTAAACCTGTCCTCTCTCCTCAGTTCGTCTCAGACGGTATCTTCAAGGCTGAGCTGAACGAGTTCCTGACTCGCGAACTCGCTGAGGATGGTTACTCCGGTGTGGAGGTGCGTGTGACTCCAACCAGGACTGAGATCATCATCCTGGCCACGAGGTGAGCTAATCAGCCTGGACTGTCATAAACATGCATGAAGGGATCGGGATCATGTAAAATATTTATCACAGATCACAATAAACACTTTAGGGATCAGTGTTTGCGCTAATGTACCGGCCTATTCTGGTGTCCTGGTTAGGAATGGGATAATTCATCTCTGATCGATTTAATGGTCGTTAACAATGTGGTTGATTACGTGGAATTTTTAATCAATCTGTATTTCTTTATTTTAATTTTCTTATCTCTATCACTGAACTGAAATATGCTGATCGTTCAGTTCTGCAGCCGTACATCAATCAGCCAACGAGCTGAGAATTAAGTTGATAAAACTAGTTTACAAACTGAAAGTTGCAAAAACAATTATAAAATATACAGAAACACAAGAGCATTAATTTGAGCAAAATGATCTTACTGTATCAAACCTTGCTAGCATGAAGTCCTAGGTTTAATTTTATCCATACTTAGTTAAACACAAAACACGTTTAAATATGCAGATTACTGTGAAAACTAACCTCATGTCTAAAACATGAAACATTGAACTCCTTGAGGTTATCATTACAGTTTAATCTCACTGAGTTAGTTTGACGATCAACAGGAAGTCTCTTTTCGTCCTTTCAAAATAAAAACATCCATTATCAAAACAAGCTTTTGCACAGTACTGTAGATCTTTTATCTTGCGCATGTATGCATGCAGCGATTAATCAATTAATTGATTCTTAATGTTATAGATAATCGAGTTGGCAGGTTTCGTCTCTAGTCCTGATTTTATTTTTTTTATTGCGACAAGTTAGTACACAAAATCCATTTTCTTGTTTGTATGTCTCAGTTCCATAGACTTCCAGAACTTTTAAGCACTTCTGAACGGATTGGCTTTATCAGGATCATTTCATGAATTACTTGAAAAGTTTTTTGCACTAGAAAATCTGCCGCTTGGGCCGAAGCTTTGATGGTCATTTTTTAGCCATTATTGTAGTTAACTAGTTGTTAATTTAGTACATAGTAGAATGCAATGTTAAAACAGAAGCTTCCATCTACAATTTAAGTCATTATAATGCCATTAAGTTGACAACGAAATATACCAGTTTACCATTCATAACTACATTCATAAATATAGTTAAATTATAACTTTGAAAGACCCTTAAGCACGACCAGAAATCATCAGGTGTTCGCTGTCTGTTTTTGTCCCTTCAATGAAGAAACGATGACGAGTCGGAACAGGACTCAGTCTGGTTCTGGTGGTTACTGGTTCAGATCCACGTTCTGTGGTTCTGCTCCAGCTCCTCAGATCAGGGAGTCCTTCTGGTTGAAGACATCGAGGCATTTGTCTGAGAAGGGCTGAAACAACAAACTGTATATAATGTATTGGTAAAGTCTAGAGGGAAAGCCTGATTACAGTTTAAAGTTGAGAGAATGCTAAAATACCCAAACTAAGCTTTAAATCAATACTTTAAGTCCACCTCACAAGGCTACTTGAATATTTGTATTTTCTTCGATATTCAGCCTAAATATATCAAGATATGACTTCTGGTCCATATCGCCCAGCTCTAATTGTAGCACAATCATGATTCAGCACCATGGACGGGACTTTGAACATGACTGCACTCATTTGATGCTTTTGGCAGCTGACTTTGAATTGTTTTGCAGTACAACGGTGTAACTGAGTGTTTTTTGTCTTTAGGACCCAGAATGTTCTGGGGGAGAAGGGTCGTCGTATCAGAGAGCTGACCGCTGTGGTCCAGAAGAGGTTCGGCTTCCCCGAGGGCAGCGTCGAGGTGAGAACCAAAATAATAAAAAAATAATAATCTGAATTTTATGCTTTGATTTGGTTCCCTTTACTTACCAAAGCATTCGTCCACATGTTCAGACCACAGTGCATCACTCTTGCCTACAATTAATAGTTTTTCACTCTAGTCAAATTTTGAGATCATTCAGTTTATTTTGAAGTGAAATAAATGTTGGTGCCAGGCGTTTTAATCTGGATCGATTGATCTCCCTTCAGTGATGATACGATGACGAGACAGATCAGGACTCAGTCTGGTTCTGTGGTTTCTGGTTCAGGTCCACGTTCTGTGGTTCTCCTCTGGTTCCTCAGATCAGAGAGTCTGTTTCATGTGAAGACACAGAGGCATTTGTCTGAGAAGGGTCCAAGCATCAGGAGTCAACTTTAATTAAGAAAATTGGAGCAAAGGAACATCACAATCAGTTGTACTAATCGAGGTTATTATAGTTTACGAAAACTAACAAAATAACGAAAACTAGAATTGTAAAAACATTTTGGTTAACTAAAATAGAAATAAAAACAAGGTGTTTTTTTAAAAACGATAACTAACTGAAAACTAAAACTAACTAAAATGATATTGGAAAATGTCCTTCGTTTTCGTCTTTGTCTACTATTTTCCATACATAAACCTTTTTGGTTGATATGAAATCTATTTCATATTTCTAGTTTTATGATTTAATCTAATTGGGGCTGAGATGTTTTTTTTAATCTGGCACCCAACAAATACCACATTACAGAAAACTAATAAAAACTAAACTTCAACTAAGCATTTTCCAAAAAAATAAAAACTAATTTAAACTAACAAACTCACTCTAAAATCTCATTAAAACTAACTGAATTTGAAAACAAAATCACAACGAAACAAAAACTAATGAAAAATCCAAAACTATTATAACCTTGGTGCTAATGTGCTTTAATGCTCTTTAACGTCTCTGGAAGCTGTTTTGGTCCTAACCCGCAGTTTTACACTGCAGCATGTTTGACCTTTGACCTGTCTACCCTAGCTGTATGCTGAGAAGGTTGCCACCCGTGGTCTGTGTGCCATCGCTCAGGCTGAGTCTCTGCGCTACAAGCTGCTGGGGGGTCTGGCTGTGAGAAGGTAAGCAGTGATGAACTAAACTCAAATCATTTACTGTTATCTAGAATAAATAACTTGATTATAAATGCCATCTATTTAATGTTGTACACTATGAAGGATATGTTAGTCTCTTCTGTGACAAGAATTCACAATTCCTTCCATTACTAAATATTAATAAGGTAATTTGAGTATAATTATATTCATAATTATTAATCAGTGTCCAACATTGATAGTTTAGTAACTTTATGAGACTGATTTAGGTGAATTGGCTATATTTTTCTGTTTTACAGATGGTGCCCCAACGAGCTATGACTTGGAGCAAATCAAGTCATATCATTTCTTATAATTAATAATTATTTATGATAATTATTAATAATTCTTACACCCATCTAACCACGCTTTTGAACTGTTATATCCACAAAAGCGCCCCTCAGGTTCATCCTTACATATTTGATATGCTTATGGGAGGGATAGCATTTATGATAACGCCCTTTTATTTACATATTTGACGCCCTGTGCAAGGTATCATTTATTCATAAAAGTCTTAAAGCCCTTATTCCCAACATAATTCAGCATGTTTCCACCTATTCTGCCTTTATAGTTACAGTTACGGCTGATGTGCACTTCTGCTAAGTTCTATTATTAAAACCAAGTTTAAATTGTCGTCTTTCTCGGGTGCATAATGTTATAATTTTTATAGTCTTTACACACGTCTGTCCATTTTAACCAGACGAACAGAAAGGACTTTAAGTGGTTTTCTGTTAACACTAAGCCTGACCTTTGTCTTTCAGAGCCTGCTATGGTGTGTTGAGGTTCATCATGGAGAGCGGTGCTAAGGGCTGTGAGGTGGTGGTGTCTGGCAAGCTGAGGGGTCAGAGGGCCAAGTCCATGAAGTTTGTGGATGGCCTGATGATCCACAGTGGTGACCCTGTCAACTACTACGTAGACACAGCAGTCCGCCACGTCCTGCTGAGGCAGGGTGAGTAGCTCCACCAGGGACACGTAGAAGCTACAGCACAATATGTACAATTCATAAAACAAGACATGGCAGTCCAGCTCATATTATTCAGGGTTTCCTCCACGATTTTAACCCGTGGTAGTCTGCCCGAGTGGAAGAATTAGTGAAATTATAACTATTTCAAACAGTTACATTGGTACAAAGATGAAATAAAAATAAGAATCTCTCTGAAATAATAGAAATAATGCGTATCCTGTATTAACCAATCAATAACACATTTATCCCAACTCAGGATTTTTTCTGTAGCCTAATCCATCTATTATATATTATATACATTAGGGTCGTTTTCATTGATTTGAACAAAACTATCAAATATTACTTAGTTTAGGTCCCTTTCTTTCACCCTTTTCTCTCCCTCCACGTCTTGACTGTTGTCTGGTTGTCTTTACTTTGTCTTTCCGCTGCAGCTAGACAGGAAGGTGGTGACTCCGGTGTTGGTTTTTCAAAATAAGGGTACAGCGTAGCGTCACATTAAAAAAAAAAAGGCTTTTAATTTGCCGTGGTGATGTGCAACAATCAATTACATGTAAAGGAACCCCTGTTATTGACAGTGGTTGGAGCATAAAACCAATGATCTGTTAATTTAATACTTTTACTTTTTTTTTTGGGATAGGGACAGTGCACATTAATGAACACTGAAAAACTGCTCTGTGTAAACAACCTGCAAAAAATAATAATCTAAATTTTCTGCTTTGATTTGGTTCCCTTTTAGACACCAAGAGCATTTGTCCACATGACGGACTGTCATAGAGTTGAAAACCTGTTGATGATTGCCGTTTTTAGTTTTTAGAGTAACCGTGCTTTTCAAACTTGCTGGTAGGGGTTGGGGTTTAGAGGAAAAATATATCCTCAATGCAGTTATTGATGGTTGCTTCTCAGCCTGACCAAGATGTTCCCAATAATGAAGGAATCAAACTTCTTTTTAGTAGAATAAATAGTTTTAGTCAGCTAACATTCAGACCACAATGCAGAACTCTTCTATACAATTAATAGTTTTTCGCTCTAGTGAAAGGTTGAGATCATTCAGTTTATTTTAAAGTAAAATAAAAGGCGTTTTATTCTGGATCGATTGATCTCCCTTCGGTGATGATACGATGACGAGACAGAACAGGACTCAGTCTGGTTCTGTGGTTTCTGGTTCAGGTCCACGTTCTGTGGTTCTCCTCCGGTTCCTCAGATCAGGGAGTCTTCTTCATGTGAAGACACAGAGGCATTTGTCTGAGAAGGGTCCAAGCATCAATGTGGAAGGTGGTGACTCCGGTGTTGGTTTTTCAAAATAAGGGTGCAGCGTAGCATCACATTTAAAAAAAAAAAGAAGAAAAAAAAAAGTTTTGTGCCAAAATCATAATTCATACAATAATTTGCATTAATAACATAAAGCAATATAAAAACAAGGTAAATAAAACCAATGAACATCGAAAAACATATTTGTAAATATGCCAGATTATAGCAAAACTGCTAGTTTGCATCCATAGTCCCTAAGAAAATAAATGCAAATATAATTTATGAATCAAGAGATGATCGACATGTGACCTTTAGGTCAGACATCGAATCATGGATTTGCAAAATCACAACACCACTTGTACTTCCTATCGTTGGTTTCTGTTTAATGACGTGCTTGTTGGTCTCCCTCAGGTGTGCTGGGCATCAAAGTAAAGATCATGCTGCCCTGGGACCCCAGCGGTAAGATCGGCCCCAAGAAGCCCCTGCCTGACCACGTCAGCATCGTGGAGCCCAAAGAGGAGAGCCTGCCCACCACACCCATCTCTGAGCAGAAGGGAGCCAAGCCCGAGGCGCCGGCCATGCCCCAGGGAACCCCCGTGCCCACAGCATAAGAGGGTGAGACATCCTGGTTTCGAAAATTAAACTATGAAGTAAAGGTGCAAATATGAAATGATTTGCATGAGGCCCATTGAGAGGAATCAGTCATGTGTGGTCAGTACTTCTATCAACCAGTAGAGGGCGCTACAGAGCCTGAGGTAGATAATAATAATAATAATAATATAATCTTTATTTCACATTAATTTATAGAACATATACAGCAGTAGCGCAGTAACAGAAGTAGCAGGTTAACCCATTGAAGCCTGGAAAGTGGATACGTCGTTTTGTAGTATTTGTATAAGCTCTCAAATACTTTTTGAATTTCATTTCTGTCTGCTACAGAGGCTGAAAAATCTATTATTTAGTAGAAGCGTTGACACTTCTGTTGAATTTCCAGAAAAACTTCAGGTTTTAGGGGCTTATTTTCAAATCACCCAGTGGTTTTACAGGCGTATCAGGCCTCAATGGGTTAAACATTACATTTAGAATATTTGAGAAACATTAAATAATAAAAAATAAATGCATGAATAGAAAATAAAAATAATATCAATAGTAGTACAATAATTTTAAAGCTGTATATATAAAAAATAAAAATTGCCAGGGGTCACAAGCAAAGACAAATTAAAAATGAATCAAAAATAGTGAAGTGGGAGCATAATGTCAGTTTTGATAGCTTTCTTGTTTTTAGCATTAGATATTGACTTGAAGTAGCTACATCTCCCAGTTCTTTCATAAAAAATACAAAGGTTTCACTTAGGCAAATTTACATTAATGGATGTAAAACTTTGCAAGGATTATAATTAAAATCAAAACAATTCTGTACCACATGATCATATTAAATGATCAAATACTTTCCACCAGACTCTTATACACTGTGTAAGTACTAGTACTAGTGTGACTAGTCTGTTAAATGCTTTATACCAGAAGCAGCACAGTGTTCTACTTCAGGTTTCTGTCCTTCAGTGATGATACGATGACGAGTCGGAACAGGACTCTGGTTCTGGTGGTTACTGGTTCAGATCCACGTTCTGTGGTTCTGCTCCTGTTCCTTAGATCAGGGAGTCCTTCTGCTTGAAGACATCGAGGCATTTGTCTGAGAAGGGTTAAAGCAATCAATTAATCAGACTTTATTTGATAGCACTTTTAATACAAGAGATGCAACACAAAGTTCTTTACATAAAAAAGAAAGTAGTAGTAATAATAACAAAACATAGAAACAAGCAAACAGCCTCCATCCCATTATAAACGAAGCACAAACTGCCGAAACACTGGAGACATCTTAGAAATTAATTAAATAAAATAAATAAAAAATAAAATAAGGTAAGATAAAATAAAATAAAAAATGACAATAAAAAGGAAAAAAAAAGCTAGATAAAAACAATAAATAAATAAGAAGTAGAGCATGCTAATATATACACAAGACTAATAGCAAATGAATAAAGTAGTGTTGTAACACTAACATGCATGAGCAGAAAAATCTCTAAAAATGGTTCAAGTAAAAGCCAAATTAAAAAGATAAGACTTAAGTTTGCTCTTAAAAAACAGGCAAATGTTTAACTCTTTTTAAAATAGTTGAATAGAATTGTATCTGAAATCAAAGTCACAATGAAGGAAAACAAGGAGCTTCCTCAGCAACTAAGTACAAACAAAGCAAAATTCAAACAAAAGCTATGAATCAATACCTATTTATGCCATTTCCTCGCAATATTTTGTGAATATATTTAGAAATGTGCCAGCAGGTTTAACAGGCTTTAAAGAAAAATACTTTTGGTAAATGGTACGATTGTTGAAAATCAGATTGTAAAATTTTTCGGCTACTTCAAAATTCATTGTAGTCATGAGAAATTACATTTGTTGTCAGCAGGATCAAATGTAATGGTTTTTGTTCTGATTTTTAATTCTGATTCTTTTTATCTTTTACAGGTTTCCCCCAAGCCTTCAGCAATGGAAGAAAGACCCAGATCTTTTTGTGTACAAAAACATTAAAAAATGTGGAAAATACATTTTATGTTTTGTCGTCATTTGCTGTTCGGGTGTTCTTGAAAAGTTAGAAGATAAACATTTAGTTTGCAAAGATTTTGACTGAGTTTTACATCAGTTTGGATTTTAAAAATCACATGGTTGGATGTGTTTATACAGTGACTCAGTCTTTTGTACAAATCTGCATTATGCTCCCTATACATCAGAAGACTTTGAAAAAATTTGGTAAATCTCTGGTGTCCCAACTAATGTTGAACTAATAAGTCTTGTTTTAATTAACTAGTAACTGATGCTGTCAAATAAATATGGAGCATAAAGTACAATATTTTCCTCTGAAATGTAACGAAGCAGAAGAATAACATCACATGTCTTAAAAATACACATTGAGTAAATATATCGAGTTACCTTCCACCACTGTAGAGACAGTTTTGTCATTTGATTATGAAGAAATTCATTGATATTATTTAGAAACACTTTAATTCACATGTAATGCATTACATATTATTACATAATATTAATTTCAGTGTTTTCTCAAGAGATGGTAAAATGGACTAATAGACAGCTGTAACTTCAGAGTTATATTTATTTCTTATAGTATTTTTTTGTCCTGAATCCATTTCTGCTCGATGTCAAGCTGTAAAAGTAATGGTTTAGTCATATAATTGATTAATTAGCATAATGATTGATTAATCGCCCAATATTAGAAATGGCTATTATTTTCCAATGTGTGAATATATTATAAATGGTTGTTTGGTATCATTGTAAAGGGACATCCATGGCTTTCATTTAAGCCCAAAGTTGTATCTTTCTGACAGACACAGAGGTCACATGACCTCTTTAAACCATAAATTACACAAATTTTCCCACAATTTTGGCCTAAACTATATAGTTTATCTAATCCCTGTAGGATCAAGAGACATCAGGGACCCCAAAACCAACAACTGCAATACTTAATAGAATCTGTTAATTCAGGAAAAGTATAATATACCCAAACTATTTATTTGTTAGAGGTCATCGTGAGCCTTAAATTAGAAGTTAGCGGCTCATGTGACCTCTGTGCTTTTCAGAAAGATACAACTTTGGGCTTAAATGAAAGCCATGAATGCCCCCTTTACAATGATACCAAACATGTATAATATATTCATAGAAATTGGAAAATTATAGCCATTTCTAATATTGGGCGATTAATCAATCATTGTGCTAATTAATCAATAATTATGACTAAACTGTAACTTTTACAGCTTGACATCCGGCAAAAAAAAAAAAAATACTACAGGAACAACCAAGAAAACATTTTGACCCCAAAATGCCTCAAAACCACCTCATTTTCTGAAGGGGTTTTCCCAGATTCAGTCCTGTCTATAAATGACAGTTATACATTGTTTTCTGTTATTCAAAATTAATCCAGTAAACTTTAATTTTTGCAGTTGCACTTGCAGTTGTACTTTCGATGTGATGAAAAAGGCTCAAAGAGTCTGGACAATTTATGTGAACGCTGTTTTTTACTGTTGACAAATTAGAAAACAATTAAACTTGGTTCAGAAAAGGGTCACAGATTTTAACTAGGTAGTGAGTCATCATCTCATCAGGAGAGCATCAGGTCCGGGTTAGGCCACGCCCCCTTCACATACCTGTCGAGCAGTGTTTCCATCCACCACCTGTACGAGCCAAGATGAGTCTACCGGACTATAAATCATCTGAAAAACATTCAGCACCCGCAGTTCTAGTAAGAAAAACACTTTTATACTGTCTGTCACCGTTTGGATATTTATTGTTTATTATCTAAACGGAAGTTTCTACCTGCTGCAGCAGGTGGAGGGAAGCGCAGCGCTCAGGGAGAGAAACTTTTCCTTTGGCTGCATAATGAGCCCATTCTTCTCTGCACATATTTTCAGCGTCTTATTTCCTTTTTCCTGATATTAAGGTGTAGAAGTGTTTGTGCAGGGAGGCTTCCTGTTCCACAACTTCAGGGAAACTCCCGAATTAATCAGCTGGAACAGAATAAAAAAAGTTAGTTAGGTAAGTCTTGTTATGGATGAATATTAACTCATTAACTTTATATTAGAGGGAAACTAAGATTTAGTCAATTTAAACTTGTCTAATAATTCTAACTAGAAAATTTCCTCTGGGGAAATTCTGAAAGGGCCACGGGGGCTACTGCCGGTGTGTGTACACTATGATGAGATTCTTCAGAGATTTATAACAATTAATACTAGTAATGTTATGATACCATATAATATACAAGGAGCACACCTACAACAAGAATTCCTTTTCAAGTATTTATTTATACAGCAACCTATGACCTTTAACCTCAAAATGTGTGTGAAACGTGTATCTGGAGGAGTGTGCGTGCTTACGCGCGCATTTGTGTGTGTGTGTGTAACGAAAATCGCATAAAGTTACCTGTGTCGGTGTGTGTGTGTGTGTGTGTGTGTTTGTTTGAAGCATGTGTATCTGGAGGAGTGTGCGCTTATGCCCGTGTGTGTGCGTGTAAAGATCAAAGGCAATCAGAACAGAGCAATCAACATTATGTCTTCTCCCATATTGTGTGCAGTGGTTGTATCGCCCTCCTAAATTCAACAAAGATTTCATCAATGACTTTGCTGATTTTTTGTCTGGGCTATTGGTGAAGTATGACCACTTAATAATTTGTGGTGACTTTAATGTCCATGTTTGCTGCGAGTCTCAACCTCTGACCCGGGACTTTCTGAACCTTCTAGATTCATTTAGTCTTAAGCAAGCTGTCAGCGGCCCAACACACGAAAAGGGTCACACACTTGATCTTGCGCTGTCTTATGGTGTTTCTGCCTCGGTGACTGAAATCTGTGCCATGTCTTTCTCTGACCATTCCCCAATTCTGTTCACTGTATCAGTCCCACACCCAGGTAGTAACCCTAGTGTCACCAAACGGACCTCACGCACAATTAACTCATCCACTGCTGGGCAGTTTTCAGCCGCTTTCAATGATTCACCCCTGTATGGGCCACAACTGGACATTATCTCTGAGTACAGTGCTGATCAGCTTCATTCTGCATTCTCATCAGCTTGCACTGACATTCTGGACTCTGTTGCCCCTCTCAAACCCAAACAAGCTAAAGCCCAGTTAACACCATGGCTCAATGATGCAACGCGTGTCCTCAGACGCTCCTGTAGGCAGGCTGAGCGCAAGTGGCAGAAGGACCGCCTCCACGTGTCCCTCCAAATCCTCCGAAGTCGCCTAGTGGACTACCAACGAGCCGTTAAAACTGCCAAATCACAGTACATTTCCACCCTGGTCTCCAGAAACAGTCACAAACCTCAGTTTCTCTTTAATAATCTAAATTCTCTCATAAATCCCCGTAATGAATCCCCTGTTGTGCCCTCACCTGCCCTCTGTGAAAGCTTTCAAAAATTCTTCATTGACAAGATCGCAGCACTCAGGCCCTCTGATACCTCTGCCAGCCCCCTCCCCCCGCCTCCCCCCCTTCCCCAGCCGGCTGTCTTCGAGCAGTTTGAGCCCATTACCCTATCCTCCCTCTCCGATGCAGTCAGACACCTGCAGCCTTCTAACTGCCCCTCTGACTGTCTACCCCCCCGTCTACTTAAGGATGCTACAGTTTTCAACTCAGTTGCCCCCTTCCTTCTACTGTTGTTTAATTCCATCCTCTCCACTGGTTGTGTCCTGGCTGCCTTCAAGTTGGCCGTGGTGCAGCCACTACTAAAGAAACCCAATCTCGACCCCTCCATTCTCTCAAACTTCAGACCAATTTCTAAACTACCCTTCCTGTCTAAACTCCTCGAGCGAGAAGTCTACATCCAACTGAAAGCCTTTCTCACCAATAACAACATCTATGAAAAATTCCAGTCTGGCTTCAGAACAGCCCACAGCACAGAAACTGCACTGCTGAGAGTGCTAAACGACCTGCTCCTAGTCGTTGACTCAGGGAGCCCTGTGATCCTAGTGCTCCTAGATCTCACAGCAGCCTTTGACACGGTGGATCACAGGATCCTGCTGTCTCGGCTTGAGCACCAAGTTGGCATCAAAGGCACAGCCCTGAAGTTCTTTCAGTCCTACCTGGCTGACAGGAGCTTCTCTGTCCTGCTTGGGGATTTCTTCTCCTCTGTTGCCCCCCTCACCTGTGGGGTCCCTCAGGGCTCTATACTAGGTCCCATCCTCTTCCTATTATATATTTTACCCCTAGGGGACATTCTGGTCAAACACAACATCTCCTTCCACTGCTTTGCCGACGACGTCCAGCTATATCTGCCTCTTAAGGTTGATGGGCAGGCTGCACTCCAGCCATTGCTTGATTGTCTGGCTGACATCAGATCATGGATGGGTGCAAACTTCCTCAACCTTAATGAGAGCAAGACGGAGATCATTATTTTTGGAAAAACCTCTCCGGCCTTCTCCACTGATGCCCTAGGCCCTCTAGCCTCCAACATCCGGCCTTCTGTCAAAAATCTTGGCGTGATTTTTGACAGTGCTTTTAAGTTTGAACAGCAGGTTAGTGCAGTGGTAAGGAGAAGCTTTTTCCACCTGAGAACTCTAGCCAAGACAAAAGCCTACCTGCCTCAGAGTGACCTGGAGAAAACTATCCATGCCTTCATCACATCACAACTGGACTACTGTAACGCCCTCTACACCGGCATGGATCAATTGCAGCTTCGCCGCCTGCAGTTGGTCCAAAACTCAGCCGCCAGACTCCTCACCTGCACTAAAAAACATGATCACATCACCCCGGTCCTCGCATCACTCCACTGGCTCCCCATCCGTCACCGCATCAACTATAAACTACTTCTAACTGTCTACAAATCCCTCCATGGTCTGGCCCCTACACACCTGTCTGACCTTTTGCACCACCACACCCCCTCCAGAGCTCTACGGTCAGCTGACCAGCTGCTGTTGGAGGAGCCCAGGTCCAGACTAAAAACAAGGGGCGACAGGGCCTTCTCAGTAGCAGCCCCCAGACTCTGGAACTGCCTCCCCCTCCACATCCGTGCAGCGCAGTCCCTAAATGTCTTTAAATCTCACTTAAAAACCCACCTCTTTTCTCTTGCCTACAATTAAATTTTTTTTTTTGTTTGTTTTGTTTTGTTTTGTTTTGTTTAGTTTTAGTCTCTTTTTTACCTTTGTCAATTCTGTATTTTATTGCACTTTTTGCACTTTTATGTGAAGCACTTTGGTGCGGCTCAGCCGTCTGTAAATGCGCTATATAAATAAATTTGACTTTGACTTAACATAATTAACTGCCACCTGAATGTTCTGGAACAGTGACAGCAGCCAGAGGTGGACAGACTGGAATTTCTGGCCTCAAACAGAAAGCATTTTTGGCAAAACCATAATACCTATCATTGATCCAACTTCAATTAGAGCGTCCTGAGTTCTTCCTAAACGTCTACATATGTTTTGAAAATGAAGAAATAGCTTTGTTAGAGCGATCTGAAAAATTGTGTTTTTAATATGGGAGCCAATGAGGCTGTTGGTGCGTGTTGGTGGCGCATCTGTGCGTCCTACGCCCAAACTATAACTCTGACAGCTTTACCAGGGGATTGTGAGGGAGAAATTTTCCTACGTTTCTATGTATAAATCATTTCTGTAGAGTGGAATTTGCGGCTTGGAGCGCAGTTTTCAAATGTATTTTTTGAGTTTTTTCTCTCCCTCTACACTGGCGATGATGTCACAAACTGTGACACGAACATTCCGTGCAATACACACCCATTATAATCTCAGAATTTCTCCCAAAATGATCATGGTCATTGAACAGGGATTGATAAAAAACTATATGACCTATCGAAACGTGGATTAATACACCGATACACAAGACTTGTGTCTACTGTTTAAAGTTCAAATGGAGTCTCTAGTTGAAATTATGCCGGAGAAGTAGACGTTTAAAAAACTCCAATTATTATTCTTTTCTGCTAATTTTTTTTCGGCCGTCCCATTCACTTCAATGCAAAATTTTGGGCAGTTAAAATTCATATTCCGTATAGAAAAAAAATAGCACACCGATCCCAATCAATCCGCACATTTTGATATATAATTTGTAGCGGGACGAAATTGCGCCCGGAAGAGGAAGAAGAAAAAATCCACAGTATAACAATAGTGCTCGGGGCACAGCTATTGCTGTAGGGGCCAGTGCGCTATTACTGATACACGCCAAAATAGCAGTGTCGTCCGAGTACTTCTGCATGTGGCAGGACTCAGAGTTGTATTTGAAGTCCGCTGTCTACAGTGTGAACAGGAGTGGAGCCAGAACAGTGCCTTGTGGAGCCCCTGTGCTGCTCATTAATGTCCCAGAAACACAGTTCCCCAACCTGACATACTGTGGTCTTCCTGTCAGCTGATCTGTGATCCAGGAGATAAAGGAAACAGGAACAATAGACATCAGATTTTATGACAGACAGCAGCGGAATGCACTCTTATCAACCTGAGCAAATGAATATTTGTGGTTGACCCACGCTGACGCCCTTTTCTGCAGTCACTGAGCACACAGTGTGTGTGTGTGTGTGTGTGTGTGTGTGTGTGTGTGTGTGTGTGTGTGTGTGTGTACTTCCTTCATAGTGAGGACCGGAACACATTTTTAACCAACAGAGTGAGGACATTTTTACAAAGTGAGGACATTTCAGCCAGTCCTCACTTCTTGAAAGGCTTTTTTGAGATTTCAGACTTTGTTTTAACGGTTCAGGTTACATTAGGTTTATGTTTAAAAAATATAATTGATTAACTAACTGAAACTGTATTGTGTGGTTACAAAACTAACTAAAAATATAGTGAAAATGTCCTTCGTTTTCATCTTTGTCAACTTTTTTCATATTTCACACACAAAATTTACTGTGACCTCTTTGAATCTCCCACCCAACAAATACCCCATTACAAAAAACTAAAACTAATAAAAACTAAACTAAAACTAAAGCTAACACACACGAAGGACATTTTCACTATAATTTTAGTTAGTTTTGTAACCACAAAATACAGTTTCAGTTAGTTATTAAAAAACTCATTTTTATTTTTATTTCAGTTAACGAAAATGTTTTTTTAATTCTAGTTTTCGTTAGTTTACGTTAACTATAATAACCTTGATAATCTCTCCCTCAGCACTCTCCCGTGGTGGAGTTAAATGTCGGAGGTCTTGTGTTCAGCACCTCTCTGAGCACGCTCAGGAAACACCCAGACTCCAAGCTGGCTGAGATGTTCAGCAAACAGCCCAAACTACGCACCGACGATCAGGGACGCTACTTCATCGACCGCGACGGGTCAAACTTTGGAGCCGTCCTCGAGTTCCTGAGATCAGAGTGTCTACCCACGGAGAACATCCAGGAGGTGGTTTCAGCTTTGTACTTTTACTTTTAGTATTTAATCACCCACTTTAAAGGAAATCATGCAGCAGTTTATCAGATGCCTTTATCAGGTCAGAAACCTTTATTGTCATTGCACAGAGTAACAAGTACTAGGACAACGAAATTAGCCATCAACCCGTCCAAACATATACTTAAAACACACATATAATATGACAGAGGTGGACAGGACAGGGAGACAGAGATGAAAGAAAAGAAATACAGCACAACGTGAGGCGAGGAAAGGAGGGAAAAACAATGAAAAAATCTAAGCAACATAAGCACAATACACTTCACAACTTGTTCGAGCGTGTAAGCCTGAGACCCGCCTTTGCCCAGTACCTAATGAGTCCCTGTCTCAACCTTACTCTACTTCAGTAAAAGTACAAATACCACACTGTGAAAATGACTCCACTACAAGTAAAATCCTCTTTTCAAAACTTACTGAAGTATCAAAAGTATCAGCATTAAAATGTAATTAAAGTATACAAAGTAAATAATATTTATGCAGAATGGACCAATGTTATAATAGTTATGGATTTTTCATGAGTTTTAATTTTAATTTTGTTGTGATTTTTTGTTTTTAGAGTCTCACTGCAGTGCTCATCCAGGGTATTTATTATCCAGTAACAGTCTTCAGCCAGGGCTGTTTAGGGGAGGCCAGATAAGATTGGAATTTGGGCTTAGGCGAAAGTGGCAGCATGCAATTTCCGGCTAGCCATCTTGTCCATATTGTCCATACTGGTCTCCAGATCGATCCAGTTGCTTTTCCAGGGCTGTCAGTCTCTCCGTGATTTTATCCAAAGAGCAGTTTGCGGTTGCCGACAGCTCTCTCTTCTGATTTAATGACCCGCTTTAAAGGAAATCATGAAGCAGTTGTGTCTTGTGTGTGTGTGTTTCCCTGCAGGTTCACAAGGAGGCGGTGTATTTCAACATCAAACCACTGATCAAACGTTTGGAGGAAACTCCTCTGCTGTTTGGAGAGCTGGTGGGAAGGCAGCAGTTCCTCTCCAGAGTCCCACACTACAAAGAAAACATCGAGGTCAGCTGCACCGTAATCTCTGTTGTTCAGCACCAAAACACCTTTTACCTGTTTCTGATTCTGCTCATGTACAGGTGGTGCTGTTTTCTGTTTCTATAATGAGTAGTCGAAAAAAAAGTAATCAGAGCTAATGCTAAATACTCTATTTATTAATATTCTATTTATTCCTGATGGAAGGAATATAGGACGAACTGATTTTGGAGTTTGAGGTCAAAGGTCAAGGCACTGTGGCCCCACCTCTATCCAGTTCTCACACTGCAAAAAAGGTGTTTAAAAACCAGATAAAAACAGTAAATCTGAGGGAAATGATCTTGCTGCATGGACAGATAATTTCACATGACAATATTTCTTAAATTAAGATTATTAAATCCAGAAATAAGCATGTTGAACATTTAAAAATTGGGCGCTACGAATTTCTATCATAGCGTCTGTACGTAGCTCTTAGCCAATCGTATCAGTTATACCAAATGATGAATGTAGAGAGACAGACGACGACTGATGTTTACACGATGGCGCCAAACGATTATTGCCATTTGTGCAAAATATATATGAAGGATGAAGGACACTCCACATATGCACACTATTCATACATATATTTTTCCAAAAAAACAACAAGCATATCAGAGAGGTTAGCATTATTAGGAGTGATAGTCACCCAAGAGTCCACAACCACAACGACCGGGGTCGCTAAACCCCATTAGCTTAGCCGCTAACAGGGCTAGTTGGTAGATTAGACTTTTGCCAAATCCTGTTTCTCAGCAAGGCTAAAACCTCCTTTTTGGTGGTGATAAAGGAGTGTAAAACCAAACGTTGTTCTTCTTTTAAAATAAACTTTGGCTCTAAACTATCTAGAACACTGTCTACAGCTAGATCCAAAGAGAGCTTGGCGTCTGCTGCAGCCATCAGTGGCGGTTCTACACAGGGGCCTAAAGGGGCCATTGCCCCTGTGAAGAAGCCCTTGGCCCCTGCTGTGGCCCCTGTGTCAAATTAATAATAAAATGATCAATTTATAACGATGAACAACGGAAAAATTACCTATTTTTTGTTCAAACAATATCTCATAGTACACAAAAGGAACCCAGATTGTGTACATTGTATAATAGTTTAATTGTGCAATAAAAGTGTGTGTATAAAAAAAATAATTCTCACTGTACTGCACTTTCAAAATAAAACAAAGTAATTGTGCACAAAAATGAGAAATGTCATAGTCGTACAAAAATAATTGTTATTGTTGGTGAGTCTGTCTCATTGTTTTAATCAGTGTATTTGTATCTTCCAGATATACTTAAATGAGATTTTTAAATAAGCAAAAGTAAAAGTTTTGAATGCTTAAATATCATCTTTGCCGTTTTTTAATGTGCCCCTCTGATTAAATACTGGCCCCTTATTGGCCCCCACAGTAAAACTGGTCTAGAACCACCACTGGCAACCATGATGGATCCGTAAGAAAACTACAAGCTTCCATCTGTCCAATAGTACGCGTCATCGTCTCGCCGTCCCTCCCCGTTCTGTGATTGGATACCAAAAGCAGAGTTAAGAATCGGACATGGACACCATGCCGCCTTGCAGTTCCAAACTTAGGAGCACAACACATTATTTGATTTGATAAAAATACCAAAGTGACAGAACGTTCCCTTAACTTCCAGGTGCTGATTCGTATCGCAAGGGCCGAAGCCATCGCCGCCCGTTACTCCACCATCATGATCTGCGTGCTGCAGACTGAGGAGGATTTGGGTTTCTATGACAACGCCATCAACAGCCTGGAGGCGGCGAAGGAGTCGGTGGTGACGTTCGGCCCCTGGAAGGCGCTCCTCTCCGTTAAAGACCTGCTGGACTGTGTAAAGATGGACATCGAGCGTCAGGGCTACACGGTGAGCATCCAGCCTCACGTCATGGAGAAGAGCTTCCTGTCCAGAAGCTACCACTTCTTCCACAAACTCACTTTCACCTGGTGGTGAACCATAACACGTTGCTTTTCTGTTTTGATTCAAAACAGAAGTGGAAACTAAAGAAAAATAACAGAAAACAGCATTCTGATAGACCAAGGTGCTCCAGTAGTTCCTCAATGCTTTAAATATTGTTATTGTTTTGATGCATGTAGAACCTGATAATGTAATAAATTCCTGATAATGTAATAACCCCGATAATGTAATAAAAATCTGCACTTGAGTCCATTGAAAATGTAATAAAACTTTGAGTTGATGAAAAACCTTCCATTAATGTTATACTTTATTACATTATTGGTAAAAAAAAGTGTATTACATTATTGGGAAATGGACTTTATTACATTATCGAGAAGTTATTACATTATCAGGTTTTATTACATTTTCAATGGACTCAAGTGCAGATTTTTATTACATTATCGGGAATTTATTACATTATCAGGTTCTACAATGCACAACATATAAACACCTTCTAATGCACAACATGGGTCAAAATGACCTGCATTCATTCCCCATGTTATTTCATGCTGCTGTGTTTCTTTGCTCTATCTTTTTAAATCAGTTTATTTTATGATTGAATATTCCAAGTATTCTTTGAATATCTATTTTTTATTACAACAGATCATTATATCCATTTTTCCTTTCATACTTTATGAAGAAACATAGTTTTTGTATCATTACATCAATTTTACACGTGTCAAAATATGACTCATTCATCCCAATTTGATTTAAAATTAAATGACCTAATACTATAATTATAGTCATTTGTTTCAAATAGTAGCTTTAGCATTTTTTTTCATTTTGTCACACATACAGTGGATCTGGAAGGTTTTCACAGAGCTTCACTTTTTCCACATGTTATGTTACAGGTTTATTCCAAAATTAATTAAATTAATTTTTCCTTAAAATTATAGACACAACACCCCATAATGTCATTTTGACCCATGTTGTGCATTAGAGGCGTAGTGATGCAAAAAGTGTTTTTATTCAAAAAGTAAGAAAACAAAACAAAACATTAGGATGTATGATGATCAAAAACAAGTTGATCAAGGAAAACCTGCAATACTGAATGATGAAATTAATTTATTGCAAAGATATAGAACATAAAAACTCAGTCGGGTCACTTTAGACCATGTTGTGCATCAAAGGGTTAAAAAAGCAAAACTGTTGACAAAACAATCATTTTGTGTTAATTCATTTGTGATTAAAATTGTATTTTTACTGCTCAAAAACTTGTTTGTTTGCAAAAGTTTTACTTTTGAATCCAAAAGTTTTGCTTTTAAAGGGAGAAAGAAAATGGACAAAACAATATTAAATAATGAAGATCCACCAACTTTAAGGAACTCTAACTTTAGACACAAGGGGGCAGTGAAGCATGTGTATATAATGAAATTCAATGGTTGAGTAAAGTAGTTTTATTAGATTCTTACTTTCTTACAACAAAACTTTTATTGAAAAATTCATTTTAGGTGCTTATACACATAAATATTGTCTTATATCTTTTGTTATATCTGCTGCTAAATTTGAATAAACAAATACCCAGTTGCTTTTTTTTTTTTTTAACTCAAACTTTAGAAGTAGGTTGTTTACCTTTTGTGAACTTAACCACCTACAGGGGAAATAACATATTAACACAAACACCTGGACAGTTAAATATAAGTAGAGCTGCAACAATTATTCGATTAATCGAAAAATAATCGATTATTAAATTCATCGTCAGCTATTTTGACAATCGAATAATTGGTTTGAGCAGTTTTTTTAAGACAATAAGTCCAAGTTTTTTCTGTAATGGGGTATTTGTTGGGTGCCAGATTCAATAAGGTCACAATAAATGTTTCCTTTATTTCCTTCGTCTGATCCATCTCAGCCCCAATAAGTTTATTAAGTCATAAAACCAGATAGATGAAATAGATTTCATATCAACCAAAAAGGTTTACGTATGAAAAAAGTTGACAAAGACGAAAACGAAGGATATTTTCAATATAATTTTAGTTCCTTTTGTAACCACAAAATACAGTTTCAGTTAGCTATCGTTTTTTAAAATTTTATTTCACTTAACAAAAATGTTTTTTCACTTCTAATTATCGTTATTTGGTTAGTTTTCATTAACTGTAATAACCTCGGAGAGAGGCCCTCTACAGAGAGGGCTTTGAGTTTGTGGATAATAAGTTTGGGGTGAAATACTTTTGCGTGTCTTTGTGTTGTACCAGGGGAATTTCATTGAGGGACAGTGTTGGGCAATTCCACGACCCAGATTAAAAGAAACAAACAGGTCATGAAGCAGAAACGATGAACAAGCACATGTGCAGAAAGCAGAGCGTGTTCACCACAGGGAGGGCAGAGTTTGTCCCCGCTGCCGAACCTTCACGTCAGATTGTTTCCTGCGTGGTCAGAGTGTGAAAGTCAACAATAAACAGCGGTTAGAGAGCTGGTACAGACAATGTCCTGCAGCAGAAAGAAAGGCCAGAGATTAGAGCGCTCTGTGCTGCAAAAAACATGAAGCTTACCAAGTATTTTCTTCTTATATCTCGCTGTAGTATCTTAATTATCTTGTTTTGAGTATAATTTACCTACTGACCATAACTTTATGTGCTTATTTTAAGAACATGTGTCTTTTTTTGTCTTGTATAGTTAGTAAAGCCTAAAAAAAAGTCATTTTGTAACAAAAATGAGTGAATAACCTCTTCACAGGGATTTCAGTCTTATTTAAAGACTTGTTTTTAGGATTGACATTGTGAGCTTTTTTTTGCTTTTCAATCTATTCAACTGTTGAATATGGTGAGTTTTCACCTAAAATATTGGTTCCAGTTGAGAGTTTTAGTTGCATGTAGTTTAAATGATATTCCAAAAGCATTTTCTACCACCAGTATCTACCCACAGATACTGAAATAGAAAAAAACGTGCTTGTTTCAAGTATTTCTGACTTATTTTAATGTTACTACAGTCTGGATTTTCAAGCCACAATTGCTTGAAATAAGTATTTTTGGATTTATTTTAAGACATTATTGGTTTTCCAGTTTCTAGATATTTTTACTTACTTAAAGAATTCTTACACATAAAAATTGACTAACTGCACTGGCAGATAATTTGACTTGTTTCAAGCATGTATTTGCTTAATTCTCTTAAATACTCTTGTATTTATTTATTTTTATTTATTTATTTGCACCATAAGAAAAGAAAATTACAAAGACCAGAAACGAAACAAGAGTGCAGTTAAAAAAGAGAGGTTAAAAAACCCCTATAGGGGCTCATAAAAAGCTCTTCCCCAAGAAATATACAACAATTAAAAAATAAATCAACAACAACAATGAGAGGAAGCAACAACAAATAACAGCAAAAAAGAAAGCAATACAAGTGTCATTTTATTGAACACACAAAAAAGTCAGAAATAAAAACATGGGTGTGTATAAAGGTAAAATAATTGTATTTGAGTGTATAAGAGATAATGATCCAGTGACAACTATACTGGAAGAGAAATTTTGACTTTTTATCTCATAATTTGACTTTTTATCTTATAATTTCAACTTTTTATATCATAATTTTGACTTTTTAACTCATAATTTTACTTTTTATCTCATAATTTAAACTTTTTATCTCAAAAAGGAAGATGAAGTTTATCAGTGTGTCTTGTGTTGTAAGAATGAACCTGAGAGTTAACTATAAAGAATTTTACAGTCAATTCTCTGATGGTTGTGTCCTTGAGCAAGGCAGCAAGCGTCAGTTTAGTGTCAGATAATTATTATATAAGAATGCAGACAGCATTTAAAAAGTTAATTGGACATTTGTTGTTTTAAAAACGTATTAACCTAATCAAAAGAATGAAAATGATACTGTGTTTGCTCCTAATTTACTGAAAGTTTCTGCAAACTGCTTCAGAAGAGTTAAAAAAGTAATTTTCTTTCTCCATCAAAAAAAGAATCAGGCCAAAGTTGTTTAACTTCCTTTGTTCAGAGAAGTGAAGATGGACATGCGACCTACAGTTTCACCACAATGTGTCACAATTTCCTCTAAAGCACAGTGTTGCATTTCACACCTTCATCACACGAAAAGCGATTTGTGACACTAAAAAAGGGGTCAGTGGTTTTCCTCTCTGTTGTATAATGTAAATGTAACATGTCAAATATTCTCTAGCATCGACAAAATGCAACAAAAGGCCCCTCGCCAGAGTGGAACAGGGGACATGAGTCACATCAAGTTAACATCTGGAGACAAAAACATCTTGTAATCATTCATAAAATGTCAGTATGTCATTTAAATGATGAGTTCCTCTGTCCCTCCTTTCACTCTGTATCTCTCAGTAACAATAAAGAAAAATGGGCAAAAAAAAAAGATTTGACCTGGAAACTAAACCTAAAGTACAACCAACATTTCCTCTTGTTTGGATTGTTTTTGATTCATTGTCGGTGGAGTTTAGTTCCATAAAGATTGAAACAAGTTGTTACAGAAGACAAAATGTTTACAACACAAAGAATTATTATGAGATGAGTAAAATGGCATAAGTTGCATTCAAAAGAAAAATTATCGATTATCAATTTGCATTTCAAGGTAATTTTTTTTGGAGATGTCAATTTAAGATTGCAGTAATATAATGTGAAACAGTAGAAGCAGAACATTATTATTCACTTGACTGAATGAAGTGATAATAACTTGGGTTTGACAAAATAATCCTAGCTTAATGGTACTGCAACGGTGGTTCTGAAGGGGTGTAGGGGGGCCAAGCACCTGCATACAGTACAGTCGGGGCCAATTTACATCAAATTGATATCAAACTCCAACCAACAATAAGGCTGTTTCCACTACCGCCCAATACCTGGAATGAGGTGGTCTCACTCGCCGAAACGCCTCCAATTTGAATCAAAGCCATCCGGAGCGAACTTTTGTTGGGACTTTTTTCGTCCCTGTAGAAGAGCAGGGTCTTTTTTCTCCCCTGAAAAAAGCCTGGTTACTGATTGGATAGATCGCTAAGCAGGATGTGACGTAATACTCGACGCCACAACAACACGCGCCATTTGTAAAAGCCAGCGAAGCAGTGTTGCCAACTTAGCGACTTTGTTTCTATATTTAGCAACTTTTCAGACCCCCTTAGCGACTATTTTTCAAAAAAGCGACTGGAGACAAATCCAGCTACTTTTTCTGGTGTTATTGGAGACTTTTGGAGACTCGTTCTTACTCTTCTTAACAAACCGCGGGGGCCGGCGGCTCATCAAGAAGAGTAGGAACGAGTCAAATCGGCACAGTCCTCCTGCAGCAGTCTCTCCTAGCTGCAGAGCCAGAGGGGATGTTAACCCCTTAGCGTCCAGTCTGCAAATTGCTAACAGGCTAACAGTTAGCTCTGTAGCAGTACAGTGTGTATGTGCTAACAGGCTAACAGTTAGCTCTGTAGCAGTACAGTGTGTATGTGCTGCTGCTGCAGGAGGTGTTCACTTAGCGATCTCTGTTTGTTTACAACAAGCACCAGACACTCTGTGCACAGTTAGTAATGCTGGTTAATTCACGATCACTATGTTTATGATCAGTGGAGACACTGTGCATAATTAGCCATGCTGCTTTGTTTATGATCAGCTGCTGATGTTGTGCACAGTTAGCGAAGGCGGCTACAGTTGAGTCTCCCGTGTTTAATCCATCGCGTGTGTGACATCACAGTTGAAACTGTCGCTAAAAGATTACGCAACGATCTAAACCCATACGTCACCTCCAGAGTCTCTAAATCCCTTTGGGGGCCTTTTTGTAACGGAGACACGCAGAGTGAGCGGACTTTTGAGAGGCCGTGGCCTGAGACTTTCCCGGTGGCCACTCTTCCCCCTAAAGGAAACACGGCTAATCAGCCCAAGTTGCAAAGCATGTTGATTGTCTTCTTAAACAGAAAAATTTTTTGCCCTCTACCTCTCACAGGATTCACTGGATTTACTGCTTGTTTTCTCTGCTGGTGTTGAGGCGTTAGAGCCAAACTGTTTTGTTGTGATCCTTCTCTGGTGGTGTCAGATTGTGATATAAGTAAGTAAGTATGGAAGTTGTATATGAGTTATGATCTTAATATGCTTTACTTTGTATGGACTTTATAATGTGGTAGTACCACAAGAATAATTATTCTCCCTTAATAACACTTAATGAAAATGGTCTGTTCCAACATAACTACCACAATATAAAGTCCATATTATAAAGCATATTAAGATCATAACTCATATACAACAACTTCCTTACTTACGACTAATAAGCAATAATTCTGAGGTTATTGAGGGAAAACTCTTAGTTAATGTCTTACTGGTTGTATAATAAGACCATGCATAATAAGGCATTAATAACTACTTAATAATGATAATTAAGAGCCAATATGTTACTAATTTGTATGCTAATAAGCAAATAAGGAATGTTGAATATGTGTACCTTAATGTAGTAGCCCATGTGGCCCTGGCCTGAACCCACTATTTCAAAGGCCTCATAAGGCCCCGGAGATCATGGTTGAGTTTCTGATGAAGATCTCCATCTGCCTTTATCACCACGAGATGCTACTGAAAGCTGCTAAATGGAGCTCAGAATATTTTGTCAAACTATTGTAGTGGAAATTACTACCTCTTTTGAGTGAGAAAATGAATCGAAGAGCATGTGGATGTTCCTTGTAGTTTTCTTTATGATCAGACATCAGAATACACTGCCGAGGTACAGCCGAGGAGAACTTTGTCCAATCTCAAAGGCTGCTGAAAAAAAGGTCCTTCTCCAATAAAAGCCTTAGTTCTCTCCCCTTTTTTGTCTGTCTCAGATCATTTAAGCAATTCAATTGTAACATCCCACACCCAACGTATGGGGCATGTTTTACGTGAACTTGCATGCTGCAAAGTCTACTTTTTAACCTGGAAAGGAATTCAACTTATATGTTTATATTCTGCTTCCAAACGCCTCGAATATCTGGCAAATCCCAAATCCTACAGAATCGTATATCTGCTTTAAACCAGTTGTTACATGATCTGGAGGTCATACTGAGGCCTTTTAGAAAAGCAGAGACTTTATGATTAAAAGTAACAGAAAATATACCACACTACTGATTCCAAGGACAAAAATAAACTTTTACATATAAATAGTGGACAGATAGCAGGAATGTTTTGCTGATAATTTAAATGTTTTTAATTTTTCATTAATCAAACAGCATTTTTTTTTAATGTTAAGTATAATATCATCTGTCCTGACAGTATAGTATAAAGGCTGATGAGAATGTCATTTTTAGTTCAGTGTCAGTGGAGAAATGAACAGGAAGTGAAAGCGCTGAGCGATGAGACGAAGAAACAGCAGCAGAGAGACAAACAGCTGCTGAGGAGGTGAGAACTCAGTCATGACGAGCAGAAAAGACCTGATGAGACTTCTGCTGATCTCCACTCTGCTTCTGACAGGTACATTTATAGAGCTCTATTTCATTTTATCAGAGATAGAAGAAGTAGTCACACTGCTAAAAAAGGTGATAAAAACCAGATAAAACACTAAATCTGAGGGAAATGATCTTGCTGCATGGACAGATAATTTCACTTGACAAGATTTCTTAAATTAAAATTATTAAATCTAGAAATAAGCATGTTGAACACTTAAAATAAGAAATTAACTCTTAAAACAAGATAAATTAAAGCTGCCAGCAGCGATGGACTGGCCCGAGCAGAGTGACCTGATGATTATTTGGTTCTTACCAAGATAAAAAAAACTTTAGATTTAGAAGTGTTAGATCATTTATCTTGCTTTAAGAGTTAATTTCTTATTTTAAGCGTTCAACATGCTTATTTCTAGATTTAATAATCTTAATTTAAGAAATCTTGTCAAGGTAAATTATCTGTCCATGCAGCAAGATCATTTCCCTCAGATTTACTGTTTTATCTGGTTTTAAACACACCTTTTTTGCAGTGTAGATGCTTTATCCTTAGAAGTCTCAGCATTCACATTACTTAACCCTTTGGAGTTTAGGGCTATTTTGTCGGTTTTGGACTCCTTTTCATTCTGCCTGTATAAACCACTATATGACCTGATTTTTTTTTTCATTTTGACTTACTGGATCAACATTTTGAACACAAAAAAATTACAAAAAACACAGATAAAACACATAAAACATGAAAAAAAAAAAACAATAACACACAAAATCACAAAAAACACATACAAACACACTCAAAACACACCGAAAACATAATAAAAATACAAAAATTACAAAAAACACTTAAAAAATCACCTTTGCTAAAAATGGGTTGATGCATTAAATGTGACATGGAAACTTCTGGAAAAGAAAAAACTTTAGATTTCAGCTGCCAGCAGGACTCCATGCTGCTTCGTTTTTTACGTTGTGCAAAAAAACAGAAAAAAGGCAATTTTCTAAACCAATAAACCAACACCAATGCAATTAATTTCCCCTAGAATACACAATGCAGTACATGATTTAGACTCCCTCCACGCCTTAAAAAATCAACTAAAAAAACCCACCTTTTCAAAATAGCTTACAAGACCTGAACTCATAATGTCTCATCTCTGTTTAGTTTTAGTTTTTTCTGCATTTTGTATTTGTGTGTGTCTAATTTCTGTTATGTTAAGCAACTTTGAGTACCTTTAAAAGCGCTATAAAAATATAATGTATTATTATTATTATTATTATGATTGAACAAATAATAAAGCTTTTTTTGTGATTTCTGTGTTTCTTCCAGGTGTGAGTTGCAAAAAGAACGCTGTGTTTGTGTACAGCAGACTTGGAGGAGATGCCGTCCTGCCCTGCATCAACCCAGAGTCTCCAGACTGCTCCCGGATCACCTGGACCTTCTATAAAGGAGGCCGGGTCCGCTACACGGAGGAGGTGATCAACGGGGAGGTGAGGAGCAGCTCTGACAAGGCCAGCCGCATGGCCCTCACCTCCAACTGCTCCCTCAGCCTCCAGAGCCTCATGGTGGACGACGCTGGTTCCTACGTCTGTAAGAAGCAGGACGCTGCCATCACTGACGTCTACCTGTCCCTCCTCTCCGTCACGTCTCCGTCCTCCATCACAGACCTCCAGCCGGGAGGAAACCTCTCTCTCAGCTGCATCCTCTTCACCTACTACGATGTCGGCAGCTGCAAGTCCTACTCCAACACCTTCAACCTGAGCTGGACGGCTGAGGACGGCTCCACGCTTCCCACACACACCAGGTTTTTACTTTTCTCTCACTTTTTAATTTACACTCTGGAGTCCATGTAGTCAGGAGGCTCAGATAAATAAAGGGGACACGCTGGACAAAAGCACCATATTTTTTTCCCAACCTGGTCTCACAGGAATCCGTGAAATAGCCACGGATTTGCTTAACTCAAAATCCGTGGAATAGCCACGGAATCACTCAAATTTCCGTGAAACTGACACAGATTTTGTTACAATGCAAGTTAATGACAGTCATATCCCGTGGCTATTCCAACAAAATTATTTTAAAAAAAGACACACAATTATTTAAAAAGACACAAAATTTTGAAAAAATACACAAAATTATTTAAAAAGACACAAAATTACCAAAAAAATACACAAAATTACTAAAAAATAGACACAAAATTACAAAAAAAACACACAGAATTACCAAAAAAGACACAAAATTATTTTAAAAAAGACACAAAATTATTGAAAAAGACACAAAATTACAAAAAAACCCAAAATGACCAAAAATAGATGTAAAATGACTAGAAAAAAGACAAAATGACCAAAAATATATGCAAGAATGATCAAAAAAGACACAAAATGACCAAAAATAGACACAAAATTATTTAAACTGACACGGATTTGGCTACAATGCAAGTTAATGACAGTCATATCCCATGGCTATTCCAACATACAAAGTGATTATGTACATTCACTGAGTAAATATTTTGAATTTTTTTCACAAAAAATGAGAGAACTGTCCGCCATGTTTTTTGTTCTGACCACCGGGACCTTGAAAGTCACGTGACTTGGAACAAACCAATAGGAAAAAATATCCATGGAATAGCCACGGGATATGACATCATTAACTTGCATTGTAGCCAAATCCGTGTCAGTTTCACGGAAATTTGAGTGATTCTGTGGCTATTCCACGGATTTTGAGTTAAGCGAATCCATGGCTATTTCACACATATCTGTGAGACCAGGTTCTTTTTCCCACATGCTCTCTATCACTATAGGTTTCAATTTTTGATGGGAGCCACTTCATCAAGATTGTGGATCAGAGATTGCAGCCATATAAAATCTATGAGAACCAATATATCTTCCAAGCCACTCAGAAGGTCAATCTTGGTGTCAAAATCTACATTTTCTGGGTAAAAGAATCATTTAAAACTATTGAGAATATCACTAGATGATTATTTGATCCAATAGATATGTTCATTTTCACCCAGACCTGTAGGTCTTCAGGTGCTGCAGCAGGAATCCTGAGCTGAAAATGTTTGGACTCTATGTTCACAGGATAGCTGCCATGTACACTGCTGAATAAAATCAGGGAAAGCTTTAATCTCATGTCAGATCTTGTATATACATTTTCCCAACAGAAAATGTAGATTTTGACACCAAGATTGACCTTCTGAGTGGTTTGGAAGATATATTGGTTCTCATAGATTTTATATGGCTGCCATCTCCGATCCACAATCTTGATGAAGTGGCTCCTACCAAAAATTGAAATCTATGCTGATAGAGAACATGTGGAAAGAATGTGGTGCTTTTGTCCGACGTGTCCCCTTTATTCTTAAATCTGGTCCTAAGATCCCTGGTATAGATTCTATCTTTTTAATAGTTTTTTTTTCTCTGCACAGGAACGAGCACATTTCTGACACTCGCTGCAACATCACTCTGTTGATAAAGCTGCAGAGCAAAGACGACAACAGGAAGTGGAGGTGTCAGGTGAACACTGCAGAGAACAGCAGGGTGGCCTTTATAGACTTCACTTCTACGTTTCTGTTCCTCAACCGAGTCCAGTCGGCCCAGACTCTGAGTCCTCCAGCAGCGTGTCCGGTCCAGCTGCCCATCAGCCGCATCGTGCTCTGTGTGGCGCTGCCCTTCATGGTGATCACGGTGGGATTCTTCACATGGAGAACAGACCGCCACAGGGCCAGAACGTCTGCAGCCGCCTTCAAACTGCAGGAAATATACGAGTGAAAAAGAGTGTTATAGTGCCTCCATGGTTCAAAAAGGGCGCTAAAGTACCCTGTACACTGTAAAAAATAATCTGTTTAATTTATGGTAAAATACCGGCAGCTTTGGTTGCCATAACTTCATCATAAAAAATACAGTGAGTGGGTTTTCTGCTGTAAATTTAAATGTAAATATCAGCAAAAACTGTGATTTAGACTGAATATTCCCGTTATTTTTAGGGTAATTGTGTCATTGTGATATTATGGCATTTCCCCTTTAATTTCACATGAAAAACTGTTTTCTACAGTTTCAAAGTTTTGTATTTTTCCTTGATTTACGGTAATTGAAAGCATAAACTTCACCATAAACTCAATGCACTATACACTGTAAAAAAGAATCTGTTTAATTTATGGTAAAATACCAGCAGCTTTGGTTGCCAGAACTTCACCATAAAAATTACAGTGAGTGGGTTTTCTTCTGTAAATTTAAATGTAAATATATGCAAAAACTGTAAATTAGACTGAACATTCCTGTTATTTTTAGGGTAATTGTGTCATTTTGACATCATGCTATTTCTCCATTAACTTTACATGAAAGTTATATATTTTTTACAGCAAAACTGTGTGTTTCCTACAGTTTATGGCAGTAAAAGTTAAAATTTTTATGCTATTCTTTGATTTACAGTTATTATAAGTGTCTACTACGGTGATATACAACTTTTAATTTTACGCTCTATATCTGATGTAATTTGACAGTGTTTTTCTGTAATTTCTACAAACATTTTTTACAGTGTAGAGTGGTGAAAACGAGAGGAAGTGCCTTATTGGCTGCCTTTTGCACATGAAAAAAAATATTGAGTGCCCTCTACACTGTAAAAAAATGTCTGTAGCTTTTACAGTGAAAAACTGCGAAACCATGACAGTAAAAGACTTAAAATGATAAATGAGTTAATTCAGTTTCAATAACAATGAAGCACTGTAAATATATATATCAGCCAAAACAGTGGTTTTTAAAATTTTCTTTTTTTAAAATACATTACTCCACTGTAAAATACACTGGCACCGTGTTTATAACAAAAATATACTGTAATATATATACATGCATCACTGTAACTTTTTTTGCATTTATTTTTTGTAAAAATACTTTTTCTCACTGTTAAATGTACCAAACACCATATCTCTAACAGAAATATACTGTTATTATTATTATTATACTATCCATGTTAAAAAGAAATGTTCTCCAAGAGGGAAATTCTACTGGGATGAATTAATTGATGATGTTGACTGGAAGAAAGCATAATTACTGCCTTATAAATGTTGCATCTCTAATAAAAGAAAATAAATACACTTTAACATTTTACACAAAATCTACCCTTGCAATGCAATGCTATCTAAGTTTATGGATATGAATAATAAATGTGTCTTCTGTGATGTGGAGGAATTTATTGCTCATGCATTTTGTGAATGTAATGTTGTGCAGGTTTTTTGGATGGACGTGAGAAATCATTTATCTAACTTTCTTGGTGTCTCATACCTATTTACCAAAAAAGATGTTCTTTGTTATTTTACTCATTGTAACAAATCTGTTGAATTTGTTGAACAAATTATTTATTCTCTCTTGTAAGTTCTTTATACACAAACACAGATTTCTCAAAGTGAAGCCAAAGTTTAAGGTGTTTCTACTTGAATTCAACTATCTTCTTAAGTTTCTCAGAAATGTAAAAGACAAAAAAAGAACTATTTTTTCAATATTATGACAGCCTGATGAATGTATAACCTTCATTTCTAATAACTATATGATTTAAAAAAAATCATTATCAGTGAATGCACAGACTTTGTATTCTCTGCGTGACCAATGTATGTACCATTTTCTTCTCTTCTTTTCTTTTTCCATATTTTTACTATGATTTCTCCTGATAAGTTCTTTGTTTCATGACATTTATTTGTTTCTCTAAATCCCTTTTGTCTGACCTCATGATTGTAATGTTCCTTTATTGTCAATAAAGATTTAAAAATTAAAATAAATAAAATAAAAAACATAGAAAAACTACATTTAGCAATTAAACATTGGAACAGACGTGATTTACAAAATGCTTTTTGTTTTTCTTACCATAACTACGGAAAACGTGAAGGGACAAATGTGGGTTGCTGGCTAGCTGAATACTAACCAAAAATGTAAACTTACTCAGAGGCTATTTTCAACAAAAACATCAGTTTATTCATGTTTACATAAATGGTTAACTCATATGAGCAATATATAATAATGAAGTGTTTAAAAAATGTCATTATCTCCATAAAATAATATGATCATAGTCTCCTGAATTATATTCTGTGAGCATAACAATATTATTATTATTATTATTATTATTATAATATAATATATGATAATATATAATAATAATAATAATAATAATAATAATAACTATTATACAACTATTTTACACCTTGCTCTTCCTCCTGCTGTCACATTTGGTCGTTCTTAAAAAACAACAACTTTTTTTTCTTTCATAATTCCACATTTATTTACTTCAGGGGAATTCAGTTTCGTAGCTTCACTGGTCAAACCGTCATCAAATTTATCTAAGAAAAAGTACATTTACGTTTGTCAGCCTACTTGCGCGAAGATTTATACTTTGATTGATACTCATTACATAATAAACATAATAAAAAACGGAATATTTTTTTCAATAGTTAGAGTGAAATAATAATAATGCACAGAGTAGGTTATGTCAACATTTAGTGAAACTTATGTCTTGAAAGCATTGTTAATTTTTGGATGTCAGCAAAAATAAAAAAGTATAACACCCAAAAAAGGTCAAAAAGGACCCCATGACATTAGACTGGTTTAAGGACATGTAAAAAAAATATTAGCAACTGTTTTTTCACCATTTACGCCACGTCAAGACCAACAAATCAATATATAATTTTTTTTTTTCATTATTATTGGTCAGTTTTAGTAAATTAAGGCCTCATTTTCAAGTTTGACTGGAACCACTGGAGCAGGCGTGATTTACAAAACGCGTTTTGTTTTTCTTGCCGTAGCTACGGAAAACGTGAAGGGACAAATGTAGGTTGCTGGCTGAATACTAAAGCTCGGCTAATAATCTTTTCCTTGAACATGGCAGCTCACCTGAAAAAGAGAGTTTATGAAGAATTCTCCAGAGTTGTACAGGTGAGCTCATTAAACCTTCTCATCGCTGGAGACACAACCCCAAAGATGTTGCCGGTTAATGTTGCCGGTTGTGATGGAGAGCTAGCTGTTAGCCAGCTAGCTGTCAGCTAATGCTAAGCGGCTAACTAACAACAGCAGCTCTCAGCCTCAACACAACGACATGTGATCAATCAATCAGTATAAGATTATTCAAGTTATTAAATACAATTATTTGACAATTATTAGTCCAAGTTGGGAGCTAGCTGCCGTTCATGAGATTATATTAGCCTGAACAACATCAACACTGAATCTGTTTCAACTTTTAGCTGATAACGGTCAATGTTCACGGTAAAAAAACAAAACATTAATAAAATAAAAACAGTGCAAAACACCGAACAGTTAACTCTCTAACTGGTTGAAGAACCACTTTGCTACACAAAGCAGATAGAAAATGCCTATTAAAAACTAAGTATAGAAATTAAAAAAGGCCAGCTATTGACATTTTTTTATTTATTTAAACACACACACACCTAACAAAACAAGTCGTGGAAAAAATAGAAATTAAATACAGCAATCAAGTTAATGTGCTTTTTTAATGCCAACTATTGACATCTGGACAAAAAAATGTTTTTGTTATAGAGTAAAAATAATAATTAATAAACAACATAATAAAAAAATAATACAATGTGCAAAACAGCAGCATCCAACAGTTTTAAGAGTCTCTGTGAACTAACCACCATCATCTATCTAACTGGAACTTTTTATTATTATTTTTTAGGGCAGATTGGCATTGAGAAGACCAATTATATATAATATAATATAATATAATTATTTATTTGTTTCCCCTCCCTGCTTGGTGGCATGCTGCTTGTCAGTCCTCACATGATTGGTTCGCACAGCATGCATGTGACACCTGTAGTCAGTGTCCGCAGCTCCCATTGTTCACTTAAAAGAGCTCTTTCAACCGGCTCGTTTGCGACTGACACATCACTAGGATACAAGAGTTATTAAGTCTATAGTTGGAGCTGGATTGGGACAGTTTGAGTCTACCACGGAACTCACTCCTCTGCCTTGTTAAGGTGCAGAGGGTTAGTTGGTGGGCGTTGTCCATTATAGTCACCAGAAAGTCCAGTTTGAAGCAGTGCAAGATTCAGCCTCACAACAGTCAGATATTGAAAAATAGTGACTGTTGGGAGACAAACATCTCCATATTTATAAAATGTTTACAAGTGACAGAGTAATGCTGAAAGGGAAATGTAGGTTGAAGGTTTAGGCTGAACAGAGGAGAGATATTTCATCGTAGAGGTGGAAATGAGGATTTAAAAGAACAAAAACATTTTTGGTTTCATCTGCTTTTTTTTTTTAACTCACTTTTTATTTCACGAGATGACAAACACACAACACATACATTAAGAACACACATAAGTAGATGCTATTACAGTTCCAGTTCTAACATATAATCATGTTCTTACATCCTAGCTTCAAATATTCCTTCCTCTTAAAAGGAGGTAATATGGGCAACATGTATCATTGACTACATACATTTACTGAACAACTAAAGTGGAGAAAAAAAGTAAAGAAAAAGAAGAGGTGACTAAAGTTCTGACATTGTCTAGTTTACTGGTACCCATCTTTGTTCAAACCTGTCTGATTGAAGCTGTAACCTTGCTGTGATTTTCTCCATGATAAATTGTAATTGTTTTCTTCGCTATTAAAAGCAGAATTCTTAGTAACAAAGTAAAATTCCCATCTATAATATTATCTGGGACTATACCCAATAGGTACACTGCTAGATCTAGAGTCAAGTCAATGCCCAAAACATGTTTTATTTCCTTTTGAATATTTTTCTAAAATCTTTGGGCAATCCCAAAATATATGAGTAAAATCCCCCACCAGCCCACGACCCCTCACACACGACACATCTCAGAAGTATTTCTGCACCTTGAGAAGATAGATGGAGTAATAAAGTACCTCATTTTGATCTTCCAATCAAACTCCAGTTTCATCTGCTTTATGCTGACAGATTCCCCATGAAGAAGCTCCGGCAAAGAAGCTCCGTCTGTCCAAACCCAGTAAGTCTGCGGCGCTACACATCGACCTCTGTAAGGCCACCAACTCCACCGACGCCCTGCAGTACCTGCTGCAGTTCGCACGCAAACCAGTGGAGGTGGAGAGCGTGGAGGGCGTGGTCCGGATCCTGCTGGAGCACTACTACAAGGTAAAGAACCAGGTCGGACCCAGGAGGATGTGTGAATAACCAATTTTTATTGTATTATTAACCAATTATTCATTGAGAGCGTTATTATTTACATATGTAATGAAATAAAATAGCTGTGCTGTGCTCTACTTGTAAGTAGAACAGCAACTAACGATTATTTTCATCATCCATTAATCTGTCGATTATTTAAACGATTAATCGATTAGTTGTTTGGTCAATAAAATGTATAAAAATATCAATCAGTGTTTCCCAAACCACAAGATTACGTCCTCAAATCTCTTGTTTTGTCCACAAACCAAAGAGATATTCAGTTTATTGTCATAAAGGAACAAAGAAACCAGAAATATTCACATTGAATAAGCTGAAATCAGAGAATTTGGACTTATTGTCTTTAAAAACAATTAATTTAATAATCGATTATTGTTCGATTAATCGAATAATTGTTGCAGCTCTACTTGTAAGCACAAGTTTCTTAAAGTTCTGTTCACGTGGTTTAGTGCGAGCTAAGTTGCATGAATCAAACATGAATCTGATGTTTCTGCTGATGTCGTCTCTCTCCCAGGAGACAGATAACTCTGTGAGGCTGAAGATCGCGTCTCTACTGGGTCTGCTGTCTAAAACACAAGGCTTCAGCCCCGACTGCATCGTAGACGACGCCATCAACACACTCAACAATGAGAGTAAGACACACTTACACACTGTCTGAAGTAGGGACAATATACAGTTTTTATCATGAATCCCAATTAAAACCTTGGGTGGTTCACCATGCAGTCGATTTCCATTATTGGGATTCTTGTGAATATCATAATAAAAATATTTGGTCACACTTTCCAAAAATTCCTGCTTTGAGTCATTAACAAAGCATCGTTTCGAAGGCAAGACTGAAATTATAATGTTTGATTGTGGTCCAGCAGACTTTCTGGGCCCCTTACAACTAACATTCAGTCATCAATAGAAAAATCTTGGTGTAAAACTTGACAACAGGTTGAAATTTGATCGTCATGTTAGCTCAGTCGTAAAAAAAAACAGCTTTTACCAGATAAGGATTTTATCAAAAGTCAAAGGGTACCTGCCACACAGAGATCTGGAGACTGTAACCCATGTTTTTATTAATACCAGATTGGATTACTGTTATTCACTGTATGTTTGCCTGGACCGCTCACTTTTTTTTACTGCCTGCAGTTGGTACAAAAGGCAGCTGCCTGTCTCCTTACTGGCACGCCAACGTGACCACATATCTCCGTCCTAGCTTCACTGACTAGCTCCCGGTTGCTTTTAGAATAGATTTTAAAATGTTAGTTTGTTTTTAAAGCTCTTAATGGCCAAGCCCCCCAGTATTTGACCTAGCTCCTTCAAATCCACAACACTGAAATCCTCCAATCAGCTAAACCCCTAAAACTAGACTCTAAACCAAAGGGGACCTAAAACCAGACTCAGAACCAAAGGGGACCGTGGCTTTGTGGCTCGGGAAGAACCTGCTCTGGATCATCCGCTCTGCAGGATCTGTTGAGGTTTTTAAATCCTCCCTAAAAACACACTTTTTCTCCGCTTTTAATCAAGTTTAAGTGGACATTTGGCAAAAAATGTTATTCAAATTTTAATTTATTTTATTGTATTTTTATTCTATTGTATTGCATTGTGTTTATGTATTTTAGTATTTTAATTTGTACCTTATTTCCTGCACCTGTGATATCTGTAGAGCACTTTGGTCAACCCCAGTTGTTTTAAATGTGCTTTATAAATAAAGTTTGAGTTGAGTTCCTGTTTCTCTGTGTGAGCAGAGTCCCACCAGGTCCTGGCTCAGCTGCTGGACACTCTGCTGGTCATCGGGACTCAACTACCTGAGAGTCCTGCAGTCAGACAGAGACTCATAGAGATGGCCTGCAAGGTGAGACACAAACATTACTCACTATTACTGAATCAACAAGGCTTCTTGCACAAAGCAACAACACTCTTCCATGTTTTTTTTGTCTTTTTTCCTCTCAGCACCTTTCTGATACATATTTTGGGGTGAGGAACAAATGTCTGAAGCTCCTCGGGTGTCTCGGCCTGGTGGACGCTCCTCTGACCAAAGACAGTGAGGGACTGGGGACATCTTTAGGTTTGTTCTATCGAGAGCTGAAAGGCTGAAGTGCAAATCTCACTTTCCTTACTTTTAGATAAAATAAATGAACCATGTGTTCTCAATGCCTTAAATATTTATAAAGTAAAGGAAAATATCCAGTTTTTCTTTCTTTCATTGCGTCATATTCCATGTTGCTCCAGGAGGAGTGAAGGATGTCCAGAGTATCATCAGCGACTACTTTGGAGACCAAGACCCCAGAGTCCGCACCGCAGCCATCAAAGCCATGGTAGGACAAACCTAACCTACAGCCATTTATTTATTCATCAGCAAACATGTAACTACAGTCAGCAGGGAGAAAACCCACTCCATTCTTATTTCACTTTTATAAGACAGCTCATTCTTTGTGTTTGTTTTCCAGCTGCAGCTGCATGAGAGAGGAATGAAGATTCATGAGATCATTTATGATCAGGTAACAGTTGTTTATCTTCACCAAAACATGACAAAAATAACGGCAAACCTGAAGTAAACAGACCTTCAACACTGTGGACATTTTGTTTTGTGTGTGTTAAAGAGTTCTACTGTGGTTGTTGTGTATGGAAGTGTCTGTCTGTGCTACTGCAAGACAAACCTCTCTGTGGCAGAATAATAATACATTCATTAATTAATATAATATAATAATAATACATTAATGATGATAAGAAGAGGCTGTCTGCCATAAGGAATGTGTTTTAGGGATTCAGAGTACTCTTGATGTTATCTATCATCCTCAGGCTGTGGTGGCCACTCAATCACAGTTGCACTGGCTTTTTAATGTGTAAACGCGTGTGTGTGTGTGTGTGTGTGTGTGTGTGTTTGCAGGCCTGCAGGTTGCTGTCAGATGATTATGAGCAGGTTCGTTCTGCAGCAGTGCAGATGGTTTGGGTGCTGAGCCAGCTCTACCCAGAAAGGTGAGGAGACGCTGACGTTCAGAGACTTAAAGGCTGTTCACACCACAGACTGTATATAAATAATAGACATAGTGACCGTGACGTCTCATTGGTTTGTGGAAGCATCAGTTCAGCGTTACACTCGTCTCCATCTTGTTTCCGATACGGGGATCAGAGCATATCTGGACTGTGGAGGAGGAGAGGGATCTGATCACTGACTACAGCCTTTCTACACCTCAACCTGACTGACTCATGTTAGCATTAACTGGAGCATTAACTGATGCTGGTTTAAATGTTTGTTACTGACCTCAGAAAACTGAGCAGTGACTCCTTGGAGTGTCTGTTAGTCCAACCAAACGCTGAACAAGACATTTAATGAACAAAACATTCAAACAAACTGTCATTAAGTGAAAATACAGTGAAAGGCTCAAAGTTATGAGACCAAACCGCTAAACGTCCTTTTTTATATCTATATAACGTTATATATAACTTTATTGACACGTTGCCGTGGATACGCATTGTTCTGTTTCTCTCCTGATGATGGCTCGCCTTGTTAGTGACCTGTCAATCAAAGGTAGCCCCGCCCCAAATCATACGATCTATTTTCTTCTAAATGGGGCCATTATTTACACTATTAACATCCAATTGTTTTTAAGGAGATTTTTTTACTAGTGATTGAGACCATAGTGTTGTCCTAAAAACATTTCTGAGGTAATAAATCAAGTGAGAAGTTTTCAAATTTTGCACTGGAATGAATGGGCAGATTTTTTTTGCAGCCAAACTTAGCGCCCCCTGCTGGAATTTTCGGTAGAATGCAGCTTAAGGCACTTCCTGGTTTGCCTCCCTGCTCAGACCCGGAGGTTGCCGTTGATCGGATCACCTGGAGATGGCTATAAACAACCCAGGAAAGAAGCTAGTAGTGACTTTTAGTCACTTTTTTGTTCCTTCTGTCCAATCAGCATCGTGCCCATCCCGTCGTCCAACGAGGAGATTCGTCTTGTTGATGATGCATTTGGGAAGATCAGTCACATGGTCAGTGATGGTTCCTGGATGGTCCGGGTCCAGGCCGCCAAAACTCTGGTGAGGGAACACACCAACACACACAGCAGTCACACAGCTACTGTCATCTCTGTAAATACACACTATAACACTTCCTTTTAGTCCTTTTACAACAAGAAAAGATGAAACTTGTTGACTCTTTTCTTGTGTGTCAGGGTTCAATGCTGCAGGTCAGTCCTCAGTTTCTGGAGCAAACTCTGGATAAGAAACTGATGTCAGATCTCAGGGTGAGCAGAATAACTTCCTTCACAAGATAATCTGTTTTTTATTGAAAATCTGCAAACACAATAAGAAGTGCTAATAAAGTGAATCACCTTTTCTGTTCCCAGAGGAAGCGAACAGCCCATGAACGGGCCAAGGAGCTCTTTACTTCTGGAGAGTTTTCCTCTGGAAGGAAATGGGCTGATGACGCCCCCAAGGAGAAACTGGACACAAACACTGTGAACCTGATCGCCTCGGGGGCCTGCGGAGCCTTCGTCCACGGCTTGGAGGACGAGATGTTTGGTAGGTGAAACATTTCTGTCATTCTAACTGTTTTATTCTGCACAAAGACATGTTGGAGTTGTTCTGATTGTGCTGATTCCACAGAGCTGCAGGACTTAGAGATCATATATTATAGATGTTGCAGTGAAATGCAAGTCAAACAATCAACCAGTTGGTATTATTAAAGGGGAGAAATAATTGACTGAAATGATGTTCAGGCATCATATAGGGTCTTTTTTTGGTGCTGCTATGAAGATTTATGACAGAGAGTAAGAAAACAATGCTTAAAGTCCAAATATCAGATTACCATCACCATCAGTTATGTAGTTTTGATTAGAGCGCCAACAATTATTTGATTAATCGAACAATAATCGATTATTATTAAGTCCAAATTCTCTGATTTCAGCTTCTTCAATGTGAATATTTCTGGTTTCTTTGTTCCTTTATGACAATTAACTGAATATCCCTTTGGTTTGGTTTTTTCTTTACATATTTAATATGTATAGTGCCTTCCCTCTTCCACCCTTTTTTCCGTCTTTAATATTATTCCAGAGGTCCGTATTGCGGCGGTGGAGGCTCTGTGCCAGCTGGCTCGCTCCTCTCCCAGTTTTGCAGAAAAGTGTCTGGACTTCCTGGTCGACATGTTCAACGACGAGATCGAGGAGGTGAGGCTGCAGTCCATCCACGTGCTGAGAGAAATATCTACCCACATCACGCTGAGAGAGGACCAGCTGGACACGGTGCTGGCCGTGCTGGAGGTGAGCACATACACACCAAGGTTAAAATAGTTTTGGATTTTTCATTAGTTTTAGTTTTAATTTCATTGTCAATTTTTGTTTTCAAATTCAGTTAGTTTAAATGAGTTTTTAGAGTGAGTTTGCTAGTTTTAATTAGTTTCTATATTTTGGAAAATGCTTTGTTTTAGTTTAGTTTTTATTAGTTTTAGTTTTTTTGTAATGGGGTATTTGTTGGGTGCCAGATTCAATAAGGTTACAATAAATGTTTCCTTTATTTCCTTTGTCTGATCCATCTCAGCCCCAATAAGTTTATTAAGTCATAAAACCAGATAGATGAAATAGATTTCATATCAACCAAAAAGGTTTACGTATGAAAAAAGTTGACAAAGACGAAAACGAAGGACATTTTCACTATAATTTTAGTTAGTTTAGTTAGTTTTGTAACCACAAAATACAGCTTCAGTTAGTTATCGTGTATTTAAAAACTCTCGTTTTATTTTATTTCCGTTAACAAAAATGTTTTTTTAATTCTAGTTTTCGTTATTTCGTTAACTATAATAACCTTGTTACACACTCTGGTCATCAGTCCATCTCTAAGCCTTGAAATATGTTTTAGTTTTTTCTTGTAAGTGACACAACACTCACTATTCCATCCTGATAAATGCTCACGTTGATGAAGTGACTGTCCTGTGGGTGTTCAGGATTCGTCTCGTGACATCAGAGAAGCTCTCCATGAGTTACTGTGTTACACCAACGTCTCCACTAAGGAGTGTATCCAGCTGGCTCTGCTGGAGCTGCTGAAGAACCTCAACAAGTATCCCACCGACCGCAACTCCGTCTGGAAGTAAGACTCTGTCTTTATCTGTGTGTTTGCAAAATGTTGAAAGATTAGAGCCAGGATTTAAAATATAAAATGTAACATTTCCTCATTAAATATCTAGGCTAGGGCTTTGAAATGTATTTTGTTGTTTACTTACAGTGTCATGGACACGCTTTGTTTCCATCTTATTCCACTTTGTGTTTTCACACCAAGAACCATAACTGTAATTATGAGCATCCACACTGATAAACAATAATATTCTGCAAACAGCAGGGCCAATCTCATGCTGTGCACTCCAGCTGTCCCCCCCACACACACACACACACAAAAATCATGAAATCCGAGTTGAAAAATTTAAATATAATAAAACTATATACAAAAAAGTCCCACAAAACATGTATATTTATAGGCATTTTTTTCCCTTGTTGGCTGCAACTCTTCACAAACAAACTATGTGCAAAATTACATGTCATTATTATCTTATCTTATTAGGGACCGAGCACTAACGGTGCGAGGACCCTATTGAAATTGGTCTGTTTTTTTTATTCTTCTCCCAAATGAATCGCCTTTTTGGGGGCTTTATCATATTCAAAAACTCACCATTTTTGGAATATACATAAATCTCCCTGTAAATTTACGTATTCTAGTATTCGCTGGAATGGGCGTGGCAAAATGACTCACTAGTGCCCCCTAAATTTCATATCCTCCCACTGGTTTGTCGGAGACGCATGAAATTTGGTACATACATGTATCATGGGAAGACGCACCAAAAAGTCAGTGGAAGCCATGTCCTAAAACGTATGGGAAGTCGGCCATCTTGGATCGAATATGGAATTTTTGCCATTTCCAGGTCGCATACTTTAACGAACTCCTCCTACAGATTTCACCCAATTGACTTAAAACTTGGTCAGTACCATCACAAGGCCTTTGGGATCAAAAGTTGTATAAATCTTTACCGACGGTCACACTATGTGGGCGTGGCATGGCGGCAAAATATGGCGTCTCGCCATAAAACACGAGATCGTAATAACTTTTCCATTCTTTGTCCAATCTGTTCCAAACTTCTCATGCTTCATCAGAGTCCATCCCTTAACACTTCTAAATGACAATATTTCATAAAGCCCCGCCCCTTATGCTTAATCCACGCCCCCTTTCATAAAATGACCACGTTGCATACTTTAACGAACTCCTCCGACAGATTTCATCCGATTTACTCCAAATTTGGTCAGTACCATCACAAGGGCTTTGGGATCAAAAGTTGTATAAAGCTTTACCGACGGTCACACTATGTGGGCTTCGCATGGCGGCAAAATATGGCGTCTCGCCATAAAACACGAGATTGTTATAAGTTCTCCATTCTTTGTCCCATCTGGTCCAAACTTCTCATGCTTCATCATAGTCCAGCCCTTAACACTTCTAAATAACAATATTTCAGAAACCCCCGCCCCTTATGCTTAATCCACGCCCCCTTTCATAAAATGACCACCTTGCACACTTTACATAACTCGTATGACAGATTTCACCCCATGCACTTCAAACTTGGTCAGTACCATCACAAGGGCTTTGGGATCAAAATTTGTATAAATCTTTACTGCCTGTCACACTATGTGGGCGTGGTATGGCGGCTAAATATGGCGTCTCGCCATAACACACGAGACTGTATAAGTTGACCATACATTGTCCAATCTGTCCCAAATTTCACACACATGATTAGGGTCCCGCCCGGAACACACCCACGTGTCAATACTTACACACAGTCATAGCGCCCCCTGCTGGCTACAGCAAGTATTATATTTTACACCTACCCCGAGCACAGTGGTAGGAGACACGCCATTTGGGACGCATAGGGACTGAGCCCACATCGCCGCATCCGATGTGCCCTCCCCTGACGGCGCCTCCCCCGATGGCTCCACTCTGCGAGGGCCCGTTCAGTACTGCGCGCAGTCCTAGTTATATATTTGGTTTTACATGACCTGGGAATGTCAATGTTGAATGGTTTTTTTTGTTAAACTTCACGTGATCTGATCAGGATGGCACGATCAGAGACGACAGAGGATTAAGAAATGTAGAAAATGAGGTCGCTTGAACCAGTTCCATGTCAGTGAAAAGGTGTCGACCCTATCCTCCTTGTTCTATGATGACTGGTGTGTTTCTATCTTCCTCTCAGGTGTCTGAAGTTCCTCGGTTCCCGTCACCCGACGCTGGTTCTCCCTCTGGTTCCTGAGCTGCTTAGCACACACCCGTACTTCGACACACCAGAACCCGACATGGACGATCCAGCCTGTATCCTTCACACACCTGAAAATCTCATGAGATTTTGACACATGAGTAATTAAAGTCAGGCATGAAAAGGGGCAAACTGTATGTGTTTGCAATATCATTTAGGTTTTGAATTTGGCCTTAAACACAAAGCGGTTGCCAGTGATGGGCGTCATGGTGTTCAGCAACTACAGAGGCAAGAAAAAGTATGTGAACCCTTTGAAATGACCTGGTTTTCTGCATTGATTTGTCATAAAACATGATCTTATTTGCATCTAGGTGTCAAGTATAGACAAACACAACATGCTTAACCTAATACCACATAAACAATTATAATATTTCATGTCTTTATTGAACACATCCATTGAACATTTAAAGTGATGGTGGGAAAACTAGGGGAACCTTTTGTATAATGACTCCATTAAGAGTTAATTAGAGTCAGGAATTAGCAAACTTGGAGTCCTAACAATGATGAGATGTGAGTGAGGTGTGGAGATACTTGACATGTAAAAAAACACTCAAACTTTTTGAGATTGCTGTCCACAAGAAGCGTCTGCTCAATGACTTTAAAAAAGTAAATCTATTCTTGGGACTTAGATGCAGATCAGATCACATATTATGACAAATTAATGCAGAAAACTCAAAGGTTCAAAGGTTCACATACTTTTTCTTGCCACTGTACAAACCGTTTTTGTGAATTTTCCTCTGAATGTTAGACAGCTAACTGTCTCTTGCAGTATTTTATCATTAACAGAGTGGAACAAGATAAACATTAGACAGATTTGTAACTTTTGCCTGTTGTGACTTTACAAAAACTGGCACTACACAAGGTAGAAATAAAGTTTCCTCAAAAGTTGACATTTTGCCTTTTTAAAGAAAACGGTTCCCTCCTCTCTGGACCAGTGAGCTGTTTGTTTCTCTTCCTTGACTCTAGTTGATCTCAGACATTGCTGTTCTGGTGTTGGTGTTTAATGCTGCCAAGTCGTGTCCCACCATGCCGGCCATGTTCTCCGACCACACCTTCAGACACTACGCCTACCTGAGGGACAGCCTGTCACACCTCGTACCGCCACTCAGAGTGAGAACTCAAATACTGACGTTCACAATCCTATTACTGTTTACCGTCACATAGGATAAAGAAAAAGCAGTACATTCTTTAATTGATAGCTGGAACAAGAATTAGAAAGAAGATTTAGTCCATTGTCAAAATAGTTGATAGCTGATAATGCTGATAGTTTTCTGTTGCTCAGCTAATTATTTCAGCTCTGTTTCCTTTAATCTTAAATTTTCATTAGTGCTTTTTCTTCTTCCATGGAACCAAGGTTATTATAGTTAACAAAAACTAAAGGAATAAGGAAAACTAGAATTGAAAAAACATTTAAGGTTAACGTCAACTGAAATAAAAACAAAAGAAAAAGAGTTTTTAAAAAAACGATAACTAACTGAAACTGTATTTTGTGGTTACAAAACTAACTAAAACTAACTTAAATTATAGTGAAAATGTCCTTAGTTTTCGTCTTTGTCAACTTTTTTAATACGTAAACCTTTTTGGTTGATATGAAATCTATTTCATCTATCTGGTTTTATGACTTAATAAACTTATTGGGGCTGAGATGGATCAGACAAAGGAAATAAAGGAAACATTTATTGTGACCTTATTGAATCTGGCACCCAACAAATACCCCATTACTAAACAACTAAAACTAATAAAAAATAAACTAAAACTAAGCATTTTCCAAAAAATATAATCTAGCAAACTCACTCTAAAAACGACTTAAAACTAACTGAATTTGAAAACAAAAAATCACAGCGAAATTAAAACTAAAACTAATGAAAAATCCAAAACTATTATAACCTTGCTTGGAATGTTGTAAGACGATAGAAACTAAATATATACAATGGATATTTTAAAATTGATTTGATGATATAACTGCGATCAAAATACTAAAATTTTCACAAAGCACATTCAACTCCTTTTTTTTTTTACCAGAATGCCATTTTTACAAACGCATTAAAACAAATGAGCAGGACCTTAGAAAATATAATAAATATAATAATATATATAATATAAATATGATATTCTGACACATTTATAGGCCCGCTGTCTATGTTGGAGCCTATTAATTCTTTGTATTTTGGGAATGCTGACGACTATTGTAGATTAATTATTATTATTGATTATAATTGTATTTTGCTGCTCAGGTCCCTCCTCCTGTGGTTAGGGAGTGAGGTGTGAAACAATTTATCAAACCACTAAATTACATGTTTTATGTTGCTTATTGTTGGAAGTCAACCCGGAGAATATTTCTGTTTTTGTAAATAAATCCCACCACCTTTGGTTGAAACTGAAACTCTGAGAGTGTTTATTATTTAGTGAGTCTTAGACCTCCTCCTCACACACTACTCTGATGATTTTGACTTTTTTTTTAAGCAAGAGTAGCCGTAACTGTCTGTTTTGTCACTGTTGTCGTGTCTCTTAGTTGCCAGGTAACGGTCTGGACCTGGTGGAGTCTCGTTGTGGTTCTGGTTCTGTGGAATCAGCTCAGCTCTTCCTTCAACAGAGTCTGAACCGGGTCAGCATCATCCAGAACCTGGAGGCTCCTGGAGCCCAGGACCTGCTCAACTTCACCATACGGTACACACACACATCAATACTATATTAGTATTATGAGTTGTATTATTTATTATCATTTTATATATAACTATTAAATCTATTTTATTGCAATTCCATTTGTTTTATTATATAGTAATCCGCTGTCTTTCATGCTTGGCTCTCTGACCGGAATATCTGACCTCTTTGATCATTGAATGAGAAGAAGTTTATTAATGTCTTTTTCCTGTCTTTCTGTCTGTCTGTCTGTCTGTCTGTCTGTCAGAGACCTGCAGCGTCTCGGGGAGCTGCAGACAGAACTCGCTGGAGCTGCTGATTTCTGTGCTACGTATCTTCGCTGCCAGCTGCTGCTCATGAAGGTACCTGTGTGTGTGTGTGTGTGTGTGTGTGTGTGTGATGTTGTTCATTACCTTTGTTTATTACTCTTATATTTTAAGGGAACCTTGTGAGAAAGATAAGCATGAGTTAAAATTACCAAAAAAGACAAAATGACCAAGAAAGTATGTAAAATTACCAAATATGACAAAAAAGACACAATATGACCAACAAAGTATGTAAAATTACCAAATATGACCAAAATATTACGTAAAATGACCAAATATGACCAAAATAGACACAAAATGACCAAAATATTATGTAAAATTACCAAATATGACCAAAAAGACACAAAATGACCAAGAAAGTATGTACAATTACAAAATATGACAAAAAAGACACAATATGACCAATAAAGTATGTAAAATTAGTAAATATGACAAAAAGTATGTAAAACTACCAAATATGATCAAAAATAGACACAAAATGACCAAAAAGTATGTAAAATTACCAAATATGACCAAAAAGACACAAAATTACTAAAAAAGTATGTAAAATACCAAATATGACCAAAAAAGACACAAAATGACCAAACAATTATGTAAAATTACCAAATATGACCAAAAAAGACACAAAATGACCAAAAAAACAAGTTAAAATTTCCAAGTATGACCAAAAATTAATGTAAAGTTTCCAAATCAGACCGAAAAAACCACAATATGACAAACAAATGATGGAAAATTCCCAAATATGACCAAAAATGACCAAAAAAAGACAAAAGTATGTAAAATAGTGTGTCTTGTGAGTAACCTTCCCTTGTTTCCTCAGGCTCTGCAGGAGAAGTTGTGGAACATGGCCGTCCCTCTTTGCCTCAAACAAAACGTCACCGCCACAGCAGCAGCTCAACAGGTCACACACGCTCGCACACACGCACACACACACACACACACACACACGTTGGTGTTTCCACAGCTGTGAGTTTTTTTTGGCTCTGTTTAAATGTGTGTGGTTTATTTGTAGATCTTGGAGGAAACCTACAAGCTGGAGTTTCTCTACAGCGGTCTGGAGAGCAGACAGGTCGCCACCATACATCATGTTCGCCTCCAGGCCAAAGCTCTGCAGCTCGCCCTGACGGCCCGCACCAGGCATGGGTCAGTACACACACACACAAACAACACACACACACACACACACACACATTCAAGACTTGATGTTAACCATATCTGTATGTTTGTCATTTTATCTTCAGGTTGGATTCTCTCATCAGCAGCTGTGAGAAGTTTCTGCAGGACATTGAGTCGTTTCAGAGGTAAGATCATGATGCTTTAATTTGTGAGTCAATCCTCTGAACCCCTAAGGAGTTTCAGGGCAACTCAAAAATCTGTTACATATTATAATATTTCCTTCATCCCTCAGGCTGTTTCTGGCAGAGTTGCCCCACCTGCAGGACAGTTTTGTGGACAAACTTCTGGAGCTGATGCCCCGTCTGTCCTCCTGTAAACCTGTGGAGATGGTGAAGATCCTCCAGACCACTCTGAGACAGAGCGGCATGCTGCAGCTCAGACTGCCTGAACAGGTATAACGAAGGCATTTCTACACAATCATATGTTAAAAATGTATTTTGGACATTAACCGCATCAACTTTTTTAATTCTCACTAACATTTCTTGCTGGTTGACAGATCCACCGGGCTACAGCCACCATCATAGAGCCAACAGGGGAATCTGACAACCCTCTGAGGTTCACCACCGGCCTGGTGGTGGCGCTAGACATTGATGCAACGCTGGAGCACGTCCAGGACCCCCAGAACACTGTCAAAGTCCAGGTCAGTGTCATGCATCATTCCTTTCTATATAACTGAAGCAGCTGTTGATGACGACGATGATGAGTTAAGAGGAGTGTCTACAGTATGATGCTTTCTGTCTGTGCAGGTTCTGTATCCAGACGGCCAGAGTCACGTGATCCATCCTAAACCTGGAGACTTCAGGAAGCCTGGACCTGATAGACACAGACTCATCACACAGGTTTACCTCTCACACACGGCATGGACAGGTCAGTATCATGTGCACACATTAGGGCTGTTTCCACTACCGCCCAATACCCAGAATGAGCCGGGTCTCACTCACTGAAACGCCCCTAATCTGAATACGAGCCGTCCTAAGGGTCTTTTGACTGGACATTTTTTGTCCCTGTAGAAGAGCAGGGCCGTTTTTCTCCCCTGAAAAAAGCCTGGTTGCTGATTGGATAGAACGCTAAGCAGGATGTGACATAGAGGCGACAACAACACGCACCATTTGTAAAAGCCGGCAAAGCAGTGTTGCCATTTTAGCGACTTTGTTGCTATATTTAGCGACTTTTCAGACCCCCTTAGCGACTGTTTTTCAAGAAAGCAACTGGAGACAAATCCAGCGACTTTTTTGGAGACTCGTTCTTACTCTTCTTAACGTTAAGAAGAGTCCAAGCGGCACAGTCCTCCTGCAGCAGTCTCTCCCAGCTGCAGAGCCGGAGGGGATGTTAACCCCTTAGCGTCCAGTCTGCAAATTGCTAACAGGCTAACAGTTAGCTCTGTAGCAGTAAAGTGTGTATGTGCTAACAGGCTAACAGTTAACTCTGTAGCAGTACAGTGTGTATGTGCTGCTGCTGCAGGAGGTGTTCACTTAGCGATCTCAGACACTCTGTGCACAGTTAGTGATGCCGGTTAATTCACGATCACGATGTTTATGATCAGCGGAGATGCTGTGCATAATTAGCCATGCTGCTTTGTTTATGATCAGCTGCTGACGTTGTGCACAGTTAGCGACGGCGGCCACAGTTGAGTGTCCTCTGTGTTGTCCCCGCAGCTCGGTAAGAAGAGTCAGAACGAGTCTCCAAGTCTCCAAAAGTCTCCAATAACACCAGAAAAAGTCGCTGGATTTGTCTCCAGTCGCTTTCTTGAAAAATAGTCGCTAAGGGGGTCTGAAAAGTCGCTAAATATAGCAACAGAGTCGCTAAGTTGGCAACACTGCTTCGCCAACTTTTACAAATGTTGCGTGTTGTTGTAGCGTCGAGTACTACGTCACATCCTGCTTAGTGTTCTATCCAATCAGTAACCAGGCTTTTTTCAGGGGAGAAAAAAGACCCTGCTCTTCTACAGGGATTAAAAAAGTCCAGACAAAAAAACGCTAGGACGGCTCATATTCAATTTAGGGGCGAGAGACCCGCCTCATTCCAGGTATTGGGCTGTAGTGGAAACAGACATTACATTACATTACATGTCATTTAGCAGACGCTTTTGTCCAAAGCGACTTACAATAAGTGCATTCAACCTGATGGTACTAGACATAGACCATAGGAATCGAGTAAGTAGATAACTTTAAGAGCTAACTGTCATTGCTAAGGAGTGCTATATGTTAAAGAAGAAAAGAAGAGAAAAGAATAAGATTTTTTTTTTTTTTTTTTTTGTTTAATATATATATCTGTTAGGTGACCATGACTTAACCGAGGTATTGTTGGAAGAGATAGGTCTTCAGCCTGCGGCGGAAGATGTACAGGCTGTCTGAGGTCCTGATGTCGGTGGGGAGCTCGTTCCACCATTTGGGAGCCAAGACAGAGAAAAGTCTGGAAGTGGTTTTGAGGCGAGTTGACCCACGCAAGGTGGGAGTCGCCAGCTGTTTGGCTGATGCAGAGCGCAGAGGACGGGCAGGGGTGTAGAGTTTGACAAGGTCCTGGATGTAAGTAGGACCTGAACCGTTAGCAGCAGAGTACGCCAGAGCTAGAGTCTTGAAGCGTATCCGCGCAGCCACTGGTAGCCAGTGGAGGGAGCGGAGGAGGGGTGTTGTGTGTGAAAATTTGGGAAGATTGAAGACCAATCGAGCAGCTGCATTCTGGATGAGTTGCAGAGGTCGGATGGCTTTGGCAGGCAGACCTGCCATGAGGGAGTTGCAGTAGTCCAGGCGTGAGATGACCAGGACCTGGACCAGGACCTGAGCTGCCTTCTGGGTGAGAAACGGGCGGATTCTCCTGATGTTATGCAGCAAGAATCTGCAAGATCTGGTAGTGGCGGTGATGTTTGTTGAGAGGGACAGTTGGTTGTCAAGCGTTACGCCAAGGTTTTTGGCGGTTTCTGTGGAGGCAACCACTGTGTCCTGGACAGTGATGTGGAAGTCAGTGGTGGGAGAGCCCTTCCCTGGGAGGTAAAGTAGCTCAGTCTTTCCCAGGTTGAGTTTGAGGTGGTGCGAGGACATCCACTGGGAGATGTCGGCCAGACATGCAGAGATACGTGCTGCTGCACGTGTTTCAGACAGCCTTTATGTCTTTTCTGAACCACTTTTCATTTGTATATAAAACCCCTAATATATTGTTAATTATGTTGTCATACTGCAGCGTGTATGTCTCCTGTAACATAATATTAAAGAATGTCTTTCCCTCTGGTTATTTACCATATTCAGTTTCTCTCACTGACTGTTTCTGTCTCCTTGTCTCAGAGCCGTCTCAGGTGGAGGTGCGCCTCCTGCTGGCCTACAGCTCCTCCTCAGCTTCTCTCTCTTCACATTCTTTGGCGTCCAAACTTGGATGGAGCGACAGCATGGACAGCCCCACGCCGCCGGAGCCCGCCGTCGAGGGAACCGTTCCTTTCAGCAAGTCTGTCAAAGTCTACATCATGCCCAAACCGGCCCGCCGCTGACGGATGACACGCACAACGTGTTTCTGCTTGTTTTTTCAAAGACGATGCCTGTTGTTTGACCTTTTAAACTCAAAGCTGTACAGAAAATATTAAAAGATTTTGCTTTAAAAACACATTTATTTTTTGACAATCTGGGCATTCAATGAATTGTTTATTGATGATATGTCAGTTTTATGGGTGATATTTTTGTGCTTTACAGTTGTTTAGGGCTGCAACTAACGATTATTTTCATTATCGATTAATCTGTCGATTATTCAAACGATTAATCGATTAGTTGTTTGGTCAATAAAATGTATAAAAATATCAATCAGTGTTTCCCAAACCACAAGATGACGTCCTCAAATCTCTTGTTTTGTCCACAAACCAAAGAGATATTCAGTTTATTGTCATAAAGGAACAAAGAAACCAGAAATATTCACATTGAAGAAGCTGAAATCAGAGAATTTGGACTTATTGTCTTTAAAAAAAATAATTAATTTAATAATCGATTATTGTTCAATTAATCGAATAATTGTTGCAGCTCTAGAATTGTTTCTGATAAAGACAAAGTTGTGATGGAGACAAATAATTTTCTGATTTATTTTTTGTAGCAAACAGTCAGAAACATTAAACTGAACTATACATTCATTACCTTTTACTAACAATGCCACCATATGAACTGTCTCATTTATAACTTTAACATTCCACAAAATGAATCCCCTAAAACAAATTTGTTGCATCTTTAATTTGATCTGAAACTCTAATTAGGGACCAAGCACTGAAAGTGCGAGGACCCTATTGTAATTTGAAATTAGAATTGGACAGTTTTGTTTGATATGATAGGCCGAGTAAAGCCGGAAATAAGGTCAAATATATTTGGTTTCAAAGTAAAGAACTGGATGTCGTCCTTATTTTAGGTCTTATATGTAATATTTACCACCTTTGTTCACATTTGCAACATTTAAAATTCTCCATTGAGCATGGTTGCGTTTTAAAAGTAAAAAAACCCCATCATTTACAAAATCAGATCTTTTTTGTGCTTTTTTATGTGGTTGAAAATGTTGATCCAGTAAGTCGAAGTGAAAAAATAATTATCAGGTCATATAGTTGAAGTTGTGCTGGAAAAAAAACACAGCATTGTAAACATTTTTAAGTTGTTTATACAGGCAGAATAAAAATGGATTCAAAAGCGGACAATATAGGCCAAGACTCCAAAAGGTTAACATTCCACAAAATGAATCCCCTAAAACAAATTTATTGCATCTTTAATTTGATCTTAAACTCAACATTTTGATTGGTGCAGCAGAGAAACGGTAACATCATCAGCAGGTTGAGTGGAAGACTCCGCCCACTTTGGCGCCCTGGCCGGCCAGTTTGTTGTATTCAGCGACGGCCTTCTCCGTCTGCAGGACTCGGACATCGACGCCTTTCTGCTTCACAAAGTCCACAGTGGTGGAGGGAACCTGAGGAGAGACACAGAAACATTTAGAAGAGATGCATGATATAGTTACACTGCAAAAAGGTGTTTAAAAACCAGATAAAACAGTAAATCTGAGGGAAATGATCTTGCTGCATGGACAGATAATTTACCTTGACAAGATTTCTTAAATTGAGATTGTTAAATCTAGAAATAAGCATGTTGAATGCTTAAAATAAGAAATGAACTCTTGCGGATGAAGCCTTGTGAAGCTTTCGAGGCTTCTTCCTGATTGTATCGAAAAAAGATTCGAAGCTTCAGAGCCTCAAAGACAGAGAGACCCTACCAGTAACATCTAGTGGTCAGCTGCAGTAATAACAGCCACAAACTTCCAAATGATTCACACATCTTATTGATTCCAGTTCCAACACAAAAGCAATAAAAACCGTCTTAAGCAGCGGGTGTCTTCTTTCTGAGAATCATTGTCCTCACATGAAAGTGTTACAACACTTTGAAATGTCATTACTAGTAACATGTTTAAATGTGTTGTAACAAATAATATGAAAATATTCAAATTCAACAATGTAGAAGTACTTGTGTTTGAATGATTCTGAAGGACTTCCTTATGCCACAATTTGGAAAAAAGTGACATGTCAGGCAACAAAGAAATTAACTCTGGAGTCTTATAGGGTTATTTTGTCCATGTGTGAATCCTTTACAAGTGTTTTTGTGTCTTTGTAAGTCATTTTGTGTCTTTTTTGGTAATTTGTGTCTTTTTGTGTCTGTTGTGTCAAATCCCAATATTCACAAAAACACATTTGCTGCATCCCAAAGCCCTTAAGTTTCGCCTCCTCTATCCTCTATCCTCGCTTGAACCGGAAGTTCTTTCGCGGGCGCCATCTTTAAGACCGTCCCAAAGCCCTTATTTGTGATCGGAGGATAGAGGATAGAGGATAGAGGAGGCATATCGGAGGAGGCACAAGCGAGGATACACGAGAGAATCCTATGCGGAAGTCTTTTAGCGGTGGCCCCGCCCCCTGACTCGTTGAATAGACGCAGCAGCTGATCGGACTGATGTTATACATCAACATCGCTGTAGTTTGATACCGGAGTGAAGACAGATCACAGATTAAACTAAAGTGTGTCACCACAAGTTTTATATTTTATTTATATGATTCACCATGTAATTAAAATCTGTTTTATTGTGACTCTGAACAACAAAAACACCACAAACATATTTCTACATTTATAATAAATTAAGAGAAACATCGCTCTAGAAGTTATTTTCCTTTTTCCTTTTTTTCCTTTTCCTTTTTTTTCGGCGTATTAGGGCAATATACGAAATAAATAAATAAATAAATAAATAGGAACCCAGGGGAGAGGGACCCAGCCACCATGGCATGATTAAAAACAGATAACATGAGGTGATGTTACGACATCACCACATTTCATTCCTTTCTACCTGCGGGATGTCTCTTCTTCTCCATCACTCGCTCTGTTTAAGGTGTTTTATCAGAATGATCCGACTGACGCTCCCTCCTCCTCGCGTTCACACGGAGCGCTGTCTCTCTTTCAGACCTCCTCTGCTTCTTGTTGACAGTTACAGTGTAACGTTCGTCTAAACTTTTTTCACAGCAGCAGGTTTATTGTTCCCAGCCTTCATTCCTCACGGTCATCCTCATGTGATGCGTCTTTACGCTGCCATGGAGCCGGTTTATGGAATCTTTATTCATCTTTTTGAAGTGTGTGTGTGTGTGTGTGTGTGTGTGTGTGTGTGTGTGTCTGTGTGTGTATGTGTGTGGCACCGGACGGACCCAGTGAGGCATGGACCAGTATTACCCCCCTCCCCCGGGTCCGTATTTTTTTTTCATACTTGGCCCTAATAGTTGTCCTAATACAGCAGCAAATAATAATTAATAAATTATATAAAGGCATTCCCGTGCCCCTGAGCTGGACACAGTTCACAGTATAAATACACAATGGAGGTTGTTATTCATGTGCAGGTGTTTGTTAAACAGAGAAAACACTTATTATTATTATTATTATTATTATTATTATTATTATCATCAGTGCATGTCTCCAGCTGTTAAAGCGACTGACAGCTGATCCAGCTGTGATCCACTGCCGCCGTCATTAGAAACGGACGTCGCTTCACGTGACGCTCCGGAGGGAAGGACGTCCCATTTGTCTTAAATCGTTTCTCCTCTCCCCGCTTCCCTCACTTGCGTCTCTCCATGCATCCCCGGTGGGCGGGACTAAGACGCAAGTGAACGGCGCAAGTGAGGGATGCAGGGATGCGAAATAGACGACATGGGACGCACCCATTCACAAAATGCACTCCAGAGGTGGGTGGAACCAAAGTCTCAGGAAGTGCTCCTAGGTTGACCATATCCTGCTGCACACCCACTGAAGAGGCATGGCACTAAATGTTTGGTGGTAGTTCAGTTAGCCCTCTCACCTGCTGCTGGAAACAAGGCAAGACCACAACTCCTGATCAGACTGAAGATGCAACTGGTAGGAAAACCCCACTCTGAATGTGAATGATATATGTTGAGGTTATGCTTTTTTCCATGACTGTTTTGATTTAATTAGTTACAAAAAATGCAGTAAGTTGGATAATTTTGGCTATACTAATTTAAGCTTGTGTTTTGGTAGAACTTTAAGTAAACCTTATGTTTAAGTGTGTATATCATTACTTTAATCGTTTACTAGGTTAATTAATTGAATGACTTTGTTTGTAAAGTAATGGTAACATTTATTTTTTAGAAAAACTGTTTAGTTAAATCTTTAGTGGGATTTGCTTTGAAGACTAATGCCTGTTTTTCTGTTTATCTTAAAGGTTATCAACCTATTTCATACCACTCTGGCATAATTCTGTTTAAACCATCAAACACCAACCATCTTCAAGAAAATCTAAATCAAAGAAAAAGTGGAAAACAAGTTGTCCTTTGCATCCTTCACATACTGATCAAGCCGTTTTTCAAGTTTGGGCAGAGTTGTGGTCACAAAGAAGACAGAACTTTACAGTGTCTTTATTTAAGTCATTTTGTGTCTTTTTTTTAATAGTCATTTTGTGTCTTTTTTAGTCCTTCAGTCCAACATAAAATGTGATTTTGAATCTTTTTTTAACTTTCAAAACATTATCATACTCAAAGAATTTTAAATGTTGCAAATGTGAACAAAGGTGTCAAATATAACAGAGGGTCACATCCAGTTCTATCATTTTATACAAAATATATTTGAGCTTGTCTCCAGTTTTACTTGGTATATCATCATCAAACTGAAACTGGCCTCATGGAGTTTACAGCCTGGATGTCATCAAGAAGTCATGATTTGGAGCTTTTGGTGACTCCAGAGGGTTAATGATTAAGTAAAAGACCGTTTTCATGCACTCAAATCTGTCATTTAGAGTCTTAGTGTTTGAAATGTGTCAGACAGCAAGGTGTGTGTGTGTTTTTGTGTTGCTCCACCCCCTTCCCTGTTTTCAGTGATTGGGAGTAAAAAGCTGCAGGTGATTGCTGCAGAGCTGCTTCCTGTGTAGCCAGGCTGTGCTGCCTATTGGCTCCCTGCCTCCCCAGCTGGCCAATCACAACCGAGGTTTTGACTTTTGAATTCTTTGAGTTTGTGATTATCAGGTTATTGTCTGCTGGCTGGGTTTGGTCAGTGGACGTAACAGCTAAGTTTAAATCTTTTACTTCAATGTTTGAAACTTGAAGCTTCTCCAGTGCTTTTGTGTGTTAAATTCAAGAGGAAAGTTGTCAGTGCTGGTCAGGATCAAGTATCATGCCATGAGGCCTGGAAGATTAGCATTAGCAGCTAACACAACTGACAGTCATTATCCCTCAATTTTAGCCTTTGTATTGCCAGCAGAAAGCAGCTAATTAGTTACTGATTTCTTCTTTTTCGAGTGGTGGTGGACAACTTGGCACCTAATTATGTTATACAACTGTTTAACAGAGACTTGCTCTGGCCAAATTAGCAGATAATATTGATATTGTACAACTGGTTAACATAGACTTGTTCTGGCCAAATTAGCAGCTAATAATATTGTACAACTGTTTAACATAGACTTGTTTGGGCCAAATTAGCAGGTAATAATATTGTACAACTGTTTACAGACTTGTTTGGGCAAAATTAGCAGCTAATAATACTGTACAACTGTAACATAGACTTGTTTCGGCCAAATTAACAGCTAATAATATTGTACAACTGTTTAACAGAGTTTCTCTCCATTTGTGTTGCTGATAAGCTGGCTGTTTTCACTACAGCCCAATACCCGGAATGAGGTGGGTCTCACTTGCCGAAATGCCCCTAATTTGAATATGAGCCGTCCAGAGCGTTTTTTTGTTCGTGCAGAAGAGCAGGGCCGTTTTTCTCCCCTGAAAAAAGCCTGATTGCTGATTGGATAGAAGCAGGATATGACGTAGTACTCTACATGACAACAACACACGCCATTTCTAAAAGCCAGGATAGCAGTGTTGCCAACTTAGCGACCTTGTTGCTATATTTGTTTTATCAAAAGTTCTACTCAACCATGACAAGGTTTTCAACAAATGCCTATATTTCCATCTGTTTCACTAGTACAGTGTGTATGTGCTGCTGCTGCAGGAGGTGTTCACTTAGCGATCTCTGTTTGTTTACAACAAGCAACAGACACTCTGTGCACAGTTAGCAATGGCAGTTAATTCACGATCACAATGTTCAAAAGCGGAGTCATGATCAGTGGAGACACTGTGCATAATTAGCCATGCTGCTTTGTTTATGATCAGCTGCTGACGTGCACAGTTAGCGACGGCGGCAACAGTTACGTCTCCCGTGTTTAATCCGTTGCCATGATCAAAAACCATACGTCGCCTCCGGAATCTCTAAATCCCTCTGGGGGCTAACATGTGATGGAGAAACGCAGAGTGAGCGGATATTTGAGAGGGTGTGGCCTGAGACTTTCCTGGTGGCCACTGTTCCCCCTAAAGGAAACACGGCTGAGTGCTTTTACTTTTGGTACTTTATATTTTGATGCTAATACTTGGCACTTTGGCACTTGGCAACATGAAACTGTTCACAGCGAGGTCTGTGGGTTATCTTGAGTACCTGGAAAGACACATTGGTGCTGAATTTTTCAAATTCAAATGTATTCTTAGGCGCTTTGAACACCACAAGAAGGGTGCTCTATATTCTTTTATTAGATTTGAGAGAAGGCTGACTCACATCAAAACATTCTAAATTTACACATAGCCCTACAGGTAAAAGGAAAATATGTATATTGAATTTTACCTTTAACTCTGAATAAATTTGGAGTTTTGAAGTTGAGTTTTACCTGCAGAACTTCATTCATGCCTCTGCCGATGACCAGCAAGTCTATTCCCTTCTTCAGCACCTCCTCCAGATCAGCTGGCTGGACTCCTGGTCGATGCTGGTGAGGGAAAAGTACCATAATCCATGAGCACTGTCATCACTATACCAGGTGCAGTTTTAGTCCGTTCATGTCATAGTTTAATTATAGAGCACATTTAAAAACAACCTCAGTTGACCAAAGTGCTGTACAGTTATTAAAATAAAATAAAATCATACACAAATATAGTAATAATTGAAAACAAAAGAATAAAATAGTAATAAAAACTCAATCTAAAAACTGACTGGTCAAGACCAGCAAACAAAGAATTACAGTAGTCTAGGCGTGATGTGATGAATGTGTGGATGACTCGCTCAAAATCATTTGTGGGGAGTTAAGTCTTTACTTTAGACAGTAGTTGTAGCTGGAAGAAGCTAGTTTTGACTGTCGAGCTTATCTGTTTAGTAAACTTGAAGTCAGTGTCCAGAATAACACCAAGGTTCCTTACAGAGGGGAGACACAGAGATTTTAGGCTACCAATGGCGCTGTCGTACCCATCTAACATATATATATATATATTTTTTTTTTTAAACATATTTATTGGTTTTTGTGTTAATATAGCAACATCCAACAACCAAAACTTCACAAACATATGGCAGCAATGAAAACATTAATTAAAATATCAATAATACTGAAAAGGACCAAAACAAATGAATAATTAATTAAATGTAGATAACAAAAAATAAACAACAAAAACAAATAAATAAAATGAAATAAAAATGAAGAAATTAAACTGTGGTGAGTATTCTTACTGTAGGTTACATTCCCAACAACAAATTAGACATTTTTCATTATCTTATTGTCCCACCGCCTCCTCCATATCTCCATTCCTCAACAGTTCCAGAAATATCTTCCAAATGTTATAAAATTCAGAAGCCCTCTTTCCAACAATATAGGTTAGTTTTTCAAGAGCCAAACTTGATGTTAAGTTATTTAACCAGTGTTTAAATGAGGGGCAACCAACATTCTTCCAACATAAGGCAATACAGCATTTGGCCTGTAGTAAACAAAGGACAACCATTTTTCTTTCATTACAAGATAAAAGTACATAGATCTGGATAAATACCTAAAATACATAACTTAGGACAAAAAGGTACAGGGGAAGTTGTGATCTGAGAAATATACTTTAACACTGAGCTGCAAAAGTTTTGAATCTCTTCACATTTCCATAAACAGTGATATAATGTACCCTGGTGACTGTTACATTTAAAACATAGATCAAGTCATCTAACAGATTTTGTTAGAATCTCATATTGTCTTGCTGTCAATATTCAGTCCTGTTTATGTATGTATGTGTGTATTTTGTTGAGTACTATGATTGAGTCCACTCACTTCGGTTCCAGTCTCTCTCCAGTCCCAGGCCCGGCTGCCTCCAGGCCAGACCTTACAGTCCTTGTAGGTGGAGGAGCATCCCTTCACCTTCATCTGGCCCCAGGAGAGAGAGGCGATCTCTGGAGAGGACATGTTGTGTGAGGCTACCTACTGTAAAACAAAGAAAGCACAGTGGAAGATTATGTATGTGGAGCAGACAGCTTTCTGCTCTCACACTCGAAGTTGTGTTGTGTAGGAATAAGTGAGACGTAGTTGAGTATCTGTGGGGTTCATTCTTCACAGGAAAAATGGAAAAACACAGGTGTTACACACAGGAGCCACTCTCCACCTTCCACTTTGAGCACACACAGCTCTTTTTATCACACAATAAATGGTATAGCCTATAATATACTATGAATAATATGACGATGCATAAACTCTTACACAAATCTCACATAGTCTTCAAAAATAAATAATTTCACCCACATATCTCATTTTTTATAGTGCAAAAATATTAAGAACATGAACTAAATCAAACAACTGGCTTACCTTCACAGGAAAAACAGAAAAACACAGGCGTTACACACAGGAGCCACACAGCCACTCTCCACCCTGTACAAGAAAAATACAATTAAAATTCACATAAACCACAATCAACCTACACATGACACATGAGGTAACACAATTTCAAATCGGCATAAAAGAGAGAACCAAAAAAAAAAAAAAAATGCTTCAACTAGCATAGGCTGAGTTAACTATCTCTGAATGCATAACTCAATTTAAAGTTACATTTATAAGTTCTAAGTAAAATGTAGGCTTAACCAAAAGGTTCATAAGCTTGTTACACAACAGATATCAGCATATTGTGGTTTTGAACGGAAAAAAAGTAAAGATAAATAGAAAGGAGAGAGCGCTTCATTTCATGACTCACACACTTTGAGCACACACAGCTCTTTGACACTGGGTGGTGCAACGCCAAAACAATTCCCCAGAGGAACAAAAGGCATGCATTGATAATCACCATAGGAACTTTTTTACAGGCAAAAAATAATTATTTTTGGGGAAGTTCACAACACAAAAAAAGTTTTGTTTAGGGAAAACAAATAAACAAAATTAATTAAAGAAATTTGACTTGGCTACATATGGTCTTTACACATGGTTCCAGAACGGCTTGAAAATAACTTCAAAGGCCCCTGTACATTGTGCAATAACAGAATAATGAGTCCAACATCTTGAGGGACATCGTAGAAAAATCCATAATGTGATTTGGTGTAAAAAGCTTTTGACATTTTGAAACTGCTGGGAAACCCCCAACACTCTAAAAACTAATTCAGAGGACCTTTAGTCATTACTTAAATATATTGTTGTGAAATAAAAAAATCAAGTTCTTAGATACTGTTAGACTTTTTACTTGTAATTGTTATTTTATCGAGTTTGGATGACACACAAATGATGCCTATTGATTCAATATACTATCATGACTCAGTTTATATTTTTTAGTAAATACATTTTTTTTAAATTTTAAGTTGTTTTTTTTTTTTTTAGTTTCGAGTTTATGTTTTTTTTCCAGATCTTTAACAACTAGAGAAATACAGACATTCAGGATATAAACAATAATAAATATAATATAATAAGGCACATAGGGTATAAGGTGCTTACTCTTATACTATTCGGGGGTTTCTGAAAATACATTTTTAAAGTGTAGCAGAGTGCGTTCACATTTCTTATTTGACATCAATTCTAAAGTCGCTATATACATTCCCCCCCCCCCCCCCCCCCCATTTAATTCTATTGTAAAAACACTAAAGTTAGGGAGGGATTAGGAAAACTTAGAGTTTGCTCTAGACCACTTTCTGGGGGATTTTTCTAACCCTAGAGTCTAGTGTTATTGTGGTAACTCACACTTAGTATTTGGTGCGTGTGTGCGTGAAGTTGTCGGTAGCGTTAGCGGTGCGCTCTGGTATAGACCCCTTGTTCTCCGGTTTACCTGTGCACGTGCAGGCCTGTAAAAGTTTGTTTGCTCTTCTGGGAGTGTGTAGAGGAAAGGATGCTTTGGATGATTGTTTTGTTGGGTAAGTAAACTATTTCAGAATGATTGTGTAGTTTTTATTACATGAATTTGGCCATTTGGGTGTTTGATTGAGTGCCGGTTGTTTTGTGCGGCTATCAGCTGATCCGTAAAACACTCGCAGGTTGCTTGTGCACAGTCTTGTAAAATGGTGAGGAGTTTTCCCTTGTGGGCTGTAGCAACGTTCTCCTTTGGGTTCGTTGAGCGGGGGTGTAGTGTTGTGGCGAACGTGGCAGGAGCGTTGCTCGGGCGCATGTCCGTGGTTTCGGGAGGGTTGCTAGCTCGCTAGTCGCCTTCCTGAGCCAGCGGTCAACAGTGCATAAATACCCACCACAATTAACCACATGAAGACTAGGGAGGAGCTTAGTTAGCCGGTTGGTTTTCGATAGTGGGGAAACTCCAAACTAGATGCAGGTTTGTTCCTCTCTGGTGCGCACGAGTGAACAGCGTTGTGGCTATCTGATCCTTTGGCGTGTTGATTTAATAAATTAATTAATTTCTAAACATCGATTGTGTCCTAGGTTATTATCCGGGTTATGTAAATATTATGCAACATTTTAAAATGTTAATTTTAAGTTCTGTTAATGTAAAATACAATTTGATGACGTGTAAACGGCCCAGTTTCCGTCTCCTGCATGTCCAAGGCCAGAGTGACCACAGGAGAAAAACTCACTGCAGCATTGTGGTGAATGGCAAGTAATTTTATGCTTCATTACAAAAACTGCAAAGTCCTTACTCTGAAATTTAAGCATTGTGGGTAGTACAGTTTGTGTGCTGAGATAAAGTTAGCTAGTACCTAGTAGCCTGTCGCTGATTAAGTAGGATTAAATGCCGGAGTATTTTGTGGCCAGTTAGCCTGGGAAAACGTCTTGGCAAGCTAACCTAACATTAACGTTACCCATTAGCCACCGCTGCAGTGAGCATGTAGGCTAGTGTTAGAGATTAATAAAATTAGCAATGGTTTGCACTATGACCTTTAGTAAAATGCTGCTTAGAGGTGTAGTTGGCGGAGCATGGAACACACATTTTCTATGCCAGCACACAGAAATAAGGAGTATCAACAGAAAGGATATACTGATAACGCTTTGCACATAACCACATATTTGAGGGCAGATGAAACACTGAAGCACTCTTTGTGCAACAATTCAAGGTAACGGGCCCAGGTGGAGACAGGCACTGACAAGATACAGAAGTGTGCTGTCGTTTTTTTTTTCCTTCCACAGGGCGGTGACCAGAAGCTGAAGCACCAAGAGGCTAGGACTAGCCTGTGTGCCAACGTAATGGGCGGGCCGAGTCTAAACCATGGTGCTGCCCCAACAGTTTTAACCAATCAGATAGCCGCACATCCATATTATAAAACTCTGTGTAAAAGAAAGTTAGGGATCCTTTTCTGGGAGGTGGTTACAGCTAACTGCTTAGCAGCCTGTGATTTCTGAACAGAAAAGGTTGATGTACATCATTCACTCTTTCATTATTGTCTTAAATGAATAGTCAAAAGGATTTTATTCTCCTCATCTGTTCTGCAAAAAAAACAAACTCTAACACTAGCTACATTTATAAACTACCTGAAGCTACCTCATTTACTTTCGCTAGCTGACTAAGAAAACTAGTGCACAAATAGGTTGTGTGTTAGCGAGTTATCTTTAGTATTTCTTCTCATCTGAATCATAGTCTAATCATGTCTAGCTAACATTGCTAACTGGCTCCGGTAATAGCCACTGCTTGCTAAGAGGCTAGGCCTCCATTTCGGCTTGTTAATTTGACGTGTTGCTTCTCCTCCATTTAGTCAGTTTTTACTAAAAGCATGATGGGAAAAACTGCTAAAATAAACTAGTTGTAGTCTTGTAAATAGTTTCCCTGCTAGATTCACAGTCTGTCTAAAATCTCAGTGTGAGACTAGACTGGGACTAAAAGCTCTAAACACTTGTCTTTAGATGTGAGCAGGTGGGACACCAGAGTTATCAGGAGTCTTTTCCAAATCTTTTCAAAGTCTTCTGATGTATAGGTAGCATGAGATACATTCACAATACAGACGATCCGCATCTGTTAGGAAGCACCAATCCTAACATGAAGCACACCAAATTGTCGGGGAGAAACTCAGCTAAAAGCCTCTACCAAGCATTGCCACCCAAACAAAACATAGTTCAATCCCCGAGCAATCAAATGGGCATGTAACAAAAATTTGAAAACAGGGCATGTCCACTTTAGTGCTTCTGCTAATGTCACCACTTCAACCAAACCACACAAACGGTGTCCAAGCCAGGGACTCCGCTGCTTATAGAGATATGTGTCTCATCACCGTGCAGTGAAAACTCGGCAAGCTAGCCCTGAAAGAGTAGCAAAATAAATCCACAAAACGATAGAGTATGTCTTATGTTAGCTGTTTTGTGGTCAGAAGTTCTATTCCAGTGCAAGAAAACGCTGCTAATGTCTACTCCTATGTCTCTGCTTTAGTTTTAGATCAATCACGAAGGTACTGGTTGTTTACATTAAGACAAAGGGGCTTTTAAAGTGTGAACTCCTGGTGCAATATACCACTTTTTCTTTAGATGTAAGCATCTAAACTTAATTATATTACTTACTTAATTCATATATAATATATATATATATATATATATATATATCTTTCAAAACATATTTTTCTATAATGTTATGATTTGAAAATTATGTTATGATTTGAAATGATGATGTGTGTGCTTTTGTGTCTCAGGTTTCCATGTGTTCTGTGTTCTTATGTCTGCACATAAATTAGAACACAGAACACACAGACAGTCTGTTTAAACACAGTTGAAGTCTATTAGAGTCTATTTAGAGTGTGAGCTCTCCACAGACTGGACAGACCACTGGGCAGACACACTGTGGATCTGCTTGGATTGGAACTACTACTCAGAGTTTTTACATGTTATGTAGTTTTTTATTTACTCTGTGAAACCTGTGGATCAAGGAGATACAAGGAGAAAGTGGAAGCCTTTTTCCTGCATGTTGCCAGAGCCCTGTGCAGAGTCCTGAATATAACGCTGAAAGAGGTAGGGATCGACGTGCTCAGACTAAGTTATGTCATATTTTAGTTACTGTGTTGCAGTGCAAGGTTTCTGTCTCTGAATTTATTGGCTGATGGTGTATGTCCTCTCCTGAAGTTCACCAAGAGTTTAACATAGCGAGGGATCTTTATTTATATTAACTGCAGAGACCACCTTGTGCTGTTTAGCAAGAAACAAAATCCCCAAGTCCACTAATGAGGAATCTAAAGTGACAGTCACTGTTAGGAAGTTTGTTTCTGTGATATTGTGAACAAGGTTATGATTATTTGTGTCATTGTTACTGTTAATACCTGCATGCATTAAAAGAAGGTCTCTCGTGTGTTTTTCTTCCCAACTTTAAATCACATTTTGGAGCTTTTTCTTGCCCACTGGATAGAAATGCCATAATATGCTTTTTATTAAGTTTTGCTGTTATAGTTTCTGATATTGTAACTGTCAAGAAACTTTAAGTCTTGAAAGAAGGTCTCTCCTGTGTGTTTCTTCCAACGGAAAACTCCAATTTGAACTCTAAACTAAAAGGATTTTGGGGAGTTTTTTTCATGAGAGGCATCTTTATTTTGTTTTATGATTTTTTTGTTTGTTTCAGTTTTAGTTTCATTTTTGTGTTTTTTGTTGAAATGTACAGTAGGCCTACTGTGCAAAAGTTTTAGGTAGGTGTGAACAAATGCTAAAAAAAAAGAAGAATGCCTTCAAAAACAGTATTGATAATTTTTTTTTTTAATCAAAAAACAAAATGCAAAGTGAGTGGACGGAAGAAAAATCTAAATCAATATTTAATGTGACCACCCTTTGCCTTAATTTAATTTAATCTTATACATTTAAAAAACAACAATGAAACAAAACCATTAAAATTAAATGTCATTTTCACTGTGAAGACACTTGTAAGCCTTGGAAGAGGGTCTCTCTTGTGTTTATCTTCTCAAGGAAAACTTCAATTGTACTAAACTGTTTTGGAGCTTTTCCTTGTCCATTTTATATATATATATATATATATATATATATATATATATATATACATATATATGGGATACTAAATACTGTGATGATATGAAGCACCAGCTTATTTCAAGTACTGTGTTAGTTAGGAAACTAATGGGTTGAACTTTATATCCCAGGTGGATTTATTGAATCTAAGTATTAAAAGACTTCAATGCAGATTGCAAGAGATTATTTTTCAACAATGAAATCCACCTTGACATATAAAATGAATCTTTCAAAACATATCTCTCGATGATGTTATGATTTGAAATGATGATGTGTGTGTTTTTGTGTCTCAGGGTTCCATGTGTTCTGTGTTCTAATGTCTGCACATAAATTAGAACACAGAACACACAGACAGTCTGTTTAAACATAGTTGAAGTCTATTAGAGTCTATTTAGAGTGTGTGCTCTCCACAGACTGGACAGACCACTGGGCAGACACACTGTGGATCTGTTTGGATTAGAAATACTACTTAGAGTTTTTACATGTTATGTAGTTTTTTATTTACTTTGTGAAACCGTGGATCAAGGAGACACAAGGGGAAAGTGGAAACCTTTTTCCTGCATGTTGCCAGAGCCCTGTGCAGAGTCCTGAAGATAACGCTGAAAGAGGTAGGGATCGACATGCTCAGACTAAGTTATGTCATATTTTGGTTACTGTGTTGCAGTGCAAGGTTTCTGTCTCTGAATTTATTGGGTGATGGTGTATGTCCTCTCCTGAAGCCCACTAAGAGTTTAACATAGTGAGGGATCTTTATTTATGTATTTATATTAACTGCAGAGACTACCTTGTGCTGTTTCGCAAGAAACAAAATCCCCAAGTCCACTAATGAGGAATCTAAAGTGACAGTCTCTGTTAGGAAGTTTGTTTCTGTGATATTGTGAACAAGGTTATGATTATTTGTGTCATTGTTACTGTTAATACCTGCATGCATTAAAAGAAGGTCTCTCGTGTGTTTTTCTTCACAACTTCAACTCACATTTTGGAGCTTGTTCTTGCCCACTGGATAGAAATGCCATAATATGCTTTTTATTAAGTTTTGCTGTTATAGTTTCCGATAGAAGGTCTCTCCTGTGTGTTTCTTCCAAAGGAAAACTCCAATTTTAACTCTAAACTAAAAGGGTTATGGTTGAGTTTTTGTCATGAGAGGCATCTTTATTTAGTTTTAGATTTTTTTTGGTTTCATTTTTGTGTTTTTTGTTGAAATGTACAGTACTGTGCAAAAGTTTTAGGAAGGTGTGGAAAAAATGCTGTAAAATAAGAATGCTTTCAAAATCAGAATTGATATTTTTATCAAAAAACAAAATGCAAAGTGAGTGGACGGAAGAAAAATCAAAATCAATATTTAATGTGACCACCCTTTGCCTTAATTTAATTTAATCTAATTTAATTTTAATGGTTTTATTTCATTGTTGTTTCCGAAATGTTTGTCATTTTTACTGTCAAGACACTAGAAAACCTTGGAAGAAGGTCTCTCTTGTGTTTATCTTAAGGGAAAATCCAATTTTACTGAACTTTTTTGGAACTTTTACTTGTCCATTGGAGAGAGGTGTCATAATATGCTTCTTGTTATAAACATTTTATTTTTCACAATGAAAATCCACCTTGACATATAAAATGAATCTTTCAAAACATAACTCTCTATGATGTTATGATTTGAAATGATGATGTGTGTGTTTTTGTGTCTCAGGGTTCCATGTGTTCTGTGTTCTGATGTCTGCACATAAATTAGAACACAGAACACACAGACAGTCTGTTTAAACACAGTTGAAGTCTATTAGAGTCTATTTAGAGTGTGAGCTCTCCACAGACTGGACAGACCACCGGGCAGACACACTGTGGATCTGCTTGGATTGGAAATACTACTCAGAGTTTTTACATGTTATGTAGTTTTTTATTTACTTTGTGAAACCTGTGGATCAAGGAGACACAAGGGGAAAGTGGAAGCCTTTTTCCTGCATGTAGCCAGAGCCCTGTGCAGAGTCCTGAATATAACGCTGAAAGAGGTAGGGATCGACGTGCTCAGACTAAGTTATGTCATATTTTGGTTACTGTATTGCAGTGCAAGGTTTCTGTCTCTGAATTTGTTGGGTGATGGTGTATGTCCTCTCCTGAAGCCCACTAAGAGTTTAACATAGTGAGGGATCTTTATTTATCTGCTTACCATGAACTGCAGAGACCACCTTCTGCTGTTCATATTCCTCATTAGAGGATTTTGTTTCTTGCTAAAGTGACAGTCACTTTTAGGAAGTTTGTTTTTGTGATATTGTTAACAAGGTAAGATAAATATATATATATATATATATATATATATATATATATATATATATATATATATATATATATATATATATATATATATATATACATACATACACATAAACATATATGTACAGTACTGCGCAAGGGTTTTAGGCTAGTGTGGAAAAAATGCTGTCAAATAAGAATGCTTTTAAAAATAGAATTGATGAATTTTTTAAAATCAAAACTTAAATGCAAAGTGAGTGAATTTGATCACCCTTTGCCTTCAAATCAGCATCAATTCTTCTAGGCATTTGTTCACACTGCCTAAGACTTTTGCACAGAACTGTCTATATGTATGTATGTATGTATGCATATATATATATATATATCAGGACAAAAAGTCAAAATAACGAGAATATAGTCAGAATGAGGAAAAAAAGTAAAAATGACAAAAAAAAGTTGAAATCATGATTAAAAAAAGTCAGAATGACAAAAAAAGTTGAAATCATGAAAAAAAGTCAAAATGACAAAAAAAAGTTGAAATCATGAAAAAAAGTTGAAATCATGAAAAAAGTCAGAATGACAAAAAAAGTTGAAATCATGATTAAAAAAGTCAAAATGACAAAAAAAGTTGAAATCATGAAAAAAAGTCAAAATGACAAAAAAAGTTGAAATCATGAAAAAAGTCAAAATGACAAAAAAAAAGCAGGTAAGTCATAATGCGTTTTAATTTCATTTTATGTCATTGTTGTTTTTGAAATGTATGCAATTTCCACTGTCAAGACACTTGTAAGCCTTGGAAGAAGGTCTCTCTTGTGTTTATCTTCCCAAGGAAAACTTCAATTGTACTGAAATTTTTTTTGGAGCTTTTATTTGCCCACTGGAGAGACGTCATAATATGTGTTTTAATGTTATGATATCTTATCTCAAGAATGGCCACATTAACGCGGTGGAGGAGTTTGTGTGCCCCAGTGACCCTGGGAGCTGTGTTGTCGGGAGCAATAGCTCCTGGTAGGGTCTCCCAAGGCAAAGTGGTCCCAGGGCAGGTGACAGACTAAGAGCCATTCAGAGACAATCCAATTCCTTTTACTTTTTTGTGGAGCTTTTCCTTGTCCATTGGAGAGGTGTCATAATATGTGTTTTAATGTAATTGTATTTTATTTCATTGTTGTTTTTGAAATGTATGTAATTTCCACTGTCAAGACACTTGTAAGCCTTGGAAGAAGGTCTCTCTTGTGTTTATCTTCCCAAGGAAAACTTCAATTGTACTAAACTGTTTAGGAACTTTTCCTTGTCCATTGGAGAGAGGTGTCATAATATGCTTCTTGTTATATATATATATATATATACATACACATAAACATATATGTACAGTACTGCGCAAGGGTTTTAGGCTAGTGTGGAAAATATGCTGTCAAATAAGAATGCTTTTAAAAATAGAATTGATGAATTTTTTAAAATCAAAACTTAAATGCAAAGTGAGTGAATTTGATCACCCTTTGCTTTCAAATCAGCATCAATTCTTCTAGGCATTTGTTCACACTGCCTAAGACTTTTGCACAGAACTGTCTATATGTATGTATGTATATATATATATATATATATATATATATAACAGGACAAAAAGTCAAAATAACGAGAATATAGTCAGAATGAGGAAAAAAAGTCAAAATGACAAAAAAAAGTTGAAATCATGATTAAAAAAAGTCAGAATGACAAAAAAAGTTGAAATCATGAAAAAAAAAGTCAGAATGACAAAAAAAAGTTGAAATCATGAAAAAAAAGTAAAAATGACAAAAAAAGTTGAAATCATGATTAAAGAAGTCAGAATGACAGAAAAAAAGTTGAAATCATGAAAAAAAGTCAAAATGACAAAAAAAGCAGGCAAGACATAATGTGTTTTAATTGTATTTTATGTCATTGTTGTTTTTGAAATGTATGCAATTTCCACTGTCAAGACACTTGTAAGCCTTGGAAGAAGGTCTCTCTTGTGTTTATCTTCCCAAGGAAAACTTCAATTGTACTGAAAATTTTTTTTGAGCTTTTATTTGCCCACTGGAGAGACGTCATAATATGTGTTTTAATGTTATGATATCTTATCTCAAGAATGGCCAAATTAACGCGGTGGAGGAGTTTGTGTGCCCCAGTGACCCTGGGAGCTGTGTTGTCGGGAGCAATAGCTCCTGGTAGGGTCTCCCAAGGCAAAGTGGTCCCAGGGCAGGTGACAGACTAAGAGCCATTCAGAGACAATCCAATTCCTTTTACTTTTTTGTGGAGCTTTTCCTTGTCCATTGGAGAGGTGTCATAATATGTGTTTTAATGTAATTGTATTTTATTTCATTGTTGTTTTTGAAATGTATGTAATTTCCACTGTCAAGACACTTGTAAGCCTTGGAAGAAGGTCTCTCTTGTGTTTATCTTCCCAAGGAAAACTTCAATTGTACTAAACTGTTTAGGAACTTTTCCTTGTCCATTGGAGAGAGGTGTCATAATATGCTTCTTGTTATATATATATATATATATATATATATATATATACACACACACATAAACATATATGTACAGTACTGTACAAGGGTTTTAGGCTAGTGTGGAAAAAATGCTGTCAAATAAGAATGCTTTTAAAAATAGAATTGATGAATTTTTTAAAATCAAAACTTAAATGCAAAGTGAGTGAATTTGATCACCCTTTGCCTTCAAATCAGCATCAATTCTTCTAGGCATTTGTTCACACTACCTAAGACTTTTGCACAGAACTGTCTATATGTATGTATGTATATATATATCTATATAACAGGACAAAAAGTCAAAATAACGAGAATATAGTCAGAATGAGGAAAAAAAGTCAAAATGACAAAAAAAGTTGAAATCATGATTAAAAAAAGTCAGAATGACAAAAAAAGTTGAAATCATGAAAAAAAGTCAAAATGACAAAAAAAGTTGAAATCATGATTAAAAAAAGTCAGAATGACAAAAAAAAGTTGAAATCATGAAAAAAAAAGTCAAAATGACAAAAGTTGAAATCATGAAAAAAGTCAAAATGACAAAAAAAAGCAGGCAAGTCATAATGTGTTTTAATTTCATTTTATGTCATTGTTGTTTTTGAAATGTATGCAAATTCCACTGTCAAGACACTTGTAAGCCTTGGAAGAAGGTCTCTCTTGTGTTTATCTTCCCAAGGAAAACTTCAATTGTACTGAAATTTTTTTTGGAGCTTTTATTTGCCCACTGGAGAGACGTCATAATATGTGTTTTAATGTTATGATATCTTATCTCAAGAATGGCCAAATTAACGCGGTGGAGGAGTTTGTGTGCCCCAGTGACCCTGGGAGCTGTGTTGTCGGGAGCAATAGCTCCTGGTAGGGTCTCCCAAGGCAAAGTGGTCCCAGGGCAGGTGACAGACTAAGAGCCATTCAGAGACAATCCAATTCCTTTTACTTTTTTGTGGAGCTTTTCCTTGTCCATTGGAGAGGTGTCATAATATGTGTTTTAATGTAATTGTATTTTATTTCATTGTTGTTTTTGAAATGTATGTAATTTCCACTGTCAAGACACTTGTAAGCCTTGGAAGAAGGTCTCTCTTGTGTTTATCTTCCCAAGGAAAACTTCAATTGTACTAAACTGTTTAGGAACTTTTCCTTGTCCATTGGAGAGAGGTGTCATAATATGCTTCTTGTTATATATATATATATATATATATATATATATATATATATATATACATACACATAAACATATATGTACAGTACTGCGCAAGGGTTTTAGGCTAGTGTGGAAAAAATGCTGTCAAATAAGAATGCTTTTAAAAATAGAATTGATGAATTTTTTAAAATCAAAACTTAAATGCAAAGTGAGTGAATTTGATCACCCTTTGCCTTCAAATCAGCATCAATTCTTCTAGGCATTTGTTCACACTGCCTAAGACTTTTGCACAGAACTGTCTATATGTATGTATGTATATATATATCTATATAACAGGACAAAAAGTCAAAATAACGAGAATATAGTCAGAATGAGGAAAAAAAGTCAAAATGACAAAAAAAAGTTGAAATCATGATTAAAAAAAGTCAGAATGACAAAAAAAGTTGAAATCATGAAAAAAAAGTCAGAATGACAAAAAAAAGTTGAAATCATGAAAAAAAAGTAAAAATGACAAAAAAAGTTGATATCATGATTAAAGAAGTCAGAATGACAGAAAAAAAGTTGAAATCATGAAAAAAGTCAAAATGACAAAAAAAGTTGAAATCATGATTAAAAAAAGTCAGAATGACAAAAAAAAGTTGAAATCATGAAAAAAAGTCAAAATGACAAAAGTTGAAATCATGAAAAAAGTCAAAATGACAAAAAAAAGCAGGCAAGACATAATGTGTTTTAATTGTATTTTATGTCATTGTTGTTTTTGAAATGTATGCAATTTCCACTGTCAAGACACTTGTAAGCCCTGGAAGAAGGTCTCTCTTGTGTTTATCTTCCCAAGGAAAACTTCAATTGTACTGAAATTTTTTTTTGAGCTTTTATTTGCCCACTGGAGAGACGTCATAATATGTTCTTTAATGTTATGATATCTTATCTCAAGAATGGCCACATTAACGCGGTGGAGGAGTTTGTGTGCCCCAGTGACCCTGGGAGCTGTGTTGTCGGGAGCAATAGCTCCTGGTAGGGTCTCCCAAGGCAAAGTGGTCCCAGGGCAGGTGACAGACTAAGAGCCATTCAGAGACAATCCAATTCCTTTTACTTTTTTGTGGAGCTTTTCCTTGTCCATTGGAGAGGTGTCATAATATGTGTTTTAATGTAATTGTATTTTATTTCATTGTTGTTTTTGAAATGTATGTAATTTCCACTGTCAAGACACTTGTAAGCCTTGGAAGAAGGTCTCTCTTGTGTTTATCTTCCCAAGGAAAACTTCAATTGTACTAAACTGTTTAGGAACTTTTCCTTGTCCATTGGAGAGAGGTGTCATAATATGCTTCTTGTTATATATATATATATATATATATATACACACACATAAACATATATGTACAGTACTGTACAAGGGTTTTAGGCTAGTGTGGAAAAAATGCTGTCAAATAAGAATGCTTTTAAAAATAGAATTGATGAATTTTTTAAAATCAAAACTTAAATGCAAAGTGAGTGAATTTGATCACCCTTTGCCTTCAAATCAGCATCAATTCTTCTAGGCATTTGTTCACACTGCCTAAGACTTTTGCACAGAACTGTCTATATGTATGTATGTATGTATGCATATATATATATATATATCAGGACAAAAAGTCAAAATAACGAGAATATAGTCAGAATGAGGAAAAAAAGTAAAAATGACAAAAAAAAGTTGAAATCATGATTAAAAAAAGTCAGAATGACAAAAAAAGTTGAAATCATGAAAAAAAGTCAAAATGACAAAAAAAAGTTGAAATCATGAAAAAAAGTTGAAATCATGAAAAAAGTCAGAATGACAAAAAAAGTTGAAATCATGATTAAAAAAGTCAAAATGACAAAAAAAGTTGAAATCATGAAAAAAAGTCAAAATGACAAAAAAAAAGTTGAAATCATGAAAAAAGTCAAAATGACAAAAAAAAAGCAGGTAAGTCATAATGCGTTTTAATTTCATTTTATGTCATTGTTGTTTTTGAAATGTATGCAATTTCCACTGTCAAGACACTTGTAAGCCTTGGAAGAAGGTCTCTCTTGTGTTTATCTTCCCAAGGAAAACTTCAATTGTACTGAAATTTTTTTTGGAGCTTTTATTTGCCCACTGGAGAGACGTCATAATATGTGTTTTAATGTTATGATATCTTATCTCAAGAATGGCCAAATTAACGCGGTGGAGGAGTTTGTGTGCCCCAGTGACCCTGGGAGCTGTGTTGTCGGGAGCAATAGCTCCTGGTAGGGTCTCCCAAGGCAAAGTGGTCCCAGGGCAGGTGACAGACTAAGAGCCATTCAGAGACAATCCAATTCCTTTTACTTTTTTGTGGAGCTTTTCCTTGTCCATTGGAGAGGTGTCATAATATGTGTTTTAATGTAATTGTATTTTATTTCATTGTTGTTTTTGAAATGTATGTAATTTCCACTGTCAAGACACTTGTAAGCCTTGGAAGAAGGTCTCTCTTGTGTTTATCTTCCCAAGGAAAACTTCAATTGTACTAAACTGTTTAGGAACTTTTCCTTGTCCATTGGAGAGAGGTGTCATAATATGCTTCTTGTTATATATATATATATATATATATATATATATATACATACACATAAACATATATGTACAGTACTGCGCAAGGGTTTTAGGCTAGTGTGGAAAAAATGCTGTCAAATAAGAATGCTTTTAAAAATAGAATTGATGAATTTTTTAAAATCAAAACTTAAATGCAAAGTGAGTGAATTTGATCACCCTTTGCCTTCAAATCAGCATCAATTCTTCTAGGCATTTGTTCACACTGCCTAAGACTTTTGCACAGAACTGTCTATATGTATGTATGTATATATATATCTATATAACAGGACAAAAAGTCAAAATAACGAGAATATAGTCAGAATGAGGAAAAAAAGTCAAAATGACAAAAAAAAGTTGAAATCATGATTAAAAAAAGTCAGAATGACAAAAAAAGTTGAAATCATGAAAAAAAAGTCAGAATGACAAAAAAAAGTTGAAATCATGAAAAAAAAGTAAAAATGACAAAAAAAGTTGATATCATGATTAAAGAAGTCAGAATGACAGAAAAAAAGTTGAAATCATGAAAAAAGTCAAAATGACAAAAAAAGTTGAAATCATGATTAAAAAAAGTCAGAATGACAAAAAAAAGTTGAAATCATGAAAAAAAGTCAAAATGACAAAAGTTGAAATCATGAAAAAAGTCAAAATGACAAAAAAAAGCAGGCAAGACATAATGTGTTTTAATTGTATTTTATGTCATTGTTGTTTTTGAAATGTATGCAATTTCCACTGTCAAGACACTTGTAAGCCCTGGAAGAAGGTCTCTCTTGTGTTTATCTTCCCAAGGAAAACTTCAATTGTACTGAAATTTTTTTTTGAGCTTTTATTTGCCCACTGGAGAGACGTCATAATATGTTCTTTAATGTTATGATATCTTATCTCAAGAATGGCCACATTAACGCGGTGGAGGAGTTTGTGTGCCCCAGTGACCCTGGGAGCTGTGTTGTCGGGAGCAATAGCTCCTGGTAGGGTCTCCCAAGGCAAAGTGGTCCCAGGGCAGGTGACAGACTAAGAGCCATTCAGAGACAATCCAATTCCTTTTACTTTTTTGTGGAGCTTTTCCTTGTCCATTGGAGAGGTGTCATAATATGTGTTTTAATGTAATTGTATTTTATTTCATTGTTGTTTTTGAAATGTATGTAATTTCCACTGTCAAGACACTTGTAAGCCTTGGAAGAAGGTCTCTCTTGTGTTTATCTTCCCAAGGAAAACTTCAATTGTACTAAACTGTTTAGGAACTTTTCCTTGTCCATTGGAGAGAGGTGTCATAATATGCTTCTTGTTATATATATATATATATATATATATACACACACATAAACATATATGTACAGTACTGTACAAGGGTTTTAGGCTAGTGTGGAAAAAATGCTGTCAAATAAGAATGCTTTTAAAAATAGAATTGATGAATTTTTTAAAATCAAAACTTAAATGCAAAGTGAGTGAATTTGATCACCCTTTGCCTTCAAATCAGCATCAATTCTTCTAGGCATTTGTTCACACTGCCTAAGACTTTTGCACAGAACTGTCTATATGTATGTATGTATGTATGCATATATATATATATATATCAGGACAAAAAGTCAAAATAACGAGAATATAGTCAGAATGAGGAAAAAAAGTAAAAATGACAAAAAAAAGTTGAAATCATGATTAAAAAAAGTCAGAATGACAAAAAAAGTTGAAATCATGAAAAAAAGTCAAAATGACAAAAAAAAGTTGAAATCATGAAAAAAAGTTGAAATCATGAAAAAAGTCAGAATGACAAAAAAAGTTGAAATCATGATTAAAAAAGTCAAAATGACAAAAAAAGTTGAAATCATGAAAAAAAGTCAAAATGACAAAAAAAAAGTTGAAATCATGAAAAAAGTCAAAATGACAAAAAAAAAGCAGGTAAGTCATAATGCGTTTTAATTTCATTTTATGTCATTGTTGTTTTTGAAATGTATGCAATTTCCACTGTCAAGACACTTGTAAGCCTTGGAAGAAGGTCTCTCTTGTGTTTATCTTCCCAAGGAAAACTTCAATTGTACTGAAATTTTTTTTGGAGCTTTTATTTGCCCACTGGAGAGACGTCATAATATGTGTTTTAATGTTATGATATCTTATCTCAAGAATGGCCACATTAACGCGGTGGAGGAGTTTGTGTGCCCCAGTGACCCTGGGAGCTGTGTTGTCGGGAGCAATAGCTCCTGGTAGGGTCTCCCAAGGCAAAGTGGTCCCAGGGCAGGTGACAGACTAAGAGCCATTCAGAGACAATCCAATTCCTTTTACTTTTTTGTGGAGCTTTTCCTTGTCCATTGGAGAGGTGTCATAATATGTGTTTTAATGTAATTGTATTTTATTTCATTGTTGTTTTTGAAATGTATGTAATTTCCACTGTCAAGACACTTGTAAGCCTTGGAAGAAGGTCTCTCTTGTGTTTCTTCCCAAGGAAAACTTCAATTGTACTAAACTGTTTAGGAACTTTTCCTTGTCCATTGGAGAGAGGTGTCATAATATGCTTCTTGTTATATATATATATATATATACATACACATAAACATATATGTACAGTACTGCGCAAGGGTTTTAGGCTAGTGTGGAAAAAATGCTGTCAAATAAGAATGCTTTTAAAAATAGAATTGATGAATTTTTTAAAATCAAAACTTAAATGCAAAGTGAGTGAATTTGATCACCCTTTGCTTTCAAATCAGCATCAATTCTTCTAGGCATTTGTTCACACTGCCTAAGACTTTTGCACAGAACTGTCTATATGTATGTATGTATATATATATATATATATATATATAACAGGACAAAAAGTCAAAATAACGAGAATATAGTCAGAATGAGGAAAAAAAGTCAAAATGACAAAAAAAAGTTGAAATCATGATTAAAAAAAGTCAGAATGACAAAAAAAGTTGAAATCATGAAAAAAAAAGTCAGAATGACAAAAAAAAGTTGAAATCATGAAAAAAAAGTAAAAATGACAAAAAAAGTTGAAATCATGATTAAAGAAGTCAGAATGACAGAAAAAAAGTTGAAATCATGAAAAAAAGTCAAAATGACAAAAAAAGCAGGCAAGACATAATGTGTTTTAATTGTATTTTATGTCATTGTTGTTTTTGAAATGTATGCAATTTCCACTGTCAAGGCACTTGTAAGCCCTGGAAGAAGGTCTCTCTTGTGTTTATCTTCCCAAGGAAAACTTCAATTGTACTGAAAATTTTTTTTGAGCTTTTATTTGCCCACTGGAGAGACGTCATAATATGTGTTTTAATGTTATGATATCTTATCTCAAGAATGGCCAAATTAACGCGGTGGAGGAGTTTGTGTGCCCCAGTGACCCTGGGAGCTGTGTTGTCGGGAGCAATAGCTCCTGGTAGGGTCTCCCAAGGCAAAGTGGTCCCAGGGCAGGTGACAGACTAAGAGCCATTCAGAGACAATCCAATTCCTTTTACTTTTTTGTGGAGCTTTTCCTTGTCCATTGGAGAGGTGTCATAATATGTGTTTTAATGTAATTGTATTTTATTTCATTGTTGTTTTTGAAATGTATGTAATTTCCACTGTCAAGACACTTGTAAGCCTTGGAAGAAGGTCTCTCTTGTGTTTATCTTCCCAAGGAAAACTTCAATTGTACTAAACTGTTTAGGAACTTTTCCTTGTCCATTGGAGAGAGGTGTCATAATATGCTTCTTGTTATATATATATATATATATATACACACACATAAACATATATGTACAGTACTGTACAAGGGTTTTAGGCTAGTGTGGAAAAAATGCTGTCAAATAAGAATGCTTTTAAAAATAGAATTGATGAATTTTTTAAAATCAAAACTTAAATGCAAAGTGAGTGAATTTGATCACCCTTTGCCTTCAAATCAGCATCAATTCTTCTAGGCATTTGTTCACACTACCTAAGACTTTTGCACAGAACTGTCTATATGTATGTATGTATATATATATCTATATAACAGGACAAAAAGTCAAAATAACGAGAATATAGTCAGAATGAGGAAAAAAAGTCAAAATGACAAAAAAAAGTTGAAATCATGATTAAAAAAAGTCAGAATGACAAAAAAAGTTGAAATCATGAAAAAAAGTCAAAATGACAAAAAAAAGTTGAAATCATGATTAAAAAAAGTCAGAATGACAAAAAAAAGTTGAAATCATGAAAAAAAAAGTCAAAATGACAAAAGTTGAAATCATGAAAAAAGTCAAAATGACAAAAAAAAGCAGGCAAGTCATAATGTGTTTTAATTTCATTTTATGTCATTGTTGTTTTTGAAATGTATGCAAATTCCACTGTCAAGACACTTGTAAGCCTTGGAAGAAGGTCTCTCTTGTGTTTATCTTCCCAAGGAAAACTTCAATTGTACTGAAATTTTTTTTGGAGCTTTTATTTGCCCACTGGAGAGACGTCATAATATGTGTTTTAATGTTATGATATCTTATCTCAAGAATGGCCAAATTAACGCGGTGGAGGAGTTTGTGTGCCCCAGTGACCCTGGGAGCTGTGTTGTCGGGAGCAATAGCTCCTGGTAGGGTCTCCCAAGGCAAAGTGGTCCCAGGGCAGGTGACAGACTAAGAGCCATTCAGAGACAATCCAATTCCTTTTACTTTTTTGTGGAGCTTTTCCTTGTCCATTGGAGAGGTGTCATAATATGTGTTTTAATGTAATTGTATTTTATTTCATTGTTGTTTTTGAAATGTATGTAATTTCCACTGTCAAGACACTTGTAAGCCTTGGAAGAAGGTCTCTCTTGTGTTTATCTTCCCAAGGAAAACTTCAGTTGTACTAAACTGTTTAGGAACTTTTCCTTGTCCATTGGAGAGAGGTGTCATAATATGCTTCTTGTTATATATATATATATATATATATATATATATACATACACATAAACATATATGTACAGTACTGCGCAAGGGTTTTAGGCTAGTGTGGAAAAAATGCTGTCAAATAAGAATGCTTTTAAAAATAGAATTGATGAATTTTTTAAAATCAAAACTTAAATGCAAAGTGAGTGAATTTGATCACCCTTTGCCTTCAAATCAGCATCAATTCTTCTAGGCATTTGTTCACACTGCCTAAGACTTTTGCACAGAACTGTCTATATGTATGTATGTATATATATATCTATATAACAGGACAAAAAGTCAAAATAACGAGAATATAGTCAGAATGAGGAAAAAAAGTCAAAATGACAAAAAAAAGTTGAAATCATGATTAAAAAAAGTCAGAATGACAAAAAAAGTTGAAATCATGAAAAAAAAAGTCAGAATGACAAAAAAAAGTTGAAATCATGAAAAAAAAGTAAAAATGACAAAAAAAGTTGAAATCATGATTAAAGAAGTCAGAATGACAGAAAAAAAGTTGAAATCATGAAAAAAAGTCAAAATGACAAAAAAAGCAGGCAAGACATAATGTGTTTTAATTGTATTTTATGTCATTGTTGTTTTTGAAATGTATGCAATTTCCACTGTCAAGACACTTGTAAGCCTTGGAAGAAGGTCTCTCTTGTGTTTATCTTCCCAAGGAAAACTTCAATTGTACTGAAATTTTTTTTGGAGCTTTTATTTGCCCACTGGAGAGACGTCATAATATGTGTTTTAATGTTATGATATCTTATCTCAAGAATGGCCAAATTAACGCGGTGGAGGAGTTTGTGTGCCCCAGTGACCCTGGGAGCTGTGTTGTCGGGAGCAATAGCTCCTGGTAGGGTCTCCCAAGGCAAAGTGGTCCCAGGGCAGGTGACAGACTAAGAGCCATTCAGAGACAATCCAATTCCTTTTACTTTTTTGTGGAGCTTTTCCTTGTCCATTGGAGAGGTGTCATAATATGTGTTTTAATGTAATTGTATTTTATTTCATTGTTGTTTTTGAAATGTATGTAATTTCCACTGTCAAGACACTTGTAAGCCTTGGAAGAAGGTCTCTCTTGTGTTTATCTTCCCAAGGAAAACTTCAATTGTACTAAACTGTTTAGGAACTTTTCCTTGTCCATTGGAGAGAGGTGTCATAATATGCTTCTTGTTATATATATATATATATATACATACACATAAACATATATGTACAGTACTGTGCAAGGGTTTTAGGCTAGTGTGGAAAAAATGCTGTCAAATAAGAATGCTTTTAAAAATAGAATTGATGAATTTTTTAAAATCAAAACTTAAATGCAAAGTGAGTGAATTTGATCACCCTTTGCCTTCAAATCAGCATCAATTCTTCTAGGCATTTGTTCACACTGCCTAAGACTTTTGCACAGAACTGTCTATATGTATGTATGTATATATATATCTATATAACAGGACAAAAAGTCAAAATAACGAGAATATAGTCAGAATGAGGAAAAAAAGTCAAAATGACAAAAAAAAGTTGAAATCATGATTAAAAAAAGTCAGAATGACAAAAAAAGTTGAAATCATGAAAAAAAAAGTCAGAATGACAAAAAAAAGTTGAAATCATGAAAAAAAAGTAAAAATGACAAAAAAAGTTGAAATCATGATTAAAGAAGTCAGAATGACAGAAAAAAAGTTGAAATCATGAAAAAAAAGTCAGAATGACAAAAAAATAGTTGAAATCATGAAAAAAAGTCAACATGACAAAAGTTGAAATCATGAAAAAAGTCAAAATGACAAAAAAAAGCAGGCAAGACATAATGTGTTTTAATTGTATTTTATGTCATTGTTGTTTTTGAAATGTATGCAATTTCCACTATCAAGACACTTGTAAGCCCTGGAAGAAGGTCTCTCTTGTGTTTATCTTCTCAAGGAAAACTTCAATTGTACTGAAAAATTTTTTTGAGCTTTTATTTGCCCACTGGAGAGACGTCATAATATGTGCTTTAATGTTATGATATCTTATCTCAAGAATGGCCACATTAACGCGGTGGAGGAGTTTGTGTGCCCCAGTGACCCTGGGAGCTGTGTTGTCGGGAGCAATAGCTCCTGGTAGGGTCTCCCAAGGCAAAGTGGTCCCAGGGCAGGTGACAGACTAAGAGCCATTCAGAGACAATCCAATTCCTTTTACTTTTTTGTGGAGCTTTTCCTTGTCCATTGGAGAGGTGTCATAATATGTGTTTTAATGTAATTGTATTTTATTTCATTGTTGTTTTTGAAATGTATGTAATTTCCACTGTCAAGACACTTGTAAGCCTTGGAAGAAGGTCTCTCTTGTGTTTATCTTCCCAAGGAAAACTTCAATTGTACTAAACTGTTTAGGAACTTTTCCTTGTCCATTGGAGAGAGGTGTCATAATATGCTTCTTGTTATATATATATATATATATATATATATATATATACACACACACATAAACATATATGTACAGTACTGTACAAGGGTTTTAGGCTAGTGTGGAAAAAATGCTGTCAAATAAGAATGCTTTTAAAAATAGAATTGATGAATTTTTTAAAATCAAAACTTAAATGCAAAGTGAGTGAATTTGATCACCCTTTGCCTTCAAATCAGCATCAATTCTTCTAGGCATTTGTTCACACTGCCTAAGACTTTTGCACAGAACTGTCTATATGTATGTATGTATATATATATATCTATATAACAGGACAAAAAGTCAAAATAACGAGAATATAGTCAGAATGAGGAAAAAAAGTCAAAATGACAAAAAAAGTTGAAATCATGATTAAAAAAAGTCAGAATGACAAAAAAAGTTGAAATCATGAAAAAAAGTCAAAATGACAAAAAAAGTTGAAATCATGATTAAAAAAAGTCAGAATGACAAAAAAAAGTTGAAATCATGAAAAAAAAAGTCAAAATGACAAAAGTTGAAATCATGAAAAAAGTCAAAATGACAAAAAAAAAGCAGGCAAGTCATAATGTGTTTTAATTTCATTTTATGTCATTGTTGTTTTTGAAATGTATGCAAATTCCACTGTCAAGACACTTGTAAGCCTTGGAAGAAGGTCTCTCTTGTGTTTATCTTCCCAAGGAAAACTTCAATTGTACTGAAATTTTTTTTGGAGCTTTTATTTGCCCACTGGAGAGACGTCATAATATGTGTTTTAATGTTATGATATCTTATCTCAAGAATGGCCAAATTAACGCGGTGGAGGAGTTTGTGTGCCCCAGTGACCCTGGGAGCTGTGTTGTCGGGAGCAATAGCTCCTGGTAGGGTCTCCCAAGGCAAAGTGGTCCCAGGGCAGGTGACAGACTAAGAGCCATTCAGAGACAATCCAATTCCTTTTACTTTTTTGTGGAGCTTTTCCTTGTCCATTGGAGAGGTGTCATAATATGTGTTTTAATGTAATTGTATTTTATTTCATTGTTGTTTTTGAAATGTATGTAATTTCCACTGTCAAGACACTTGTAAGCCTTGGAAGAAGGTCTCTCTTGTGTTTATCTTCCCAAGGAAAACTTCAATTGTACTAAACTGTTTAGGAACTTTTCCTTGTCCATTGGAGAGAGGTGTCATAATATGCTTCTTGTTATATATATATATATATATATATATATATATATATATACACACACACATAAACATATATGTACAGTACTGTACAAGGGTTTTAGGCTAGTGTGGAAAAAATGCTGTCAAATAAGAATGCTTTTAAAAATAGAATTGATGAATTTTTTAAAATCAAAACTTAAATGCAAAGTGAGTGAATTTGATCACCCTTTGCCTTCAAATCAGCATCAATTCTTCTAGGCATTTGTTCACACTGCCTAAGACTTTTGCACAGAACTGTCTATATGTATGTATGTATATATATATCTATATAACAGGACAAAAAGTCAAAATAACGAGAATATAGTCAGAATGAGGAAAAAAAGTCAAAATGACAAAAAAAGTTGAAATCATGATTAAAAAAAGTCAGAATGACAAAAAAAGTTGAAATCATGAAAAAAAGTCAAAATGACAAAAAAAGTTGAAATCATGATTAAAAAAAGTCAGAATGACAAAAAAAAGTTGAAATCATGAAAAAAAAAGTCAAAATGACAAAAGTTGAAATCATGAAAAAAGTCAAAATGACAAAAAAAAAAGCAGGCACGTCATAATGTGTTTTAATTTCATTTTATGTCATTGTTGTTTTTGAAATGTATGCAAATTCCACTGTCAAGACACTTGTAAGCCTTGGAAGAAGGTCTCTCTTGTGTTTATCTTCCCAAGGAAAACTTCAATTGTACTGAAATCTTTTTTGGAGCTTTTATTTGCCCACTGGAGAGACGTCATAATATGTGTTTTAATGTTATGATATCTTATCTCAAGAATGGCCAAATTAACGCGGTGGAGGAGTTTGTGTGCCCCAGTGACCCTGGGAGCTGTGTTGTCGGGAGCAATAGCTCCTGGTAGGGTCTCCCAAGGCAAAGTGGTCCCAGGGCAGGTGACAGACTAAGAGCCATTCAGAGACAATCCAATTCCTTTTACTTTTTTGTGGAGCTTTTCCTTGTCCATTGGAGAGGTGTCATAATATGTGTTTTAATGTAATTGTATTTTATTTCATTGTTGTTTTTGAAATGTATGTAATTTCCACTGTCAAGACACTTGTAAGCCTTGGAAGAAGGTCTCTCTTGTGTTTCTTCCCAAGGAAAACTTCAATTGTACTAAACTGTTTAGGAACTTTTCCTTGTCCATTGGAGAGAGGTGTCATAATATGCTTCTTGTTATTTATATATATATATATATATATATATATATATACACACATAAACATATATGTACAGTACTGTACAAGGGTTTTAGGCTAGTGTGGAAAAAATGCTGTCAAATAAGAATGCTTTTAAAAATAGAATTGATGAATTTTTTAAAATCAAAACTTAAATGCAAAGTGAGTGAATTTGATCACCCTTTGCCTTCAAATCAGCATCAATTCTTCTAGGCATTTGTTCACACTGCCTAAGACTTTTGCACAGAACTGTCTATATGTATGTATGTATGTATATATATATCTATATAACAGGACAAAAAGTCAAAATAACGAGAATATAGTCAGAATGAGGAAAAAAAGTCAAAATGACAAAAAAAGTTGAAATCATGATTAAAAAAAGTCAGAATGACAAAAAAAGTTGAAATCATGAAAAAAAGTCAAAATGACAAAAAAAGTTGAAATCATGATTAAAAAAAGTCAGAATGACAAAAAAAAGTTGAAATCATGAAAAAAAAAGTCAAAATGACAAAAGTTGAAATCATGAAAAAAGTCAAAATGACAAAAAAAAGCAGGCAAGTCATAATGTGTTTTAATTTCATTTTATGTCATTGTTGTTTTTGAAATGTATGCAAATTCCACTGTCAAGACACTTGTAAGCCTTGGAAGAAGGTCTCTCTTGTGTTTATCTTCCCAAGGAAAACTTCAATTGTACTGAAATTTTTTTTGGAGCTTTTATTTGCCCACTGGAGAGACGTCATAATATGTGTTTTAATGTTATGATATCTTATCTCAAGAATGGCCAAATTAACGCGGTGGAGGAGTTTGTGTGCCCCAGTGACCCTGGGAGCTGTGTTGTCGGGAGCAATAGCTCCTGGTAGGGTCTCCCAAGGCAAAGTGGTCCCAGGGCAGGTGACAGACTAAGAGCCATTCAGAGACAATCCAATTCCTTTTACTTTTTTGTGGAGCTTTTCCTTGTCCATTGGAGAGGTGTCATAATATGTGTTTTAATGTAATTGTATTTTATTTCATTGTTGTTTTTGAAATGTATGTAATTTCCACTGTCAAGACACTTGTAAGCCTTGGAAGAAGGTCTCTCTTGTGTTTCTTCCCAAGGAAAACTTCAATTGTACTAAACTGTTTAGGAACTTTTCCTTGTCCATTGGAGAGAGGTGTCATAATATGCTTCTTGTTATTTATATATATATATATATATATATATATATATATATATATACACACATAAACATATATGTACAGTACTGTACAAGGGTTTTAGGCTAGTGTGGAAAAAATGCTGTCAAATAAGAATGCTTTTAAAAATAGAATTGATGAATTTTTTAAAATCAAAACTTAAATGCAAAGTGAGTGAATTTGATCACCCTTTGCCTTCAAATCAGCATCAATTCTTCTAGGCATTTGTTCACACTGCCTAAGACTTTTGCACAGAACTGTCTATATGTATGTATGTATGTATATATATATCTATATAACAGGACAAAAAGTCAAAATAACGAGAATATAGTCAGAATGAGGAAAAAAAGTCAAAATGACAAAAAAAGTTGAAATCATGATTAAAAAAAGTCAGAATGACAAAAAAAGTTGAAATCATGAAAAAAAGTCAAAATGACAAAAAAAGTTGAAATCATGATTAAAAAAAGTCAGAATGACAAAAAAAAGTTGAAATCATGAAAAAAAAAGTCAAAATGACAAAAGTTGAAATCATGAAAAAAGTCAAAATGACAAAAAAAAGCAGGCAAGTCATAATGTGTTTTAATTTCATTTTATGTCATTGTTGTTTTTGAAATGTATGCAAATTCCACTGTCAAGACACTTGTAAGCCTTGGAAGAAGGTCTCTCTTGTGTTTATCTTCCCAAGGAAAACTTCAATTGTACTGAAATTTTTTTTGGAGCTTTTATTTGCCCACTGGAGAGACGTCATAATATGTGTTTTAATGTTATGATATCTTATCTCAAGAATGGCCAAATTAACGCGGTGGAGGAGTTTGTGTGCCCCAGTGACCCTGGGAGCTGTGTTGTCGGGAGCAATAGCTCCTGGTAGGGTCTCCCAAGGCAAAGTGGTCCCAGGGCAGGTGACAGACTAAGAGCCATTCAGAGACAATCCAATTCCTTTTACTTTTTTGTGGAGCTTTTCCTTGTCCATTGGAGAGGTGTCATAATATGTGTTTTAATGTAATTGTATTTTATTTCATTGTTGTTTTTGAAATGTATGTAATTTCCACTGTCAAGACACTTGTAAGCCTTGGAAGAAGGTCTCTCTTGTGTTTATCTTCCCAAGGAAAACTTCAATTGTACTAAACTGTTTAGGAACTTTTCCTTGTCCATTGGAGAGAGGTGTCATAATATGCTTCTTGTTATATATATATATATATATATATATATATATATATATACACACACACATAAACATATATGTACAGTACTGTACAAGGGTTTTAGGCTAGTGTGGAAAAAATGCTGTCAAATAAGAATGCTTTTAAAAATAGAATTGATGAATTTTTTAAAATCAAAACTTAAATGCAAAGTGAGTGAATTTGATCACCCTTTGCCTTCAAATCAGCATCAATTCTTCTAGGCATTTGTTCACACTGCCTAAGACTTTTGCACAGAACTGTCTATATGTATGTATGTATATATATATCTATATAACAGGACAAAAAGTCAAAATAACGAGAATATAGTCAGAATGAGGAAAAAAAGTCAAAATGACAAAAAAAGTTGAAATCATGATTAAAAAAAGTCAGAATGACAAAAAAAGTTGAAATCATGAAAAAAAGTCAAAATGACAAAAAAAGTTGAAATCATGATTAAAAAAAGTCAGAATGACAAAAAAAAGTTGAAATCATGAAAAAAAAAGTCAAAATGACAAAAGTTGAAATCATGAAAAAAGTCAAAATGACAAAAAAAAAAGCAGGCACGTCATAATGTGTTTTAATTTCATTTTATGTCATTGTTGTTTTTGAAATGTATGCAAATTCCACTGTCAAGACACTTGTAAGCCTTGGAAGAAGGTCTCTCTTGTGTTTATCTTCCCAAGGAAAACTTCAATTGTACTGAAATCTTTTTTGGAGCTTTTATTTGCCCACTGGAGAGACGTCATAATATGTGTTTTAATGTTATGATATCTTATCTCAAGAATGGCCAAATTAACGCGGTGGAGGAGTTTGTGTGCCCCAGTGACCCTGGGAGCTGTGTTGTCGGGAGCAATAGCTCCTGGTAGGGTCTCCCAAGGCAAAGTGGTCCCAGGGCAGGTGACAGACTAAGAGCCATTCAGAGACAATCCAATTCCTTTTACTTTTTTGTGGAGCTTTTCCTTGTCCATTGGAGAGGTGTCATAATATGTGTTTTAATGTAATTGTATTTTATTTCATTGTTGTTTTTGAAATGTATGTAATTTCCACTGTCAAGACACTTGTAAGCCTTGGAAGAAGGTCTCTCTTGTGTTTCTTCCCAAGGAAAACTTCAATTGTACTAAACTGTTTAGGAACTTTTCCTTGTCCATTGGAGAGAGGTGTCATAATATGCTTCTTGTTATTTATATATATATATATATATATATATATATATACACACATAAACATATATGTACAGTACTGTACAAGGGTTTTAGGCTAGTGTGGAAAAAATGCTGTCAAATAAGAATGCTTTTAAAAATAGAATTGATGAATTTTTTAAAATCAAAACTTAAATGCAAAGTGAGTGAATTTGATCACCCTTTGCCTTCAAATCAGCATCAATTCTTCTAGGCATTTGTTCACACTGCCTAAGACTTTTGCACAGAACTGTCTATATGTATGTATGTATGTATATATATATCTATATAACAGGACAAAAAGTCAAAATAACGAGAATATAGTCAGAATGAGGAAAAAAAGTCAAAATGACAAAAAAAGTTGAAATCATGATTAAAAAAAGTCAGAATGACAAAAAAAGTTGAAATCATGAAAAAAAGTCAAAATGACAAAAAAAGTTGAAATCATGATTAAAAAAAGTCAGAATGACAAAAAAAAGTTGAAATCATGAAAAAAAAAGTCAAAATGACAAAAGTTGAAATCATGAAAAAAGTCAAAATGACAAAAAAAAGCAGGCAAGTCATAATGTGTTTTAATTTCATTTTATGTCATTGTTGTTTTTGAAATGTATGCAAATTCCACTGTCAAGACACTTGTAAGCCTTGGAAGAAGGTCTCTCTTGTGTTTATCTTCCCAAGGAAAACTTCAATTGTACTGAAATTTTTTTTGGAGCTTTTATTTGCCCACTGGAGAGACGTCATAATATGTGTTTTAATGTTATGATATCTTATCTCAAGAATGGCCAAATTAACGCGGTGGAGGAGTTTGTGTGCCCCAGTGACCCTGGGAGCTGTGTTGTCGGGAGCAATAGCTCCTGGTAGGGTCTCCCAAGGCAAAGTGGTCCCAGGGCAGGTGACAGACTAAGAGCCATTCAGAGACAATCCAATTCCTTTTACTTTTTTGTGGAGCTTTTCCTTGTCCATTGGAGAGGTGTCATAATATGTGTTTTAATGTAATTGTATTTTATTTCATTGTTGTTTTTGAAATGTATGTAATTTCCACTGTCAAGACACTTGTAAGCCTTGGAAGAAGGTCTCTCTTGTGTTTCTTCCCAAGGAAAACTTCAATTGTACTAAACTGTTTAGGAACTTTTCCTTGTCCATTGGAGAGAGGTGTCATAATATGCTTCTTGTTATTTATATATATATATATATATATATATATATATATATATATATACACACATAAACATATATGTACAGTACTGTACAAGGGTTTTAGGCTAGTGTGGAAAAAATGCTGTCAAATAAGAATGCTTTTAAAAATAGAATTGATGAATTTTTTAAAATCAAAACTTAAATGCAAAGTGAGTGAATTTGATCACCCTTTGCCTTCAAATCAGCATCAATTCTTCTAGGCATTTGTTCACACTGCCTAAGACTTTTGCACAGAACTGTCTATATGTATGTATGTATGTATATATATATCTATATAACAGGACAAAAAGTCAAAATAACGAGAATATAGTCAGAATGAGGAAAAAAAGTCAAAATGACAAAAAAAGTTGAAATCATGATTAAAAAAAGTCAGAATGACAAAAAAAGTTGAAATCATGAAAAAAAGTCAAAATGACAAAAAAAGTTGAAATCATGATTAAAAAAAGTCAGAATGACAAAAAAAAGTTGAAATCATGAAAAAAAAAGTCAAAATGACAAAAGTTGAAATCATGAAAAAAGTCAAAATGACAAAAAAAAGCAGGCAAGTCATAATGTGTTTTAATTTCATTTTATGTCATTGTTGTTTTTGAAATGTATGCAAATTCCACTGTCAAGACACTTGTAAGCCTTGGAAGAAGGTCTCTCTTGTGTTTATCTTCCCAAGGAAAACTTCAATTGTACTGAAATTTTTTTTGGAGCTTTTATTTGCCCACTGGAGAGACGTCATAATATGTGTTTTAATGTTATGATATCTTATCTCAAGAATGGCCAAATTAACGCGGTGGAGGAGTTTGTGTGCCCCAGTGACCCTGGGAGCTGTGTTGTCGGGAGCAATAGCTCCTGGTAGGGTCTCCCAAGGCAAAGTGGTCCCAGGGCAGGTGACAGACTAAGAGCCATTCAGAGACAATCCAATTCCTTTTACTTTTTTGTGGAGCTTTTCCTTGTCCATTGGAGAGGTGTCATAATATGTGTTTTAATGTAATTGTATTTTATTTCATTGTTGTTTTTGAAATGTATGTAATTTCCACTGTCAAGACACTTGTAAGCCTTGGAAGAAGGTCTCTCTTGTGTTTCTTCCCAAGGAAAACTTCAATTGTACTAAACTGTTTAGGAACTTTTCCTTGTCCATTGGAGAGAGGTGTCATAATATGCTTCTTGTTATTTATATATATATATATATATATATATATATACACACATAAACATATATGTACAGTACTGTACAAGGGTTTTAGGCTAGTGTGGAAAAAATGCTGTCAAATAAGAATGCTTTTAAAAATAGAATTGATGAATTTTTTAAAATCAAAACTTAAATGCAAAGTGAGTGAATTTGATCACCCTTTGCCTTCAAATCAGCATCAATTCTTCTAGGCATTTGTTCACACTGCCTAAGACTTTTGCACAGAACTGTCTATATGTATGTATGTATATATATATCTATATAACAGGACAAAAAGTCAAAATAACGAGAATATAGTCAGAATGAGGAAAAAAGTCAAAATGACTAGAAAAAAGCAGGTAAGTCATAATGCGTTTTAATTTTATTTTATGTCATTGTTGTTTTTGAAATGTATGCAATTTCCACTGTCAAGACACTTGTAAACCTTGGAAGAAGGTCTCTCTTGTGTTTATCTTCCCAAGGAAAACTTCAATTGTACTGAAATTTTTTTTGAGCTTTTATTTGCCCACTGGAGAGACGTCATAATATGTGTTTTAATGTTATGATATCTTATCTCAAGAATGGCCACATTAACGCGGTGGAGGAGTTTGTGTGCCCCAGTGACCCTGGGAGCTGTGTTGTCGGGAGCAATAGCTCCTGGTAGGGTCTCCCAAGGCAAAGTGGTCCCAGGGCAGGTGACAGACTAAGAGCCATTCAGAGACAATCCAATTCCTTTTACTTTTTTGTGGAGCTTTTCCTTGTCCATTGGAGAGGTGTCATAATATGTGTTTTAATGTAATTGTATTTTATTTCATTGTTGTTTTTGAAATGTATGTAATTTCCACTGTCAAGACACTTGTAAGCCTTGGAAGAAGGTCTCTCTTGTGTTTATCTTCCCAAGGAAAACTTCAATTGTACTAAACTGTTTAGGAACTTTTCCTTGTCCATTGGAGAGAGGTGTCATAATATGCTTCTTGTTATATATATATATATATATATATATATACATACACATAAACATATATGTACAGTACTGCGCAAGGGTTTTAGGCTAGTATGGAAAAAATGCTGTCAAATAAGAATGCTTTTAAAAATAGAATTGATGAATTTTTTAAAATCAAAACTTAAATGCAAAGTGAGTGAATTTGATCACCCTTTGCCTTCAAATCAGCATCAATTCTTCTAGGCATTTGTTCACACTGCCTAAGACTTTTGCACAGAACTGTCTATATGTATGTATGTATATATATATCTATATAACAGGACAAAAAGTCAAAATAACGAGAATATAGTCAGAATGAGGAAAAAAAGTCAAAATGACAAAAAAAGTTGAAATCATGATTAAAAAAAGTCAGAATGACAAAAAAGTTGAAATCATAAAAAAAAAGTCAGAATGACAAAAAAAAGTTGAAATCATGATTAAAAAAAGTCAGAATGACAAAAAAAAGTTGAAATCATGAAAAAAAAAGTCAAAATGACAAAAGTTGAAATCATGAAAAAAGTCAAAATGACAAAAAAAAGCAGGCAAGTCATAATGTGTTTTAATTTCATTTTATGTCATTGTTGTTTTTGAAATGTATGCAAATTCCACTGTCAAGACACTTGTAAGCCTTGGAAGAAGGTCTCTCTTGTGTTTATCTTCCCAAGGAAAACTTCAATTGTACTGAAATTTTTTTTGGAGCTTTTATTTGCCCACTGGAGAGACGTCATAATATGTGTTTTAATGTTATGATATCTTATCTCAAGAATGGCCAAATTAACGCGGTGGAGGAGTTTGTGTGCCCCAGTGACCCTGGGAGCTGTGTTGTCGGGAGCAATAGCTCCTGGTAGGGTCTCCCAAGGCAAAGTGGTCCCAGGGCAGGTGACAGACTAAGAGCCATTCAGAGACAATCCAATTCCTTTTACTTTTTTGTGGAGCTTTTCCTTGTCCATTGGAGAGGTGTCATAATATGTGTTTTAATGTAATTGTATTTTATTTCATTGTTGTTTTTGAAATGTATGTAATTTCCACTGTCAAGACACTTGTAAGCCTTGGAAGAAGGTCTCTCTTGTGTTTATCTTCCCAAGGAAAACTTCAATTGTACTAAACTGTTTAGGAACTTTTCCTTGTCCATTGGAGAGAGGTGTCATAATATGCTTCTTGTTATATATATATATATATATATATATATATATATATATATATATATATATATATATATATATATATACACACACATAAACATATATGTACAGTACTGTACAAGGGTTTTAGGCTAGTGTGGAAAAAATGCTGTCAAATAAGAATGCTTTTAAAAATAGAATTAATGAATTTTTTAAAATCAAAACTTAAATGCAAAGTGAGTGAATTTGATCACCCTTTGCCTTCAAATCAGCATCAATTCTTCTAGGCATTTGTTCACACTGCCTAAGACTTTTGCACAGAACTGTCTATATGTATGTATGTATATATATATCTATATAACAGGACAAAAAGTCAAAATAACGAGAATATAGTCAGAATGAGGAAAAAAGTCAAAATGACAAAAAAAAAGCAGGTAAGTCATAATGCGTTTTAATTTTATTTTATGTCATTGTTGTTTTTGAAATGTATGCAATTTCCACTGTCAAGACACTTGTAAACCTTGGAAGAAGGTCTCTCTTGTGTTTATCTTCTCAAGGAAAACTTCAATTGTACTGAAAATTTTTTTTGAGCTTTTATTTGCCCACTGGAGAGACGTCATAATATGTGCTTTAATGTTATGATATCTTATCTCAAGAATGGCCACATTAACGCGGTGGAGGAGTTTGTGTGCCCCAGTGACCCTGGGAGCTGTGTTGTCGGGAGCAATAGCTCCTGGTAGGGTCTCCCAAGGCAAAATGGTCCCAGGGCAGGTGACAGACTAAGAGCCATTCAGAGACAATCCAATTCCTTTTACTTTTTTGTGGAGCTTTTCCTTGTCCATTGGAGAGGTGTCATAATATGTGTTTTAATGTAATTGTATTTTATTTCATTGTTGTTTTTGAAATGTATGTAATTTCCACTGTCAAGACACTTGTAAGCCTTGGAAGAAGGTCTCTCTTGTGTTTATCTTCCCAAGGAAAACTTCAATTGTACTAAACTGTTTAGGAACTTTTCCTTGTCCATTGGAGAGAGGTGTCATAATATGCTTCTTGTTATATATATATATATATATATATATATATATATATATATACACACACACATAAACATATATGTACAGTACTGTACAAGGGTTTTAGGCTAGTGTGGAAAAAATGCTGTCAAATAAGAATGCTTTTAAAAATAGAATTGATGAATTTTTTAAAATCAAAACTTAAATGCAAAGTGAGTGAATTTGATCACCCTTTGCCTTCAAATCAGCATCAATTCTTCTAGGCATTTGTTCACACTGCCTAAGACTTTTGCACAGAACTGTCTATATGTATGTATGTATATATATATCTATATAACAGGACAAAAAGTCAAAATAACGAGAATATAGTCAGAATGAGGAAAAAAAGTCAAAATGACAAAAAAAGTTGAAATCATGATTAAAAAAAGTCAGAATGACAAAAAAAGTTGAAATCATGAAAAAAAAGTCAGAATGACAAAAAAAAGTTGAAATCATGAAAAAAAAGTAAAAATGACAAAAAAAGTTGAAATCATGATTAAAGAAGTCAGAATGACAGAAAAAAAGTTGAAATCATGAAAAAAAGTCAAAATGACAAAAAAAAGTTGAAATCATGATTAAAAAAAGTCAGAATGACAAAAAAAAGTTGAAATCATGAAAAAAAGTCAAAATGACAAAAGTTGAAATCATGAAAAAAGTCAAAATGACAAAAAAAAGCAGGCAAGACATAATGTGTATTAATTGTATTTTATGTCATTGTTGTTTTTGAAATGTATGCAATTTCCACTGTCAAGACACTTGTAAACCTTGGAAGAAGGTCTCTCTTGTGTTTATCTTCCCAAGGAAAACTTCAATTGTACTGAAATTTTTTTTGAGCTTTTATTTGCCCACTGGAGAGACGTCATAATATGTGTTTTAATGTTATGATATCTTATCTCAAGAATGGCCACATTAACGCGGTGGAGGAGTTTGTGTGCCCCAGTGACCCTGGGAGCTGTGTTGTCGGGAGCAATAGCTCCTGGTAGGGTCTCCCAAGGCAAAGTGGTCCCAGGGCAGGTGACAGACTAAGAGCCATTCAGAGACAATCCAATTCCTTTCACTTTTTTGTGGAGCTTTTCCTTGTCCATTGGAGAGGTGTCATAATATGTGTTTTAATGTAATTGTATTTTATTTCATTGTTGTTTTTGAAATGTATGTAATTTCCACTGTCAAGACACTTGTAAGCCTTGGAAGAAGGTCTCTCTTGTGTTTATCTTCCCAAGGAAAACTTCAATTGTACTAAACTGTTTAGGAACTTTTCCTTGTCCATTGGAGAGAGGTGTCATAATATGCTTCTTGTTATATATATATATATATATATACACTAGGGTGCATCAAAAAACACAATTCTTGAATTTTGATATGGCTGGGTGCTAAAAGTGTTCCAATATATGTAGAAACAACACATGCAAAATATTTTCTCAGTACATGATGATTTAGGGGTGCCACCGCACACCTGTTTTTGTTGGATAAAGTGGCTAACAGTGCTCAATGGTCGCCATGGAGATCTGAGGTAAACAATACTAGAGCTCAAGAAAACTGAGGTAATCTTTCTGTTTGAGGTGATCTTTCTGTGTTGGGTATGTATTATTACATATTACCATCATATCTGTAGTTGTGTCTTTGTATACTTATTTATCATAAGTCATTTAAGTCATATTTATAGCTATTTAGACTATATACAGTTAAAATTTGAGTATCTACTATCACATGACCATAGGCCACTACTACTATTGCCATCACCACAGACCAGTACTCCTATCACATCACCACAGACCAGTACTCCTATCACATCACCACAGACCATTACTCCTATCACATCACCACAGACCAGTACTCCTATCGCATCACCACAGACCAGTACTCCTATCACATCACCACAGACCAGTACTCCTATCACATCACCACAGACCAGTACTCCTATCACATCACCACAGACCAGTACTCCTATCACATGATCACAGACCAGTACTCCTATCACATGATCACAGACCAGTACTCCTATCACATCACCACAGACCAGTACTCCTATCACATCACCACAGACCAGTACTCCTATCACATCACCACAGACCAGTACTCCTATCACATGATCACAGACCAGTACTCCTATCACATCACCACAGACCAGTACTCCTACCACATCATCACAGACCAGTACTCCTATCACATCACCACAGACCAGTACTCCTATCACATCATCACAGACCAGTACTCCTATCACATCACCACAGACCAGTACTCCTATCACATGATCACAGAGCAGTACTCCTATCACATCACCACAGACCAGTACTCCTATCACATCATCACAGACCAGTACTCCTATCACATCATCACAGACCAGTACTCCTATCACATCACCACAGACCAGTACTCCTACCACATCATCACAGACCAGTACTCCTATCACATCACCACAGACCAGTACTCCTATCACATCACCACAGATCAGTACTCCTATCACATCACCACAGACCAGTACTCCTATCACATCACCACAGACCAGTACTCCTATCACATCATCACAGACCAGTACTCCTATCACATGATCACAGACCAGTACTCCTATCACATCACCACAGACCAGTACTCCTATCACATCATCACAGACCAGTACTCCTATCACATCACCACAGACCAGTACTCCTATCACATGATCACAGAGCAGTACTCCTATCACATCACCACAGACCAGTACTCCTATCACATGATCACAGACCAGTACTCCTATCACATCATCACAGACCAGTACTCCTATCACATCATCACAGACCAGTACTCCTATCACATGATCACAGACCAGTACTCCTATCACATCACCACAGACCAGTACTCCTATCACATCACCACAGACCAGTACTCCTATCACATGATCACAGACCAGTACTCCTATCACATCACCACAGACCAGTACTCCTATCACATGATCACAGACCAGTACTCCTATCACATCACCACAGACCAGTACTCCTATCACATCACCACAGACCAGTACTCCTATCACATGATCACAGACCAGTACTCCTATCACATGATCACAGACCAGTACTCCTATCACATCACCACAGACCAGTACTCCTATCACATGATCACAGACCAGTACTCCTATCACATGATCACAGACCAGTACTCCTATCACATGATCACAGACCAGTACTCCTATCACATCACCACAGACCAGTACTCCTATCACATCACCACAGACCAGTACTCCTATCACATGATCACAGACCAGTACTCCTATCACATCACCACAGACCAGTACTCCTATCACATGATCACAGACCAGTACTCCTATCACATCACCACAGACCAGTACTCCTATCACATGATCACAGACCAGTACTCCTATCACATCACCACAGACCAGTACTCCTATCACATGATCACAGACCAGTACTCCTATCACATCACCACAGACCAGTACTCCTATCACATGATCACAGACCAGTACTCCTATCACATCACCACAGACCAGTACTCCTATCACATGATCACAGACCAGTACTCCTATCACATCACCACAGACCAGTACTCCTATCACATGATCACAGGCCAGTACTCCTATCACATCACCACAGACCAGTACTCCTATCACATCACCACAGACCAGCACTACACATGTCCCATTGACTTCCATTCATTTTGTCTATAGGACAAATGAATGGAGAATCTTGAAAGTTGAATTCTGGGAAATGCCCTAGTTGCCCAAAGGGCAAACAAACAACTTTTACTTTGAAAACCCTATAGAACATGTTAGTGTATAAAAGTTCACTGTACTCAACATTTCCAGGTCAACCTTTTGGCAATTAGACAAAAAATTGCACATTTTTCGAAATTTCACCAAAGTTCATGTGTTAGGTGGCACCCCTAAATCTCAATGGAATTCCTCAAAACTTTGCAAAAGTCATTTTTATGTTAAGTGGAACAAAATGCAATGCCAGCCAAATTGATATTTTGAAATTAAAAATTCCCATTCAAATTTGATGCACCCTAATATACACACACACATAAACATATATGTACAGTACTGTACAAGGGTTTTAGGCTAGTGTGGAAAAAATGCTGTCAAATAAGAATGCTTTTAAAAATAGAATTGATGAATTTTTTAAAATCAAAACTTAAATGCAAAGTGAGTGAATTTGATCACCCTTTGCCTTCAAATCAGCATCAATTCTTCTAGGCATTTGTTCACACTGCCTAAGACTTTTGCACAGAACTGTCTATATGTATGTATGTATATATATATATATCTATATAACAGGACAAAAAGTCAAAATAACGAGAATATAGTCAGAATGAGGAAAAAAAGTCAAAATGACAAAAAAAGTTGAAATCAAGAAAAAAAAGTCAGAATGACAAAAAAAAGTTGAAATCATGAAAAAAAAGTAAAAATGACAAAAAAAGTTGAAATCATGATTAAAAAAGTCAGAATGACAAAAAAAGTTGAAATCATGAAAAAAAGTCAAAATGACAAAAAAAAGTTGAAATCATGATTAAAAAAAGTCAGAATGACAAAAAAAAGTTGAAATCATGAAAAAAAGTCAAAATGACAAAAAAAGCAGGCAAGTCACAATGTGTTTTAATTGTATTTTATGTCATTGTTGTTTTTGAAATGTATGCAATTTCCACTGTCAAGACACTTGTAAGCCTTGGAAGAAGGTCTCTCTTGTGTTTATCTTCCCAAGGAAAACTTCAATTGTACTAAACTGTTTAGGAACTTTTCCTTGTCCATTGGAGAGAGGTGTCATAATATGCTTCTTGTTATATATATATATATATATACACACACATAAACATATATGTACAGTACTGCACAAGGGTTTTAGGCTAGTGTGGAAAAAATGCTGTCAAATAAGAATGCTTTTAAAAATAGAATTGATGAATTTTTTAAAATCAAAACTTAAATGCAAAGTGAGTGAATTTGATCACCCTTTGCCTTCAAATCAGCATCAATTCTTCTAGGCATTTGTTCACACTGCCTAAGACTTTTGCACAGAACTGTCTATATGTATGTATGTATATATATATCTATATAACAGGACAAAAAGTCAAAATAACGAGAATATAGTCAGAATGAGGAAAAAAAGTCAAAATGACAAAAAAAGTTGAAATCATGATTAAAAAAAGTCAGAATGACAAAAAAAGTTGAAATCATGAAAAAAAGTCAAAATGACAAAAAAAGTTGAAATCATGATTAAAAAAAGTCAGAATGACAAAAAAAAGTTGAAATCATGAAAAAAAAAGTCAAAATGACAAAAGTTGAAATCATGAAAAAAGTCAAAATGACAAAAAAAAGCAGGCAAGTCATAATGTGTTTTAATTTCATTTTATGTCATTGTTGTTTTTGAAATGTATGCAAATTCCACTGTCAAGACACTTGTAAGCCTTGGAAGAAGGTCTCTCTTGTGTTTATCTTCCCAAGGAAAACTTCAATTGTACTGAAATTTTTTTTGGAGCTTTTATTTGCCCACTGGAGAGACGTCATAATATGTGTTTTAATGTTATGATATCTTATCTCAAGAATGGCCACATTAACGCGGTGGAGGAGTTTGTGTGCCCCAGTGACCCTGGGAGCTGTGTTGTCGGGAGCAATAGCTCCTGGTAGGGTCTCCCAAGGCAAAGTGGTCCCAGGGCAGGTGACAGACTAAGAGCCATTCAGAGACAATCCAATTCCTTTTACTTTTTTGTGGAGCTTTTCCTTGTCCATTGGAGAGGTGTCATAATATGTGTTTTAATGTAATTGTATTTTATTTCATTGTTGTTTTTGAAATGTATGTAATTTCCACTGTCAAGACACTTGTAAGCCTTGGAAGAAGGTCTCTCTTGTGTTTCTTCCCAAGGAAAACTTCAATTGTACTAAACTGTTTAGGAACTTTTCCTTGTCCATTGGAGAGAGGTGTCATAATATGCTTCTTGTTATTTATATATATATATATATATATATATATACACACATAAACATATATGTACAGTACTGTACAAGGGTTTTAGGCTAGTGTGGAAAAAATGCTGTCAAATAAGAATGCTTTTAAAAATAGAATTGATGAATTTTTTAAAATCAAAACTTAAATGCAAAGTGAGTGAATTTGATCACCCTTTGCCTTCAAATCAGCATCAATTCTTCTAGGCATTTGTTCACACTGCCTAAGACTTTTGCACAGAACTGTCTATATGTATGTATGTATATATATATCTATATAACAGGACAAAAAGTCAAAATAACGAGAATATAGTCAGAATGAGGAAAAAAAGTCAAAATGACAAAAAAAGTTGAAATCATGATTAAAAAAAGTCAGAATGACAAAAAAAGTTGAAATCATGAAAAAAAGTCAAAATGACAAAAAAAGTTGAAATCATGATTAAAAAAAAGTCAGAATGACAAAAAAAAGTTGAAATCATGAAAAAAAAAGTCAAAATGACAAAAGTTGAAATCATGAAAAAAGTCAAAATGACAAAAAAAAGCAGGCAAGTCATAATGTGTTTTAATTTCATTTTATGTCATTGTTGTTTTTGAAATGTATGCAATTTCCACTGTCAAGACACTTGTAAGCCTTGGAAGAAGGTCTCTCTTGTGTTTATCTTCCCAAGGAAAACTTCAATTGTACTGAAATTTTTTTTGGAGCTTTTATTTGCCCACTGGAGAGACGTCATAATATGTGTTTTAATGTTATGATATCTTATCTCAAGAATGGCCAAATTAACGCGGTGGAGGAGTTTGTGTGCCCCAGTGACCCTGGGAGCTGTGTTGTCGGGAGCAATAGCTCCTGGTAGGGTCTCCCAAGGCAAAGTGGTCCCAGGGCAGGTGACAGACTAAGAGCCATTCAGAGACAATCCAATTCCTTTTACTTTTTTGTGGAGCTTTTCCTTGTCCATTGGAGAGGTGTCATAATATGTGTTTTAATGTAATTGTATTTTATTTCATTGTTGTTTTTGAAATGTATGTAATTTCCACTGTCAAGACACTTGTAAGCCTTGGAAGAAGGTCTCTCTTGTGTTTCTTCCCAAGGAAAACTTCAATTGTACTAAACTGTTTAAGAACTTTTCCTTGTCCATTGGAGAGAGGTGTCATAATATGCTTCTTGTTATTTATATATATATATATATATATATATATATATATATATATACACACACACACATAAACATATATGTACAGTACTGCACAAGGGTTTTAGGCTAGTGTGGAAAAAATGCTGTCAAATAAGAATGCTTTTAAAAATAGAATTGATGAATTTGTTAAAATCAAAATTTAAATGCAAAGTGAGTGAATTTGATCACCCTTTGCCTTCAAATCAGCATCAATTCTTCTAGGCATTTGTTCACACTGCCTAAGACTTTTGCACAGAACTGTCTATATGTATATATATATATATATATATATCAGGACAAAAAGTCAAAATAACGAGGATATAGTCAGAATGAGGAAAAAAAGTCAAAATGACAAAAAAAGTTGAAATCATGATTAAAAAAGTCAGAATGACAAAAAAAGTTGAAATCATGAAAAAAAGTCAAAATGACAAAAAAAAAGCAGGTAAGTCATAATGCGTTTTAATTTTATTTTATGTCATTGTTGTTTTTGAAATGTATGCAATTTCCACTGTCAAGACACTTGTAAACCTTGGAAGAAGGTCTCTCTTGTGTTTATCTTCCCAAGGAAAACTTCAATTGTACTGAAATTTTTTTTGAGCTTTTATTTGCCCACTGGAGAGACGTCATAATATGTGTTTTAATGTTATGATATCTTATCTCAAGAATGGCCACATTAACGCGGTGGAGGAGTTTGTGTGCCCCAGTGACCCTGGGAGCTGTGTTGTCGGGAGCAATAGCTCCTGGTAGGGTCTCCCAAGGCAAAGTGGTCCCAGGGCAGGTGACAGACTAAGAGCCATTCAGAGACAATCCAATTCCTTTTACTTTTTTGTGGAGCTTTTCCTTGTCCATTGGAGAGGTGTCATAATATGTGTTTTAATGTAATTGTATTTTATTTCATTGTTGTTTTTGAAATGTATGTAATTTCCACTGTCAAGACACTTGTAAGCCTTGGAAGAAGGTCTCTCTTGTGTTTATCTTCCCAAGGAAAACTTCAATTGTACTAAACTGTTTAGGAACTTTTCCTTGTCCATTGGAGAGAGGTGTCATAATATGCTTCTTGTTATTTATATATATATATATATATATATATATATATATATACATACACATAAACATATATGTACAGTACTGCGCAAGGGTTTTAGGCTAGTGTGGAAAAAATGCTGTCAAATAAGAATGCTTTTAAAAATAGAATTGATGATTTTTTTAAAATCAAAACTTAAATGCAAAGTGAGTGAATTTGATCACCCTTTGCCTTCAAATCAGCATCAATTCTTCTAGGCATTTGTTCACACTGCCTAAGACTTTTGCACAGAACTGTCTATATGTATGTATATATATATATATATATATATATATAACAGGACAAAAAGTCAAAATAACGAGAATATAGTCAGAATGAGGAAAAAAAGTCAAAATGACAAAAAAAAGTTGAAATCATGATTAAAAAAAGTCAGAATGACAAAAAAAGTTGAAATCATGAAAAAAAAGTCAGAATGACAAAAAAAAGTTGAAATCATGAAAAAAAAGTAAAAATGACAAAAAAAGTTGAAATCATGATTAAAGAAGTCAGAATGACAGAAAAAAAGTTGAAATCATGAAAAAAAGTCAAAATGACAAAAAAAAGTTGAAATCATGATTAAAAAAAGTCAGAATGACAAAAAAAAGTTGAAATCATGAAAAAAAGTCAAAATGACAAAAGTTGAAATCATGAAAAAAGTCAAAATGACAAAAAAAAGCAGGCAAGACATAATGTGTATTAATTGTATTTTATGTCATTGTTGTTTTTGAAATGTATGCAATTTCCACTGTCAAGACACTTGTAAACCTTGGAAGGTCTCTCTTGTGTTTATCTTCCCAAGGAAAACTTCAATTGTACTGAAATTTTTTTTGAGCTTTTATTTGCCCACTGGAGAGACGTCATAATATGTGTTTTAATGTTATGATATCTTATCTCAAGAATGGCCACATTAACGCGGTGGAGGAGTTTGTGTGCCCCAGTGACCCTGGGAGCTGTGTTGTCGGGAGCAATAGCTCCTGGTAGGGTCTCCCAAGGCAAAGTGGTCCCAGGGCAGGTGACAGACTAAGAGCCATTCAGAGACAATCCAATTCCTTTCACTTTTTTGTGGAGCTTTTCCTTGTCCATTGGAGAGGTGTCATAATATGTGTTTTAATGTAATTGTATTTTATTTCATTGTTGTTTTTGAAATGTATGTAATTTCCACTGTCAAGACACTTGTAAGCCTTGGAAGAAGGTCTCTCTTGTGTTTATCTTCCCAAGGAAAACTTCAATTGTACTAAACTGTTTAGGAACTTTTCCTTGTCCATTGGAGAGAGGTGTCATAATATGCTTCTTGTTATATATATATATATATATATACACACACACATAAACATATATGTACAGTACTGTACAAGGGTTTTAGGCTAGTGTGGAAAAAATGCTGTCAAATAAGAATGCTTTTAAAAATAGAATTGATGAATTTTTTAAAATCAAAACTTAAATGCAAAGTGAGTGAATTTGATCACCCTTTGCCTTCAAATCAGCATCAATTCTTCTAGGCATTTGTTCACACTGCCTAAGACTTTTGCACAGAACTGTCTATATGTATGTATGTATATATATATATCTATATAACAGGACAAAAAGTCAAAATAACGAGAATATAGTCAGAATGAGGAAAAAAAGTCAAAATGACAAAAAAAGTTGAAATCAAGAAAAAAAAGTCAGAATGACAAAAAAAAGTTGAAATCATGAAAAAAAAGTAAAAATGACAAAAAAAGTTGAAATCATGATTAAAAAAGTCAGAATGACAAAAAAAGTTGAAATCATGAAAAAAAGTCAAAATGACAAAAAAAAGTTGAAATCATGATTAAAAAAAGTCAGAATGACAAAAAAAAGTTGAAATCATGAAAAAAGTCAAAATGACAAAAAAAGCAGGCAAGTCACAATGTGTTTTAATTGTATTTTATGTCATTGTTGTTTTTGAAATGTATGCAATTTCCACTGTCAAGACACTTGTAAGCCTTGGAAGAAGGTCTCTCTTGTGTTTATCTTCCCAAGGAAAACTTCAATTGTACTGAAATTTTTTTTGGAGCTTTTATTTGCCCACTGGAGAGACGTCATAATATGTGTTTTAATGTTATGATATCTTATCTCAAGAATGGCCACATTAACGTGGTGGAGGAGTTTGTGTGCCCCAGTGACCCTGGGAGCTGTGTTGTCGGGAGCAATAGCTCCTGGTAGGGTCTCCCAAGGCAAAGTGGTCCCAGGGCAGGTGACAGACTAAGAGCCATTCAGAGACAATCCAATTCCTTTTACTTTTTTGTGGAGCTTTTCCTTGTCCATTGGAGAGGTGTCATAATATGTGTTTTAATGTGATTGTATTTTATTTCATTGTTGTTTTTGAAATGTATGTAATTTCCACTGTCAAGACACTTGTAAGCCTTGGAAGAAGGTCTCTCTTGTGTTTATCTTCCCAAGGAAAACTTCAATTGTACTAAACTGTTTAGGAACTTTTCCTTGTCCATTGGAGAGAGGTGTCATAATATGCTTCTTGTTATATATATATATATATATATACACACACACATAAACATATATGTACAGTACTGCACAAGGGTTTTAGGCTAGTGTGGAAAAAATGCTGTCAAATAAGAATGCTTTTAAAAATAGAATTGATGAATTTGTTAAAATCAAAACTTAAATGCAAAGTGAGTGAATTTGATCACCCTTTGCCTTCAAATCAGCATCAATTCTTCTAGGCATTTGTTCACACTGCCTAAGACTTTTGCACAGAACTGTCTATATGTATGTATGTATATATATATATATCTATATAACAGGACAAAAAGTCAAAATAACGAGAATATAGTCAGAATGAGGAAAAAAAGTCAAAATGACAAAAAAAGTTGAAATCATGATTAAAAAAGTCAGAATGACAAAAAAAGTTGAAATCATGAAAAAAAGTCAAAATGACAAAAAAAAAGCAGGTAAGTCATAATGCGTTTTAATTTTATTTTATGTCATTGTTGTTTTTGAAATGTATGCAATTTCCACTGTCAAGACACTTGTAAACCTTGGAAGAAGGTCTCTCTTGTGTTTATCTTCCCAAGGAAAACTTCAATTGTACTGAAATTTTTTTTGAGCTTTTATTTGCCCACTGGAGAGACGTCATAATATGTGTTTTAATGTTATGATATCTTATCTCAAGAATGGCCACATTAACGCGGTGGAGGAGTTTGTGTGCCCCAGTGACCCTGGGAGCTGTGTTGTCGGGAGCAATAGCTCCTGGTAGGGTCTCCCAAGGCAAAGTGGTCCCAGGGCAGGTGACAGACTAAGAGCCATTCAGAGACAATCCAATTCCTTTTACTTTTTTGTGGAGCTTTTCCTTGTCCATTGGAGAGGTGTCATAATATGTGTTTTAATGTAATTGTATTTTATTTCATTGTTGTTTTTAAAATGTATGTAATTTCCACTGTCAAGATACTTGTAAGCCTTGGAAGAAGGTCTCTCTTGTGTTTATCTTCCCAAGGAAAAATCCAATTGCACTACACTTTTTTCTGAGCTTTTACTTGTCCATTGGAGAGAGGTGTCATAATGTGTTTAAATTTAATTTAATTTAAATAAGTACTTGTTAGAGATTAATAAAATTAGCAATAATCTGCATTATGACCCTTGGTAAAATGCCACTTAGAAATGTATTTAGTAAAGCACAAAACGCACATTTTACATGCCAGCACATAGAAATAAGGAGTATCAACAGAAAGGATACTGATAACGCTTTGCACATAACCACATATTTGAGGGCAGATGAAACACTGAAGCACTCTTTGTGCAACAATTCAAGGTAACGGGCCCAGGTGAAGCCAGGCACTGACAAACACTAGACAAGATACAGAAGTGTGCTGTTCGCTTTTTTTTTTCCTTCCACAGGGCGGTGACCGGAAGCTGAAGCACCAAGAGGCTAGGACTAGCCTGTGTGCCAAAGAAATGGGCGGGCCGAGTCTAAACCATGGTGCTGCCCCAACAGTTTTAACCAATCAGATAGTCGCACATTCATATTATAAAACTCTGTGTAAAAGTAAGTTAGGGATCCTTTTCTGGGAGGTGGTTACAGCTAACTGCTTAGCAGCCTGTGATTTCTGAACAGAGAAGGTTGATGTACATCATTCACTCTTTCATTATTGTCTTAAATAAATAGTCAAAAGGATTTTACTCTCCTCTCATCTGTTCTTACCTTGATGCCTATCTAATGAGCTAGCTAACTAAAGCTAACTTAAGAGTGGTGTTAGCATTGGGCCAGCCTATTACTTCAGAATGCCAAGGAGAGAAAGAAAGCTGAAAGACAGTGAGAGAGTAGAGAAGGATAAAGGTATGCCAAGTCATCCATTGCTAGCTATACAGCATTCCCTTTTTGTATAGACAATTTAAAAAAATTTTTTTTTTGTATCAATCCACACACAATACCTGATTATGACAAAGTAAATGTCTCTGCAAATGTATTATAATTGAAATACAGAAATATCTCATGTACATAAGTATCTAGACCCTGGCTGTGACACTAAAATGCAAAAATGTCTTCATTAAAATAAAAAAATTGGAATGTATTTGTTTTTATAGGGTCTCAGATTTGCAAAAGATCATTACACACTCAGTACGTTTACTTGACACTTGAAAAAAACAAATTATTGCATTAATCTGACTATAACTGGACAACTGAAATGCATGTAAACGTGTTGGTCGGACTGATGTCGCTAGTAATTTTCTGCATAAACATCTTAAACAACTTCCGCTCAGCTCAAAACTACCAAACATTCAAAGACTTTGATGATTTTAACCCTTTTTATTTTCCATATAATATATATTTTTTGGCTGGGGCATTTTAATTGTTTTTAATCACAGCCTTGGATATGTCAAAGATTAGCAACAAAATAGATTTAGATTTTTTTTGTGTAGTGTCAGATTTAAGATGTAAAAACTCCTTTATGGCCATTTGATGGCAGACATGTCCACTTCTAAAAAAACGCTATAAAAATATTACTGATATATATATATTTTCAACTTTTGGGGGTTAAATATTTCAATCAACTTCAGTCCTGATTTAATCCATTAGCCAAAAATTATTTATTATAAGGAAAATAACTACATTTTTATGTTTTTTTCCCATAAAAAACATCAGTGGCACCATGCAATCAAACCGGCATTTAAAGGGTTTAAATGCCAAAAATAATGTTTAAACATTTGGTAGTTTTGAGCAGGGAGGAAGTTGTTTTAGAGGTTTATGCAGAAAAAAGTAGAATTTTTTTGAAGTGGACATTTTCAGCCCGAAGGGTCTGAAAGGGTAGAAAAATAGAAATTTGAATTTCAAAATATGTCAAGAAAAACAAAACAAAAAATCCTTCCATCTGCAGTATCACAGCCAAAATGATTGCCAAAACAAAAGTGGAAAAATGACAAATATGGCTGGAAATGTCCCGAGAAGTCCCAGAGGGTTAAAACAGCATGTGAAGTTTTTATCACGCTTTTTTGGAAGTGGACATTTTCATTCTTAAGGGCCTTAAAATATAGTAAATTGGAGTGATCTAAAATGGTTAAATATGTCCTGATTAGGTGTTGAAGCAGAGGAGAATAACTTACAGTTGAGGTGAATATCAGCCAAAACGATCCACTGCCAGTTCTCTGTGAGCTACAGGAGCTATTTCTGTTCTATTTCTGTCTCAGCAAACTCTTTACAAGCTGCGAGTCCAAATCTGTTGCATTAACAAAACTCAGCAGGTTAAAAGCTGTTAGAAAAGCAGCTTCAAATGCTGTTAGTAGTTCATGAAGCTACAGCAGGAAACTATGGAGCAAAGTCCTGAAACTCTGCTGCTGCTTACCGTCTCAAGAAGACAACAAACTGGACTAGACACACCTCCTGAAGGGTTAAAGTCTTTTTCTTCTTCTCTGGTGTTTATTGGCAGTTGGCATCCTTTACCTTGCATTTACCGCCACCTGCTGGACTTCACTTCTTTCATACTGTTATATTCTTTGAATTAGATACATTGTTAGAATGCATGTATGTATGTATGTATGTATGTATGTATATATATGTATATATGTGTGTGTGTATATATGTGTATATATATATATATATATATATATATGTATGTATGTTGTGTGCATACATACGTAAAATAGTAGTAGTAATAATAGTAGTACATATATATAATGTTACATATGTATGCACACCCTTCACAGGCTAAATATATGACACATTGCTATGTTATTACTACTTTTATATATAATATTGTACTATATATATACTGTACTATTATATAGTGTCTAGTCACAATAACATTATTACCATAATATCATCAGTATAATTACCATCATCTACCTACCAACTGATCTTCTTTTTAACTTCTTAAGTGTCCTTGTTCTATTCTGTGTTTTTTTAGATTGTTGTTTTTATTTATTCTACCTCAGTATTTTATTGTAGTTAAATACCGTATCTATCTATCTATCTATCTATCTATAAATTGAAATTTGAAATACTGGAAGTATTTGACAAGCAGGCAAGGAGGAAATCCATAATGATCAATGTTTATACCTTGGTATACCCTGAAATCTATTTTATATTGTATATTGTTGCAGCTCAAAGCTACATACAACTCATTGCCTTATTTTTAAAACTCTTATTTTGAAACCATGAAAGAAAGAAATATTCAATGATTCTGTATCCAGTCGGCAGGTTAGCCAGGCTGAAGGTAAACACACATCAATCAGGCATCATCTAACTCTAATATCTACATTTATTTCAAAGAAATTTTAATAATTAACAGCCATCATTATATCTCTTTCAAACATCAAAAAGTCACTGCAGAAATATAATACTCCAAAGGTTTTCTCATATCACAAAAAAACATCAACCTCAGTTTACATTAACAAACTGCACAGAAATGAGACCCAAATAACATTTATCTGTCATAAGAAGAAAAAATAAACAGCATAAAAGTCCTTAAACAAACACTAATACACAGCAAGAGAGGAGCTTTTACCACAGCAGGTTAATGACAATATGATAAACTTGCAGTACATAAATATTTACATTAATACAAGTCTGATGTAAACAATGTAGTGAGATGTTTTTATCCCTGAGATTCCCAAACAAGCAAGGCAAGTTTAATTCCAGGTTGAAACATCCAAACATTAAAAAAATCATATATACTGACAAACTGTTTCAACCTAAAGCTCCCAAACTGGATATTATATGAGTTTTATTAGCTGTTATGTGCGGTTTCCTGCTGAATGACTCACTGAGAAATAATGTATTTGTTTAACATTACGCACCGTTAAGTACCGTGAAATCAAAACTTCATACCACGAGTTTATAATCCATCAATGACTGCAAAAACTGACAGCGTTCCTCTAAAATATAGACGAGAGAGCTAAAAGATGACATGTATAAGCACACACTGCAAAAAAAGGTGTTTAGTCTAAAAACCAGATAAAACAGTAAATCTGAGGGAAATGATCTTGCTGCATGGACAGATAATTTCAATTGACATGATTTATTAAATTAAGATTATTAAATCTAGAAATAAGCATGTTGAACGCTTAAAATAAGAAATTAACTCTTAAAACAGGAGAAATGATTCAACACTTCTAAATAGGAAGTTTTTTTTTAATCTTGTTAAGAAACAAATAATCATCAGGTCACTCTGCTCGGGCCAGTGCATCGCTGCTGGCAGCTTTAATTTTATCTCTTCTTTTGTGAACAAAAGAAGATGAAGATTTTTACATCTTCTTTTGTGAACAAAAGAAGATGTAAAAAAAAGACACAAAAAGACCAAAAAGACGTAAAATGACCAAAAAGGAAATAAAAACACAAAAAGACACAAAAAAAGACTAAAAATGACCAAAAAAGACAAATAATCATCAGGTCACTCTGCTCGGGCCAGATCGCTGCTGGCAGCTTTAATTTATCTTGTTTTAATTAATTAAGTTAATTTCATCGTTGTGTCTTTTTAGTGGTCAATTTCACATTTATTTTTGGTTACTTCGTGCATTTTTGGGTCATTTTCACGTCTGTATTTTTTGGGTCAATTTGTGTATTTTTTAAGTCATTTTTACATCTAGTTAAGGAAACATTCAGATATCAGCTTTTAAATTAAACTCTTTTCAGCTATTTTTGTTATCATTATATTTGTCCAAACAAATGTACCTTTAGTTACCTTTAAAACTTTAGATTTAGAAGTGTTGGATAATTTATCTTATTTTAAGTGTTCAACATGCTTACTTCTAGATTTAATAATCTTAATTTAAGAAATCTTGTCAAGGTAAATTATCTGTCGATGCAGCAAGATCATTTCCCTCAGATTTACTGTTTTATCTGGTTTTTAAACACCTTTTTTGCAGTGCAGATTAACGTTTTAACTTCCTCGTCGTACCACTTTCTAGACAGAATAATGATAAATTCCTAATTGATTCCTTTATTATTATCCTGAAATGTGTTTGACAATCTCATAAGAAGTATATTCTCCCATAATGTCGAGTGCAAATAAGTATATCTTGATGAAAACCACACGACTGCATTTTTAGATTTAAAGTTGTCGTTTAAAGGTGTCGTGAAGCTTTAAGACACTTCTAAATAAGTAAACTAAATATATCCTGCTGTATTAGGCAGCAAGCTTTGACTGCATTCTCACTTTAAATAGTCACAGAAAACTTGTCAGATATGTGATCAACATGTCAAGTAACAAGGAATATGAAAAGAAAACTCACAAAACACTACGAACGGGAGGAAAAAAACATATAAAACTGTATTGTGATAATTTGTGTGGCAGTATTGTAGCTATAGTACCGACATTTTATTGTGTAAATTAAACCTTTTGTTAGTTGAGTAATTAAATCAATTGCTATTTCAGTCCACTAGATGGTGCTGACTTGATTTTATATTTAACACTATCTTAATTTCTAATTTTCCAGTTTCTGCATAACTAAGTTGCTCTGTGTCATTTTCAGCCCGAAGGGTCTGAAAGGGTTAAATTAGAGTGACCAGAGGGTTAAAGAGAGATGAACAGACTGAAAATGTTCTTATCTTATTAGGTAAAGCCCCAACAAAAACCTTGGTCGTCTTTTTTGGAATCACGGTTAAAAAAAGATATAACATGCAGTTGAAAGAAACCAATAAGTCAGGTTGTTATCACGATACTCAGCATACTGCAGAATGTTTAAAATCCTAATAATATATCGTATTGTAAGTATTGTGATATCGTATCGTGGGCCTGTGATAGACACATCCTGTCAATGTTTTTAAGAATATTTTATATTTTTAGATATTAAAAAAAGCCAAGCCAAGCAGGCCTCAGTGACAAACCATGTAACCCATAATTTAATAATAGCTGCATCTTTGTTTTGCATTTTAGTGTTTTAACCATTTAGTCAAATGAATTTGGGTCTTAAAATGCTTCAACAAATTTGATAATTCCTGAAATCCACGGTCTATTCTTAAGACACCAAATCCTCACTCCCTCCACTTTTTAGTTTGTTCAAACCAGCTGAGAGCTCCCAGAGGATGAGGAAGATCTTCGATGATGATGATGATGGTGTTTCAGATGTGATCAGGAGGATCTCTGCCGGAGAGTTTCTCCTTCGCTGCTTTTTCTGCCCGTCACGTCTCCAGACAGCAAAGGAGCTAACTCTGAAAATAGAACAATAAGTTTGCATGTAACTTAAACATTGTTATTATTATTATAATATATTTGTACAGGTGTATTAAGTCAGTTCGAATTTATTTGTATGGCAAGCCTTCGTTTTAGCTCGTTCAAATTTGTTTCATCAAGTAGTTTGTTTTTAATGTCGTCTTGATTACTGTTCAGTTCTTTCATCTGCTGCATCAAACAGTCTTTTAAACTAATTACAAGTGGCTCAAAACAAGACTGAAGACTGTTCTAGGTTGTTCTCCAAGAACTAGTGTTGTAGAAATGCATGAACATCTCACCTGGTTGAGAGTCTAGAATAGACTATCTGCTAATCCGTAAAATAATTAATACTCAGACTCCTAAATCTTTTTATATAATAATAATATAATTTACCGCTCAAATATTCATTCTTATAACATTCAAGTTTTTTTTATATAGGACTGATTCCTCTACCTGAGACTGTCTCTTTGAATTTGTCAGTATTTTATAGGTCAGATGAGCTTTGGATCATTCTTCCAGGTTGGTGAAATTAAGGGAAAAGCTGGTTTTAAAAGAAGATGAAGAATGTATTTGATGTCAACACTTTAATTATATCGTCATTTTATTTGAGTGTGGTTGGGCTACGTGATACAAGACTGTATAATGCTTTCTTTTTCTTCTCTTTTTTTCTTTTTTTATATATTTTTATAATGACTTGAGTTTGGAATGGCTGTGGTATTCTATTAAAAATTATTGTCTGGACCCCAGGAAGACTAGCTGTAGTCTTGGCGTCAGCTGATGGGGATCCTTTTAAATAACATGGTATTTTTTTTAAAGCATTTTAAGCACTTTGGGGCATTTTATAATTTTATGGCCTTCTTCAGAAAAAATGTTGCCATTTTATAGGAAGATGTTTTTTCTTACATTTTTGGATATGCTATATAATATGGTGTTTTTCTTTTATTTACTTACAGATTATACTTTAATATGTATGAACAGAGTATAATAGGAACAAAAAAACGAATTATCTATCTGAGTCAAACAGGACAAGATGCAGAAAAACTGCTGGTAACTCGGGAGTGTCTAAGGTGGAACAGAAACCTCAAAGTGAAACACGAAAGTAAAACTTAATCTTATTATATGATGAGCTGTAAAACATTCATGCTCAGGAAACAGGTTTTGTTAGATGGAGACAATTTTAACTGTCACATTGTGTTGGCCTGACCCCTTTTCCTCTTACTCAGTTTCCTCTGATTTATCATCTTTCCCTTCACATTTCCTTAAAAGAGAAAGTTCACAGAGACACATAGTTAATGTCTCTGTCCTCAGTCCAACTGAGAGACTGACACCAGAAATATGCTAGCAGTAGAAATGACTAAAGCTTCCTATACATCAGAAGACTTTGAAAAGATTTGGAAAAGACTCACATCTAAAGACATATAGTGTTTAGAGTTTCTAGTCTGAGATTTTAGACTGTTACGTCCTTGGGGTACGTGTGTTTTTGGTTTTGTTGTGGTTGTGCCTCAGGACCGCAGCAGCGTCACTGGCTCCGCAAGAGGGAATCCCCGCTGGGTCACGCCTCCACCGAAGGCCGGATCGAGAGTTCCCCTGGCTCTGCCCTCTGTCGGCTCGTTGGTCTGGCGTCCAATCAGCTGCCGCACCTGCCTCCAGCTCGGCCTTAAGAGCAGCTTCGCGGGGCTGTGGACGCCCCTTCTTCTTTGTCTTTGCATGGTTTGTGTAAAGTGTGTCTCTTGATCTATTAAGAAGGTATTTGAAAAACCTAGTGTGTGTATTGTTAAATTGAGGCACTCGTGTTGTTTGACTGTTTATTGGGCATTAGGTTTAGGTTTTCTTTTTCACATTCTTTTCACATAACACTTCGAGTATTACCTTTGTTAGATTCACTAGTTTATGGGTGGTTGCATTGTTGTATTTTTTGTTTGTATAGATTAAAAGTAAGCGTAGTCAGCCAGAGTTCCTTTGTTTGTTGTGTTTTAAGTAAGATAGTTTTGGGGGGGAAAAATCGAGTTAGGAAGATTGTTTTAGTTTGTTTGTTTTATGAGTTGGCGCCACCCTTCGCCCTTTGTTCATTGCCTCACATTACAACACCTTGTATCTAGCCTGAAGAAGGTTCTCTTTTCGTTACCTTTGTTTTATTTTGCTGTTATACAATAAAATCTGTATTTGCCTGAGTACACCGGCGTTGTGTTGCTTCCCTTTTCCCTAGACAACAACTGGGTTGTAACATAGACAGACTGTCAATCTAGCAGGGAAACTATTTACAAGACTACAACTATATTCTTTTAGCAGTTTTTCCATCATGCTCTTAGTAAAAACTGACTAAATGGAGGAGAAGCAGCTTTTGGCTCCAGCTGCTCTCTATACTTTTTTCTGTGACTGTATTTTTGGTCATTTTGTGTCTTTTTTAGTCATTTGTACATCTATTTTTGGTTATTTTGTGTATTTTTAAATCATTTTTACATCTATTTTTGGTCAATTTGTGTCTATTTCGATAATTTGGTGTCCTTTTTTGGTAATTTTTACATCTACAGTCATGGAAACATTTGTGATAATAACCAAAATCATTATGAATAAAACCATGTTGTGTTACGTCACTGAGACTTGAGATAATATCAAACACGTTAGATATGATCCAAACCAAGACTTGGAAAAGACTGATATGAAACAGAGCAGATTGGTTTAATACTTTTTTCCGTGACTATATTATTGGTCACTTTGTATCTTTTTTAGTCATTTTTATATCTATTTTTTTTGTCATTTTGTGTCTTTTTTAGTCATTTTTACATGTATTTTTGGTTATTTTGTGTCTTTTTTGATCATTTTATCATCTATTTTTTGTCATTTTGTGTCTTTTTTAGTCATTTTTACATCTATTTTTGGTTATTTTGTGTCTTTTTTGATCATTTTATCATCTATTTTTGGTCCTTTTGTGTCTTTTTTGATCATTTTTATTTCTATTTTTGGTCATTTTGTGACTCGTGACTCCAGTAAAACTCCTAGATTTACAAAAGTCTTTCAGCTTTTAGTGGAAGCCCAGCATTACTCTATTTAAAATGAGATTTTTCACCTTGATAGAGTGTACGTGTACCAACCTTTCATCTCAGTTTCGTTATCTGCGGCTGAGTTCGGACGGTTGCAGCTGTTCTTGGCAGCTCCAGACGTGGCAGCTGGTGGGGGGCTGCCGGCCGAGTCTGCCGCTTTACTCTTCACTTTACTTGTGACGCAGGTGAGTTTATTAGCATCCACGGTGTCCATCTTCACCGTACAGAGAGTCTGCAGCAGACCCATGGAGTCAAAGTCTTCTCCAGCACACTCACCTCGTCTCCTCAACAACTCCAACACCTGCAGCAAGAAAAACAGGCAGAATTAGACTAAACATTTAGTCTGAGCCAGAGAGAGATACAGTATGTAGCTGCAATAAAACAAGATCTTGATCAAAAACTGACTGACACGATAGCGGGATTAGAAAATAATGAGATTATAAATATTGATTAGAGACGGGCGATCTAAAATCAGTCCCTCATTTCCCTTTTTACTACTTTTAATTAATCAGAGAAGCTCAGAAGTTTACTCTATAGCAGCGGTTCCCAAACTTTTTAAGCCGCGCACCCCCTTATATGTCCCAACAGGGTTGACGCACCCCCAATCCCCCACACCTTCAAAAAAACAAAATGCAATAAGCTTTTTTATAGCCATATTAAAGGCGGCATGTTTAATCATGCTCAAATGACCAGAACACACATTTAATTAAATAATCACCATCACAACAATGCGCTCTCACATTTGAATTAATCTGAAACACAGTTTCAATATAATGCAACAAAATTATGCGCTAGCTTCCACTTTTAAGAGCAAAGAGGATGATGACAGGCTCAGGATCAGAGGCAGAAAGCACATAAGTTAGGAAAATGTTATAATATTTTGAGCCGCGTTTAACAAAAATTGCAGCAAGTTAAAATGAGCGTGGAGCTAAACAACCCGTCATCATAACACAGGCTGGAAAAATGGAAGAAGATAACTTCTTCTACATTTCAATTTAAGATGATGTGCATTTTGAATAGCCTGCATTTATTATTAAAATAATACAGTTTTTGATTTTACATTTTACAAAGGAAACGTTTATTTACACTTCTTTATTGTGTGGGGGAAAAAAAATGTAATTGTGTAATTATCAGACCGCCATTACATTTTTCATCTCGCGCACCCCCTAGCGGCAGCTCGCGCACCCCCAGGGGTCTGCGCACCACACTTTGGGAATCGGTGCTCTATAGTGACTAAATACACTGCAAAAAGGTGTTTCGTTTAAAAACCAGATAAAAACAGTAAATCTGAGGGAAATGATCTTGCTGCATGGACAGATAATTTACCTTGACAAGATTTCTTAAATTAAGATTATTAAATCTAGAAATAAGCATGTTGAACACTTAAAATAAGAAATTAACTCTTAAAACAAGATAAATTAAAGCTGCCAGCAGTGATGAACTGGCCCGAGCAGAGTGACCTGATGATGTCTTTTTTTGGTGAATTTTAGTCTTTTTGTGTCCATTTTGTGAGTGTACGTCTTTTTTTTAAAAAAGTCTTTTTTTTAAAAATGTCTTTTTTTTAAAAATGTCTTTTTGTGTCCTTCTGTGTCTTTTTGTCATCTTTTTTTTGTGTTTTTTTGGTCTTTGTGTCTTTTTGTGTCTTTTTTGTGTCTTTTTTTGTGTCTTTTTTGGTCATTTTGTCATTTTGCCAAAAAAGACGAAAAATGTACAAAAGACATAAATTAAAGCTGCCAGCAGCGATGAACTGGCCCGATTAGAGTGACCTGATGAGTATTTGTTTCTTACCAAGATAAAAAAAACTTAATTATCTTAATAATCTTAATTTAAGAAATCTTGTCAAGGTAAATTATCTGTCCATGCAGCAAGATAATTTCCCTCAGATTTACTGTTTTTATCTGGTTTTTAGACACCTTTTTTGCAGTGTGCTTGTGCAGCTTGTACACACCTTGATGTATTTGTATGATTTTAATTCGCTGAGGTTCTCCTCCAAGAAGAGCAGATACAGAGAGAGGTCGTCCCATTGGCTGCCGGGGGTGGGCAGCACGCTGACGGTGGGCAGCGATTGGTAGGTTTCCAAGAATCGAGCGTATCCGTGACAGAAGAGAGGACGGAAACTAGCATAGATCACCGCAGGAATCAGAGCCACGAACAGGACCAAGTTGACCAGGCTGGAATCAGAGTTAAACACACAAAAAGTCCATATTTCTCTGGATAATAAGTCACATTATAACCACAAATCATTATTCAGCCCTACAGAGTCTAACTACAGTAACTACACAAAAGGTAAAACTGAGAAAAACTGCTTTAAAGTTTTTTAACTGCAGGGGTCTCAAACTCAAATTAGCTGGGGCCCGCTGGAGGCAGTATCAAAAGACACAAAATGACCAAAAAAAGATACAAAATGACCAAAAAAGACACAAAATGACCAAAAAAAGATACAAAATGACGAAAAAAAGACACAAAATGACAAAAAAAGATACAAAATGACCAAAAAAGACACAAAATTACTGAAAAAAAACACTAAATTACTTCAAAAAAGACACAAAATGACAAAAAGACACAGAATTACCATAAAAGACTCAAATGATTAAAAAAAGACACAAAATGACCCCAAAAAGACACAAAATGACCAAAAAATGACCAAAAATGACAGAAAAAAACTAAATTACTTAAGAAAGAAACAAAATGACCAACAAAAGATACAGAATTACCAAAAAAAGACACAAAATCATTAAAAAAAGACACAAAATGACACAAAATTACCAATAAAGTAATTAAAGGGACCTTCCACACACAACACGGTAAAGTGCCATTCATATAAAACTCACAATAAACTTTTAATTTTATCTCGCTTTCTTACTTCATCACTATCTTATTTTTCTTTTCTATCTCTAACTCTGTTTTTAGTTTTTATTACTATTTTATTGTTTTACTGTTTTTAGTATTTTATTGTTTTCATTGTTTTTATTTATACCTATTTGTGTTTGATTTTATGATTTTTTGTTTTTATTTGTATACATCCCATTATCCCATTTTTAATTTATTTTATCTTATTGCATTTTACTGTTCTATTGTTTACTACATCTCTTTTTATTGTGTTATCTATTTATTGTTTGTGCAGCACTTTGGAAACCTTGTGTTTGCTAAAATTGTGCTATATAAATAAAGTGGATTGTGTATGATTTTATTCTATTTTAATAACTGTACAGCACTTTGGTCAACTGAGGTTGTTTTTAAATGTTTATAAATAAACTTTGACTTGACTTGACTTGACTATCTAGATAATAAACTCACTTTCAAATAAACTTATAATTTCTATTATTTTTATGTTTAAATTAGTATATATATCCAAAGCAGACCGTGGTAAGTGGCTTGGTTGTGAGTTGGATTTTGTGGTTTTCATATGTAATTATTTCTCTGAAATTAAGCAAAATTGAAATCTAAAACTTTGTCACAAGATAAAACAGACATCAAGGAGTTTAGATTTTTTTTATAACTCAATTTTGACCAAAAATGAAGTTACTGCAGTTAGACTTTGTAGGGCAGAATAGAGATGGACAAAATACACAGTAAAATAAATGAATTAAAGCAGACCTTAACCCTTAATAGGGCACTCATTGAAATACTTGCAAATTCCAACTTTCAACCCTAGAGAATATTGGAGGATATTACATACAGCCAGAATGTGTTAAAAAACAAACCCAGGGGAGGGGGGGTAATATTTTGAGAAAAAAGTTTACAAGATGAAAGTGGCAAATCTACCAGAATTTTTTTTGCAGATTTATGAGATTTAAAGTGGTGAATCTGCGAGAAAAAAAGCTGTTTTCCCCCCCATTTTTTTCTCGTAAATCTGCGACTTTTTTCGCGCACATTTGCCACTTTAAATCTCTTGAATCTGCAACATTTTTCTTGTAGATTTGCCACTTTAATCTAGTAAATTTGTACTCTGTGACGTAGCCTGATCTTTGCTGATTAGCTGGGAGAAATCCATGTGGTTCTACGACCAAACTGAGAGACATGGGGACCCAGTTAGATATCTACTCAAGTTACCAAATATAGTTCTTCGCCCGATAAATGGTTTAACCTTTATATTGTGACATAATACTGCAGAGACAGATACCTGAGCAGAGAGAAGACTCCCACAGCGATGAGTTTACACTGAACCCTCTCAGGAACAGCGGGGTCGGAGGCCAGCAGGCCGGCTCGCAGCTTACAGCCGAACTCGTCGGTGACGGCGGCGAGGCGGAGGTAGTAGACCAGGTAGACGCAGGCGCACAGCAGCGTGACCAGAGTCAGGCCGCGGCACAGCAGGTAGTAAAACAGCATGGAGCGAGAGCAACGCTTGGTCATCAGGAACTTCTCCACCAGAGGGTAGTTAAAACAGCCTTCAGTCGGGTCGCTGCATTCACAGAGAGAGAGGAAAACATACCTTTACTGTTGCTGTTGGAGTACAATTTAATGTATTTTTGAGCAGCCTGTAGATGCAAAATTAAGACTAAACATGATTCTTTTTTTCTTAACCCTTTATCAGGTGAAGAACTATATTTGGTAACTTCAGGTAATATTTTGAGAAAAAAGTTGCAAATTTACTAGATTAAAGTGGCAAATCTACAAGAAAAAAAGTTGCAGATTTAAGAGATTTAAAGTGGAAAAAAAGCCACTTTTCTCCCAGATTCACCACTTTAAATCTCATAAATCTACGCCTTTTTTTCTCGTAGATTTGCCACTTTAATCTCGTAAACTTTTTTCTCAAAATATTATTATAACATTTGTATTTCGAATGATTTTTTTTTTCTTCTTCCCAAATGATCGCATATTTCACTGCCTGAACATACCCCAAAACTCATGAAACTTTAAATATAAGTCACACCTGCCGAAAAATTTTATAATCTATTGTCATCCTGAATTTCCACCACTAGGTGGCGCTATAATAAAGGAAAGTGCGTTTTGGCTAATAACTCCCACATACTTTATTGCACATTCAAAAAACGTATATCCACGCGTTCACTGAGTTGTGCTGAATCTCATGATATAGGCCACGCCCTTTTTCGCATCAAGTTTTTTTTTGCAAATTTGCAAAATGTCGTAAGCATACTTTTTCGAACTCCTCCTAGGCAATTTCATCGTTTTGCTCCAAACTTTGCACACAGCATCTATGGACCCTCATGACAAAAAGTTATTCAAAGAATTTTGATTACCCAAAGAATACTCAAGTTATTAAATAACAACTTCCTGCAGGTGGCGCTATTATCAACACAAAACACGAAGTGTTGCATATCTCCACACTGGTGTGTCTGAATGACATGAAACTCAGGTTACTACTTCCCCGTGAGCCCCTGAGGCTCGCTGCAAAATTTTGGCCGATGACCACTAGGTGGCGCTCTTTAAATTGAAGTATTTTATATCTCCAAATCGGTTGGTCGGATTAACATCAAACTTGGTATACTTATTGTCCAAATAAAAAAATAAAAAAATAAAAAATAAAATAAAATAAAATAAAGAAAAAAAAATAAATGTAAAAAAAAGTAAAGAAGTAAAAAAGACAGTGGTGGAAGAAGTGTTCAGATCCTTTACTTCAGTAAAGGTACTAATACCACACTGTGAAATGACTCCACTCCGCTCATTTTAACTACCTAATAAACTTTTAAGTGGTTTAATTTGTAAAAATGGCTAATCATTTTAAATGTATCATGTTTTTCATTTTAAATCTTGACCTGAAAAGTAACTAAAGCTGTCAGCTAAATGTAGAGGAATAAAAAGTACAATATATGTCTCAAAATGTAGTGGAGTAGAAGTATAAAGTTAGATAAAATGTACATAAAAGTACCTCAAAATTGTACTTTAAGTCCAGTACTTGAGTAAATGTACATAGTTACTTTCCACCATTGCTACCTGCCTCTTCTAACTTATACATATCAGTTAAGAGTCCTCCTTCAGAAACTGTATGAGGATTAAAGGGATAGTTTGTGCATTATTATACAAAACTTGGTACAATTATTGTCAATGCCCTCCTGAGGATAACCCTTTAAGGTTTTATTGATTGGCCCCTAGGTGGCACTGTGGTGGCAGTCTAATTTCATATTTGGTACCGTGGCCACACTATAACACTTAAGGCAATGAAATTCATAGGGGTGGTATAGACTGGCCCCGGTAACGCACACACCCCGACGGCAGCATGCCCCGACATGCGTGTACTGCGAGGGCCCGTTCAGTACTGCTTGCAGTCCTAGTTTTCACATGTTTTTTTTACACATACTGGCTGTATGTAATATCCTCCAATATTCTCTAGGGTTGAAATTTGGAATTTGCAAGTATTTCAATGAGTGCCCTATTAAGGGTTAAAGTGGTGAATCTGGGAGAAAAAAGTTGCTTTTTTCCCACTTTTTTCTCGTAAATCTGCGACTTTTTTCACACAGATTTGCCACTTTAAATCTCTTAAATCTGCAACTTTTTTTCTAGTAAATTTGCAACTTTTTTCTCGAAATATTACCTGAAGTTACCAAATATGGTTCTTTGCCTGATAAAGGGTTAAACAGAGAAAAGACTAGCCTTGGTTTAGTGTTGTATTTTAACTAGGGTTGTCACAATACTAAAATTTTCAACTCGATACTGATACTCAGGAAAATATTCGATACTGGATACCATTTTCGATGCCACCAGGATAAAAACAAGCTCAAACAGCAATACACATATAATAAAAACCTGCATACAAAAGGTAGCTAGTTTGTCTTTGATAGCATATTCATATGGGGACATTGTTCTTTTCTTTATTTATGTCTTTGATTTCACATAATGATGCAGGAAAACAGGTAAATTAGAGAAGGCTTGTCAAGTGACAGCTTTCCAATGGGAGACAACAATGAAAGGACAAAACGACGGATCATTAGATGGTATTTGTGCAATACATCCATAGATATACAGTACAAACACATCCTGTGCTCAAATGGCCACCTTTGATGTGAAATATTTTGAAATCAGCAAAAATGGTTTCAGACCTCTACGTTTTTTGAAAAGTGACATTCTGCAATAATGTATTAGATCAAGGTAGATATCTAGGGGCTAGGGGCAAAAGTTAGCTCACAAAAACCATCAACTGGCAGCTGGTGGAACTAAACACGACCCAAACTAGGAGGAAAGACCACAAATCTCTCAGGAGCCCTCACATCCACTAGGAATTAGAAAAACTCCCTTCAGTAAGAAGATACAGGGGAGAGCAACAAGAAACATCTCAGAAACAAGAAGACGCAGGCGAGACGCAGGTGGAGTGCTCTTCGTTTCAGATTATAGGCTAAAGGCTGTTCACTTTACATTGTTTTTTCCACTGAAAATGCGGTTATCTATAGTCAGATTGCAAGAGAAATACAGTAAGAATTTCAAGCATTTACAAGCACTTAATCCAAAATCCAAGCACTTATTAAACCTTGAAATTCAACATTAAAATATGGTCTACTTCCATATCACATTTAAAAATATATCAATATATCACCCAGCTCTATATGAACTGGATAGAGTGAGATCCAGCAAAGGACCCCAAGTCGTATTATATCTGAAACACTCCACTTAGCCCATAGTTAACTCCAGGTGTGCTGCTGTACCTGTCAGGTGTGAGCAGTCCTGAGGTGGCGAGGCGTTTGGCCAGCGTGACGGCTCGGTTGTAGCAGCGGTCCAACTCCTCCATGATGAAGCCGAGGTCCGACTGGAGGAGGGGAGCAGCAGAAAACCTCCAGAACAACGCCGGGGTGTACATGAGCACGGCCACCAGCAGCAGGATGTACGGGAAGAACTGGACACAAGAGACGGAGAGGAAGGAACAAACTGTTTTACTGGGAATCACATTTCTACTCATGTAACAGTTGATGTAAGTGATGCAAACATTAAGACAGAAACTAAAGCACACAAGTCATTTTCTCTCTTTAGAACGGAGAGTTTCTTTTACGTGCCGGATACAAAAACCAACAAAAAATAAGAAATAAATAACTAGAATTAAGCAAATACATGCTCGAAACAAGTAAAATTATCTACCAGTGCAGTAAGTAAATTTTTCTTTGTAAGAATTATTTAAATAAGTAAAATATCTAGGCACTGGAAAAACCAAAGATGTCTTGAAATAAATAGAAATCTACTTATTTTGAGCAATTGTGGCTTGAAAAGCCCAACTGTAGTAACAATAAAATTAGTCAGTAATACTTGAAACGAAGATGAAATGCTTTTGAAATAACATTCAAACTACATGCAACTAAAACTCTCAATTGGAACCAATATTTTAGGTAAAAACTCACCATATTCAACAGTTGAATAGCTTGAAAAGCATGAAAAAGCTCACAATGTCAATCCTAAAAAGAAGTCTTTAAACAATAAGATAATTAAATAAGCACATAAAGCTGTGGTCAGTAGGTAAATTATACTAAAAACAATATATTTAAGATACTATTGCTAGATACTTGGTGAGCTTCATGTTTTTTGCAGTGTGTGGCTACACAAGATCCGCAAGATCATTTCCCTCAGATTTAGTGTTTTATCTGGTTTTTAGACACACCTTTTTGCAGTGCACTGAACATCCCTGCTGTGTTTTTTAGGAAAACAAGTTGTAAGTGTAATAAAATGGTTTGAAAGGAGCCAAATTATTTTAAAAGCAAAAGTGAAAGGACAAAGTGTATCAGTTTATGTGGTGTAGCTGTAAATGTTCTTTCACTTTGCTGCATGTGTCAGAACATTTTAATGTGGTTTGTGTAACATCAGTTCAGGAATGTAAAGAGACACACACCTATTCTTGCTCTCTATTCTTTGCCTAAAGCGTCTTATTAAATATTCTCACCACACCCTGAAATCACAAAACAAAAGCTGCCCGTTCATGCAGAATTTAAATTGAAACTACTGTGATACTTTAACTGAAATACACCACACAAGGAAATAATGCAATGTGCAGAAAACAGCTCATGTTTGTTTTATGTAACTCACTGCTGTGCAAAAACAGGAATTTCACCAGAAAATTACAGGGTTTTTTTCACGCAGTATGGCTACTTTTTACTTCTATATTATTACTGAGTGATATGATGATTTATGTGTTAATGAGTCAGGTTTTTCCAGCCTAATTCTGCCTTATTCTTCTATCAGAAGGTGTGTGTTGGTTAGTTTCAGCTACTGTGTGTGTTTACCTTGTGCAGCCACAGAGGCAGAGTGTGTGTGTGAACAGACGCCCAGCAGTACGAGTCCACATAATATGCCTGCCTCCAGGAGAAGTTAGCAGGAGCAAAACAGCTGATCTGAGTCCCTGAACACAACACAGAGACATGATTGGAACACAAATTAAATGTTAAAAAGGAGCATTAATATTGTAACATGCAGACTTAAAGTAGTATTTGAACCTGAAGAATGGAGGACTCCCTGTGGACACGTTGGAAAGAGAGGACGGGGTGTTGCAAGTGATGTTTTTTAAAGTCTTCTTATCATCAATAGTTCAGGTGTTTCCCTACTATTATTAGGCTGAATGAATGTCAAATTAATCAAACTCACTAAATTACTTCTCTTAGATCAAAAGGTTGTAGGTGATTCACAGTGGACTTCTTTAGGAAGTTTTATTTATTATTTATTAGTAAGTTGTTTATTTATTATGTGCATGGACATGTGAATGATAATGGTCTAAATTATGTGAAATTGCATTGCTTTAATGCGACTGAGTAATTTGTGACCGTCTAATGCGACTGGCTAATGTGCGACCGGCTAATGCGACCAGCTAATGTGTGACCGGCTATTGCAACCGGCTAATGTGCGACTGTCTAATGCGACCTGCTAATGCGAACGGTTAATGTGACCGGGTAATGTGGACAGGCTAATGTGCGACCGTCTAATGCGACCGTCTAATGTGCGACCGTCTTATGCGACCGGCTAATGTGTGACCATCTAATGCGACCGGCTAATGTGCGACCGGCTAATGTGTGACCGGCTAATGCGACAGGCTAATGTGCGACCGGCTAATGCAACCGGCTAATGTGACCAGCTAAAAGGGGTGTGTAAAAGGGGTGTGTAAAAGGGGTAAATATGTTGTTGACTCACCTACTGAGACCTCCTGAGCGAAGGCCAGAGAGATGAGGAGGAGGGGGAGGCCCACGGCCACACAGGTCACCATCTTGTCCACAGCCAGCTCGGTGCGGACGCTGCGGTAGCGAGCCTGGTTCGGGTCCTTCAGCAGGAAATCACTGAACACGTATTCTGTAGCCACGTGGGCGATGGCCATCATTCACTCCTCTGTTACCTGCAGCACAGACAGAACAAAGACGTTTAAGTTAGTTCTCCATTTAGAGCATCAACATGCTCCGACTTCCTCTCCGTCTGGAGCTCATTCTGTGGTTTTGTCAGGCAAATTGTATTCACACGATGCAAAGGAAGTCATCATGTAAACAGCGTGTGTTTACTAACCAACGAGGCTGAAACAGAGCAGCAGACAAACCACAGACAGAGATTACCAATCTGTTGGCTGGTGACTTCCCCAATCTGCTCATTCTGCTTCCTAATGAAACAGCTCATCATAAACAATCAGGACTATTAGACCGCTGAATTCACAGTGTAATGTTTGATTTACCCCAACAACCCCCAAACATTTAGCTATAGAGCTCATCTTAAAACTAACCCTAACACTAAACATTTAGCTAATCTTAAAACTAACCCTAACACCAAACATTTTAATATTTAGCTCATCTTAAAACTAACCCTCACACAAAAAATTTAGCTATTTTGCTAATCTTAAAACTAACCCTAACAACCCCCAAACATTTAGCTATTTAGTTAATCTTAAAACTAACCCTAACACTAAACATTTAGCTATTTAGCTCATCTTTACCCTCACCCAATTAAACCTAAATGCCCGTAGGAGTGAATGAGAGTGTGAATGGTTGTCTGTCTCTATGTGTCAGTCCTGTAATAGTCTGGAGACCTTACCAGGGTGAACCCGCCTACATCCATTTTTATTATAGTTTATTTAGTCATTACACACATGAGATTTGAGTTTTTTTTTCATAAAATATAATGAAGTCTTTGAAAAAATCAGTAGTCCCTCATGCCAAAAGACTAAATATTGTACAGGATTATACGAAAAGTTGATTTTTTTACTTTTAATCTAAGTTTTGCTGGCTGTTTTAAGTCATGCTTATGCTTATAAAAGGTAAAATCTGTTAAAATGACCACCTTAATAACAGTGAAGTGACAAATACATCTTAATTTTGTATTTATATTTTTATTGACATGTTTTATAATGTAAATTCCATGATGAGCAATCTCTCAGCATTTTCTTTTTTACCATTTATCTCATGAATTATGTTCCAGGGTGAAAGGTCACATGTTTTGTACGGCTAAAAACAATATAAATACCTTTCTTATTCTGTCTTTTCCCTGTTTAGAATGAGTTCAGTGAACCATAATGGCTACTGAAACATTTTTTGGAATTGATATAATTATTTGTGATGCATATTTCTTGATAATCTGGTTTTGTCTGTTTACATAACGTCATCTGATCCATAACTTCTCTCCCGCAGCATCTTCCTCTTAAACCTGAAGCTGCATGTGAACTCAAAACACAAATCAGTTTTATTTGCAGGCATAATAACAGACTTATTATCAGGCTGTTTGCTTTATTTCATTGTCTCCCACCATGAATAATCATTTACCCTTCACCACTGGGACGATCCAGCAGCTCTGGTCAGTTTTTCTTGCAGGAATTTCTTGTTTTGGTTAAAAATTGTGAAACATGAGCTCCTGATTTATTTAAACCCAGAAGGATAAAAACAACTTGTGACTGTCTGCCCACAACATCAACACACTCCTTTTGTTTATCTGGAACAGAATTTTGCAGTGTGTATTATTATTTTATACTTAAAACTATGAGCTATTATACTTTTTAACCTTGCGGGAGTTTTGTGATGCTCTGCGTCTTTTTATTTATTTTACTAAGTTTAACTATATCTATTATTTATTTTACTATGTTTATCTGTTTGATTTTATTGTTTTATTTATAGCATCATTTTAGATGTATGCACTTTGGAGACGTTTTTGTTGTTTAAATGTGCTATACAAATGAAGTGGATTGGATTATTATATTTCTCAGATAAAACCTCCCCACTAGTTCACTTTGAGTGAGTACTGAATTTTGGAAAAACTGCTTTCAGTTTTTCTGCTGCATCGACTTGGAACATCTGACAACATTCACTTATAACTATGGACCAGTTAAAACTATGATAAACAATAACTAAACTATGATAACAATAACTAAACTATGATAACAATAACTAAACTATGATACACAATAACTAAACTATGATAACAATAACTAAACTATGATAACAATAACTAAACTATGATACACAATAACTAAACTATGATAACAATAACTTTGCCTTTCACTGTAACCGTTTTTAATGTTTTTGCATGTGTTTTCTCTGTTTCTCTGTTTTGTGTTTTCTCTGAACTCTCGACATCTTTGTAAATGATTCCTCAAGAAAGTAACTAAAGAATAAATGCATTATTTATTTAACTCGCTATGATCATAACTGATTAGAAAAGTCATGCATAATAGACTTGACCATAACTAGGACATATTTGATTTTCTTTGAACATGAATGCCAGACTTGCTGTTTAATGTTTAATGTTGCACAAGTTGATCAAAGGTTTGCAGCTTATTGCTCAGATTGAGCTGCAATAAAAACTAAAAAGACTTTTTAAGCTTTGCTGCATGAAGCTGACTCCTCCAGCATTTCTCCTTTTCTGCTCCTCCACTTGGACAAACGTGTAGTTTTTGTGTATTTCCCAAATGAGACTTTTGAAGGTTTTTACAATTGTATGCATGGAAAATGTATCTGTATGAATTATTTAAGACATCGAACATACGAACTTCCTTAACTGACTTCAATTAAAAGCTGATCAGTAACTTAAACACATGCAGGTTGTTTTCAGGGTTTAAAAGAAACTGTTGCTTGTTACTTTAGCTCATTATAAGTTACAGTAAAACGGTAAAATTAAGTTAACTCACCTACCAAGCTGCTCCCGCTAAATTCAATGTGTCCATTAATGTGTCATGGCTGCTCCAGACAGCTCAGACAGAAGTTCAGGTGTTTTCCAGGTGTTTTTATTTCCAGTAGTGTCTCCAGAGTTTAATGAGGCAGCAGACAGAAGATCAACAGAAGAAACAATAAACAATAAACAACGTCTCGACATGAGTCTCTTCCTGTAAGACGCTCAACTTCTTCCGTCCCTCTTCAGAAACAACACATGATGCCTTCAAGTGCAAATCCACAGCTCTGATTTTTCACTGTCAATGCTGCCTTCAAATGCAGCTCGGAAGTGTGAGTTTTTTGGAGTAAAGTTAAGAATTTTAACTCATTTGTTGTTGTTGTTGTTGTTGTTGTTGTTGTTGTTGTTGTCGTCGATAGTGGTGGTTGAGAAAATACTCACTCAGTACAAGTGCAAGTACTGTACAAGTCCATATATATATATATATATATATATATATTTATATATATATATATATATATATATATTTTTTTTTTTTTTTTTTTTTTTAAATCTTAAATACGTTTTCTTTTTCATTAAAACATATACATCTATCTTTTGTATTTACATATAGAACATAAAATGTACTTTCAGATTATGGCATATATGTATATTAGCCACATATAAATATACATAAATATATATATATATATATATATACACATATATATATACATACAGCTCTGATTTTTCACTGCTGCCTTCAAATACAGCTCGTAAGTTTGAGTTTTATTGAGTAAAGTTAAGAATTTTGACCCTTTAGTTGTCGATAGTAGTGGTGGAGAAAATACTCAATACAAGTCCTGCATTAAACTCTTAAACATAAAGTACAAAAGTATCAGTATTGTACAATTTGTTCATTATAAGGAATTATAATTACATATATATATATATATATATATATATATATATATATATATATTTTTTTTTTTTTTTTTTTTTTACATTGTATAATATGTTGTGAACACACACACACACACACACACATATATTTAAAATCTTAAATCTGTATGCTCATATGTTGTCTTTTTCATTAAAACATATGTGTCTATCTTTTGTATTTACATAAAGAACGTAAAATATACTTTCAGATTATGGTATATATAGCCACATATAAATCGTATATATATGTAAATAATATGCTATGCATGTACGTGTAATTTGTACAGGATACATTTATATGATTACATTTATGTTATATGTATAAATAATGTTTTTTAAATTTTGCATATATGTCAATAAATGCATAATACATACAAACTACATATTTGTATGGACTTTATACATATCATTTCATTTCTAAATGTTTAAATGCTTGTCTTTAGATGTGAGCAGGTGTGACACGATAGTTTTCCAGGAGTCTTTTCCAAATCTTTACAAAGTCTTCTGATGTATAGATAGCATTACTTGAGAAAATTAAGCTTTTCTGTCTTTGGTTGAGACATTTCCTACGGTCCTGAAGGCAGCATCCTCCGGGCAGCGTGACTCTCTACGCAGCATGCAGCAACAGAGCAGATCTGTGAGGAGGAGACGCTTCATCACTCATTTAATAAAAAGAACAAGATGTTCATATAAAAACAAATCACTAGAAATAAAACCACAGCTCCGGTTTTGACTCCATTCTTCACACCTACGTCATATTATTTATAATATTTGGCTGATGGCTGCTGATGAAGAAGTGATTCTACGAGGCGACTTGTTTTATTCTGGTTGGAATGAAAACCAAAACCATTTTGAAATGTTTTTGATGTTGAACTATCGCGGTGAATTGTGGGCTTTCCACGCTCTGCCCTCCCTGGTCCTCCCAACTTCTACAGCTGCGTCAAGCTCCTTAGAATAAGCACAATCACACCGGAAATCAATGGATTGTATCTCCGAAATAAAAGCCGAACGTGTTTTAGTTTAGGTTTTTTTATTTGCCAGGCTCGTGTCCAAAAGCCACGCAAGACAGGACAGATAAAAACAAACAAAACAAGGCAAGCAAACAAACAAGAACAAAAACAAATACAAGACTTAAAATACATACAGACATGTCAGCCAATTTACTTTGTAAAAAATGTAGATTTTACAGTGAAAAACTGCTAAACCATGACAGTAAAAGACGTAAAATGATAAATGGGTTAATTCAGTTTCAGTAACAATGAAACACCGTAAATGTATATATCAGCCAAAACAGTGTTTTTTTACAGGGTTTAAAATCAAAAATAAATGACTCCACTGTAAAATAACAAAAATATACTGTAAATATATATATATATATAGAAATATATAGAAATATATATATATATATATATATATATATATATACAAGCCAGCATTTTTGCATTTATTTTTTGTAAAAAAATACTTTTTCTCACTGTTAAATGTATTTAACACCATATCTCTAACAAAAATATACTGTAATATTTAATGGTATAATCTTTAATTTATGCAGCATTTATAAAGTATTCTTGTCAATTATATGGCAGAACAGCGTTTCTTTTGATGGAAAAACTTATTTATACAGTAAAAAATAAATAAATAAATAAAATGTCAATCTTAAATGTGAAATCAACAGTGTACATACGTACTGTAAGAGCCATTTTGCTTTGATTGTTATTTGTTTATTTGTTTGTTTGTGCCTCCCACATGCATGCATGCATACATATATACATACATAATACATACATGTATGTATGCATGCATACATAGATACATACATAGATACATAGTTACATACATACATACATAATACATACATACATACATATATGTATGTATGTATGCATACATAGACACACACACACACACACACACACACACACACACACACACACACACACATAAATACATACATACCTATTTGTATGGGCTTTACTTTAGTTTTTTGTTTGTTCAACCACAATAACAGAATGTGCGCCCCCAAGCGCAGCATTATTTTGAAAACCCTAACCGGAAGTCGCACCTGCACCGGTCCCGTCTAGCTTGACCCCGGTAGCCGCTCCACTCCTTCCATTCATTTGATTCGCAGCCGGAGTCTCATCCAGCAGCAGCAGCTCCTCTTGGCCCTGCCCTCCTCCTCTCTCTCCGCCTAGAAACATGGCTGCTGCTCCGGTGGTGGTGGTGAGGAGCTCCGGCCCGCCGCTCTGCCCGAGCTTCGCGGAGGTCTGCTCCTTCCTGGAGCGCTACGGAGCCGTGCTGGACCTCCCCGAGATGACTTTCTCCCAGATGGAGAGGTACCTGCGGGACACGACGACAGGTGAGCGGCCGGTCTGCTAGCGGGGGTTGGTGGTTGTTGTTGGGGCCAAGAAGTGGTGGAAAGCTGCGACACTTGGAGCCGAAGGAGAAGAAGAGGGTCCACCACCACCATCATCATCATCATCACGATGATGATGATGATGGTGGTGGTGGTGGAAAATATTAAATGTGTGGCAGCATCATGTTTAGATCAGGAGTTTGGTTCTGCGAGGTTTCTTTGGCTCGTTTTGGCCTCTTTGGATCTGAGTCCCTCGAAAGAGAAACATGTTCAGTGTAGCGGCTACTTGCACTCACTAGCAAATATTTCAACCCTCCGGAGTCTCCAAAAGCTCCAAATCCAGACTTCTTCATCACATCCAGACTAGAAAACAAAGCAGCGTGGAGCCCTACTGTAAATTTACCTCTAAAGTTCTGGCTGTAAACTCCATGAGGCCAGTTTCAGTTTGATGATGATATACCAAGTAAAACTGGAGACAAGCTCAAATATATTTAGTATAAAATGATAGAACTGGATGGAACCCTCTTATATGTTAGATTTGACACCTTTGTGAATATTTGCAACATTTAAAATTCTTTATAGAGCATGATAGTGTTTGGAAAGTAAAAAAAAAGATTCAAAATCACATTTTATGTTGGACTAAAGGAGTAAAAAAGACAAAAAATGAGCAAAAAAGGCACAAAATGACAAAAAAGACACAAAATGACCAAAAAAAGAGACACAAAATGAGAAGTAAGAATAATAAAAAAACCAAAAACACAAAATAACTAAAAAACAAAACAAAACAACGGACACAAAATGACAAAAAAAATAAAAATAAAAAAATTCACAAAAAGACCAAAAAAGACACTAAATGACCAAAAAATAAACAAAATGACTAAAAAAGACACAACAACAGACACAAAATGGCCAAAAAAGACACTAAATGACCAAAAAATACACTAAATGACCAAAAAATACACTAAATGACCAAAAAAGACACAAATGACTTACAAAGACACGAAAAGACATAATAAGGATTAAAAAATTTATAAAATCGTCCAATAAGACTCCATAGAGTTAAAGTGAAGAGATGTGAGTTGAAGTTTCTGTGTAAATCTAAATATGTGGCTGCTAACATGGAGCTAACCACTCCAGAGCCCAAACACTCTCACTGTGTTTTACTAAAGTTAGAGGAAACAGAAACAAACAGGAGTAAAAAATAAGTCAAGCTACAACCAGGAGTTCACTAAGAGTCAAGTGACAGATCGTCGATAATGTTGTCAACACAGGTATTGATCTGTGATCGGTAAACTTGGTGTGGGAGCCATGATGCAGCAATGACCACACACACACACACCAACCAGAGGCTTGTAAGGTGTAATTTTCCCCCGGCATTGCCTCACAGGCAGCCGGGCAGGATGACATCAGTGTCCCTGGTGTTCATGTGTTCATGTGTGTATGTGTGCTGGTGGTTAGCATTTAATAAGGACACAAGACAGTTAGTTGGTGCTGGTACCTTGTATTGTATAAGTTAATTTGATAACAAAATATTTACAATAACAAATATAAGGGGGGAAAAAAGAAAACCCCAAAATATATACAAACTGCAGTTATGGCAACCAGTTGGAAGATGTTATGTAAGTGCACTTGGATATGGTTCAGTTTAGTTTAGTTTAGCTTTTTTATTTCAACATGTGCGAGTAACACAACAAAGTAAACTGAAAAACAAACAAATCCAATGAGAATAATCAAAACAAAAATAGCAATAACATGTCTGAAAAGGAGTAGGAAGAACCTACCCCTTCTCCACTACTCAATGAACATTATTTTTCCCTAAACATACATATTTACATAATACATATTTAGAAAAAAATAGATAATAAATAGATTAAGTAAACAAATACATAAATAATTTATCATTTATGAAAACACCCGATTTTTAAGTTATTTTGGTTCAGGATTTTAACGAAGTTCACAATAGAAACGTTAATAAATCCTCAGAGATGTTCACACACATAATTTCCCAAACTGCTGCAACAAGTGAAAGTTCATGGGGAATTGTCCATTGATTATTGTCCTTAAAGGGAAGGGATAATAATAATAATAATAATGCATTATATTTAAAGCACCTTTCAAAACACCCGATGTGAATGTGGATGTGAGTTTAGTCCAAGTTTCTGTGTAAATTTTTGACTGCTAACAAGGAGCTAACACACTCACTTTTCACTGTGTTTTACTAAAGTTAGAGCAAACAGAAACAACCAGGAGTAAAAAATAAGCCAAACTACAACCAGGAGTTTACTAAGAGTCAAGTGACAGATTGTCAATATTGTTGTCAACACAGTTATTGATCTGTGATCGGTTTAGTTTATTAGGTTATTATTAAGATCCCCATTAGCTGCAGCAGAGCCACAGCTATTCTTCCTGAGGTCCAGCAGGATCAAATATACAGTTGAAAACATAAACATTATAAAAATGAAAAACAAAACAAAAAAATAACAAGTGAACGATATGCTTCACCTAACAAAACAAAAACAGAGTGAGCGTTTACAGTTCTTAACTGCGCTTCATTCATTCTTCGTTATGTTAATTATTCACATACTAATCCATATTATTTCTATTCTTCTACATATTATATATGTATAATACGTCATTACATAATCTACTAACACATACTACATATCATATTGTATATACATTCATTCTACATCATATACATTATAATAACACATATATCTATAGAAATATACTACATACATATAAATATACCATGTTTTCTTACTTTGATGAATACTGTTTTAATAATATTTGAATTGCTTTATGTTAGTGGTGAGTTTGATATTTTAACCTCTATACAGAACCGTTAGATCTTACTTTAAGTAATGTAAAGTTTCCTACAGCTGCATGTCTGCTGATATATTTATGACTCTGCACTAAAAGTGAGGTTTTTCGGTAAACTTGGTGTGGGAGCCATGATGCAGCACCACACACACACACCAACCAGAGAGGCTTGTCAGGTGTAATTTTCCCCCGGACTTGCCTCACAGGCAGCCGGGCAGGATGACATCAGTGTCCCCGGTGTTTATGTGTTTATGTGTCGGTGTTGTTGCTTATGGCAGCGATATTTATCAATCACGGACGTAATTTTTTTTTGGGGGTGGGGACGCAGGGGACATGTCCCCTGCACTTTTTCAAAAGGCCGTTTTTGTCCCCTGCAGTTTTTACCGTCCAAAAGAGAGCCGTCAAGCATTAGGACCGAGCGGGAAACGGCCTGTCCCTTTAGTTTAGACCCGCCCACAAGCTCCTCCATTGGCTCTGCCGTCTCTTGTGTGATTGGCCATCCCCGCTGTCACTCATCAGGTTGTAAACACTTGCACACCGGTCTGCTGGTTGCCCAGGAGACAGGAGTTCCTCTTAATCTGCCGCTGTAAGGTGTTGTTAACCATAGATATCTATGAGAAAGGCTTGTTTATATTACAAATGTGATTTTATATATTATTATTTATATATGTATGTCCATACTCATGATAATTGTGAAACTAAGTTTTTTTCCTCTATAACCGTATCATCAAATTTGATGATTGTTAGGTCAAACCAAAAAAGAGAACAGTAAACTTAAAAGTAACAATAGAAAACTAGAAGAACTACTAGAAAACACAGTGAACTGAAAGAGTTTGGGTTTTAATAAAGATACTTGTGTCTCCCCCACCTCTCAAATCAACATTTCGTCCATGTTATCAATGATCAACCCTGTTAAATCTGCATTTTTTTTTACCAGAACTATGAGAAAGAAAGAAAGTGAGCCGCTGATGTTAAATGCTAAAATAAACAGTGGATGTTGTTGTTGGGGTTTTTTGAGTGGCTGTCAAATGTGCGCAAGCGCAGTAGGGACTCTGGCTGCCGGCTAACTAGTTAGCATCACAGATTTTAGTGTGAAGTTTTAAAATAACAACACCGAGCCATGAAGTGGAGTATTTGTTGGTGAGACAGTGATGTTTGAGAGCCGAAGATGTCGTGATAGTAACTTTACAAACCGTGTAAATTAGTCTTTAGCTGGTTTTAGTGACCGTTAGTTGGCTTGGTTAGCTTCTGTAATAAAACGTTAATCGTTAGTTAGACTGAACCGGTAATATTGATACAGTAGTTATGGGTTTATTATGGGACTCTGGCCGGATTGGCTTTGATATATTTGTCTGAATTCAGAGTCTGTGTCGATTAGAAAATAATAAAGTAAATTTGTGCCCGTAGAGAAAACTGTAATTTCCTATAATTCCGTGGGTTCCGTAAACGTCTCACGTCAGAGCACACATTAGTGCAGAGGAGTCCAATAAGTTTATAATAATATAATAGTTTTTACTAAGATTAAGATTTTAATAAGAAATTAAAAAACAAGATACATTATCTAACTTTTTTTAAAATCTTGGTAAGAAACAAATAATTGTCAGGTCACTCTGCTCGGGCCAGTTCATCGCTGCTGGCAGCTTTAATTTGTCTTGTTTTAAGAGTAAATTTTTTATTTAACATTTAATAATCTTAATTTAAGAAATCTTGTCAAGTGAAATTATCTGTCCATGCAGCAAGATCATTTCAACAAGCAATCATTTCCCTCAGATTTAGTGTTTAATCTGGTTTTTAGACACACCTTTTTTATAGTGTAAAGAGACAGGCAGCTGTATTTTGTACCAGCTGCAGGCAGTCCAGGCCAACATATTATATATAGTGAATTACAGTAATCTAATCTGGTATTAATAAAAGCATAGTTAACAGTCTCCAGATCTCTGCGTGGCAGGTACCCTTTTACTTTTAATAAAATCCTAAACTGGTAAAAGCTGTTTTTTTTACAACCGAGCTAACCTGACGATCACATTTCAACCTGTCATCAATTATTACACCAAGATTTTTTACTGATGACTGAATGTTAGTTGTAAGGGCCCAGAATGTCTGCTGGACCACAACCAAACATCATGATTTCAGTCCTGAGATGTCTGAAGTGAAATTTCAACAATGTGTCCCTGTTGTTTTGCTGTGCATCACAATGCAACAATCAGAAAAGACTCAAAACATTTCATCACATATATATATATTGTTACCGAACAACAATGTAATAGTTTACTTTAGAGCTGCAACAATTATTCGATTCATCGATTATTAAATTAATCGTCAACTATTTTGATAATCCAATAATTGGTTTGAGCAGTTTTTTTAAAAGACAATAAGTCCAAATTCTCTGATTTCAGCTTCTTCAATGTGAATATTTCTGGTTTCTTTGTTCCTTTATGACAATAAACTGAATATCTCTTTGGTTTGTGGACAAAACGAGATTTGAGGACGTCATCTTGTGGTTTGGGAAACACTCATTGATATTTTTATACATTTTATTCACAACAACTAATCGATTAATCGTTTAAATAATCGACAGATTAATCGACAATGAAAATAATCATTAGTTGCAGCTCTAGTTTACTTATTTCTGATTCAAACAACTTTTTGAGATCTCAAAATTAGTTTAATTTTTTCTACTTTTCCAATCCTGTGTAGTAATACTGGCATCACCACATTAACCTCAGTAGACGTTCTTCATGTTCAGTTAATTTCCTGCAACACAAACCAAATCAAACATTGAAAATTGAAGGTTTTGTCAGTAGCTTAGCAACAGGGTCCAACATAAGTCAGAAACGGATTCTGCTGTCCTAAAGCTAATTAAAATGCTGATTAACAATATTTTGCACAATGTTCCATATTTAAATATCACCAATATGTTTTTTTGTTTTTTGTTTTTCCTTAAAGAGCTATATTATATAGTCAGGTTGGCAAAGAAGTAGCATTTTCACATCTTCAATAAAAAGAAAATAATACATAATGGAGACAATAAATGATAAAGGTAAATAAAAAGAAATGGTAGAGATGTTAAACAGAAATGTGTTAAAGGAATTACAAGAGGTCTAGAATAGAATCTAGAATTACAATAAAATGCCACTTTCAAACACCTATTCTGTTAAATATCTCATGTATTTCAACAGAGGTGAGGCATATCTTAATATTATTATTAATATCTTAATATTTCATAGAAACATTTTCAAAGTAACCTTTCGCTTGGGAATATTTACATTTACAACAAACACGTGTTAATAAACACATCACCTACTATCTTATAATGACTTAAATGCAGAAATGACTAGTCGACGGCCAGACCTGCTCTCACTTTGGGATGGGATAAAAATATCAGGATAAATATCGATATTCAGCCTAAACATATAACAGGATATGACTTCTGGTCCATATTGCCCAGCCCTACGAACAGGTCAGCAGCGGCTTGTTGTGTACGTGTAGTGAAAGTGTTGTAACAGTGTTGCGTCTCTAATCATCCTGTGTGTTTCCAGTTCCTAAACCTCTGGTGGAGCTCCATGTGAAGCTGCTCAGGAAACTGGGGAGGTCTGTAACCACCGACCGCTGGGAGAAATACCTGGCCAAGGTGAGAGGAATCTCTCTGTCTCTCTGTCCGTCTTAATGTGTTTGTAATGTGTTTGAGTTTAGATTCCATCTGCAGCTTGACACAATTATCAACCAGAACTGAGCCGTCAGTAAGTGCAGCACTCTGTAGATGGAGGAGGAGCTGGATGCTGCATCTTTACAGACGCTTCTCAAGTGTTGTCTTCTGTGTTGAAGATTCTGACCACTCCCCACAGCTCACAGATCACAGCTCACAGCTCAGATGAATGGTGCAGGAAGTGTTTGTTAGTGTGGATGTGGTTACAGACCCTGTTTAGAGCTGCAGACATGAGAGTTATATTGTGAAAACAATAAAAAAATGTCTATTGTATATATTCTGTTGTGGTAAACCGACGGAGGAGACATGAAATGGATAGATGGGTGGGTGGATGGATAGATGGATGGATGATGGATAGATGATGGATGGATGGATGGATGGATGGATGGATAGGTAGATGAATGGATGGATGGATAGATGAATGGATGGATGGGTGGATGGATAGATGAATAGATGGATGGGTAGATGGATGGATGGATGGATAGATAGGACTTTATTGTCCATCATGGTGGAAATTTGTCTTTGGCTTCTCCAGTATAAAATATAAAATACAAACATGACACACATAAAAGCATGCAATATCTGAATAAACATAAATACACATCAGTAATAAATAAATACACTATCAATACACTATACACCAGTAAAAACAAACAGCAACAAACAATTTTGCAAATGGTTATAAACCAGCATCAGCAGGTGAACACATTTAAATCCTGAGGTCTTCATCATGTGGCGTTCAGGGCCTGTATGTTACGGGGAATAAATGACCTCTTATATGTGTTCCGGCTCCATCGGGGCCCTGAGTCGACGGCCAGACAGGAACAACTCAAACTCAGATTTCAGTTGATGTGAAGAATCTACAAATATGTATTTAGCCTTCCTGAGTACAGCTCTGTTAAAGATGTCATAGGGGTCTCTTTATGGCTTGATAACCACCTTCCTGCAGTCTGAACATTGTGGAAAGCTTCTTCTTGTCCTTCACACTCAGATTACCAAACCAAGCAGTTCTATCAAACTGTAGAATACTTCCAACCAGTCCCTTGTAAGACATCTCAAGAATTTGTTGGTTTACACCACAGCTTCTTAAAAACAGTCGCTGGTTGGTTCTCTTAAAAATGCTCAACAAATTGAAAGAAAACTTAGTTTGATCTAAAACTGTGCCCAGAGATGAAATCAGATGTATCAGTGTTGAGACAGAGAAGTTGTCTGCATTGACTCTATCCTCTCATTGTTTCTATCTGCAGGTTTGCCAGGAGTTGAACAGCACCTGGGCCTGGGAGCTGGAACAGAAAGGCTACCAGGAGATGTCCATGGAGTGCAAGTCATGCATCCTCAAAGTATGACACGCTCTGGTTTTAATCACTGTTAGATAGATAGATAGATAGATAGATAGATAGATAGATTTTGGTCATTCCGTGTTTTTTTTAGGTCATTTTGTGTCTTTTTTTTCGTCATTTTGTGTCGGATGGATGGATGGATAGATAATAGTATAATAGTAGTAGTAGTAATATAGCAATGTGCCATATATTTAGCCTGTGCAGGGTGTGCATACATGCATAACATAATACATAATATGTAAACATGTAAACATGTATATGTGTGTGTATATATATATATATATATATATATATATATATATATATATATATATATATACACACAAGATATGATATAATATGTACATACAATAGATAATATACTAAGAGTATAAGAATATGTAAATAAAGAAGTGAAGTAGAATGTGCAATGGAATGGACAAGAATATTGTCTAAATATGATCTATAATATCAATACGATTAATTTAATACACATCTCACATATGATGTGAAGTAAATGTTCTAGTATTTGGAGTGGAGTGTTGTACAGGTGCACAGTGCTGAAAGTGACAGTAGATTTAGTGCAGTGTTTTTGTTTTTTGTGTATCTAAAGGACGGAAACATGAGCAATAACTACATTCATCTTTTTAATTCATTTGTTATATCTTTCCATTCTCACCTTCCTCTCTCTCTCTCTCTCTCTCTCTCTCTCTCTCTCTCTCTCCCTCTCTCCCTCTCTCCCTCTCCCTCTTCTCTCTCTTCTCTCTCTTTCCCCCCTCAGTATCTCTGCGAGTGTCAGTTCGATGACAACCTAAAGTTCAAGATGGCGATCAACGAGGAGGACCCGGAGAAGATGCGCCTGCAGCCGATTGGCCGAGACAAGCAGGGTCTGATGTATTGGCTCCAGCTGGACCAGGAGCAGAACATCCGGCTGTACACGGAGGAGCAGGACGACCTGGACGGATCCACCTGGAAGTGCATCGTCAGGTAAGACTGTTGCTTCAATCTGGTGGAGAAATCGTCTCCTAGTGTGTCGACAGGCTGCAGTCACTATTAATTCAATTCAATTCAATTGGCTTCATTGGCATGACGTTACACTGTACATAATTGCCAAAGCAAGCGTCAGAAGTTGAATTATTATTATTATTATTAAGTTCTATTATTAGTGTTTGTTTATTGATGATCTGATATCTGACAAGACCGTTTATCCAAACCACCTCCTCAGGAATCGTACCGACCTGGCTGAGGCTCTGGAGCTGCTCAAAGCCCAGGTAGAACCTAAACAGAACCAGGACCAGAACCAGGACCAGGACCAAACCCAGAACCAGAACCAGGCTGGATCCAGGAGCACCAGCCCCACACACAAAGATGGAGGTATGAATAGTTAGTGAGCTCACAAACACACTGAGATTTATTTTTTTCTCAACTTCTCTTTATTGGGTTATTTTTCTTTCATTCACATACAAAAATAAAGAAGATGCATGTTAATTTATGCTTGAAATCAGCACAAAAGAACAGAATGATAGTAGAAAAATAAAAGCAATAAAAAAACCAAAAACCCCAAAAAAACCTAGGTGGAGTCAAATCAAATGCCAAAACAATAATAATAAGGTTTACAAATAAAAGAAAGAGATTTAAATAGTAATAATACAACTTGGAGGATGTCAAGTGTTCTAAAATTTACAGTTGTTAATTTTTCATGGGATTTTATTTAGTATAATAGTCCATAAATGGCTGCCATATTGTTTAAAATGTATTTATCTTACCTCTCAGGGTGAATTTTATTTATTCTAACTGCAAATGTTTTATTATATCATTCATTAAAGCTTCATAGAATGGAGGATTTTTTTTGTTTCGAGTTCAGCAGAATTATTCTTCTCACACACTGAGACTTTTAATGTCTGTAGATGAAACTTGGAGCCAAGATATGTCTTAAGATTTAAAACTTAAAAAATAATCACTGTAAAATATATTCTGCAATATATTCTGTTTTAATTGAGAGCTGACTCAACTGATCCTCTTTAAGGCCAATAAAAGAGATCTAATTGTAAAGTTAGTTTGTTGCTTTATTGTCTCCCTTAGGAGAAATTTGTTTTGGACACAAGAGAATGTCACATGTTCACATATAGCACAACACAAAACATGCTTATTTCTAGATTTAACAATCTTAATTTAAGAAATCTTGTCAAGTGAAATTATCTGTCCATGCAGCAAGATCATTTCCCTCAGATTTAGTGTTTTTATCTTGTTTTTAGACACACCTTTTTTGCAGTACAGACTGAACATATTTGTTGACAACGGCGATGTTTCTCTCTCTCTCTCTCTCTCTCTCTCTGTGTGTGTGTGTGTGTGTGTGTGTGTGTGTGTGTGTGTGTGTGTGTGTGTGTGTGTGTGTGTGTGTGTGTGTGTGTGTGTGTGTGTGTGTGTGTGTGTGTGTGTGTGTGTGTGTGTGTGTGTGTGTGTGTGTGTGTGTGTGTGTGTGTGTGTGTGTGTGTGTGTGTGTGTGTTGATGAAGGGGACGAGGCTGTTGGAGGCACCGATCCTGAACCCTCCAAGACCTCAGAGGAAAACACAGACAGTAAGAGAGTCGAGCCTGTAAAGGAAGAGGAACCCTCAACACCAGGTACCTGATTAATTAACACAGCTGCTGCTTACTTTATTTATTTACTTATTTGATTAGGACAATGCACATTAATCAATTTATCAGCAAAAGCATCAATATAAATATGCCATTGGGTTAGCACAGTTGCTAAAGTTCACCCGTTGTCCTCAGGCAGGTACACAAGACATCCAAACAATATACCATGACAAATAGATAAAACATGTAGAAATCTGACACAAAAAATAAATCCTAATTCACATCGAGGTTAAAAGTTCATACAGAGAATAGAAAAGACAAAGAGGTTAGTCATGAGTGCAACTCTGGGTTGTTTTCAACCACTGTTTAAGGGTAAAGGTTTAACTCCAAGGAGTCTTATAGGGCTATTTTGTCCATTTTTGAATCCTTTTCATGTCTTTTTGTGTCTTTGTAAGTCATTTTGTGGCTTTTTTGGTCATTTTGTCTCTGTTGTATCTTTTTTTAGTTACTTTGTGCCTTTTTTTTGTCATTTTGTCTTCTGTGGGGTTTTTTTGGTCATTCTGTCTTCTCATTTTGTGTCCTTTTTGGTCATTTTGTGTCCTTTTTGGTCATTTTGTGTCTTTTTTGGTCATTTTGTGTCTTTTTTTAGTCATTTTGTGTCTTTTTTGTGTCATTTTGTGTGGTTTTTTTTTTAGTCCTTAAGTCCAATATAAAATGTGATTTTGAATCTTGGTATATCATCATCAAACTGAAACTGGCCTCATGGAGTTTACAGCCAGAACTTTAGAGGTGAATTTACAGTAGGGCTCCACGCTGCTCTGTTTTCTAGTCTGGATGTGATGAAGAAGTCTGGATTTGGAGCTTTTGGAGACTCCAGAGGGTTAAGAGGTTATCCCACTGTTATGCTTTGTTTCATGAAAATGGCACTTTGAAATTAAGACAATTAAACATTTTACATATGATGCATGGATGATGAAGCCAGGAGGATAAGGGAAGTGGTGGGAAATGAGGAAACGGCAGCTTTTTGTGATTGTTTTCAGTGATAGTGAAGTGTTTCGCTTAGTGCTTTTTCATTACTGAGTTTTTCTGCTCTAAGTGCTTTGTGTTTTTGAAGGAGCACCCAGAGAGACTTAGAGAGCAGAAACTAAACATTAACTCAGAGCTGAAAGGCCACCGTCATCTTTTTATTGCACGATCAGATGAACTGAGAGATGAAACTGTTTCTGTCTCATCCTAAAATAAGCCTTGAACCAGGCAAAGCTCCTGGATCAGCACAGTGAGGCTTTCTTTTATGCTATAAAATTAAAAGGTAACTTTTAATAAGTTTACTTCCCAGCTCTGTCTGCACACTGCAAAAATTAAACTAAACTAAAAATGTTTAGTTTAGTTTTGACACATGTATGTACACAGGTATGTGCAGCCCAAGAATACATTTATAGATAAAAACTAACCAATGAGAGATAAAAACTAACCAATGAGAGATAAAAAATAACCAATGAGAGATAAAACTAACCAATGAGAGATAAAACTAACCAATGAGAGATAAAACTAACCAATGAGAGCCTGCGAAGATACAAAGATGGCATCTCAGCCGTGGCATACGGAGAACAATGATGTGCATGATTTCCCAAACCAGTAATGAAACTCAGAGCACAATGATAAACACAGTCCAGCTTCTTAAGGCTCTGAGTTGTTACATTCATGAAAAGCAGATCACTGTAGTCCAGTAGAGGCAAAAAAGTTACACAAATCAAATATTTCCATGACCGAAAGTGAACTAGTTTTGTCTTTTTGCGTTGCAGTGCTGAAGCTGGAGCAGCCTAACAGTGAGTCTGAGGTGAAAGAAGAGAAGACGGACCACAAGTCATCTCCCGTCTTCGATAACCGCGTCAGCACCATCACCACCATCATCAAGTCCGAGTCGAGGGACGTGGACGCTCCCAAAAACGCTGTGTCTGTCGTCATGGCGCCCGGCGCCACTGTCACCAAAAAGGAAATGAACAAGGAGGAGGAAGCGGAGCGGGCGGTGGTCCGCAGCAGCCAGCAGGCTAAAATACCACTGAAGAAGAGGGAGCTGAAGATAGCGGAGAGTTACCATAGCAACCACCTCAACAACAGCAACAGCAGCAGCATTATTGTCTGCAACCCGTCGGTGATTCAGAGCAAAGAGGGGAAGTTAACCAGCTCGTTGGCGCCTCCTGGTGGTCCGGCTGCCTCACAGCAGCTGGAGCTGAACGGGAGAGCGGCGCTGCCTTCACACAAAGACGGACAGAACGGAGTCATCGGGGTCATAGGTCAAGTTGGCGTCATAGGTCACGTCGGGGTTATTCGCAGCCCGTCGGAGCGCCACAGAGCCCTCGGGGCCGAGCAGCAGGAGCAAAACGGGGCCAGTTTAGACCACCGGGGCTCCAGAACCGGGGAGGAGGAGAGGGAGGTGGGCCGGCAGTCAGTGCTGGTGAGGAAAGGAGCAGTAGAAGGAGAAACGGCAGCAGCAGCGCCTCCTCCTGCAGCCACGGAGGCTCAAAACGGCAGAAAACTACCTTTGATATGCTTAAAATCTGATCCACTACCTGAAGCTGCAGAGAGGAAAGTGGATTCTGTTTCCTCGTTGTCTCAGTCTGCAGAGGAACTGAAAAGAGAAACGGCAGAAAAAACAACAGAGGAGCAGAAAACTGGGCACAGCAGTCATCAGGAGAAGGAGAAGGAGGAGGAGAAGGAGGAGAGGAGGAGAGACGCGTCTGTGGCAGGAGAAGCATGTAAAGATGACCAGGAAAAGAATAAAAGCACTTTAGGAAAAGTGGAGATGGACTCAGGGAGCAACGCTCCACTTCCAGGAGGAGACCAGCAGGAGAAAAAGGAGCAGGACGGGCTCAACGGGGCGTTGGCGGCCCAGGTGAGGGTGAAGGATATCGGGCTGGGGTCGGGGGAGAAGCAGCAGGTTCCCCGGGAGGAAGCGTCCTCCGAGCTCCAGAAAGAAGGAATCAGGCTGAAGATCAAGATCCCTCCCCACCGCAGAAATAAGTTGAGGAAAGGCGGGAAGGAGGAAGAGAAGGAGAGGAAGCAGGAGGTGCAGCAGGAAGGGAGGCAGCTGAGGAGATCAGCCAGGATCTGCAGGTAAATGTTTAATAAAACTCATGAAACTAGAGTATTTCAATAAAGATTCAGGGTTCGTACGGGGGCTTGAAATCCTTGAAAATGCTTGAATTTAAATGTTGTATTTTCAAGGTTTAAAAAGTGCTTCAAGGATTTTGGATAAAGTTCTCGTAAATGCTTGAAATTCTTACTGTATTTCTCTTGCAATCTGACTATATCCATCTATAGACTATAGATAATCACATGTTCATTGTAAAAAAATAATGAGTAGCCTATCTGAAATGAAGACCATTCCTCCTGACCAAAAATAGATGTAAAAATGACCACAAAATTGTCGAAATAGAAACAAACTGATCAAAAATAGATGTAAAAATGACCAAAAAACACACAAAATGACCAAACATAGATGCAAAAATGACCAAAAAACACACAAAATGACCAAACATAGATGCAAAAATGACCAAAAAAGACACAAAATGACCAAAAAATGACACAAAATTGTCGTAATAGAAACAAAATGACCAAAAATAGATGTAAAAATGACCAAAAAAGACACAAAATGACCAAAAATAGATGTAAAAATGACCAAAAAAGACACAAAATGACCAAAAATAGATGTAAAAATGACCAAAAAACACACAAATTGATCAAAAATAGATGTAAAAATTACCAAAATATGACACAAAATTATAGCCTGGGTATACCCATACTGCCTTGCGCGTTCAAATTTAATTTCAAACCTCCATCCAGTCTGGCAACCAGGGCCGTTTCTTAGCCCTGTTTTAGGGATCCAATCACAGAGCAGGGAGGGACGGCAAGACGATGACGCGTACTACTCGGCAGACGGAAGCTTGTAGTTTTCTTACGGATCCAACATGGCTGCTGCAGACATTCTAAGCGCCCAATAAACGGCTCCGGAGGATCGTAAACCACACCTCCTCTACGGAGAAATGAACGGCTGGTTGCCAGACTAGATCTCATTTGAGATTAGTCTGGTGTTAGCCAGGCTAACAAAATTATTGAAATAGAAGCAAACTGACCAAAAATAGATGTAAAAATGACCAAAGAAGAAACAAAATGACCAAAAATAGCTGTAAAAATGACCAAAAAAGACACTAAATGACCAAAAATGGATGCAAAAATGACCAAAAAATGACACAAAATTGTCGAAATAGAAACAAAATGACCAAAAACAGATGTAAAAATTACCAATAAACACTCAAAATGACCAAAAATAGATGTAAAAAAATTGATGTAATGCAATTTACAACAGGTGTAAGATACTGGAAAAGCTTGAAAATTTACCTTGAAAGTCCTTAAAAAGCTTGAATTTGACCACTGCTAAAGTGTACGAACCCTGGAGATTAAACCTGTTATTTATCAATTGTTTTCTCAAATACAGCTTGTTTTGATTTTGACAATAAATTCAGTCCCATTTACACCTTTTTTTCTTGAAGATCATCTGCTTTGCCAACCTGCAGGCCGAGCTCAAAGGCGGCTGAGAGCCAGAGAAAGAAACCCCCAAAAAAACAGGCACTGGCTTCCAGAATGAGAGAAGAAGAAGAAGAGGAGGAGGAAGAGGAAGAAGAAGATGAAGAGGAGCAAAGCTCAACTGCAAAGAAAGACAGAAAAACAGAACCTGTTGGGCAAATTAGGAAACTGAGGGTAATCTATTATCTAAACTTTAATCTTTCCTTTTATTTTGTGTCTGTTTGACTGTTTCTGTGTGTGATTTTTAGGGTAAACGGAGGCATCGACGCACCCGATGGTCTAACATTCGCACTAAGAGACGCAAACTGAATGAAGGAGACGAGGTGGAGGACAGAGGGAGGAAACGAGGAGACGAGGAGAGTGAAGGAGGGAGCGACTCTGAAGAATCCTATAAATCAGAAGAGATTCCCAGTGAGGACGCCTGCAGCCACTGTGGCCTGCCCAACCACCCTGAACTGGTGAGATAATAAACAAAGGGACATAAACAAGGCAGCATGGCTAAATATGCACAGCGTCTCTGCTGATCATAAACATCGTGATGGTGAATTAACCGGCATCACTAACTGTGCACAGTGTTTAGTGCTTGTTGTAAACAAACAGAGATCGCTAAGTGAACACCTCCTGCAGCAGCAGCACATACACACTGTACTGCTACAGAGCTAACTGTTAGCCTGTTAGCACATACACACTGTACTGCTACAGAGCTAACTGTTTGCCTGTTAGCACATACACACTGTACAGCTACAGAGCTAACTGTTAGCCTGTTAGCACATACACACTGTACTGCTACAGAGCTAACTGTTAGCCTGTTGGCACATACACACTGTACTGCTACAGAGCTAACTGTTAGCCTTTTAGCAATTTGCTGACTGGATGCTAAGGGATTAACATCCCCTCCAGCTCTGCAGCTGGGAGAGACTGCTGCAGGAGGACTGTGCCGCTTAGACTCGTTCTTACTCTTCTTAACGAGCCGCTGCTCCTTAAGATATGGCTGACAATGACTGTGTTACTAAGTTTTTTTATTTTTTTATATTTAATCCCACATGATGCTGTGAGGTGTTTTGATATGCAGAGTTAAGACGAGCGGTGTCGTTCATTCACAGGCCAAGAGGAGACAGCAATCTCTCAATTTGATTTTTAAAGATTTACGATGAAGTCAAAAGGATTTGTTCAGATTTCAAGTCGGTCTAAAATACAACGCTCACATAAAGAGTTCAGATAAAGTGGTTTATGTCACAGCTGGCATTGTAGTTGCATTGTTTATTAATTATTATTCCACTGTATGTTCCAGATCCTGCTGTGTGACTCCTGTGACAGTGGATACCACACAGCCTGTCTAAGGCCTCCACTCATGTTGATCCCAGACGGAGAGTGGTTCTGTCCTCCCTGCCAACATGTAAGAGACAATAACCCATACTCATGGTTCATACGGGTGCTTAAAATCCTTGAAAATGCTTGAATTTTAATGTTGAATTTCAAGGTTTGAAAAGTGCTTTGAAATTTTGGATTAAGTGCTTGTAAATGCTTGAAATTCTTACTGTATTTCTCTTTCAATCTGACTATAGATAACCACATTTTCAATGGAAAAAAATATATAAACTGAACAGCCTATAGCCTATAATCTGAATTTAAGAGCGCTCCGCCTGCGTCTTCTTGTTTCTGAGATGTTTCTTGTTGCTCTCCCCTGTATCTTCTTACTGAAGGGAGTTTTTCTAGTTCCTAGTGGATGTGAGGGTCCTGAAGTATTTGTGGGGCTTTCGTCCTAGTTTGGGTCGTGTTTAGTTCCACCAGCTTCCACCACCAAGTGTAATACCATTGCTGATTTTATGGTTAAGTGAAATTACCCCTTTAAGTATCAAAGTACTCATCTAAAACATGCCATTTACAACCGTTGAAAGGTCCTGGAAAAGCTTGAAAATGGACCTGGAAAGTCCTTGAAAAGTGCTTGAATTTGACCACTGAAAAAGTGTACGAACCTTGTATACATATAATACACATTTAATCTCTATTATTATTATTATGTGCTTTTTTAATTATCTTATTGTTTAAAGACTTCTTTTTAGGATTGACATTAAAAAATCTAAATAAAAAAAAATTACATTTTCTAACATTTTTGTTCCTTTATCAGAAACTGCTGTGTGAGAAACTGGAGGAGCATCTGCAGAACCTGGACAGTGCTCTGAAGAAGAGAGAGAGAGCAGAGAGGAGGTAAACACACACACACACACATACATGCAAAAAACCTCCCAAAGACCAAATGAAGTGTATTTTGACCTCCTTGTCTCTGTGTCTCCGTGTGTCCAGGAGGGAGCGGCTGGTCTACGTGGGCATCAGTGTGGAGAACATCATCCCTGTGAGTAAAACTACGGCTGAATTTTAAATTTTTTGGCATTTCATTTACACTTACATTTTTTTCATAGTGTAATTTTTGTCATGAGTACTTTCACACTGGAATCTCCCTCCAGGAGATTGTGCAAAGATAAAATCTCAAGGGGAGGCACAAGTGTTGCTAATTTTAACACAAGCAGTTTAATGAAACACCTGAAGATGCGTCACCCTAAAGAGCACGAGGGATTTTCTAATTTGATGTTTCACTGGTCCACATTAAAATAATCTGTCTGGACTGTTTCAGGAGGGCGATGAGGGGGAGGAGGAGAAGTCGACGAAGAAGAAAGATCCTAAAAAGAGCAAAAATCTGGGGAGAAGATCAACCAGAACCAGGAAACACATCAGCTACAGGTGGGTCGGCTCTTTCTAATGTTTTACTGGGGAATTACTGCCATCAACTGTTGATCAGCGGCAAATCAAGAAGTATGTGTTTCTGTTCCAGGTTTGATGACTTTGATGATGCCATTGATGAGGCGATAGAGGAGGACATCAGGGACCTCTGTGGAGGTGAGTTAAAGGGACAGTTTACAGCTTAATAAATATATATATATATATATATATATATATATATATATATATATATATATATATATTTTGAGCTGATATTTTTTTTTCTTAAGCCACTCCTCTGGTTTCAGGTGTCTGGTCTTTGTTGTTATTAACGTTTTTGATGCAACATGTTGGCAACAATTCCACCACATGAAGATGATTAAGAATCCAAACTTAGATTAAACTCAACACTAAATTGAACCCACTGTTACCTGTTCGGCTGCAGGAGGACGGCAGGCCAGAGAGATCAGCTCCATCCTGTCAGACGATGGGACGAAGGAGAGCCAGCAGCCAATCAGAAGCCAGACTCTTGCTGCCAGGAACAGGAAGAAACGGAGACTGAACGACTTGGAGAGCGACAGCACAGCAGCAGAGAGCGAAGACGAATTCATGCTCAGCAACAGGTAACACACAAACACAGACATGGTCTCTATTTGATCCTTTAATGTCGGCTCTTCCTGTCATTGTGAAGCAGAATTCACAAAGCGTGGGATTGTTCACCCACTAATTTAGACCGTCATGAGACAGGTTAGTTTTAGGGGTGCAATTTTTCACCAATCACTGATTCTTAAAAAGCCTGACCTGCCGATTCCGATTTTGGCCGATACCGATTTTTTTTATAACTCACAGCTGAACCTTCAATGTTTGAATCTTATTTTATTTGAAAACAATAACACAGCAGTATTTTTCTTTAAGAAATAAAGGAAATCACAATGTCTGAGATAGTTAATAAAATATTGAACTTAAAATAAAATAAATAGCAACAATTTACAGGACAAACTAACAAAAGAACTGCAACCATAAATAAAGTGTCCTTAGTTTTTGGTTTCGTTATAGTGCAACATACAGACAACTAGGGATGGGCGACTTTTGACTATTCGAATAGTCATTAAATCATAAAAAAACGAATAGTTCATCATATCTGGAAGAAAAAAAGTTGTATTACTGGTGCCTTCCTCACGGGGGCAGCGTAGCATTTGTTGATACAGTGTGGCAGCTAGATGCCAAACTGTAGAAGAAGAAACAAACAGAGGAGAGGGTTTTCCACGGCGGGACAAGTTAGTTAGCCCCCAGAGGGATTTACGAGACTCTGGAGGTGACGTTTGGTTTTCTCCGTCGCTAACTGTGCACAACGTCAGCAGCTGATCATAAACAAAGCAGCATGGCTAATTATGCACAGTGTCTCCACTGATCATAAACATAGTGATGGTGAATTAACCGGCATCACTAACCGTGCACAGAGTGTCTGGTGCTTGTTGTAAACAAACAGAGATCACTAAGTGAACATCTCCTGCAGCAGCAGTACATACACACTGTACTGCTACAGAGCTAACTGTAGCTAACTGCCGCTAACGGAGGCTCTTCTTAAGAAGAGTAAGAAGGAGTCGCTGGATTTGTCTCCAGTCGCTTTCTTGAAAAATAGTCGCTAAGGAGGTCGGAAAAGTCGCTAAATTTAGCAACAAAGTTGGGAGCACTGCTTCGCCTGTGGGGGGTTATTATCGAGGTAGATAAAATGCTAGATAAATCAGTTTGACGTAAAAGAATCGGCCGATCCCGCAAAATTAAGGAAATCGGTGCACCCCTAGTTAGTTTAGTCCTGTTTTGTTACTGGTTTCCTCACAGAGAAACATCCAAATGAGTGAATGATCCCTGACACTTCAGCTCTATAATAGACTAAAATAAGACATATTACACAGGGAAACTGAGTGTGACACTAGCCTATTGAAAATGTACATACAACAGAGAAGAAGTCGGTAACATCACTTGAAAACTTGTTACAAAGACCTAGAGCTGTACAATATCTTCAATCCAATCCACTTTATTTATATAGCACAATTTTAGCAAATTTCCAAAGTGCTGCACAAACAATAAATAGATAACACAATACAAAGAGAGGTAGTAATCAATAGAACAGTAAAATGCAATAAGATAAAATAAATTAAAAATAGGATAAAAATAAATAAAATAAAATGTCAAATGTACTGCCTGCACAAAATAAAATATGCATGTATACAAATAAAACAAAAAATCATAAAATCAACACTCTACGTGTCATTCTACAAGTCATTCTTATAAACAGCAATTGCTCTCTCCATTTAATTTGAAAAAGATATGATCATATGATCTACAAAAAAACAAAAAACGAATGTTCAATCAAGGGCGTACTTTTATTTTTTCCTTCTCTATTCTCTATCTGCTTCTTATTGCCTTCTTCTTCTTCCCCCTCAAAGCTCAGAGGATGAAGACTTCGCTGCGTCAGGTGCTGATGAGGAAGAGGAGGAAGAAGAAGATGCGGGCAGCGACGTGGGCAGCCTGGACAGTGGGACGGGCCCCCGGCGGGCTCTGAGAGGGGCCCCCAAACACCGACCCAGCAGACCCCAACGCAGGGGCCGCAAACGGCTGAGACGGCGGCGGAGACGCTCCTCTGAGGAAGAGGAGGAAGAGAGTGAGGAAGAGATGGGTGAGTGCACCGCTACGCTGCAGGACAGATAATTGTTTTAGCATTGCAGTTGCATGTAGAGTGTGTGTTCAAAAAAGGTGTTTAAAAACCAGATAAAACAGTAAATCTGAGGGAAATGATCTTGCTGCATGGACAGATAATTGTTTTACATTGCAGTTGCATTCAGGGTTGACTGGTTGTGTATTTACTGTAAAAAAGGTGCTTAAAAACCAGATAAAAACACTAAATGAATGAAATGATCTTGCTGCATGGACAGATAATTTCACTTGACAAGATTTCTTAGATTAAGATTATTAAATCTAGAAATAAGCACGTTGAACACTTAAAATAAGAAATTAACTCTTAAAACAAGATAAATTAAAGCTGCCAGCAGTGATGAACTGGCCCGAGTAGAGTGACCTGACAATTATTTGGTTCTTACCACTCGTTTTAAGAGTTAATTTCTTATTTTAAGTGTTCACAATGCTTATTTCTAGATTTAATAATCTTAATTTAAGAAATCTGTGTGAAAAAGTGTTTTATTCTGGTTTGAACTGGTTTTATTCCGATTTGAACTGGTTTTATTCTGGTTTGAACTGGTTTTATGTGGTTTTAAGTGGTTTGAACTAGTTCTATTCTGGTTTGAACTGGTTTTATTCTGGTTTTATTCTTGTTTTAAGAGTTAATTTCTTATTTTAAGCATTCAACATGCTTATTTCTAGATTTAACAATCTTAATTTAAGAAATCTTGTCAAGGTAAATTATCTGTTCATGCAGCAAGATCATTTCCCTCAGATTTACTGTTTTTATCTGGTTTTTAGACACACCTTTTTTGCAGTGAACAAATGGATGTCTTCAAATGTCTTGTTTGTCCAAACAACAGTCAAAAGTTGACAGAACTATAAAAGAGAGAAAAGAGCAAAACAATTAGGAACGTCGAACCAGATCTTCGATTCTGGAACCAACTGATCGATTATTAAAGTTGTAATCTGTAAATGTTTACTTCCTCCACAGACTCGGATCAGATCAGCGGCATGACGGACAGCGACGCTGACAAAAAGAGGCGGGGCCTGAGGCGGGGCCAGCGCCAGCAGGTCAACTACCGCGAGACGTCAGAGTCGTCTGATAACTCCAGAACCTCCACCAAGAAGGTCAAAGTGGCGAAACCTCGCGGCCGTCCCCGCAAGGAGCACCTCTCCACCGACTACAGCGATGGTCAGTCACCTCAGATCACTTTATATTTATATTTAATATCTGCAACAACAGAAAACAAGAGTTGAATACAGCTTTAACAATGAGTCATACTGGTTCTTTTATGGCTTCCCTCTTTCTGTTGCACATTTCCTTTTAGTTTTCTTTGGCCAGGAGGCCGTACATTTTCTTTTGTTGTTTTCATAACACAAACATGAGGTCATATACAAACATTCTGTCACAGCATTTAGCATAATGATTGATTAATCGCCCATTATTAGAAATGGCTATAATTTTCCAATTTGTGAATATATTATAAATGGTTGTTTAGTATCATTGTAAAGGGGGCATCCATGCTTTCATTTAAGCCCAAAGTTGTATCTTTCTGACAAATACAGAGGACACATGACCTCTTTAAACCATAAATTACACACATTTTCCCACAATTTTGGCCTAAACTCTCTAGTTGATGTGATCCCTGTAGGATCAAGGGACATCAGGGACCCAAAAACCAACAACTGCAATACTTAATAGACTCTGTTAGTTCAGGAAAAGTATAATATACCCATACTATTTCTTAGTTAGAGGTCATTGTGAGCCTTAAATTAGAAGAAGTGTCCGGATCAGGTCAGTTCACCTCCATTCATTCTTTTTTTACCAGTTTGTCAGAAAGATACAACTTTGGGCTTAAATGAAAGCCATGGATCCCCCCTTTACAATGATATCTTAACTTTTACAGCTTGACATCCGGCAGAAATGGATTCAGCAGAAAAAAATACTATAGGAACAACCAAGAAAACACTTTTACCCCAAAATGCCTCAAAACCACCTCATTTTCTGAAGGTTTTTTCCCAAATTCGGTCCTGTCTATCTGGGAAGATTGAAATTTTCCAGCTCTATTTCCCATTTTAGTTTTATATAATCTGTTGAGTGGGTCTTGAGTACGGATTCCCAATAATTCGTTGGGATGATTTTGAGTTATAAGAGCTGTTTCCACTACCGGGCAATACCAAGAATGAGGCGGGTCTCACTCGCTTTTTTTGGGACTTTTTTGTCCCTGTAGAAGAGCAGGGTCTTTTTTCTCCCCTGAAAAAAGCCTGGTTGCTGATTGGATAGAACGCTAAGCAGGATGTGATGTAGTACTGGACGCCACAACAACAAGCCAGCGAAGCAGTGTTGCCAGCTTAACAAGTTTGTTGCTAAATTTAGCGACATTATTTATTTATTTTTATCCTATTTTTAATTTATTTTATCTTATTGCATTTTACTGTTCTATTGTTTACTGCATCTCTTTGTATTGTGTTATCTATTTATTGTTTGTGCAGCACTTTGGAAACTTGTGTTTGCTAAAATTGTGCTATATAAATAAAGTGGATTGGATTGAAGATATTGTACAGCTCTAGGTCTTTGTAACAAGTTTTCAAGTGATGTTACCGACTTCTTCTCTGTTGTATGTACATTTTCAATAGGCTAGTGTCACACTCAGTTTCCCTGTGTAATATGTCTTATTTTAGTCTATTATAGAGCTGAAGTGTCAGGGATCATTCACTCATTTGGATGTTTCTCTGTGAGGAAACCAGTAACAAAACAGGACTAAACTAACTAGGGGTGCACCGATTTCCTTAATTTTGCGGGATCGGCCGATTCTTTTACGTCAAACTGATCTTATCTAGCATTTTATCTACCTCGATAATAACCCCCCACAGGCGAAGCAGTGCTCCCAACTTTGTTGCTAAATTTAGCGACTTTTCCAACCTCCTTAGCGACTATTTTTCAAGAAAGCGACTGGAGACAAATCCAGGAGACAAGCTTGTTAAGAAGAGCCTCCGTTAGCTACAGTTAGCTACAGTTAGCTCTGTAGCAGTACAGTGTGTATGTGCTGCTGCTGCAGGAGGTGTTCACTTAGCGATCTCTGTTTGTTTACAACAAGCACCGGACACTCTGTGCACAGTTAGTGATGCTGGTTAATTCACCATCACTATGTTTATGATCAGCGGAGACTCTGTGCATAATTAGCCATGCTGCTTTGTTTATAATCAGCTGCTGACGTTGTGCACAGTTAGCGACGATCTAAACCCATACGTCACCTCCGGAGTCTCTAAATCCCTCTGGGGCCTTTTTGTAATGGAGACATGCTGAGTGAGCTGACTTTAGAGAGGGTGTGGCCTGAGACTTTAGAGAGGGCGTGGCCTGAGACTTTAGAGAGGGTGTGGCCTGAGACTTTCCTCCTGGTGGAAACCCGGCTATTAGCTCTCATGAACATTTGTGTAACCCCAGATTAGATTGTTGGTCAGGAGGATAATTTAAGCGCATCTCTTTTTCTTTTAGTGTCGGGTTCTTCCAGAGACTCGGAGGAGGAGGATGATTACGAAGACGAGGAGGATGACGACCAGAGAAGAAGAGTGAACAAGAGTAGACGAGAGAAGGAGGACGTGCGGAGACACCGGACGAGAGAGAAGCGGTGGAGATACGAACGGGACGAGGAGGACGACAGAGAGAGAGAGCGAGGGAGGCGGCTGAAGAGGAAACTCCTGGAGAAGGTGAAGGACAAAGACAAGCGGAGGAGGATGATGAAGAGGACGGAGAGAGACGAGGAGGAGGACCTGGAGAAGATGGGCCGGGGGAAGAGGAGAGAGATGCTGTCGGAGCAGCGACGCAAACGTCTCGCTCAGATGCTGAAAAAACGGCGGCCTTCAACGGACGACGAGGACGACGAAGAAGAGTCGGAGGGGTCGGAGTCGTCGTCGGAGGAGGATCGCCCGATCCGCAAAAGACTCAACCGCATCGACTCTGATGACGACGAAGAAGAAGAGGAAGAAGAAGAAGAAGAAGAAGAGGAGGAGAGACAGAAGGTGACGACAAAGAAGTGTTCATCGGTGGAGATCGCCACTCAGGAAAAGGGGAGGGGCCGTAGCCTGTCTCCACCAAACAAACATCGGACCTCCAGAGGCCCCGCGAAGCCTGGGGCCACGAGTCCCACCGCGCCCAGGGACAGAGCAGCGTCAGGCGGGCACAACGGGCCCTCACATCCAGAGGAGGAGGAGGAAGATGAGGAGGAGGAGGAAGATGAGGAGGAGGAGGAGGAGGAGGAGGAGGAAGGCCGGCAGACAGACTCATTAAACTCTGTCCAGAACAGTCCGCAGTCATGATGGCTGTTTGTGTGAATAACGCTCGCTTCTTCTTCTTTTGTTTTTTCTTTTTTAACTGTCAGGCCTTTTTCACCCACAAGACACCTTCTGGAACTGGAAACCCACCTCCACCTCTTCCTCTTCCTCTTCCTCTTCTTACCCCCCTTCGTCTTGCTCTTCCTCCTCCTCGCTGTTGTATTGTGTTAGAGTGCTCTCCACCGTCACAACATCATCATCATCATCCTCACCTAACAGCCAGACAGCTGGACCAGAAGCAGCCTCGCACCACAACTGGCAACCAACAAGTCATGTTTCAGTGGACGCACTCACACACAGCCAGGGGCCACCAGGGGCCCCTGAACTCTTGGATTACAGACTTCTGTCTGTCTCTCTCTGGTGGGTCTTTCTGACCATAGATTCATGGTTGAATTGGTCACAGGAGTCTGTTTGTAGTGTTCCTCATCCTAAAGCACTTCGTCATTCTCATAGCACTTAATAACCCAAAGCCAACAAGAGTGAAAGTGTCAAACCGAACGCTTCGGATCATGTTGATTTGATGATTTGATTCCCACAAACAACAAAAAAAAAGGCAAAATCTCTCACTTCTGATAGTCTACATAGGCTACACTGCAAAAAAGGTGTTTAAAAACCAGATAAAAACCGTAAATCTGAGGGAAATGATCTTGCTGCATGGACAGATAATTTCACTTTTTCACACATATTTCTTAAATTAAGATTGTTAAATCCAAAACCAAAACTCTCCATGCTGAGATTCTATTAAGGAGAAGTAAGGAAATGTTTTATATAATTTGTGTGAATCGACTCTGGAAGCAAAATTCTTCTTTCTTGTTATTATCTGCAGAAATCATGAGCAAAATCTGGTCAATGACCTTAAAGCCTTATTGACACTGAAACTACAGTAGTGGTCCCAAAACAGGGACAAGATCCTGTGAAGGGGGTCAGACTGAACCAGCTGACAGTTCAGCCACACTAATGGTGCGTTCAGGTGCTCCTTGTCAACTAGTATATGTGAAATATTACCCTTTAAATGCTCAACACCATCGTTAAACTCCAGAGTTTTAGAAGAAAAACACCAAATATTCTCTGAGCAGTGCTGAAAATTAGTTTTAATGTGATAATAAACAGAATTGTTTTGTGTTAGACTGCCTGATGCATTAGGCATTTATCACTATTTTTTTTACATTTTATAAAATAAACAATGAATCTATTATTACTATCTTTGGTTGCAAATCTCGTTAAAATATTCCTATAACTTCAGTTTAAGTTCAAGGTGGTTAAAAAGCTTAAAGAGTTTGCTGTTTTTACTTTTTCAGATTTATTTACCACCAAGTGCCGTCTAGTTCTTAATATATTCATCTAGTTCCATTATATTCATCTAGTTCTTATCATATTAATCTAGTTCTTATTATATTACAGAGAAGGAAGACACTAAAACAAACCAGAATGATAAGTAAATAACTACAGCTGAGAGAAAATGTGTATTTTATAATTTTGGGGTGAATTTTTCCTTTCAACTGCAAAACTATTCAGCTCTGTTGTCCAAATATTTGGTCTTTAAATGTGGATTTCAGATGATGCAAACATTCATTTAATCTTCAGAACAGACTCTAATCCCTGTTAAGGCTGCACAATAACTTTAGATTTGATCAGAATTGAAAAAAAATGTTTTAAAAAATCACTGTAACTCTTCACATTACAAAAAGTTTTTGGGAGATTTTGCCAAAGAGTCTTAAAATGACTACCATCTACCATAGAAAAAGACCAGTTAGGTTGGTTAGTGCTCCTTAGAAGGAAAAACTGAAGAAAATTTGGGGTAAATTCTAAAAATCAAAGCCAACATTTCATCCTGTTACCAGAATAGAAAACAAAAAGAAGAGAGAGAGAAAGATTGTCAAGTCAGTAGTCTTTTACAGGTTGTGTTGCCAGTTGTGACAGTAATAAAAGTATTTACAAAACAGTTTTATCACGCATTAAGAATCCCATGGACTAGTGCAATATCCAAACAGCAGAAGGTTCTATATTTGTTAAATGCAAAAATTTGTTTAAAAAAATCTCTTGATCATTTGATAAACATCCTCACCAAGAAAATCACAGCATGATGAGCAAAAGTAATAATTCCCTCCAATATAAATCAGAACCCAAACCAGATCTACAGGTCCCTGAACGTCCCATAAATAAATAGATGTATTCTGCCCTACAAAGTCTAACTGCAGTAACTCAATTTTTTGGTCAAAATTGAGTTATAACTAAAAATCTAAACTCCTTGATGTCTGTTTTATCTTGTGACAAAGTTTTAGATTTCAATTTTGCTTTATTTCAGAGAAATAATTATATAAAAAACACAAAATCCAACTCAAAACCAAGCAGAAATTGCACTTACCACGATCTGCTTTGGATAAATATACTAATTTAAACATAAAATAATTATATATATATATATAAATAATAAGTTTATTTGAAAGGGAAATTATTATCTAGGTAGTGATAAAGTAAAAAAAGTGACTAAAGATTAAAATATAACATTCTTTATAATAAGTCAAAAATACACACATTTTTGAATATATAATTGTTAAACGCTTTTAAACACACTGATAACAAAATAAATTTGAAAATGTTTTTTCACTGAAAACTAAATATAAAAGCTGAAAGAAGACAACATTACTTTAGGAACCTTTTACAGCAAAACCAGAGTGCAGGAACTACATTTTTGGGGTCAAAGGTCAAATAAAGCATCATGATTTTTTAGCATAAAAATGACATCATCAATACATGTAGAAATAATTGGTTGGCCAGTTAAAAAAACAAACTTTAAAGCAGTTTTTCTCAGTTTAACCCTTTGTTAGTTACTGTAGTTAGACTTTTTAGGGCAGAATAATGATAAGAAATGTATAATTTAATCTTAATAACTCACAAAAAGCTTCTTGTAGCCAAATATGATCCAATATTTCTAACTCTGGACATGTTCGGCTATCAGTCGATATATAATATCAGTCAGAATAATAATCGGATTAGAGATCAAAGTTCTCTGACGGTGTTGGGTTTCACACTCTCACTCTCTCTGGCTCGGAGGGACCACGTTTGCTGTACATACTCTGCCTGTACGCTGTTCCTTGTAAGATAATAGATGTTCTGTTCTCTTTAGTCCTCTTGTAAAATATAGTGTTATATTTTCTATATGAAGGAGAGGAGGAGAGATGCTGCTGTGAGTGATGTGTGGATCGATAAGACTTCAAACTGCGAGTTCATCGACGGTTCGCTTGTTTTGTTTGAAAATTCTGCAGCCGTTGATTTGTGTGAAAAAAAGAAAACCAGCGTGGAGCCCGTTCACCAGGACATTAATGTTACAGAGAGCCCAGTTCTGCTCACTCTCAGCCCCGAGTCGCACATTCACAAAGGTTTTTACACGTCTTGTTCTTGAAGAGGAACACCAGGAGTTTTTAAGAAAGTCACCAGTCAAACTTTAGTTTTCTCTACCAGCTTCTGATTAACCATCACTGGAGGGATTTACAGTTTTACACTGCAGAAAAGGTGTTTAAAAACCAGATAAAACAGTAAATCTGAGGGAAATGATCTTGCTGCATGGACAGATTATTTTAAGTGTTCAACATGCTTATTTCTAGATTTAATAATCTTAATTTAAGAAATCTTGTCAAGGTAAATTATCTATCCATGCAGCAAGATCATTTCCCTCAGATTTACTGTTTGATCTGGTTTTTAGACCTTTTTTTGCAGGGCTTGAATGGAGTTTTTCCTGCTGTGATCTCTTAAAACTAAAGACTTGCCTGGTTTTACCTTAAACACCATGTTTCTCCCTCTAATCTTCGACTGAATTTCCCCTTTTAAATGCAGAAAATCAGACTTAAAAGCCACCGATCACCTTCAAGGTCTAGTTTTTTTCATATTTTTGCTGCATTTTAAGCTGAGGTGTCCAAACTCTTAGCCTGTATTTGTCAAACTTGTAAGATTTACACATTTCAGAAAGCTCTAAAATGAGCAATAAAATACATTTATCAAGCAACTTCCTTCTACCTACAGCAGCTTTTAGTGATCACATAATGAATCCAGAGCAGAAAAAAAGTGATTTACGAGGCACTTTGAGCTTCAAGCTCACATAGAAAAACCAATATAAGAGATAATGATAAATAGCACTACAGGGAAGAGAGAAAATTGTTGTTTTTTGTTTATATTCTCCTTTTAATATGTCAAAAACTGTTACACTACAGAGCAAAAAGCCAGTAAATCCATTTGAAAACGATCCACTTTTCTACAGTAAAGAAGTTGTTTCTGGTCACATTTCAAGAAAGAACTTAAAGTCTTTTAAGTAAAAGTGTTGTTTTTTTCAGCCTCTGTGGGAAAATGTTCTCTCACTTGTCAGAGAACATAAAAAGGAAAAAAAAAAGATTTTTAAACGTCGACATGAAAAGGAAAAAACTAGATGCATAAAAAGAAACAGATGATTAAAGTAGCTTTTTATTTTCTACTTGTGTTCCATTTTTTAAAAATTGATTCAGGCACTTTATTACTGTGGCCTGTATGTACAAAAGCTCATAATCTTATTTATTAGATCATGGTCTGAAACTTTAGGATCCTTTATGATAACTTTGATCTGTAAGAATTAAAAGAATAAAAATTGTCGATACCTCAGATTATATTCACATTTATCTTCAAAGACATCGAGGGAAAAAAAATCTCACAAAACAATTCTCAGTTGTTTTTGCATTTAGAAAGTGTGTTTTTATATTTGTGGGTCACAAACACACAATTTGTGCAGGAGGACTTTTTGCAAAAGCATCAAATTATTCAAATTATTGTGACTGTAACTGGGATTACTGGTCCATACTGGTTTCGCTGTCAGATAAATGTGGGTTTAACTGAAAAGAACCCAACAAGGCTGGAGATTACTGCTGGTGTCACTCATTTAAATACTTCAAATTCCAAATTTCAACCCTAGAGAATATTGGAGGATATTACATACTGACTAATAATTTAGATATAATATTTAGATAAAAAAGTTTACGAGAATGCGCAGATTTATGAGATTTAAAGTGGTGAATCTGCAAGAAAAAGGTTGCTTTTTTCACATTTTTTCTGCGACTTTTTTCGCGCAGATTTGCCACTTTAAATCTCTTAAATCTGAGACTTTTTTTCTTGTAGATTTGCTACTTTAATCTAGTAAATTTGCAGCTTTTATCTCAAAATACTAGCTGATTAGCTGGAAGAAATCCATGTGGTTCTACGACCACAGAGACACGGGTACTCTGTTTTGGATATCTGCTGGAGTTACTAATTACGGTTCTTCGCCCGATAAAGAGTTAAATGACTAAATGTTCTTTCAGGTACTTTCCTGCAGTTATTCAGCTGTTGTGGGGCTCCATTATGGAAAAAAAACACCAATTATATCTAATGAAATGTTCCTCAAACAGGCTCAAATTACCTGTTTATCTCCAAGATCCCACTGGAAATCCTTGTGTTTTGTAAAATCCCTTTAATCTTTTTATATAATTGATGCACGACATATGGACAAAAATGACCCGCATTCATTTCTCATGTTATTTTTAATGCTGGCTATTTGTTTCTTTGCTCTATCTTTTTTAATCAGTTTATTTTATGATTGAATAGTCCAAGTATTCTTTGAATATCTTTTTTTATTATTACAACAGCTCATTATATCCATTTTTTCCTTTCATACTTTATGAAGGAAATAGTTTTTGTATTATTACATCAATTTCACTCAAAAATGACTCATTCATCCAAATTTGATTTAAAATTAAATGACCCAATACTATAATAATAATAGTAATTTATTTCGAATAGTTACTTTAGCAGTAAAAGGGGCCAAACACTCATATATTTAATATATTTAACATGTTTATGTATCATTTTGTCACACATATAGTGTATCTGAAAGGTTTTCACAGCGCTTCACTTTTTCCACATGTTATGTTTCAGCCTTATTCCAAAATGAATTAAATTCATTTTTCCTTAAAATTACACACACAATACCCCATAATTATTTTTTTTTTTTACCCATGTTGTGCATTAGAAGCAGTAGTAGTGATACAAAAAGTGTTTTTATTCATAAAAGTAAGAAATGAAAACAAATAATTAGGATGTATGACGATCAAAAACAAGTTAATTGAGGAAAACCTGCAATACTGAATGATGAAATTAATTTATTGCAAAGATATAGAAAAAAAAAACTCAGTCGGGTCAATTTAGACCATGTTGTGCATCAAAGGGTTGAAAAGATTTTTACAGAGCCAGAATTGATTCTTTTAAGGTAAAACATGGAAACTTTATGAACAAAGTAGTTCTTAGAAATGGCCATTAAATGTTTTAGATGCACAAATACATTTGAAATACAGTAAAATATCAGACAGAAGATCTCCATTAAGGAGGTAGAAGACACTGTCAGTTTAAAGCTCCACAGGTTGTTTCTTAAAGTTCAGTTTTAATAGAATCCACTCCCAAGAAGGAAAAAGTTTGAGAAAGATTAAATGAGTTAATTCCTCCTGAAACAAGCAGCTCAGGGTTGATTGACAGGCTGTAAAATCTGATTTATCAATGAAATAAAACACATTTAGAGTCTGAATCTGTGAACAAACCACAAAGCTTGGATGGAAAATTACAAAAACCTTTGATTAAAAACTAAAAGTTTCTCCACAGATTGTGATCCAGGTAAAATAAAGAGCATGAGACGTGTCCACAGACGTGTTTCCTGTTATCATGATCTGACACATTTGGGCTGTAAATCCCTCAACAAAGTCTTTCAGGCACCAGATGAACCAGCCCGCCTGTTTTATAAAACAGCCCCAGATCCTTCCACTGAACCTGCTGGGACTCGTGTTCAGCTCTGCGGCAGAATGAAAATTATATTAAAAAAAGTTCAGTCCAACTGATGTGCGTTCAAACAGGAACAGCTGGATGTGAATGTGGCTCCTTCCATTTCTCTGTTGTACTGTTACTGTAGTATTGCTGTAACATAAATGTCTTCTAAGTTATTAAAACCAACATCCAAGGCATCTCCTCAAAACCTCACTGTCTGAGCCTTATTCTCATCTTTCAATCAATAAGGTTTTGATTGTTTGGTTTTTTTTACATTTTGTCTTTATTTAGAATCTCATTTCAATAGCACATTACAGCAGTCATCACCGTTATGATAGTTGGCATTGTGATCCATATTTTCAGATTTAGTTGTAAACAAACAAAAAGAACTTGGAGGTGTTTCCATCTACAACAGGGGTCTCCAACTCAAATTACCTGGGGGCTGCTGGAGGCAGTATCAAAATGACAAAAAAAGACACAAAATGACCCAAAAAAATACAATTACAAAAAAAAACACAATTAGTAGAAAAAGACAAAATGACCAAAAAATATACACAAAATGACTGGAAAAACACTAAATTACCTTAAAAAGACACAAAATGACATAAAATGACAAAAGACACAAAATGACTGAAAAACACTAAATTACTTAAAAAAAGACATAAAATGACCCATAAAAAGAAACAAAAGTGACCCAAAAATACACAAAATTACTAAAAAAAGACAAAATTATTAGAAAAAGACACAAAATTATTAGAAAAAGATACAAAATGACCCAAAAAAATACACACAATTACTAAAAATGCACACAATTAGTAGAAAAAGACAAAATGACCAAAAAATATACACAAAATGACTGGAAAAACACTAAATTACTTAAAAAAGACATAAAATGACTCATAAAAAGACACAAAAGTGACCCAAAAATACACAAAATTACTAAAAAAAAAAAAAAACATTACATAAAATTTTCCACTTCTTCCGGTAACAACAACACGGCAGATAATACATTTTAATAAGCTTATTTTAGCATCTACACTCTCAGTCTGTTTTTATTTGGGGATGTAGAGTGCAGAAGCCCAAAGACAAATTCCTCCCAAATAAAAGCAAAGTTTGTCCCAAATATTGTCACCAATTCTATCTAGATCTTACGTTAGAAAGCATTTACATTTGGACAGAACAAGTGGTAAAGATTTGCCTCCTGGGAATGTTTTGATGTTTTATCCTTTCTTTCTTTTCTCTATCTTTGCTTCACGGTTTGGTACATTCATTCATTGTATAACTGTGTTTACACTGCCATCTGGTGGTGACGCTGTGTAACTACAATTACTTGTCGCGTTCGTCAAGTTAGACCTAATTTTGGGCTCTTTGACTTGAACAAAAATAAAGAAAAACTCAATTAGATATTTATTATATACCTCATCATACTGATGGCGAAATTTCATATTCATAAATGTAAATTTGCTCGAAGAAAACCTTCTTTTGTTGCCTTTCACAGTGAGCTCAGGCAGAACATCACTTCTATTAAATTCTCCAACAACCAAAAAGCAAATAAAACAGTTGATATTTGTGAACTATTAAATATATTATTGTAAGCCTGATCCTTAGGTCTATCCTACACCTAATGTGAGTGGATTTTAAAATCTAACTCTAACCTTCGAGAGCTAATGTGTCTCCAAAATACTTAACATTCCTCCCATTCGGAATAAAGAAGAAGAAGAAGGATGAGAAGAATAGGAAGAAGAAGAAGAGTAAAACATAAAGAAAAGAAGATAAAATAATAATAAAAATCGTCCAGTTTGAAGTGCAGGGCATGCTGGGAAGTGAATTCTGACTGACACCATGAGTGAGACCAGTAACAAGGTATTTAAAATTTAAAGGAACCCTTCCTATGATGTTATTTTATGCCAGAATCTGAGTTTGTGCGGTGTAGGGAACACAGAGAGACAGACAGGGACATCCTTCCTTCAGGTTAATTGGTAAGTGAGTATAAACTTTATTCAATAATACAATGTAAAATAAAGTTTCTGTAAATGGTACATGTAAATATTAAAATGTAAAATTAATTCAATTCACACATATGTTAAAAAAAACTAGTGGTAAAAGGTAAGTACAAATGTATAAATCCAATGTAACAATACAATGTAAAATAATATGTCTATAAAAGGTAAATATAAAAATATAAATCAAAAAATTAATTCAATTCATGAATAAAATATAAAAAATGTAGTGCAATACAAACCTTGACCAGCAGGGAGCAAAATTCACTCTGCAATGTCTCTGTGCAGCAATGATGTTGAAAACTCCATTCAAACTCTACCTGTAGAATAATGCAGGTACAATACAGAATTTGACCAGCAGAGGGCAGAACTCACCTGTAAAAAATCCCTATTTAGGGCATTGCAATCTCTAAACTCAATAAAATAAATAATAAAATATAAAGGACATATACAATCAAATACATTATCAAATACTATGAATAATGCAAATAATAAATAAATAATAATAAATAATAAAATGAAGGAAAATAAATAAATATAATACAGAGATGGGCAACTTAAATGCTGCAGGGGGCCACAATTCTTCATGGACACTACCACAGGGTCACATATAGGAGCGTACACTTAACCAGATATGATGAAACTGCAATTTTAAATATGTTTACAGTGCAGTAACTTAACATATTTCATGCTCAAATGCATGTTTAACAGTATAAATAGGAATACAAAAAGTTTGAAGCAAATAAAAAATAACCACTTACTGTGATTTCTTTTTTTTCAGTGCAAGAACAGCAGCCCAACATTAATTACAAGAAGTAATTTTGTGTATTTTTACACTGCACTACACAGATTTCATGCTCAAATGCATGTAGTTGTACTGAGGGCCACTTCAAGTGAGGGTGAGGGCCGTATGTGGCCCCCCGGGCCTCCAGTTGCCCATCCCTGATATAATACAACAAAATAACCCAATTGGCTTGAGACACACACCAGGTTTTGACCTGCCTCAGGTGAGGGTGCCTAGTGATAAATGGCTGAAACACCCTGTGATCCTGGGTCCACTACTAAGGACGTGTCTCACAATCTGGACTAAGTCCATGTGGAGGGGGCGTGGTGCATCAGCTGCAGGAGAGAGGTGTGGAGAGGGCTCAGGAGAGCAGCGCCAGGTGAGAGTGATTGACACAACTGCAGAGCATTAGCTAATCATAAGCTGTGTCCCAATGTCAAGGATCCTTCCTTGGTAGGATCCTTCCTTCGGAGTCGGGTCCTCCGGAGGCGAGGCAAGAGTCCTTCCTTTCACTGGTGTAACGCACAAATGGGACAGCCTTCGGAGTGTGCAGCTGTGCGTCATTGCGTAATTGGACGTCCTGCTTAAATTCAGCGCCGCTCTCAGCCTTTTGGCTCAAGTGTAGTATCTGTTCTTATCAGTTTAATAAAAATAAATAAATACATAAATAAATTCAGCGCCGCAATTTCAAAATCAGTTCATGACATGGATGTGTCTTTGGCATCAGCACTCTGACACATATTTGTAAAAATGGAAGAAGATGCTTTAAGGTTGAATCTCCACGATTTAGCAAGTAAAAGCCACAAAGTGGATTAAACCTGAATATTTAACTGATCCTGGCTGAATTTGGCCGCTACTTAGTTTCATAAAAGCAGCGGAGCATAATTCATCATGGAAATATGTTCTGTGATTTTTTTATTTTACAGTAGGCCTACAGTACAATAACAGTTATTTATAACAATAACGGACTACATCATTTCGACATAATGTACAAAAAAAATGAAACTCATCCCTCTTGTAACAAAGCCGTGTTCTCTTGTCCATTCCGGGTTAAAGGAGGTCTTTCGCTTTGGCATTTTGAGACTTTCAGTCTGAGAGCTTGATTGACAGCCTGGTGGTAGCAACTGGCATGAGTGCTTGTTGTGCATGTAACCAAGGACATTTTTAGGAAACACATTTTTAGCCAATGAGTATTAAACAGGCGGCAATCTCCATGTCTGAGCATGGAGGCCAATCAGGAAGTGCCTTAAGCCTGCAACCTACCGAAAATTCCAGCAGGGGGCGCTAAGTTTGGCTGCAAAAACATTTCTGTCATCATTCATTTCAATGCAAAATGAGAAAACTTATCACTTGATTTATTACCTCAGAATTTTTTTTCAGGACAACAATATGGTCTCAATCACTAGTAAAAAATCACCTTCAAGACAATTTGATGTCAATAGTTCTAATAATGGCCCCATTTAGAAGAAAATAGAAGATAAAGAATCGTATGATTTGGGGCGGGGCTACCTTTGATTGACAGGTCACTGACAAGGCGAGCCATCATCAGGAGAGAAGCAGAGCACTGCGTATCCACGGCAACGTGTCAATAAAGTTATATATAACGTTATATAGATAGAAAAGAGGATGTTTACCGATTTGGTCTCATAACTTTGACCCTTTCACTGTATTTTCACTTAATGACAATTTATTTGAATGTTTTGTTCACTAAAAATGTCTTGTTCAGCGTTTGGTTGGACCAACAGACACTCAAAGGAGTCGCTGCTCAGTTTTCTGAGGTCTGTAACATACATTTTGTTTTTGTTTTTTGCTAGCCAAAACTAGCATCCCAGTTAATGCTCCAATTAATGCTAACATGAATTAGCAGCAGCTTCTCTCAGTCAGGTTGAGGTGTAGAGAGGCTGTAGTCAGTGATCAGATCCCTCTCCTCCTCCACAGTCCAGATATGGTCTGCTCCGCGTATCAGAAACAAGATGGCGACGAGTGTAACGCTGAACTCGAGGCTTCCAACGGGCCACAAACCAATGGGTGACGTCACGGTGACTACGTCCATTATTTATATACAGTCTATGGTGACGACACGAAAATGTAACCAACCAAATAATGTATTTTGACACAGCTTTTTTGACACACATTTTTAGCCAATAAGTATTAGACTAACAAGGTTGTTTTTCTCTCAAAAGGAGGACAAATGCCCTGTCGGACAGGGTATTTATAAGCCGGTCTTTCCGGCCTAAAGCCGGACGGATGACCACCCTACCGCCCGGACAGGTTGATAGTATTTTGCACGGCGCGTGCGCACACCCAGACGGTGAGATACGGAGCGATCATATGGGGAGGGGACTGATACAGACAGGAGGGCAGCTCGGTATATTCAGTATGTGTGACAAACACTTTGCTGAGGCAACGGCAATGGCAACACAACGCCAAAACGCAAAACAAACTGGGGCAGTGCGAGTGGGGCACCAAGGCCACCGTGGCCTCAGGGCAGACATTTTTTTCAAGGGCATGAGGCCAAATTTACAAAAAAACTAAAACTAATAAATACTAAACTAAAACTAAGCATTTTCCAAAAAATAAAAAATAATTAAAGCTAGCAAACTCACTCTAAAAACTAATTAAAACTAACAGAATTTGAAAATAAAAAAATCACAACGAAATTAAAGCTAAAACTAATGAAAAATCCCAAACTATTATAACCTTGGTTTGTTTATCTTCAACACATGTATACATCAGTTTTTTTAGGGGGACAAAAAAATCACACTGATGATGTAGAGATCTCAAATATGATACACGTGGCTTTATAGGGTTAACAGTTAATGGTTAAACAGTTAATTATGAAATCCCTAAATAATAATATGATTACTTAGTGGTTACCCTGTGGAATATCTGGTGTTTTTCACTGACTATCAACATCTTATTTGTACCAGAGACACAACAGGAAAAAAAAGAAGCAAGTTGTGCAGGTTAGATTTAAAAACCCTGAAAGGCTTAAAGAAAAAAAAATCTCACAAACACAAAACTTACAACAAATACAAATGTTAATAAAAATGTCATGTAATTGACAAAAGTACATAAACAGGCTAAGAATCAACATTAATTATGCAAATTAATAAAATAAAATAATAAATCAAATTAAATAATTTATAAAATGAAAAATATTTTTAAATTCATATAGTAAATAAAACAATGTATTTAAAAATAAAATATAATAAATAAAATGTATATTTAAATAAATGAATATAGTAAATAACATATAATATTTTAAAATATAGTAAATACATTTTTTGAAATAAATTAATATTGTAAATTAAATACAATTTCAAAATAAATTAATACAGTAAATAAAATGAAAACATGTTTGAAATAAATACTATAGTAAAAAAAATATAGCAGATAAAATAAATAAAATAAAATAATATTTTATTTCATTTACTATATTATTGAATCTTATTCAACCTTAGATTTCCAAGGTTTCCCACTCCTTACTGTCTGCTGACCTCTGACCTTGGTCTGGGGCTCTCGGACCTCGTTGAGTCCAACAAACTCCTCGTACTTCTCCCACCAGTAGTTGACGGTGGTCGCCTGAGCCGACCTTTGACCCCACTGCTGCCCCCAACTCACCTGTATGCTGGAGGAGGGAGACAGAGGAAAAAAAGAGGGCAGAGATTTAATTGTTTCTTCTTCTTTTGAAGTGGTGTGGAAAGGTTTTATAAACAGGCAGATGAGTGATTTTCTGTACTTGTAAGTCAGCTGTAAACTTCTAAATAAGGAACTCTCCACTAAAAAAAGCACACATTCAGTCTTGCTAACCTAAACCTCCACAGCCCCCCCTTAGTCACTGGTTCCTTTTTAAATTTTCATCTGTTTCATATGATTTTTTATGATCCATTCGAGTCTTTTGGTTATTTGTCTAAAAATGTTTTCCATTTGAGGCCAGAGTGGAACAACTTCACCTTCAGCCACGGAGAGGGAAAAAAGTGTAAAGAGGTCAAAACTCCAGCAACACTTTGTAGTGATCAGAACATATGTTGTATATGAAAACATTATTTTAGACCAAAGTGTTTTGACTTGTTGCCTCAATCAGGGTCATCATGAAACAGATTACAGACAACATTTAAACAGGGTTTGAACCAAAATAAAGCTAATTGCTTGAAAAACAATTATAAAAACATATTTTTGTCAGTATTAATATGATGGTTAGTTGGAGCTCTACTGATATGAACACAGGAAATGATTAGCGGACACTGAGAGCTTTAATCTGATAGAAGCGTCTCAGCCTGCCCTAGCTGTTATGATAACACAAAGCACAGTCCTGTAATCTGTCATCTGCAGCAGCTTCTGATCAAGTGATCAGTTTCATAGAAATGCACTTCAGAGAAGTGTAAATGTCATCTTCAGTGTACTGAAGTGACTTTGTCTATGTTATTTTCTGTGTTTTTAACCCTCTGGAGTCTCCAAAAGCTCCAAATCCAGACTTCTTCATCACATCCAGACTAGAAAACAAAGCAGCGTGGAGCCCTACTGTAAATTTACCTCTAAAGTTCTCTCTAAAAAAAGATTCAAAATCACATTTTATGTTGGACTAAAGAACAAAAGAGAACACAGAATGATTAAAAAAAAGACACAAAAAGGCACAAAATGACTAAAAAAAGACACAAAATGACCAAAAAAGACACAAAATGACTAAAAAAGACACAAAAAGACACAAAATAACTAAAAGAGACACAACAAAAGACACAAAATGACCAAAAAAGACACAAAATGACCAAAATTGTTAGGCTAAACACACAAGACACATAAAATTGAATAAAAACCAGAGTTGGATGACAGGATCACACACAATCACAAGATCACATTTATGTTGGTTTTCATGGACAGGATCTCAAGGTGCAGTCGGGGGGAGGAAGGGATCTAGTTTGGTGACAATAGAATTGCATCTCTGCTTTTTGCAGATGATGTGGTTCTTTTGGCCTCATCAGACCGGGACCTCCAACACTCATTGGGGCGGTTTGCAGCCGAGTGCAAAGTGGTAGGGAAACACCTCGGGGTCCCCCAGGAGGAGCTGGATGTTGTGGCTGGGGAGAGGCACACCTGGAATGCCCTGCTTAGCCTGCTGCCCCCGCGACCCGGCCCCGGATAAGTGGAGGAAAATGGATGGATGTCATCCATTTCTTTTCACGTCAGTGTTTGGACTCAATACCACAACTCCCCTCTGTGTCATTTGTAAGCAGACTCTAGCTCAGTGTGATGTCACCAGAACAAGAGTCCGTCCGTATAACTGAGCCCTGAAGACACCTGGTCGACAGGTAGGACACAGCACTAGAAGGACCTGGAGAGGTGGAGCCGATAGGAGGGACAGAGAGGCAGGATGTGATGGAGTGAAGCTCCTCCTCCCTCTGTACGCAGATATACACTGAGGACAGCACATGTGACAGTCAGAGCAGAGAGACGTCTACCTTGACATGGATCACCTGTTGGTGCTGGTCCTGCTGCTGTGGAGCTCAGGTAGGACAACTCTTAAACATGATGTGATGTTATTCAAATGATCTGTAGTGAATCTGTAAATCAGAGAACAAACTGCTCACACACACCAACATCAAGCTTTGATTATCTTCTTCTGGTGATTTAATTATTATTAATATTAATCATATTTATATTCAGTAATTGTCTCAGATGGACTAATCAGTTAAAAGCTTCACTTAAACAGACTAAAATAGTTAATGCAACTGAAAACAAAACATTCATAGCTTAAGATCAATTTCAAAGTAAGAGACATTAAGTATGAGTTCATATGAATAAAGGAAGCAGCAGCGCTGAAAACATCCTGAAGCTTTATGAAAAACTATTGAAAGATAAAATCATGTGATAGCCAGTGACAGTGATAGACTGATGGCTCGATGAGAAGTTCACTTTTAATGTCCATATTGATAATGTGTTGAAAAGGATGAGCACAAAATAGTTTTTTGTTTGAGGCCAGAGTGGAACAACTTCACCTCCAGCCACAGAGAGGGGGAAAAGTGTGAAGAGGTCAAAACTCCAGCAACACTTTGTAGTGATCAGAACATTTGTTGTATATAAAAACATTATTTTAGACGACCGTGTTTCGACTTGCTGCCCTGGCTGTCATGCTAACACAAACCACAGTCCTGTAATCTGTCATCTGCGTGTGATCAGTGATCAGTTTCACAGAAATGCACTTCAGAGAAGTCTAAATGTCATCGTCAGTGGACAAAAACTTCATTTAAAGGCCGACTTCACCTGCGTTCTTTTCCCTGATTATGAAATGGAAACGCCCACTTGTCCAATCAAAACTATTATTATTTTAATTTAACATCCTGTCAGTGTGAATATGTTCAGGAAACATTACAGCGTGTCGTATCGGTGTAACTGATAGAAGCTGATGTCAGCCTCACTGTTCCCTGTTCACTCTCCTGCAGCCGAACAGAGCTGCATTAAGTTACAGCTAATGCTAACACACACATGTTTCCTGCTGCTGCTTCACAAAACACCTCAGCTGGACAACACAGGAGGCTTTTATTGTGAAGCACCCACAGGAAATACAATGTCTTCATTAATGAGGTCAACAAAACAAAACATCCAAAAGTCCAAGACCCACCAGAATTACATCCAACAGTGCCACTCTGATAGACAACATATACAGTAATGACATTGAAAACAAAACAATAAGTGGCATACTCATTAATGACATCAGTGATCATTTGCCAGTTTTCATTGTCTATGACCACAACTATAGGAACAAAATTACTAATATGATAATGCAATATAGAAGAATAAGGACAGAGTTGGTGAAAATTCTCAAGAGTGAATTACTGGTGCATAGTTGGGAGGTAGTCTATCAGGAAAATAATGTGGACAAGGCATATGATATATTTTTGAGTTTATTTACGGAATTTTGGTTTGACAAGAATAAATTATCATTTAATCTAACCAAAACGAAAATAATGTTATTTGAGAATAACCGATCAGAAGAGCAAGGGGAATTAATAATCCATGGGGTGCAAATATAAACGGTTCACGAAAACAAGTTCCTCGGGATAATAATAGACGACCAAATCAGCTGGAAACCGCATATAAAATACATACAGACTAAGAGATCTGGGGCAATAATTACATGAGTTCAATTAAATCATTAATTATTCTACAAAAAAAAGCAATACGGATAATACACAAAGCAGGCTATTTGGAACATACTCACTCACTTTTCTTACAATCAAAATTGTTAAAACTAACATAATTCAATTCCAAACAGCACAAATAATGTACAAAGCAGCTAATAACTTACTTCCAATTGATATACAAAACTTCTTTAAGGGTCGAGACGGGGGATATCAATTGAGGAGGTCAAATAACTTTAAAGTCATCAAAATACGTACGAAATGGATTTGCATTTCATTCAGCGGAGTAAAAATATGGAATGGGATGTGTGAAGAATTAAGACAATGTTCAAACATTAAACACTTCAAAATCAAATATAAAGAGATTGTTTTCACACAATATAGGTAGGAAAATGGGTGTGTGAAATGAGAGTAGGTGGTTATTGTTGACGTTTTATTTTTTAAATGTATTATTACTATTTTTCTTTTTTTTGTGTTGCTGTTGTTTTGTTTGTTTGTTCATTGTTGTCTCATTGTGACTACATGGGTGTATGTGTAATTATGTGTTTGTAAGTTAATAACAAGTTATGTATGTTAATATTGTAATAACAAGTTTATATACTGCATTACTATGTGTTATACATATATATAAATATTATTGTTGTTATATAACTGAATATAGTTGGTATTATTATATTATATAGTTAAATTAACATAGGGAGAAGGGATTTAATAAGCTTTGACTCCTTTGAACACAAATAAGTGTTGTGTGGTTGTTTCATTTTGTGTTGTTGTCTTGTATTTATTGTTGTTCGTTTGTTTTTAATTGTCCATCTTTTATTTTGTGTCCAAATAATCAATCAATCAATCAATCAATCAATCAATCAATCAATCAATCAATCAATCAATCAATCAATCAATCAATCAATCAATCAATCAATCAGCCATTTTATTCATGTTCCTGTCAGTTTGATATATTGTTTGAAGTAACAGTTTGAGACATTTTTAAACAGAGAATAGGTTTTTAATCAGAACATAATTAGGGCCACGGAGCAATCGCACCAAGCACTATTGTTCCACTGTGGTTTTTTTCTCCTTCGTCTTACGGACGCAATTTCGTCCCACTAGCTCTTTGAATTGCAGGACAAATTATATACCAAAACGTTCAATTTGATCGGGATCGGTGTGCTATTACTTTTTTCTACGGAATAGAGAGAAGTACTGCCCAAAATTTTGCATTGAAGTGAATGGGACAGCCGAAAAAAAATGAGCGTAAAATAACAATAATTGGAGATTTTTTTAAACGTCTACTTCTCCGGCATAATTTCACCTAGAGACTCCATTTAAACTTCAAACAATAGACACAAGTCTTATGTATCTCTGTATTAATCCCCGTTTCAATAGGTCATATAGTTTTTTTATCAATCCCTGTTCAATGACCATGATCATTTTTGGAGAAATTCTGAGATTATAATGTGTGTATTGCACTGAATGTTCATGTCACAGTGTGTGACATCATCACCAGAGTGTAGAGGGAGAGAAAAAATAGTCAAAAAATAAATTTGAAAACTGCGCTCCAGGCCGCAAATTCCACTCTACATAATTTATACATAGAAACGTAGGAAAATTAGTCTTCTCCCTTACAATCCTCTGGTAAAGCTGTCAGAGTTATAGTTTGGGCGTAGGACACACAGATGATCCACCAACACGCACCAACAGCCTCATTGGCTCCCATATTAAAAACGCAGGAAGATTTCTGAAAAAGGGAGATGTGACAGTTTTTTTAGACCGCTCTAACAAAGCCATTTTTTCATTTTTCTTTAAAAAAACCCCAAACATATGTAGACGTTCAGGAAGAACTCAGGACGCTCAAAGTGAAATCGGATCAATGATAGGTATTATGGTTTTGCCAAAAATGCTTTCTGTTCGAGGCCAGAAATTCCAGTCTGTCCACCTCTGGCTGCTGTCACTGTTCCGGACCATTCAGGTGGCAGTTAATTCTGTTGATTGCTCTGCTCTGATTGGTCCTTTGATCTTTGCTGTGATTGCCTTTGATCCTTTGCTGTGATTACAGTTACAGATGCATGCACACACACATGCGCATAAGCGCACACACTCCTTCAGATATATCAGGGGTATTTTATGCCAGCACACTATACTTAAACGCCTAAAACGCGTCGCCTTTGCCAGCATAAAGTCTGATTAAAAGGCGTGCTTACAGACACGCGTATTGCGAGTACACCAGATAACATGGGTGACGGGTGAAAAGTGCCACCAGCGAACGTAGCGGACGCCTGTGTGTGTGTGTAACGCGTGTACGCCTATAACAGTTCAGCTGTTACAGAGTCTCAGCTTCATACGGGATTGTGAAAGCAGAATTTATAGATGAACTCCAAGCCCCAACAGAGCTGTCAGGATATTTCTATCATTTTCAGGCCCGTTTTTATTTTCTTGATGATATTTAATGATAGCAAGTGTGAAAGGGATAATTAAAATAATTTCAGCTACTTAAAAATAGTAATAGTAAAGTGCGACGCTCACAGCCAGTTCCCAGTTCGCTCTTGGACATACAGTTCATTACGCATCAGCTGTAATGTACAAATTGAATATTAAGTAGCCATGCGGACCTGTCCAATGAATAAGGATGCTTCTTGAGTAATTTTATGCGCTTGGACATACAGTTCATTAAGCATCATCCGAGTCGTGTACTTAAATTGCATTTAGGTAGACTGAAACAGCCTAAACTGTGTAATAGGTCTGTCTTGGTAAAACATGGATTGCTTTAATTGTGAAGCGAAGCGGCTGTTAAACTCAAAATTCGCCATCATAGTTTGATAAAAACATATTTTGTTACAAAAAATATAAACAAGTATGTAAGAAAGGAAATAAATGTATAATTGCATTTGTAACTCGGCCCTTGTGACCACCCTGGAACTCTTCGTTGACGGGTGGTCGTTATATTTGCGGCTCGCACCGCGTCGTGCTTTATTTCTCACAACGGCTGGCGGCTCAACCTTAAACAGTACAAGTAAACACTGGCGTGAGACAACAGAAAGATTAAAGGCCGGTGTTGTGTCCTTAATGGTTTCCACACTAACTTGTTGCCGTAGGCAATGCGCATGTTCTGTTACGCATGAGCTGTCCGTGATACTGAAACAACAATCGCCGTTCATGTGAGGATTCTGTCTGATGCTGTTCCTTAACACCTTATCTACTGTTTGGGTTCATCTGTAGTCGGCACTTTGTGCAATAAAATGATTTATTGTGCCGTACGATAGAGCCATACGCATGTTTTGTCTTTACTGTTGTATTGTGTACAGCCTTTATAGAGCTCTGTTGGGAGAGCTTGTGTTATATAGGCAGTGTTTTATTATTTCTGCCTTCGTCACTGACACACAGTCTCAGCTTCATATGGTATTGTTTATAAGAAAGCATAACTTATAGATGAAGAGAAAGACTATCTCGTACATACCAGATAAACTTAACGTTTTTCCGGCCAAAACCGGAGGCTTAATTAGCCTGTTTTAGGAGTGAAAGTCAGCAAAATGCAGCTTAAACTAAATGTTTTACCTTATTAGCTAACTACAAATATCTGTAAAACATAATGGATCTGTGCATAAGTGCCGAATTGGGTTAAACAGTGTAGATATAAGGTCCGATGGAATCATATTGTGGACTGCTGTCCACATGGCTACTGAATATTCATTAGATAGGTCCGCATGGCTACTTAATATTCAGGGGTTACAGCGATTACAGCGTCTGCAGGCAGGTAAACCTACCTAATTACAGCTGGTGCGTAATGAACTGTATGTCCGTGCGCAAAGCTGGGAACTGGCTGTGAGCGTCGCACTTTACTATTACTATTTTTTAAGTAGCTGAATTTATTTTAATTATCCCTTTTTTACCCTTGCTATCATTAAATATCAATTCGATATCATTCAAACCGAGAGAGAGAGAGAGAGAGAGAGAGAGAGAGAGAGAGAGAGATTTCGTTAACAAGAAAATAAAAATGGGCCTGAAAATAATAGAAATATCCTGACAGCTCTGTGGGGGCTTGGAGTTCATCTATAAGTTCTGCTTTCTTATAAACAATACCATATGAAGATGAGACTCTGTGTAACAGCTGAACTGTTATAGGCGTACACGCGTTACACACACACACACACAGGCGTGTGTGTGTGCCTACGTTCGCTAGTGGCACTTTTCACCCGTCACCCATGTTATCTGGTGTACTCGCAATACGCGTGTTTGTACGCCTATGTAGAATTGTACTTAACAGTCATGCGGGTCTTCATGTCACGTATTTGAGGCGTAGTTCACCCGTCACGCAGCCGTCACGTAGGCGTATGCGCAACAACGCGTGTACAGCGTCTGCGTGACGCCTACATGACGCCTGTCTGTCCATTGAAAGTGAATGGAATTTACACGAGCACGTTAGACGTTTGATGTCATCGCATAGGCGCTGTACACGCGTTTTAGTATAGTGTGCTGGCATAAAATGCCCCTCATATCAGATACACATGCTTCAAACACACGCACACACACACACACACACACACACACACGTAACTTTATGCGATTTTCGTTACACACACACACACACGTTACACACACACACACACACACACACACACACACATGTTGAGGTTAAAGGTCATAGGTTGCTGTATAAATAAAACTTTACTTGAAAAGGAATGCTTGTTGTAGGTGTGCTCCTTGTATATAATATAGTATCATAACATTACTAGTATTAATTGTTATAAATCTCTGAAGAATCTCATCATAGTGTACACACACCGGCAGTAGCCCCCGTGGCCCTTTCAGAATTTCCCCAGAGGAAATTTTCTAGTTATATATCACAATGCTAAAAAAATTTGGTAACAAGAGATCAAGATTAAATTTTAATTTAAGTGTCGGCCGTGCTGCTGCATGCGCACGCCGGCGTCTGCGTTTCTCAGCAGGTGCGCTGCTCCAGCAGGTGAGCGCAATCCCAAATCAGTGCCAAGGTGATAAAAGACCGAGGGCAAACATTTAGTTGGGTGCACAACAGAGCTGAGGATGTAGGATAAATCCATAGATGAATCTACATTGAAATGTAACCTAGGTACACAGGTGAAATATCAGATCATGGGAAAGGAAAACTTCTTGGACAAAAGTCAGCATAGCATATACTAAGCGGATGCTCTGGTTGATACGATAACATTAGAATAGGAACACAATCTCCCAAGTGTACTCACATATCAAATGATTGTCATAACAGGAAAGTACAGGACATTAAACCTTAGTTACAAAGAAACAATGACGCACGAACTGAAGTGAAATTAGCTGTTCAGAGGCGTTGTCTCTCAGAGTTGTTGTTGATGGCAGAGTTTAATTTTGTTTGTTTGGGTTTCACTCCGTTAAAATATGTAGATAATGTGCATATTTTGATTACTTTATTTACCTTAAATAATTGTATGTTTAAGTATTGCTTAAAGCCATGTTATTTGTAACTTTTAATTTGGTTAAAATCTAGCGTATTTTGTTTATTCAAATACAAAGTAAAACATTTAATTACGAATAAAACATAAGTATTTTTGTTAAAAGTGTTAAAATCTACAGTGAAATCGGCTATAAAAATAAGGCTTGATTTAATTTAAAATACGTTAAAATTGTATGAAAAGTACATAACATGTCGAAAACCTGTATGTTAATTTAGGTTAAAAGTGAAGTGGGTTAAATTTAGAACTACATTCGTTTGTTCAATGGTTAATTTACCCCATTTATTTAAGTTAAATACTTCGTGGATTATTGGTTACTTGTTTAAAATATACAAACTTGTTTAAAATATACTTACCTGTTTAAAATATATTTACCATACCTGTTTAAAATATACTTGCCTTTAATTGCTTTTATTTACAATTGTTTATTCTTGTGTTTAAAGGTTTTTCACCTGCACTGAAATTAATTGCACTAAATGAAAAATAAAGAAAGTGAAAGAGTGAAATCCTGAGTGCATCAAAGTCCTTCCTTTCAAGTGTGGAAAGCCATGCAGTGAAAATACACTTGACAATCAGATTTAGCTTTAATGACCAAGTACATGTTCTTCTTCTGTTATAAACATTCTTTAATTTCTGTCTCAATATTCAAAAGCCATATTAACATATTTCATGAAGATGCTTCTGCAGTTATTAATAACATCTAAAAAACATATATAAACGTTTCTGAGAATTCCTCCACAGCGTTATCATTATTACTATGACCACTAGAGGGTGCTGCCTAACAACAAATGTAAATATGGCTGTCAATATGTAAATGTTAATATGTAAATATGGCTCACAACAGGCTGCTGCACAGCTGACATACATGAATGTTTTTGAGAGGTTCCATAGTAATGTGGAAGTTCTAAGACAAGAGTGAATTAACAGTCACTTTCTGGAGGTTTCTTTTTTCTCTGTGATACTTTGCCTCCTAGTTTTCACTAGCAGATTTCTATTTGACAACTAGTTCCCTTACTTCTTTAATTGTTGCTGTTCAAACATTTTAAACTGTGGTTGTTTTGATCTGTAATTTTTATTATTATTATTATTATAATTAATAGTAATAATAACAATAATTATTATTATCATTATTATTATTGTTATTATTATTGTTGTTATCATTCTGTCCACAATTCCAATCGTGCTGCTTTATTCTGATGTTTATCTTCTGATTTTGTTGTCAGGACTCCAGGCTGAAGGAAAACTCAACTCAAAAGGTAGAGAAGAGAAATATAAAATAGAGAACAGAGAAATAATGAATCATTAAAGCAGAATAAGTAGCCAGCTGTAGCAGTTTAATTCAAAATAAATTCACTTCTTTTCCTGATGACTCGCTTGTTTGTGTTCAGAGTCTTTCAGGTTGGTGGGAGGAGACAGTCGCTGTGCAGGAACACTGGAGCTGAAACATCAAGGAGAATGGAGACCAGTGAGGAAGAGTTATGAATCCCCTGGCTGGACCCTGAAGGAAGAGACCTGGACTGTGGTTCTGCTGTTGATGTAACGCGGAGAAAGTCCTCAGTCAGATCTGTGTGGAGGATCAAGTCTCACTGTGACGAGTTTCTATCTGCTGTGAAAAAATGTGCAACATCACATATCTCTCAGTTCATCCTGGATCTCACATGTTCAGGTAAGCCCATCAGTGGCATAATCTATAGCAGTAATGTACACAGGCTTACACAGAAGCACCAACTTTAATGACAGCAGTTGTCTCCTGCAACCATGACAGAGTCTGATGATGCTGCTCAGTTCATCAGGAGCTGAATCCACCAACATACTGTGCATCGTTCAGGACAAAAAAGAGTCCCACAACAATATGACATGCAAAAGTTTTTCCAAAAACGCTCTCAGTGCTACTAGTGGCTTTAAGTAAGTCCAGATCTAAGCCGTTTGAGCTGCTTCCTTCTGTTGAGCTCAAAGGGCTTAGATCTAGAATGGTTGCCTGCAGCTATAGGTCGTGTTGCATCTTCTTTATGAGTCCCTTTAAAATTTAAAGATTTAGATTAAGATTATTTACTTTATTAATCCCACAAGGGGATATTCAAGATCTGCTTTTAACCCATCCTTTTTTACACACGAGAGAATGCAAGGAGCAGTGGCCAGCACATTTCTGTGCTCTATAGCATTACAATATGATAGGTTTCAGCAAACAATGACATTTGTTTTATCATCACAATAGATGCAGAATTACAGTTAGTTGCACCATTTCATTAGCCTGGGTATACCCATACTGCCTTGCATGCTCAATTTCATTTCGAACTGCAAGAGGGGTCTGGTGTCCATGGCCGATTCTTAGCCCTTTTTTAGGGATCCAATCACAGAACGGGGAGGGACAGCAAGACGATGACGCGTACTATTGGACAGACGGACGCTTGTAGTTTTGTAGTTTTCTTATGGATCCAACATGGCTGCAGCTGACGCGAAGCTCTCTTTCGATCTAGCTGTAGACAGTGTTCTAGATAGTTTAGAGCCAAAGTTTATTTTAAAAGAAGAACAACTTTTGACTTTAGACTCCTTTATTACCACCAAAAAGGAAGTTTTAGCCTTGCTTCCGACAGGATTTGACCAAAGCCTAATCTACCAACGCTCACTGCTGTAACGCCGGTGATCTAGCAGCGAGCCGGGGGACAGCGGAGCCGCCCAGAGACCCCCAGCAGCTCGTCTATTGACCATAAAATCAGTGGATGTGTGGCTGAATGACATGAGGGGAAAAAAGTTGAAATATAAATAATCTTGCAGAAAGCGAGAACTGGAGAAGCAAAGCAGCAAGCAACACTCTCTCTCTCTCTCACACACACACACACACACACACACACACACCCTGCCGGTAGACTGTGAGCTGAAACTAAAGAGCAGCCAGAGCCAGAACATGCTGCAGAAAAACGTTGCAGAAGCAGAATTGAGCATTTTAGTCCCAAAAAAAGCTGGATTTGTGTGCCAAACATCAAGTCTATCAGTTCTGTGGTGTGAGGAGCACCATAGACGCCGCATCGTGATACAGGGTGCTTGGATATTTAAAAAATGCTGGTTTTACGACCCAAATACAAATTCTACTTAATGTTATCAGGAAACGAGCTTCTGACGGAAGATCTGTGAATGAAAAGATGCCGGTGTTGTGACGAGTTATGCCTGTCCGCTGAGAACTCTATGCCCTCGCGGGAGCATGCACAGCAAACTTTTATTTATTTAATTTTCTTTATTGTGATGATTTCTATGGTAAAGTCTGAATTAAAAACCATATAACACTGTTTGAGTGCTATTAAACTCTGCGTTTTGTTTTTGTCAAAGTCGGTCAAATATGTGCTGATAATAATACTATTTGATTCCTGTCGCAGTTTTATTTATTTTATATTCATCATCCCTAAATCCTCCTTGTTATTAAATTAATGTGACTCACACTATCTAATGGCCCAATATATGTGCTGAGATAAAGTTATGGATGCAATATGCAGAGGTGGGACTTTATTTTATTACCTGCTGAGATCTGCATCGTTCCTTTCTCAGACCAGGTAAGTATTAATGTATGAACTGTCCTCTCAAAACAGTCTAAAATATAAGCTTGTAAAAGCATTTCACTCCTGGATATCCAGAGACAAAGTTATGGTGCATGCATTATATGGCAAGACTCATATTTTACTTGCCGAGATGTGCAAAAACAATAATAATAATAATATAATGATAATGGCCGCGTTTCCCAGATTCGCTCTTAGCGCTTAAGAAGCTCTTAAGCGCTAAGAGCGTCTTAGGGACGCTCTTAAGAGCGCTGTGAAAGAAGGAAGTGTTTCCCAGAGTCGTTCTTAGCTTAAGAAGATCTTTCACTAAGAAGGAAGTGTAAGATCGCCCTGACCCACTCTTAACAGCCTTCTTAGCGACCAAACGCTCATTGCAGCCGCATCAGGGAAAGTTATATCGGACACAAAGGAATACTAAAACCCTGCGTAATGATGAATGTGCGCTCATAGCTGCAGAACACTGACGCAAGAAAAATAATAGCATAAGAAGAAAAATAACGATATAAAAATAAAGAATTGCCCATGTGTTCCTGTAGCTACATAAATAAAATAAATCATCATTACTATCACTCCTTACGTTTTCACACACATTCGGCATCTGCATACGAGTTTACAGTAGCTATAAAAACATCAACAACCCTGGGATTTTTTTCGCTAGGTTTGACACCCTTTTTTCAATACAAAATTGTCCACACAACACATGGTTGAAAAGGAAAAGTAGGTTATTTAAAACACAAAACAAAAAGCGATGGCACCGCTGTCTTTACTGGGCGTCTGCATCACCTGCATGAAGAGAGGTTAATTAGTGAAATTGAACGGGATACATTGTGCAATGCGGAGGAAAAAAATATAAATGCCCCTTACCTGCATCCTGGGGGAGAATTATTGGGACCGAGATGGAGGGACTGTTGAACTGCGCCTCGGCAAGTGTCAGCTGTCTCCGGTGCAGCTCCAACTTCTGACGTTTGAGACGCACCATCTCCTCTTGGAGGGCAATCTGTCTCTCCAGTTGGCCCTCTATCCCCCGCAGCACCGCCAGTTTCTCCCTCTCGAGACGCACCAGCGTCTCGCTGCAGGTGCAGGTCGTTATGGAGGGGCGTAAATTACAGCGCCCCCATGTGGTCGACTGGGCTCATATTTCTTGGGAATCATTTTCAAATCATTTGTACTTATTGGGCCAAGTTTGATGTTTGTAGCTCATTCCATCCCAGCCAACATTTGAGCCAAAAACACAATAGGGTGCTACCCCTTCTGAGTTTGAACCCTAATAAATAGTAACAAACTCAACTTCTGCTCTTTTGGGACTTGAACCCTAATGAACACAAAGAGATTTTAAAAGACTTAAAAGAACAACAAACAGATTCAAGATGGCAAAGAAACACAAAGTTTCAGGAGAAGGGGTGCTGAGGGTACCATACCCCCACCCCAAATTCCTTTAACTCTATATAAAATGACTTATTTTCTGTGTTCACTTGTTCATATCACCTATAGTTCATCAACAGTATTTTACAGTCAGCAGGCTCAACCAGTAGATTTTGCACTGTGATGATAATACAATGGAGCAGATGGCTGTAATGAAACACGTATGGAGGCCAGCCGCCATATAACTCAGGAAGATCTAGCTGTGAACTAGCTGTGAGTAAAAAGGAATATTTGTGTTAAACTCTCGCTGCAGTTCAGCATGAGCAGTGAGATTGGTTTAGGTTACAGGAGATGGACCTTTTCTAGCTGTAACCCCGTGAGTCCCTTTCACTCCAGCATCATTGTGTCCACAGCACATCAGACAGCTGTTGGGAGAAGTTTAGGGTTATATTTCTGCCTTGTCTTTGTCTGCTAGCACATGGCTAATAGGTCAAATAAGTCAATTTGCTCTATCGCGAGAGCGCAAAATTCAGAGCAGGAAGTGAATTTGCTGGATCTGCCGTCTGAGAAAAAGCCGGCTGCTCCAATCATTCAAACAGAGACAAGGAAAATCGATTTTTTTTTTAATACCAAATGTTGTAGTGCATAAAGAGGAGAAATGTAAAAAGCTAACTGAACAACGATGTAGAAAGTGTATTTATCTGGGCTTTTCGAACTGATGCCCAATTAACCGGCTCCCGGCTGGTAAAACTCTCTGGAGGAGACGTGGTCTTATTAGGAGAGATGGTGTTCATCCCACTTTGGATGGAGCCGCTCTCATATCTAGCAACCTGACCAAGTTTGACATACAAAGGACACATTCACTGCTTGCTGTTTCAGCGTGTGTGCAAAATTGAATCTTAATCTTGTTTCTAAAGATTATTATTCTAAACTTCTTCAATGAAAAGACCACTCCACTTTTATCTTGAATAAGAACTGTGTGCTGTTTCTCTTTTCCACTTCACTATTTCTGCCCAGGGCTCCAGGCTAAAGAAAAACACAACCAAACAGGTAAATGGATAAGAAAAGAGAATCATTTAAGGAGAATCAGCAGTCAAGATGTAGTTCAATGTTTTCTAAATGAAACTCATTTTACTGATGACTTTCTTGTTTGTGTTCAGAGTCTGTCAGGTTGGTGGGAGGAGACAGTCGCTGTACAGGAACACTGGAGCTGAAACATGAAGGAGAGTGGAGACCAGTGGATGACCGTTACTCTAAATCTCACTGGACCCTGAAAGACGCAGCAGCTGCCTGCAGAAACCTGGGCTGTGGCTCTGCTGTTTCTGCAGGAATGAGAGAGGAGTCCTCAGTCAGAGATGTGTGGACGATCAGCTCTGGCTGTGATCTGTCTGGATCTGCTCTGAGTGAGTGTGCAGCATCAACTTCGTCTTCCAACACTGTGGATCTCACCTGTTCAGGTAAACCATTTAGTGACATCACTCATGACATCAAGGCTGAGAGACATTTTTTATTTTGTTTAATTATTTAAAAAGCCAGGTCTCGCACCTGGTATATAAGATTAGTTGTTTACGTATTATTGTAAGTTTATTTTCTTTATTTTCAAATCAAACACAAAAATGTTTCAATCAAACCTCACAAAGCTCTCACATTAATTCAGATATACACCCTACACAGTAAATAACTGTTACAAAAAGCCCACAGTCCCAAAGTTGGCCCAAAAAACATGAACAAATAACCCCCAAATAATTCAGTTCGGTAAGTAAATGCAAAGTTACATTTCAATCTGTTTAAAATCTAACCAAGGTAACCAAAAACCCTTACAACAAAGTAAATGGTCTAAACTAACGGAGCAGTCGGTCAGTTTTGCTGCCTGGTTGTTGTGGGTGAAGGAGCAGCTTCAGTGAAACAGCTGAGCAGTGTAGATGATGTGGAGCTCCGGGAGAATCTGGAGGAAATAAATGGTGGAGGACAAAGGAATTAAATGACCTCACTTTGTTTCATGCATTCAGCCGCGACTCTTTTCCTGTCGACCATCCTGCTCTCCTTTCCTGCTCACAAAGTGGCTCATCAACCAGATGGTGGGCTTTTGATTTCTGGGCCCAATGTAAACATATTAAGTGGCATTAACAAAAGTTTATTGATCGGGCTGATTATAGAATTATCATCACACCATCACTATCTACAGCAGATTTAGCAGATCTATAGCTGAATTATCGCTCATCTGGCCACATTATTCTCTTTTTTTTCTGGGACGCTGCCGAGATGTGGATGGATGAACAGAATGAAGGAAACATGAGATAAACATAGGGGCTTTTCCTGGACGTCTGTAAAGAAATCCCAGGGGGATTTTATTTTAAAAAACAAGCTCTACTTTAATACTATTTAAAGCACTCTGACACCATATTAACATGTACAGTAGTGTTCAAAATAATAGCAGTCCAATCTGACTAACCAGATTAAGACCCAGCATTCGTGATATGCACGCTCTTAAGGCTGTGCTTAATTGGGCTGCTTCACATCTGTGTGGAATGGAGTCATCCAATTTGTGGCACCTTTTAGCTTTTATTCCACTCCAAGATTCTTCCACAATTAATTTACACTTCTTGGTTTTGCTTCAGGAACAGAATTTTGATGTCACCCCACAAGTCCTCGACTGGATTAAGGTCCGGGGATTGGGCTGGCCACTCCATAACATCAATGTTATTGGTTTGGAACCAAGATTTTACTCATTTACTCATGTGTTTGGGGTCATTGTCTTGTTGAAACACCCATTTCAAGTATTTTGGCATATGCAAACTGATCCATGATCCCTGGCATGAGATAAATAGGTCCAACACCATAGTAGAGAAACATGCCCATATCATGATGCTGCACCACCATGCTTCACTGTCTTCACTGTGTACTGTGGCTTGAATACAGAGTTTGGGGCTCGTCTCACAAACTGTCTGTGGCCCTTGGACCCCAAAAGAATAGTTTTACTCTCATCAGTCCACAAAATGTTCCTCCATTTCTCTTTAGGCCAGTTGATGTGTTCTTTGGCAGATTGTAACTCTTCTCCACATGCCTTTTTTTTAACAGAGGGACTTTGCGGGGGATTCTTAAATCGTAAATAGATTAGCTTCACACAGATGTCTTCTAACTGTCACATCCCTTACAGGTAACTGTCTTTGATCATCCTGGAGCTGATCATTGGCTGAGCCTTTGCCATTCTGGTTATTCTTCCATCCATTTTGATGGTTGTCTTCCGTTTTCTGCCACATGTCTCTGGTTTTGCTCTCCATTTTAAAGCATTGGAGATCATTTTAGCTGAACAGCCTATAATTGTTTGCACCTCTTTATAAGTTTTCCCCTCTCCAATCAACTTTTTAATCAAAGTACGCTGTTCTTCTGAATAATGTCTTAAACGACCCATTTTCCTCAGGCTTTCAAAGAGAAATGCATGTTCAACAAGTGGCTTCATCCTTAAATAGAGGCCACCTAATTCACATCTGTTTTTTCACAAAATTGATGACCTCACTGATTGAATGCCATACTGCTATTTTTTTGAACACACCCCTTTCAACTAATTGCCCATTTCCACAGCCTTAAGAGCATGCATATCACGAATGCTGGGTCTTGTTGGTTTTCTGAGAATCTACTGGTTAATCACATTGGACTGCTATTATTTTTTGTACACTACTGTACATGTTTTATGCATGTGTACTTAAAAAGCTGTTGTTTACATTGTTTGGTCACAGATCAATTAGGTTATTATATTAACAGTACTATGTCACATTTTAACATGACCCTTTGTTATTATTTTTTGCATCAAATTCACTTCAATCTTAACCTCTTCAACTCACCGTCTGAGAACACCAGCATCCACGGACGACTTTCTGTCTTTAAGAAGCTGCAACAGGCTTTACGCTACCGTGAAGATATTGATATTATATCATTGATAATATCAGTGTAAATGTAAATGTGTTGCAGTCTGTGCTGTGATTAAGATGTACTGTGGGAATTTTGCTGCAGTCCAGTTTGAATCAATGAATTATAGTTCAAGATAATCTTTTATTTAGTGTCTGGTGTCTTTTACCTCTCTGTTTCTCTTCTCTCATCTCTCCAGACTCTGTCAGGCTGGTGAATGGGACCAGTCTGTGCTCAGGCAGACTGGAGCTGAAGTCTGACCAGTCTAACCAGAGCTGGTCCTCAGTGTGTGAACCTGACTTTGACCAGCAGGATGCAGAGGTGGTCTGCAGGGAGCTTGGCTGTGGGGCTCCTTCAGTCCTCCAGGGGGTGCTCTATGGAGAGGGGGAGGCTCCAATGTGGACCAAAGAGTTCCAGTGTGGAGGAGATGAGTCTGCTGTCCTGAACTGTAGAAGCTCAGGCTCAGATAGAAACACCTGCTCACCTGGCAGAGCTGTTGGACTCACCTGCTCAGGTCGAAGAGGAGTTGCAGCTTTCATTTGGTTCATTTCTGTTCTCATCAAACTCACTTTATTCTTTTACTGATGACTCTTGTGTTTGTGTTCAGAGCCTGTCAGGTTGGTGGGAGGAGACAGTCGCTGTGCAGGAACACTGGAGCTGAAACATCAAGGAGAATGGAGACCAGTGGATGACTCTAACTGGAACCTGAAGACAGCAACAGCTATCTGCAGAGAGTTAGACTGTGGTTCTGTTGTTTCTGTAGAACGGAGAGAGACCTCAGGCAGATCTGTTCGGAGGATCAGCTCTTACTGTGTCCTGTCTGGATCTGCTCTGAGGGATTGTGCAACATTAGCTTCTTCTTCTTCTCTCTACATTGTGAATCTCACCTGTTCAGGTAAGCCCATCAGTGACATCATCTATGACACACAAGCACCAGCTAGAATGGCAGTGAACTGTCTACTGCAACCATGATGGAGTCTGCTGTAAAATACATGTCCAGTGCGTCAGCAGTGTACTGGATCTACCAACAACCAGCCTGAAAGGATTGGATAGTCTTTATTATCCCTGAGGGGCAATTGGGTTTGCAACAGTAGTACACACAGCACAACAAGTACACATGACAAAACATACAATCAGACACAAACACATAAAAAACATACAATAAATAAATCTTCATTAGTGCAATGAGCTATGCATAAGAACAGTGAGAGTCCACCAGTTCTTGTTAAAGTGTCCTCAGCTGAAGGAACAAATTATGTTAAATATCTGTTTGATTTGGCCTTTCTATGGGAAGTGTACCTCCGTTCTGAAGACAAGAAGTGAAACTCTGCACAGAGAGGGTGCTGAGTGTCTCTAGAATGACCTTCTCCTTCTCACAAGCTCTGACTTGGTAAACATGGCAAAGATCATTCAAGCTGATGTCGATGGTCTTTGGGCACATTCTAACAAACCTCCCAGACAGTTTTTAATAGCCACACTGAGGCTGCCAAACCAAAAAATCATTGCAAAAGTTAGAATTGACTCTGTAAAAGGATAAAACATTTTAATAAGTGACCTGTGGATGAGAACGGACTCCTTCAGGTTGGCAGCTGTGTGAGCCACTGGTTTCCAGCAGCAGGTTGTTCACTGATCACTATATCAGTCACCAATGACCTACTGTACAGGCCTTTGATCTGCTTAGCTCAGCCAGGACCTCGTCACTTTGCTTTTTTGAACTCACAGTGAGTCTGATCTGCACAAAACTTTGCACAAGGAATCTGTGGACGCCCATGATAAAACTTCTTTGGTTGTGTCTATTGACCTTACTCCTGGGGCTGCTACTGTAGAAAGGGTTATGGGTATGACTTCCTGTGAAATAGCTGAAGCAACAGTGAGCAAGTGGCCAACTGCCAATGGGGAAATAATTTGCCTTCAATGAGGCAAATTATTGCTGCAGTGTGCACCAACAACCACCAGGTGGCACATGTGAGCAGTGTAGACTTAATAATGGCCCATCACACAGTCAGCATACATTTCCTTGTTCCTTTTATCAGTCCTGCAGATCATTTGCCATAATGGTTGATGTTTGTCCATTATAAGACACCTGTATTACTCGGAAGTTTTACATTTCACTCATCTTCAGATTTTAGTCTTAAATCATTTTTAAATAATTTAGTTAAAAGTTTTAATTGTGGCTCTGGAAAAAAAGGACACTGTCTTCATTGCTGCTGGTGTTTCTTTTCTTATTTTATTTAGTGTCTAATGTCTTTTACCTCTCTGTTTCTCTTCTCTCATCTCTCCAGACTCTGTCGGCTGGTGGGTGGGACCAGTCTGTGCTCAGGCAGACTGGAGCTGAAGTCTGACCAGTCTAACCAGAGCTGGTCCTCAGTGTGTGAAGCTGACTTTGACCAGCAGGATGCAGAGGTGGTCTGCAGGGAGCTTGGCTGTGGGGCTCCTTCAGTCCTCCAGGGGGCGCTCTATGGAGAAGGGGAGGCTCCAATGTGGACCAAAGAGTTCCAGTGTGGAGGAGATGAGTCTGCTCTCCTGGGCTGTAGAAGCTCAGGCTCAGATAGAAACACCTGCTCACCTGGCAGAGCTGTTGGACTCACCTGCTGAGGTAGAAGAGGAGCTGCAGCTTTCATTTGGTTAATTTCTGTTCTCATCAAACTCACTTTATTCTTTTCCTGATGACTCTCTTGTTTGTGTTCAGAGCCTGTCAGGTTGGTGGGAGGAGACAGTCGCTGTGCAGGAACACTGGAGCTGAAACATCAAGGAGAATGGAGACCAGTGGATGATGACCGTTTATCTCGCTGGAACCTGGAGACAACAGCAGCAGCTGCCTGCAAAGACCTGGACTGTGGTTCTGCTGTTTCTGTAGAACAGAGAAAGGGTTCCTCTGGCAGATCTGTGTGGAGGATCAGCTCTGACTGTGTCCAATCTGGATCTGCTCTGAGGGATTGTGCATCAAACATACGTTTGCCTTGGTTTATTCTGGATCTCGTCTGTTCAGGTAAGCCTGTCAGTGACATCATCTATGACATCATGAATGACATGATGTTTCCAGTTCCTTCCTTCCTCTGTCACAGTGACAGAGTCAGTGGTTTATAATGGACTGGACTGGAAACATCCTAAAGTGTAGCAAAGTGTTCTTGTTTCTGGAGACATAGACTGCTGAGCTTCACCTGACAGGACACACCTGAAGGAACCTGTCTGCTTCAGCCAATCACCTCTCGGTATTTAAAGACCTGTTTGAGTCAATCACCTCTCTGTATTTACAGACCTGAATCAGCCAATCACCTCTCTGTATTTACAGACCTGTTCCAGCTAATCACCTCTCTGTATTTACAGACAAGTTTCAGCCAATCACCTCTCTGTATTTACAGACCTGCTGCTTCAGCCCAACATCTCTGCGTCCTCCTCCATAGACGGGGTCTCTGAGGCCCAGCAGCAGCAGCATCAGGAGGAGTTTCGCGTTTTCAGAGGCTCCACCTTCACCATCAGCTGCTCCATCCAGCCTCAGTACCCAGGAGGCTCCTTCCAGCTCTCCTTCACCTCCTCCACCTCGGTAATCAACTACACCCAGACAGCTGTCAGTCACTCTGCTGACTTCCTGTTTCCAGCTGCAGAGCCCGCCCACCAAAGAAGCTACATCTGTGTTTTTCACGTCTATGTTTTTTCTCATAACTTCTCCTCTGAGAGCCGTCAGCTCTCTGTCTCTGTCTCAGGTAAGCTGAGTGTTCATGGGAAAGATGATCGGTCCAAACCGTGTGATAACAAGCTGACATCATGTTGTTGTTTCTGGAGTGACACTGTGACTCCTGTCGCTGTGTAGAACCTGATAATGTAATAAATTCCTGATAATGTAATAACCCCGATAATGTAATAAAAATCTGCATTTGAGTCCATTGAAAATGTAATAAAACCTGATAATGTAATAAATCAAATCAAATCAATTTTATTTATATAGCCCAAAATCACAAATCACAGATTTGCCTCAAAGGGCTTCACAGACTGTACATGGTACGACACCCTCTGTCCTTAGACCCTCACATCTGCCAGGGAAAAACTCCTTTAAAAAACCCTTTTAGCAGGGCAAAAAAGAAGAAGAAACCTCAGGGAGAGCGACAGAGGAGGGATCCATCTCCCAGGACGGACAGACGTGCAATAGATGTCGTTGTACAGGGCAGGTCAACAGAGTAGAATAGAGTAGATAGAGGTGGGGGGGGGGGGGGGGGGGGGGCAATAGAGAGAGAGAGGGAGAGAGAGAGAGATAGAGGAGCAGGGGGGGGGGGGGTGCAGGTGATGATGCGCCACCATTGGCCAGTAGTGATGGTGAGTGGACCAGGAGAGGAACATTCCCATCTGGGGCCAAACCAGATCCACGGCAGTGAGACCAGCAGGAGTGATGGAGCAGGACCACAGCTCCACACCCTGTGAAGAGAGAGCAGAGAGAAGTGCGAGTATTCTGGGAAAATAAAAGCTTGTGAGGGCCCCGGTGTATCGTGTCCCCTGACACATTGGGCCTATAGCGTCATAACTAGGGGCTGGTTAAAGGCAGGCCTCGGCCAGCCCTAACTATAGGCTTTGTCAAAGAGGAAAGTTTTAAGTTTACTCTTGAATAAAGAGAGGGTGTCTGCCTCCCGTACTGAGACTGGGAGATGATTCCACAAGAGAGGAGCTTCATAACTGAAGGCTCTGGCTCCCAATCTAGTTTTAAGGACTTTAGGAACCACAAGTAACATAGAATTTTGGGAGCGTAGTGCTCTAGAAGGGTAATATGGCATTATGAGGTCTTTAAGATATGATGGTGCCTGACCATTTAGAGCTTTGTAAGTAAGAAGAAGGATTTTGAACCCAATTCTGGATTTTACAGGGAGCCAGTGCAGCGAAGCTAGAACAGGAGAAATATGATCTCTTTTCTTGGTTCTTGTTAGTACACGAGCCGCAGCATTTTGGACTAACTGAAGAGTTTTAAGAGATTTATTGGAGCAGCCTGACAGTAAGGAATTACAGTAATCTAACCTTGAAGTAACAAAAGCATGAACTAATTTTTCTGCATCCTTTTGAGACAGGATGTGTCTAATTTTTGTAATATTACGTAGGTGAAAAAATGCAGTCCTTGAAGTTTGTTTTATATGGGAGTTAAATGACAGATCCTGATCAAAGATAACTCTGAGATTCCTTATGGTGGTATTGGAGGCCAGGGTAATGCCATCGATGCTAATTAAATCTTTAGATAATGAGTTTCGGAGGTGTTCGGGTCCGAGTACAATCACTTCCGTTTTTTCCGAGTTTAACAAGAAGTTGTGGACCATCCAGGTTTTTATGTCTTTAAGGCATGCATTAAGTTTGGCTAGCTGATCAGTTTCACCTGGCTTGATTGATATATATAACTGAGTGTCATCAGCATAACAATGAAAGTTAATTGAATGTTTTCTAATTATATTACCTAGAGGGAGCATATAAAGGGTGAATAAAATTGGTCCAAGCACAGAACCCTGTGGAACACCGTGGTTAACATCAGTGCGCACGGAGGATTCATTATTCACATGAACAAACTGGAAACGGTCTAATAAGTACGATTTTAACCAGCCCAGTGCCGTTCCTCTAATGCCAATTACATGTTCCAGTCTCTGTAATAGGATACGATGGTCAATTGTATCAAATGCAGCACTCAGATCTAGTAAGACAAGGACAGAGACAAGTCCATTATCAGAGTCAAGCCGAACAATAACTTCCCGATAATGTAATTAAGTGCATTTCCCAATAATGTAATACACTTTTTTTTTTTTTTTACCAATAATGTAATAAAGTATAACACCAAGCACCTTTAGATTTCAAGAAGCTGTTGAATGCATTCATGTGTCATGGATACCTCGTTTGTGAAAAACGAATGAACGGGTCAAATGTTAATAAACATTCAACTTTGACCTGTTGGTGGCGCTAGAGCTCTTGAGCTTCACCACTTGAACCCAAGTAATGGGTGGTCTGCTGTTAAATTATTACAATATTGGGGATTTATTACATTATCAGGACTTGCGAAATGAAGGCTAACCTGATTATGTAATAACCTCCCATTAATGTTATACTTTATTACATTATTGGTAAAAGTGTCTGATTATAATAATAATAATAATAATAATAATAATAATAATAATAATAAATTTTATTTGTAAAGCACTTTTCATACAGAAATCTCAAAGTGCTACAGAAACCAGAAACAAAAAAAACCCCAGAAGACTAAGAGAAAACTCAGACACATTAAAATCAGCAGTAGATAAAAAAGAGACAGGTAATAAAGTACATTATTAAGAGATTAAGGTGCAGAGACAATAATAAAAACATCAAGGGACAACCAGAAATGCCTCCCTGAACATTATTGGGAAATGCACTTTATTACATTATCGGGAAGTTATTACATTATCAGGTTTTATTACATTTTCAATGGACTCAAGTGCAGATTTTTATTACATTATCAGGGTTATTACATTATTGGGAATTTATTACATTTTCAGGTTCTACAATGTGTTTCAGATCCAACACCGTTCATCATCAGAGTGGTCGTCCTGCTGCTGACTCTGCTGGTGTCCAACACGGCCCTTTACTTCTACTGTAAGGTACTGACACACGTCTGCTGTTCAGAGGACTGAATGGACTGAAGCTCTTAGTCCGAGTTACTGAACTGAAACAATGCAGGAAGTCACATCTGTGTGCTGTCATGTCTCTCCAGGCCACCAGGGGGCAGAAGCCGAGCAGACGGGACAACATGGAGCTGGATTATTACAACCTGGGTGTTCCTGAAGCTGAAGGAGGGCCGACTGAAGAGGAAGGAGCTCAGGGAGCAGAGTAGCACCTCCAAGGATCTCCTCTCAAACCACCATCAGCTCATTTTAAACACACGTTCCCTTTAAACAAGAAGGCTGGAGTCATTAGATCATGTTGGGGACTATATTTTTCTTACCAAACCAACAAGGTGTTTGATATGAGATATATAAAAACCTGAGACCTTAGATCAGGTTAACTCTCATTAGATTAGTGTTAGTTAGATCAGGTTAACTTTCATTAGATTAGTGTTAGTTGGATCGGGTTAACTCTCATTAGATTAGTGTTAGTTAGATCAGGTTAACTCTCATTAGATTAGTGTTAGTTAGATCAGGTTAACCCTCATTAGATTAGTGTGAGTTAGATCAGGTTCACTCATTAGATTAGTGTTATTTAGATCAGGTTAACTCATTAGATTAGTGTTAGTTAGATCAGGTTAACTCTCATTAGATTAGTGTTAGTTAGATCAGGTTAACTCATTAGATTAGTGTTAGTTCGATCAGGTTAACTCATTAGATTAGTGTGAGTTAGATCAGGTTAACTCATTAGATTAGAGTTAGTTAGATCAGGTTAACTCATTAGATTAGTGTTAGTTAGATCAGGTTAACTCTCATTAGATTAGTGTTAGTTAGATCAGGTTAACTCATTAGATTAGTGTTAGTTCGATCAGGTTAACTCATTAGATTAGTGTTAGTTAGATCAGGTTAACTCATTAGATTAGAGTTAGTTAGATCAGGTTAACTCATTAGATTAGTGTTAGTTAGATCAGGTTAACTTTCATTAGATCTGGTTTTATAAGGATTTGCTTATTTCATAAAAATTGTGCTTCATTTTGAGTTGCAGGGATTTTTTAATTTTTTGATTTAGGATTTGCTTGTTTTCTTTATTTTAATAAATGATTTTGTCTATCTGATAAAGAAAACGTCTGCCTGTTGGATGAGAAGTGTACTTAGTATTGTGATGCAAGGATTTACTTCAGTTTGTGATTAAAGATTTTGCTTGTTTTCTTCATGATAAATGATTTTCTTAGTTTTTGCTGAAGGATTTTGTTTTTTCATAAGACTTTGTGGATTTTCTTTTATGTTTTATAATGAATGATTATGCTTTTTTATATGAAATGTTTTTGTCTATGTGATGAAGTTTTGCGATGAAGGATTTTCATAATTTTTATAACGGAGGGTTTTGCCTGTTGGATAAAAAGTGTAAAAACTGAAGTTTTTCATGGATTTTGCTTATTTCATATAAATTGTGCTTAGTATTTTCATGAAAGAATGTACTTAATTTTGTTCAGTTTTTTTGTTTGTGAAAAAAAAAGGATTTTGCCTTGTCATTAATCATTTTGCTTAAAGTTGTGATGAAAGAATAACATAAATTTGTGATGAAAAATTTCGCTTGCTTTTTTATAATGAATTATTGTGTATGGCATAAAGAAAAATTGAGTTTTTTGATGAGGATTTTGTTTGTTTTTTGCCTTTGATGAAGGATTTGTTGATTTCTTGGATTATTTCATGAGAATTTACTTCCTTTTGTAATTCAATAAATGTACTGATGAATCTTTGGCAGAATTAATTTCATAGGAAATATCCTCATAACTCTTTAAATAATGTGAATAAGAAATATGCAGACTTATGTCACAGCAGACTGTCTGTCAAACATTTAACAACCAGAACCAAAGCTGAGCTTCATCAGAGGGAGAACTTCACACCCAGCTGCAGATCTCTGTTCAAATAAGAGCCAAATATTCCCTTTTCATGTCAGGACTTGTGTTTGTTATGATCTTTAATACACAGAGACATTAAAAAATTATAATCACTGTAATTAATGTATCTCTATCTTCTGCTTTTTCTTCTTACTAAATAAAACTCTTCAAAAGACTATGCAACTCTGTGAATGAGCTGATTTTAAATGGGTATTTTTTCTTTTTCTTAAAAATGTTTCTTTGCATGTGAGCGCTTTGCATTCACCAGAGAAGATTAGGTCATGAGATTTTGTCTCATTATAAAAAGATAACGGACCTGATTGTTACCAGAAAGTGAGATATGGATGTCATAATTCTGAGATGTGACCTCATTACTGTCTCTCCGAGAGCTTTCTTCTTCTTTTTCCCTGTTAAAAGTTTTTTTTGACGAGTTTTTCCCTGTTAAAGGGTTTTTGAGGAGGTTTTCCCAAAAGGGTTTTTGAGAAGGTTTTCCCAAAAGGGTTTTTGAGAAGTTTTTCCCTGTTAAAAAAGGTTTTTGAGAAGTTTTTCCCTGTTAAAATGGTTTTTGAGGAGTTCGCCCCGGTTAAAAGGGTTTTTGAGGAGTTTTTCCCTGTTAAAGGATTTTTCCCTGTTAAAAGGGTTTTTGAGGAGTTTTCCCCTGTTGAAGGGTTTTTGAGGAGTTTTTCTCTATTAAGGGGTTTTTGAGGAGTCTTTCCCCTGTTAAAGGGTTTTTGAGGAGTTTTTCCCTGTTAAAGGGTTTTTCAGGAGTTTTTCCCTGTTAAAATGGTTTTTCAGGAGTTTTTCTGTTAAAAGGGTTTTTCAGGAGTTTTTCCCTGTTAAAAGGGTTTTTCAGGAGTTTTCCCTGTTAAAAGGTTTTTTCAGGAGTTTTTCCTGTTAAAAGGATTTTTCAGGAGTTTTCCCTGTTAAAAGGGTTTTTGAGGAGTTTTTCCCCCGTTAAAAGGGTTTTTGAGGAATTTTTCCCCGCTGTTAGAGCCATTTTGTACATTGTAGAGAAGCTGATAAATAATTCAGATTTGTATTTCATAAGTTTATAGTTCTTTATTGAGGTTGTAGGAATGCCTATTGGTTCGTAGGAATTGCACTCTTATTATTGGCTGAGATGTGTGTAACGTTATAATTGCTTACTTTGTTGTAATTAGGATTATGGAGACGAGGAGAGCACACTAGTTTTTGACCGTGCTCATAATTATTATTATTTTTGGATTGCTGCAGTTTATTGTTTGTAATGCTCAAACGGAAGGTTTTCAATAAACCATAAGAAAGAAACTGTGGTATTTTTTCGGCTTAAGACACGCGTCAACTACATCCTCACGCTCCATAATTGAAGTGTGTGTTTTAAGTAAAACTAGACGGAGCCACACTAACATTAGTCAAAAACTATGCTCGTTGAGAAAACGGCGTATACGGACGGATACCTCTAAAGAAAGAAAGAAGATGGAACCAGCCAGGCGCACGTTTTGGATGTGGATAAGCCACCACGAAGTGCGCAATGGAGATCGTTACAGCGCCGAACGGGAGCCGGAGTCCTGTCGAGCCTGCGCCTCACAAGTCTCAAAAGGAAGTTTCACAGAAATCCTGACTTCCACAATGAATACGACAGGTTCATGAGAGAGTTGGTAAACAAAGAATACGCTACTAAGGTCCCAGAAGAGGAACTGCACCGTGATGATGGGAGACTGTGGTTAATTCCTCATCACGGAGTTTACCATCCGAAAAAGAGGAAATTAAGAGTTGTTTTTGATTGTACTGCGTCATATCAGGGAGTATCACTAAACAACGAACTCCTTCAAGGCCCTGACCTCACGAACACCCTTGTCGGAGTTCTGACAAGGTTCAGGAAGGATACGGTGAGCATGATGGCAGACATCGACTCTATGTTTTATCAGGTGAAGGTGCCAAAAGAGGATTCAGATTTGCTGCGTTTCTTATGGTGGCCGGATGGCGATCTGAGCTTGGAGCCAGCAGATTACAGAATGGGTGTGCACCTGTTCGGAGCAACGTCTTCCCCCAGCTGTGCCTCATATGCACTAAGAAGAACAGCTGAAGATGGAAAGGAGTGGGCTGCGCCCGAAGCAGTTGAGACAGTCTTAAACAATTTTTATGTGGACGATTGTCTAAGCTCAGTGTCATCAGATGAGTGTGCTGTTGCTCTCGCTAAAGATCTGAGGACATTATGCCACAGTGGAGGATTTCACTTGAGCAAGTGGACCAGCAACAGAGCCCTGCTAATGTCGATTCCAGAGGAAGACAGGGCTTCAGGAATCAAAGATCTCGATCTGGATAATGATCAGTTACCCAGAGAGAGGGCGCTAGGTGTCCAATGGTGCACAAACTCTGACATGTTCAAGCTCAAGATTGAAGTACAGCAAAAGCCATGTACTAGAAGAGGAATCTTGTCAGTTGTAAGCTCAGCTTTCGACCCTTTGAGATTTCTGTCACCTTTCATTCTGCCCGCCAAGCTGCTGCTGAGGGAACTCTGCAAGGAGAAAAAGGCATGGGATGATGAAGTGTCAGAAGAGCAAGCAAAAAAATGGAAAAAGTGGCTGTCAGACTTGCAAAGGTTGTCATCTTTTTGTGTTAGCAGGTGCATCAAGCCTGCAGGATTCGGTGTCATCAAAACAGCACAATTGCACCACTTTTCTGACGCCAGCAACGACGGCTATGGCACAGTATCTTATCTCCTGCTAACTAACGAAAAGAACCAGAAGTTCACCTCATTCATGATCGGGAAGTCAAGAGTGGCGCCGCTCAAACTGGTCACTATTCCCAGGATGGAGTTGACAGCGGCTATGGTAGCTGTGAAAATGGATAAAATGCTTCGGTATGAGCTGCAGCTAAAGCTGGATGAGTCAAGATTCTGGACAGACAGTGTGACAGTACTCAAGTATATTGAAAATGATGCTGCACGCTATAAAACATTTGTTGCCAACAGAGTCTCATTCATTAAAGAAGCTACAACGCCATCTCAGTGGAAATACGTGAGTACAACAGACAACCCAGCAGATCAGGCGTCGAGAGGGTTAAGCGCTGAGGGTCTGCTGCAGAGTAAGAACTGGATACAGGGGCCAGAGTTCCTGCTAAGACCTGAGAGTGAATGGCCTGAACGCCCCGACCAGTCCATTCACTTCGAGGAAGAGGACGCAGAGGTCAAAAGGTCAGCGCAAGTGTCTCTTATACAAACAGACAAAGCATTGGATACTATGACTCGGTTTGTACGTCACTTCTCAAACTGGTACAAGCTCAAAAAAGCGACAGCTTGGCTGATGCGCCTAAAAGAGATCCTTCTTAACATGAGGCAGAAAAGAAAAGAGCTTCAAGAAACAATACAGAAATGTGACAACAACTCATCTAAAGCGGAGTCTTTACTCCAGCAAGAAATGCTCAAGTACAAGCAAAGTTTTGAAAAACAAGTGCTCACCACTGAAGATCTTGCCACGGCGGAGACAGAGTTAATACGTATATGTCAGAAAGGAAAATATGCAGATGAGCTTAAAGCCCTGCTGGATGGCAAGGGTCATGTACGGAAAGATAGTCATATCTTTAAGTTGGATCCATATTTGAAGGATGGAGTAATAAGAGTAGGAGGACGGCTAGGCAGATCAGCGATGCCGTTGGATGCCAGACACCCGGCTATCCTGCACAAAGATGATTGGATTGCCAAGCTCATCCTTCGTCACATACATGAACAAACAGGGCACTCAGGGAGAAATTACATTCTTGCAAGACTGAGACAGAAGTTCTGGATACCAAAGGCCTGCTCAGCGATTCAAAGAATGGTTTCAGAGTGTAGCACATGCAGAAGACTACATGCTAAGGCAGGTGAACAAAAAAATGGCAAATCTGCCAGAAGATCGGTTATTGCCAGATAAACCACCCTTCACAAACACCGGCGTGGATTTCTTCGGCCCATTTGAAGTCACTAGAGGTCGCAGCAAAGTGAAGAGATATGGTGTGCTTTTCACGTGTTTAACCAGTAGAGCAGTTCACATAGAGGCAGCACACTCCCTCGACACTAGCTCATGTATTAATGCACTACGTCGATTTCTAAGCAGAAGAGGACAAGTGTCTGTTCTCCGGTCCGACAACGGCACTAATTTTGTCGGTGCTGAGAGAGAGTTGAAGGAGTCTTTAAAAGACCTGGACCGGCCCAAGATCGGAGAGTCGATGCTGAGAAGAGGAGTTAAATGGATATTTAACACTCCTGCCGCGTCCCACCACGGAGGTGTCTGGGAACGCCAAATAAGAACAGTTAGGAAAGTCCTAAGTTCCTTGTTGAAACAGCAGATATTGGATGATGAAGGTCTCCAGACACTCTTATGTGAAGTGGAAAGTATCATCAATGACAGACCCATAACAACAACCTCGAATGACCCCAATGATCTGGAGGCTTTGACCCCAAATCATCTGCTGGTGATGAGAACACAGCCAAATATTCCCCCAGGTGTTTTCTCCAAGGAAGATCTCTATGCGCGTCGCCGCTGGAAACAAATCCAATACATGGCGGACTTATTCTGGCACAGGTGGACACAAGAGTACCTACCTCTATTACAAGAGAGACAAAAATGGAGCACAACAAAGAGGAATTTCAACCTGGGAGATGTTGTCCTAATTGTGGACTCCTCCGCACCACGAAATTCCTGGCTGATAGGAAGAATTGTCAAGATAATGCCAGACTCAAAGGGGACAGTCCGCAGCGTCTGTGTTCAGACGAAGTCAAGCACGTTGGAGAGACGTTGTTTTAAGTAAAACTAGACGGAGCCACACTAACACCCGCTAAAAGGGTTTTTGAGGAGTTTTCCCCTGTTAAAGGGTTTTTGAGGAGTTTTTCCCTGTTAAAAGGGTTTTTGAGGAGTTTTTCCCTGTTAAAAGGGTTTTTCAGGAGTTTCTCGCTGTTGAAATGGTTTTTGAGGAGTTTTTCCCTGTTAAAATGGTTTTGACGAGTTTTTCCCTGTTAAACGTTTTTTTTTTTGACGAGTTTTTTCCTGTTAAACGTTTTTGAGGAGTTCTTCCCGGTTAAAAGGGTTTTTGAGGAGTTTTTCCCTGTTAAACGTTTTTGAGGAGTTCTTCCCGGTTAAAAGGGTTTTTGAGGAGTTTTTCCCTGTTAAAGGATTTTTCCCTGTTAAAAGGGTTTTTGAGGAGTTTTCCCCTGTTGAAGGGTTTTTGAGGAGTTTTTCTCTGTTAAGGGGTTTTTGAGGAGTCTTTCCCCTGTTAAAGGGTTTTTGAGGAGTTTTTCCCTGTTAAAGGGTTTTTCAGGAGTTTTTCCCTGTTAAAAGGGTTTTTCAGGAGTTTTTCCTGTCAAAGGGGTTTTTGAGGAGTTTTCCCTGTTAAAAGGGTTTTTCAGGAGTTTTCCCTGTTAAAAGGGTTTTTCAGGAGTTTTTCCTGTTAAAAGGATTTTTCAGGAGTTTTCCCTGTTAAAAGGCTTTTTGAGGAGTTTTTCCCTGTTAAAGGCTTTTTGAGGAGTTTTTCCCTGTTAAAAGGGTTTTTCAGGAGTTTTTCCCTGTTAAAGGCTTTTTGAGGAGTTTTTCCCTGTTAAAAGGGTTTTTCAGGAGTTTTTCGCTGTTGAAATGGTTTTTGAGGAGTTTTTCCCTGTTAAAATGGTTTTGAGGAGTTTCCCTGTTAAAGGGATTTTGAGGAGTTTTTGTGAGAAATGCACCAAAGCGACTGAGAAAAACTGTAATGTGACAAATTTAAGCCCATAATCCGGAAACTGAGTCAAATGTCAAGTGACCATGAGCTGCACCACCGCGAATGTCCAGAAGGGGGCGCTGTGATACAGCCTAAACACAATGACAGTCTAACTCTGGGAGTTTTATTGGTCCTTTTAACAGCAATATACATTCATGGGAAAAATAATTAAACCATGGTTAAAAAGGGTGGTCCAATATTTTTTTCCATGACTGTATAAGTCCTGCACCTCTATGGAAGCAGCACACTCATGGCTTAAAGTGGAGACAACTTAAAAAGTTATTTTGTGCAGTATAACTCACTTATAATGCCATAAAAAAATGCAAGATTTGTCAGAATTTGTCTGATTTAAAAAAAAAATTGGAATAAAATGGAATTGCATTATTTTTTACAACCTCTAGTTCCAACCTGTCCTGTCCTCTCCTGTCTGCTCTGTGTAAACAGCCTGCAGTTGTGTTTGACTTTCAGTGAACATTGATCACATGACCATTCGTCTCAACAGAATCAATCATGGTATCACATTGTCACTGAGGGGGCAGAATTTGATGTTTGTAACAGGATCAAGTTATTCGAAAATGGTTTATATTTAGTGACGTTTGAAACGAGACATATTGAATAGTGATTTTGAAGAAATATCACAATTATAAGTTTTTTTTAGCTAGGTAGCTAGCTAGCTAGTGTAACTTGTGTATTTAACCTGAATCCTGTCTGTATTAGGCCTATTTCTATTTGTAGTGGAGCGGCTAAGTGCTCATTTTTGGCAGAATCGTTCAGTTTATGATACAAGCGTGAAAATTGGCATGAACACTCTCCATCGGTCACTTGAAAAGAAAATTGTCCAAGACATTTGAAATTTTAAGATGGCTACCATCACTTGACAATAAGCCACCCACAGTTACTTGAAATTCCAAGACGGCAGCCATTTTCAAGATGGCCGACACCTTAGTGGACCAATAAAATTATGTCATGGTTTATTTGGTGAAAAAATGGCCGCCATCTTGGAATTTCAAGTAACTGTGCCTGGCTTATTGTCAGGTGACCCAGAGAGACTGCTCATGCCAATGTTTATGCTTGTAACACCAAATAAACCATTATATAATTTAATTGCTCCACTAAGGTGTCAGCCATCTTGAAAAATGGCCGCCATCTTGGAATTTCAAATGTCTCAGACAATTTTTTTTTCAAGTGACCCATGGAGAGTGTTCATGCCAATTTTCACGCTTATATCATAAACTGAACGATGATATCACTTAGCCACTCCACTATTGCTACATAGTGTTCTATCATAATTGGTATTTACAAAAATGAAAAACCAAAGATAATTTCAGTAAAAAAAAAAAGACATTATTGATGCAAAAGCACGAGGTAAAATAAAGGAACAAGGAACTGATTTCAGTCAATGACAAAAACACTGAAGTGGCTCAATGGCCCAGACCAGAACTTTATTGATGTTTTCATACAAATGCCATCAACCCAAACGAACTCCAGTAAAAACTGTGTCATTATCTTTAGTTGCAAAGATATCGTTTTTGCCAGGCCCCGAGATATTCACCCAGACCTCGTCTTTTGTAGACAGTTTGATCACACTGCCCATACTGGCCACTTGGCTACACTTATCAGGCAGAGTGGTGTGATACAGAGACACGACTTGTTCCCCATTCTTGAATATAGCACACTGGCCACGCCCATACGTAGACACATGCATAGTGAAGTGGTAGAAGCCGTCCACGGGGCAGGTGAAGATGCCTGTTCCAGGACTGTAGCCTCCTCCCTCGTTGACCAGCACAGTGTCAAACTTCAGGACTCCAGAGTGTTTCGGGTAGCTGTCTTCCACTCTCAGCTTGGCTGTGAAAGCTACAGTGCCTGGAGTGGGTATAATCATGATAATTAGAGCAAGGAGTGGTCAGTGCGTGTCATAACAAGCAACAAAACCCAAGAAATGTGCATTCATACAGTGCAAAAAAAGACAACTTGTATTTTTTGCCTAAAACAGTAATTTAAGTTGGTAAAACTTGGAAATATAAATTATTGACATTTAGGGCAATAATGTAAGTTAGCACAACAAAGGAAGCCAGTTGTCTGCTCAAAAACAAGTTGGTGAGTTGTTGTTACTTATATCTTTAAGTTGGGGTTCACAACAAGGGACAATAGTTCTGCTAACTCTTATTTCTTTGTTGTGAAATGCGGGAAAGCGGTGAAATTCGGTCATTAGCGAAAGCTAGCGGCTAACTGATCTCTAGGCCAAAGATCGATGATCGATTTTATTATGTTATCGTCAGATCTGCGACCGCAAACCCAAAAGTGTAGTGAGGAGGCAATTCTAGGATCAGAGCTTCAGGTCATCAACAGTCATTGAATTAGATTAGATTGAACTTTATTGTCACTGAACAAAGTAACAGCTCCTTGGACAACAAAATGCAAGTCATCTTCTGTAAATAACTTACAAATGGCCATCTCTAACATGTCTGGTTGCAACCAGTCTCAACTTTCATTAAACAAAAAAAACAAAACAAGACAGAAGTCATTATGGATTGTCCCTACTAGGGTTGTCACGATACTAAAATGTTCAACTCAATACCGATACTCAGGAAAATATTCGATACTCGATACCATTTTCGATACCACCAGGATAAAAACAAAGACCCCAAAATTTAACAGAAATATTTTTATTAACAAGAAAAATGCAAAATGCAAAAATTAACAGAACCACAGGTTAAATATTTATAATAAAAAACAGTTCTGCAAAAAGAAACTGCAACTATGATTACAAGCTTCATGTCTGAGGTAATGCAAAAAATAAATAAATACAATAAACAATAACAATTAGAACAATATTTTGGGCTGTGTGTGTTGCTGTTTGGTTACTTTTCTCTGCTTCATTCTGGGACTTCAAGAGAGAAAATAACACTTTTCAGTCACCAACATTTATGTAAACTTATTAACTCTTAATGCTTATGTATACTGACACTGTGTCAATAAATGTAATATGGGCATACTAAGTGCCTGATTTATTTATTTATTATTATTATTATTTATCGATACTTTTGAAAATGAGTATCGTATCCGGATACAACGTTTTAGTATCAATACTTTTTTGAGTATCGATACTTTTGACAACCCTAGTCCCTAGTCTCTCACCTGAATCTGTCTTTTTTCTTTTAAAGAAAATATGTGTTGGGAATTAAGGATGCCTCTTTTATGAATAAATGATACCTTGCACAGGGCGCCAAATATGTAAATAAAAGGGCGTTATCATAAATGCCATCGCTCCCATAAGGATACCAAATATGTAGCGATGAACCTGAGCGACACTTGTGTGGATCTCACGGTTCAAAAGTGTGGCTAGATGGCTATAAGAATTATTAATTATTATCATAAATTATTATTAATTATAAGAAATTATATAACTTGATTTGCTCTGAGTCATAGCTCGTTGGGGCACCATCTGTAAAACAGAAAAATATAGCCAATTCACCTAAATCAGTCTCATAAAGTTACTAAACTTTCAATTTGGAACCCTGATTAATAATTATGAATATAATTATAATCAAATTACCATATTAATATTTAGTAGTGGTCGAAGGAATCGTGAATTATTGTCACAGAAGAGGTTAGCATATCGTTCATAGAGTACAACATTAAATAGACTTTGTAATCAAAAGGTATTTATTCTAAATAACAAGTAAAGCAAATAAAAGCACACATCTATAAAAGATAGAGTTCTACAAAGAGTCTAATCTAGTGTAGGCCTGTATGACCGGTGTCAACAACCAATTTAACCTGAATAAACAGTAAGTATAAATTTAATTCACGAATACAATGTAAAATAATGTTTGTAAAAGGTAAATATAAACATAAAATACATTTAAAAAAAAATGCATTTATAAAATGTACAAAACTGTCTGTAAAAGGTAAGTATACATTTATACATTCAATTCAAGTAATAGAATGTAAAATAATGTGCCTATTATTGTTATATATAAATCTAAAAATAAATTCAATTAAGGAATAAAATGTTAAAAAATGTGGTGTAATAAAAACTTTGACCAGCAGGGGGCAGAATTCATTCTGCAATATCTCTATGAAGCGTTTCTGTTGAAACTCCATTCAAACTCTGCCATATACATATGTCATAAAAGAATATCAAATGGTGATAATTGTGTGATTCCCAGTGGAATTCTCCAATTAATAAAAGTTCATTTTGAAAGGCAAGAGACAGAGAAAGTTGTGTCTGTTCGCTCAGAGGAAAATTTGTATGGTCCTCCTCGTTTTCCCCTCTGAGGTCTGAGTATATTTGCCCATTATATACCACATAATATTTACTATACTCATTTTTGGTATTTGGTATTTTCTCAGCACAACTTCAACATGATCTGACTATTATTTTTTCACTTTAACCCACTTTATTAACATATTGAGCCCAAAAATACACAAAAATCATGAAACCGGAAATAAAATTGTACTATTTATGACAATAAAAAACACAAATATGCTCAGTTAACTGTTTAAGACCTGCAAAATGTAAAACATAGGTTACAAATATGAACATATGACGGTCAAATATATAAAAACTATACATAAAAAATTACCATAAAACATAATGACGTCAAACAAAAAACTGGAGAAAGTTTCAAGTCTGTAATTTGGAGTGAAGTTGACAGCAGCGCTACACGTGACATCGTTTTTTGTTAATAAATAAATACATTTAAAAAAGCTGCGTTATCATAGACCCCAGAGGATTAACTGGAAAGCAACATGGCTCCTTCCACATAAATTTGCTATCTCCAATAAAATTAAAAAAGTTTAAAATAAAATTATACACATTTACCCCACTAACAAATGTCTGTTTGTCAAAATGTGTCAATATTGATGTAAATTGTGTATTTTGTAATGCTTAAGTTTACATCACCTCACATTCCAACCTACAAATTAATGTGAAAGCCATAGATATACTTTTATATTATAGCAATAAAGATAATTCAACACTTAATTAATTTGATTATTCTAATGGAGAAATTCCACAAACATAAAGCCAAATTTTCCAAAAAGTCAAGAAATATTTGGAGAAATATAATATGTCATGCCTTTTTCTTTTTTTCCTCCTTCCTTTTTAATTATTTTTATTATTCTGTTTAATTTACACCTGTACTGACTTATACACTTCATTCACTTTGTCTCATATTTATTTATTTTCTCAATTTGTGATGCCAGACTTTGTTTTGTTTACACAAAATCAATGTTCCGACTGTAACTGTAACTTATCAATAAAGTTTTGAAAAAGAAAAAAACTCTGCCTGTGGAATAATGCAGGTGCAATACCGACTTTAACCAGCAGATAGCACAATTTACCTATTTAAAAAATCCCTATCAAGAGCATTACAATGTCTAAACTCAATAAAATAAATAAGAAAACAATATAAAGCAAATATGAAATCAAATAAAATATCAAATATAATGAATAATAAAAGAATACAAAGGAATAAAATATAATAAATGATCAAATGAAGGTAAATAAATCTAATACAACAAAATAATGAATCATGGCTGAAACACCCTGTGATCCTGTCTCACAATCTGGACTTAGTCCACATAGAAGCTTCATCAAAAACCAGATGAGATCTCATCATAATATTGTGTCTTTTTTGTGGTAATTTTGTGTCTTTTTTAAATAATTTTGTGGGTTTTTTTTAGTGATTCTGTGTTTTTTTTGGGTAATTTGTGTCTTTTTTTTGGTAATTTTGTGTCCTTTGTTTTAGTAATTTTGTGTCTTTTTTTGGTCATTTTGACACTGCCTCCAGCGGCCCCCACTTTAGAATATCATACAATCTTTTGTTGACTGCTGTTTTCAAATAGTCACTTGGAAGACCTAGAATCAGGGTCCATTTTTTATATTAATATGAAAAATTCTCTCTCCATTTCACTTATAATTTCAGCCCAATATCTTTGAAGTTCATGACAAGAGCAGAAACAATGAATAAAAATAGACAACACAGTTAAGGCTACAGGTTTTTGTAAAGCCCCTGAACATGCATGCTGTTATCAGCATCCTTTCAGGAGGAAGTGAAGGCGAGGAGAGAGAGGAGGAAGAGGACAATGAGCTGGTGAGCTGCAGACCACCTACAGAATGTAAAAGCTCTCAGCTGTTAGTCTTCATGGTGGTCTCTACTGACCTGCACGCTTATATCTGTGGTGAGAACATTCAGCACCAGCTGGTTAATTAGAGCAGAGCAGCAGATCCAAACCTTTTATTGGGTTTGGAGTGAATGAAGACATCCAGGGCAATGAGACATGAGATTCCTGCAAGACAAATTAAACAGCACAATGGTTTTATACACAGAATGAAACTGTTTTATATCCATTTTCCCACAGTGCCACTATTTGTTAGATACAGTCAGGTTTGTTTAGCATATGATTGTTTTATTGGGTTAATATTTAATGTTTGCACTGCAAAAAAGGTGTGATCATTTCCCTCAGATTTACTGTTTTATCTGGTTTTTAGACACTCCTTTACTGCAGTGTGGTTTCATGATGTCTTGTTTGGGAAATCAGTTTGTGGTCTTCTGTGTTTTTTTTTTTGTCATTCTGTCTTCTCATTTTGCGTCTTTTTTGGTCTTTTTGTGTCTTTTTTTGCTCATTTTGTGTCTTTTTTGGGCTTTTTGTGTCTTTTTTGCTCATTTTGCGTCTTTTTTGGTCTTTTTGTGTCTTTTTTTGCTCATTTTGTGTCTTTTTATGTCTTCTTTTGTCATTTTTTTGTCATTTTGTGTCTTTTTTTAAGTCATTTTGTGTCTTTTTATGTCCTTTTTTTAGTCATTTTGTATCTTTTTGGGGTCATTTTGTGTCTTTTTTTTGTCATTTTGTTTCTTTTTTTGTCATTTTGTGTTTTTTTTTAGTCATTTTGTTTCTTTTTATGTCTTTTTTTTTGTAATTTTGTGTCTTTTATTGGTCATTTTGTGTCTTTTTTTGTCATTTTGTGTCTTTTAGTCCTTTAGTCCAACATAAAATGTGATTTTGAATCTTTTTTACTTTCAAAACACTATCATGCTCAATCCAATTTTTTTAAATGTATCAAATGTGAACAAAGGTGTCAAATCTAACATATAAGAGGGTTCCATCCAGTTCTATCATTTTATACTAAATATATTTGAGCTTGTCTCCAGTGTTTTTTTGCTGTGTGGTTTCATGACGTCTTGTTTGGGTAATAAAGATTTTTTCAGAACTAAACTGAACAGGAAGTCACATACAGGACGCTCTGATCCCCGTTTAGTCTGCAGAAGTGTACACGGTTTTTGACAAAATGCAAATTGTACACTGAGAAGAGAAAAGCATGTCATCTGTTCCTCCTGCGTGCCTGCAGGAGAAGTTGTTCTCTGCTATTTTCTGCATTTAGTGCAGACAGAATAAAGAAGAATGTGTCAGGCATGAATTATAGACGGCATAACTTGATAATGAAATGCTACAGTGGAGTTAGTAGGCTTGTAAAGGAGTGATGCACGCAGGCTCTTTTTAGGTTATTTACAGAACCCTGATATCGTCTCTGGTCCGCCGCCAGCAAACATTTGCTTAACATGTAATCTTTACTTTTGCGCAAAACATTTTTGGTGCCAAGAGGAGATACATTAGAGGAGACAGTGGTTATTCACACCACTAATAAAAGATTATGCTTCAAAAAAAGACACAAAAGTATTAAAAAAGACACAAAATTACCAAAAAAAGAAACAAAATTAACCAAAAAAAGACACAAAATTACCAAAAGAAAACTTCAGGTTTTAGGGGATTATTTTAAAATGGCCCAGAGGTTTTACAGGCATTTTTACAGGCGTTTTAGGCCTAAATGGGTTAACATATAACATTAGTTTGAAAAGGTGTTTTTTTTCTCAGAATGACTTAAAAAAAAAATACTTATTTAAGTCTTTCAAATTAAATTATACACAAAGTACACTGCAAAAAAGGTGTCTAAAACCAGATAAAACAGTAAATCTGAGGGAAATGATCTTGCTGCATGGACAGATAATTTACCTTGACAAGATTTCTTACATTAAGATTATTAAATCTAGAAATAAGCATGTTGAACACTTAAAATAAGAAATTAACTCTTAAAACAGGATAAATTAAAGCTGCCAGCAGTGATGAACTGGCCCGAGCAGAGTGACCTGATGATTATTTGTTTCTTACCAAGATAAAAAAAAGTTTAGATTTAGAAGTGTGAGATAATTTATCTTGTTTTAAGAGTTAATTTATTATTTTAAGTGTTCAACATGCTTATTTCTAGATTTAATAATCTTAATTTAAGAAATCTTGTCAAGGTAAATTATCTGTCCATGCAGCAAGATCATTTCCCTCAGATTTACAGTTTTATCTGTTTTTTAGACACACCTTTTTTTTTGCAGTGTAATAAAAAGAGCCATGGTTATAGCACAAAAACTAAATTTATCTCGTAGATGTAGAAGCTCACTCTTGTTTTTAGTCATTTTGTGTCTTTTTTGTTAAGTTTTAGTTAATTTGTGTCTTTTTTGTGTATTTTTTGGTCATTTTGTCTCTTTTTTTGTCATTTTGTGTGTTTTTGTGCCATTTTTTGTCTTTTTTAGTCCTTTTGTCCAACATAAAATGTGATTTTGAATCTTTTTTTACTTTCAAAACACTATCATGCTCAATAAAGAATTTTAAATGTTGCAAATGTGAACAAAGGTGTCAAATTTAACATATAAGAGGGTTCCATCCAGTTCTATCATTTGATACTAAATATATTTGAGCTTGTCTCCAGTTTTACTTGGTATATCATCATCAAACTGAAACTGGCCTCATGGAGTTTACAGCCAGAACTTTAGAGGTAAATTTACAGTAGGGCTCCACGCTGCTTTGTTAAACAACAACAACAACAACAACAACAACAACAACAACAACAACAACAACAACAACAACAACAACAACAGCCCTCTCCAGATGTTGGAGCCTCTGGGAGACATACAGTCCGATGGAGGACAGATGAAGCTAAAATCATCATCATTAGCTGAAGATCACTAACATGGAAAGGTTCATTAACCTCTGAAAACCAGTTGTGGCCCCAGAGGGCCTCCTGTCCTCAGCCGAGGTATTTGGATGTGTCTGGATGTGTCTGATCGATCATTAGAGCTCAACAATGATGCTCACATCACTCTACTGCTGCTGCCCGAGGCTCGCACGCATATTTCTCTTATTACCAGATACCACAAACCTGCATTTAATGTAATTATTCTCAGTGAGTCTGGACCTGAATTATCTTTATAAAGAAAGACAGTAGTGGAGTTTACATGTTCATTATCTGAAGCTCCATTATTGACATTAACTCTATGGAGTCTTATAGGGATATTTGGCCCATTTTTTAAATCATTTTCATGTCTTTTCGTGTCTTTGTAAGTCATTTTGTGTCTTTTTTTTTGTTATTTTGTGTCTTTTTTTAAGTCAGTTTGTGTCTTTTTTAGTCATTTTGTGTCTTTTTTTGTCATTTTGTATCTTTTTTTGTCATTTTGTGTCATTTTGGTTATTTAGTGTCTTTTTTAGTTATTTTTTTGTCTTTTTGTGTCTTTTTTGGTCATTTTGTGTCTTTTTTAGTCATTTTGTGACTTTTTTTTAGTAATGTTGTGTCTTTTTGGTCATTTTGTGTCTTCTGTGGGGTTTTTTTGTCATTCTGTCTTCTCATTTTGTGTCTTTTTTGGTGATTTTGTGTCTTTTTTTTTTCTTTTAGTAATTTTGTGTCTTTTTTGGTGGTTTTGTGTCTTTTTTGGCCATTTTGTGTGTGTGTGTGTGTTTTTTAGTCATTTTGTGTCTTTTTTAGTCATTTTGTGTCTTTTTTTAAAGTCATTTTGTGTCTTTTTTAGTCATTTTGTCTCTGTTGTTGTGTCTTTCTTTAGTTATTTTGTGTCTTTTTTGATTATATTGTGTCTTTTTTAGTTATTTTGTGTGTTTTTGTCATTTAGTGTCATTTAGTGTCTTTTTGTAGTCATTTTGTGTGTTTTTTTGGTCATTTTGTGTCGTTTTTAGTCCTTTAGTCCAACATAAAATGTGATTTTGAATCTTGTTTTTTTAACTTTCAAAACACTATCATGCTCAATAAAGAGTTTTAAATGTGTCAAATGTGAACAAAGGTGTCAAATCTAACATATAAGAGGGTTCCATCCAGTTCTATCATTTGATACTAAATATATTTGAGCTTGTCTCCAGTTTTACTTGGTATATCATCATCAAACTGAAACTGGCCTCATGGAGTTTACAGCCAGAACTTTAGAGGTAAATTTACAGTAGGGCTCCACGCTGCTTTGTTTTCTAGTCTGGATGGAGTCAACAAGTCTGGATTATTTGGAGTTTTTAGTGACTCCACAGGGTGAAAATGCTTTCCTATGCTAAAGTGCAGGAGTTGAGGAGGATAAAGCTTAATAACAATGAGCAACAGATTTAAAGTGTGAGAGTAAAACATGGAATAACATGTGGAATAACAGAAATGTTTGGTTAAAGAAGGCAATCGTCCTTTTTGTTCAAAGTTCACTTGTACTCAACGTGAGCAAATATAAAGATATGCACAGATGAGTAATCAGAAACAATTCCCAGTTAATATTCAACAGAGGTTCCCAAAAATAGGACCTCAGTTCACTGGAAGTTAAACAAGCGCTTTATTTAATTATCATTCTAATACCGAGCATGTTAATTCAGCCCTACAGAGTCTAACTGCAGAAACTACACAAAGGGTTAAACTGAGGAAAACTGCTTTAAAGTTTTTTTAAAAACGTTTTTTAACTGTCCAGCCAAATGTGTTGTATGTAGATAAGTGATATGACACTTATTTCTACATGTATTGATGATGTGATTTTTATGCTCAAAAATCATGATGATTTATTTGACCTTTGACCCGAAAAACGTAGTTACTGCACTCTGGTTTTGCTGTAAATCAGGGGTCTCAAACTCAAATTACCTGGGGGCCGCTGGAGGCAGCATCAAAATGACCAAAAGAAGACACAAAATGACCAAAAACATACATTCAGACCACACAAACAACACAAATAAAAACATATAAATGATGTATTTTATATAAATAAGACTATGTATGTGTTTCTCACAATGTGGATCCTTATTGTTCTTATTTTGTTTTGCTATCTGTTAAATGATGTATCTTATATAAATAACGCTACGTATATATATATATATATATATAAATGGATCCACACTGTGAGAAGCATATATATATATACATATATATATATATATATATATACATATATATATATATATATATATATATATATATATATATATATATATATATATATATATATATATATGCTTCTCACAGTCTGGATCCATTTTTAGTCATTTTGTGTCTTTTTTGATCATTTTGTCTCTTTTTTTTGTCATTTTGTGTCTTTTTTAGTCATTTTGTGTCTTTTTTTAGTCATATTGTGTCTTTTTTAGTCCTTTAGTCCAACATAAAGTGTGATTTTGAATCTTTTTTTTTTACTTTCAAAACACTATCATACAAAACATACAAACAATACAAATAAAAACATATAAATTATGTATATATATATATATATATATATATATATATATATATATATATATATATATGCTTCTCACAATGTGGCTCCTTATTGTTCTTATTTTGTTTTTCTATTTGTTGCATTCAAAGGGTTAATTTCACAGATTCAGACCATACAAACAATACAAACAAAAACATATGAATTATGTATTTTATATAAATAAGACTATGTATATGCTTCTCACAGTGTGGAGCCTTATTGTTCTTCTTTCGTTTTACTATCTGTTACATTCAGAGGTTTTTTGTTGTTGTTTTTTTTTAAATCACAGCTAACACTAAAGTCTTCCAGATGTTGTTCTCTGGGGGATAAAAGTCACTTTGAGGAGGAAACATGAGGCGGCAAAGACTCTCAATAAACCTCCAGATCTCATGCAACCTCTCTCTCCATAAACCTGAGAGTACTTCAGCTCGCAGCGCCGTCAGGTTTCAGCTTGTACAGTTTTTTTTTACAGCCATGGTATTTGGATCTCTCCAGTGCGCGTACCCACATGCGCATGCGTCCCAGCGCCGAGAGGAAAAGGGAACGCGCTGTAACAGAGGAAGGTTTCCAGTAAAACCGCTACATGAGCCTGAGGACTTCATGCACTCAGAGCTGCTTCTTCTCTCCGCTACATTGTTCCGAGGGATGAACTTTGATGCTCACATCATATCTCCGCGTGTGTGTGTGTGTGTGTGTGTGTGTGCGCGCGCGCGCTGCAGGCAGACGCATATTTCTCGTTTTTCCCACGCAGTGTGTGTGTGTGTGTGTGTGTGTCACTAAAAGCAACGTGAACTTGGTTGCAACATCATTGTACTGTACAAGAGGCTCGCTGCGCGGATTACAGCTCATCTGTGGTAAGTAAAGAGCCTCTGCAGCTGAAGCAGAGCAGCGTGTGTTTGGAGTTTCCTGCATGCTTTATGATTATGATTATTATGATTATTATGGATCTGATCTGCTGCAACTGGATCACAAGATATCACATTTAATTTGGCTGGCAAGAGCTCTGATTCATACAATTGTCTCACTGTATTTTGATCTTTTTCTGTTTCGATCTGCTGGATAGATAGATAGATAGATAGATAGATAGATAGATAGATAGATGGATAGATTTTGGTCATTTTGTGTATTTTGTGTCTTTTTTGGTCTTTTTGTGTCTTTTTTGGTCATTTTTGGTCATTTTTTAATGTCTTTTTTGTGTCTTTTTGGTCATTACGTGTCTTTTTTGGGTCATTTTGTGTCTGATAGATAGCTAGATAGATAGATAGATAGACTGACTGTAAAACATGTCTGTAGATTTTACAGTGAAAAACTGCTAAATCATGACAGTAAAAGACCATAAAATGAAACACCGTAAATGTGTATATATCAGCCAAAACTGTGTTTTTTACATTTTAATTTTAAATACATTACTCCACTGTAAAATACAATGTAATATGTATTTAATGTAATATATATACAAGCATTGCTGTAATTTTTTCATTTATTTTTTGTAAAAAAAATACTTTTTCTCACTGTTAAATGTACTAAACACCATATCTCTAACAGAAATATACTGTAATATTTAATGGTAAAATCTTTAATTCATGCAGCATTTATAAAGTAGAACAGCGTTTCTTTTGATGGAAAAAAAAATGGAATAAAATGTCAATCTTAAATGTGAAATCAACAGTGCTAATATCATTTTACCGTAATATTAGAAAAAGTTGCACCGTATTTATTACGGTAAAGCAACCACAGCTGCTGGTTTTTACCGTAAAAACCGTTTTTACCGTTTTTTTTTTTTTACAGTGTAGATAGATAGATAGATAGATAGATTGTGCTGGAAAAGACTAGGCTGCAGCATGTTTGTGAAGGATAATGATATATGTTCCTGAGTTTATTCCACCACAGACAGTTATTATGTTCCCTGTGATCTGCAGCATTCAGTCTGACTTAAAGTGGTGCTAAACCATGAGGACGTTTCTCTGCAACTCTAATAATCAGATACAGCCGGGGACATTTTTAACCATTGACCTGCATTGGCATTGCTGCATTAATAATATAGTAACAGTCATATATAGATTGTTTTTGATGCATCAAACATGCTGCAGAAAGCAGAAAAAAGACACAAAATTATTTAAAAAAGACACAAAATTATTTAAAAAGACACAAAATTATTAAAAAAGACACAAAATTATTAGAAAAGACACAACATTATTTAAAAAGACACAAAATTATTAAAAAAGATACACAATTATTAAAAAAAGACATTGCTGCATTAATAATATAGTAACAGTCATATTAAAATTGATTTTGATGCATCAAACATGCTGCAGAAAGCAGAAAAAAGACACAAAATTATTTAAAAAAGACACAAAATTATTTAAAAAGACACAAAATTATTAAAAAAGACACAAAATTATTAGAAAAGACACAAAATTATTTAAAAAGACACAAAATTATTAAAAAAGATACACAATTATTAAAAAAAGACATTGCTGCATTAATAATATAGTAACAGTCATATTAAAATTGATTTTGATGCATCAAACATGCTGCAGAAAGCAGAAAAAAGACACAAAATTATTAAAAAAGACACAACATTATTTTAAAAAGACACAAAATTATTAAAAAAGACACAAAATTATTAAAAAAGACACAACATTATTTAAAAAAGACACAAAATTATTAAAAAAGACACAACATTATTTAAAATGACACAACATTATTAAAAAAGACACAAAATTATTTAAAAAGACACAACATTATTTAAAAAAGACTCACAATTATTAAAAAAAGACATTGCTGCATTAATAATATAGTAACAGTCATATATAGATTGTTTTTGATGCATCAAACATGCTGCAGAAAGCAAAAACAAAGACACAAAATTATTTAAGAAAGACACAAAATTATTAAAAAAGACACAAAATTATTTAAAAAAGACACAATTATTAAAAAAAGACATTGCTGCATTAATAATATAGTAACAGTCATATAAATATTGTTTTTGATGCATCAAACATGCTGCAGAAAGCAGAATAATCCTAAACACAACATGAGTGCGACAGGTTTGTCAGTTTACATAGAGTTCCATTATTTGCTTGCAGAAATTAAAGCAAGAACCTCTTGCGAAATTTGGTTGAGCAGCAACAAGAACAATTCATGGAACAGTGAGTGCATATTGGAAAGGAGTTTCATTTCCCTTTAAAAAAAAACATATATACTAGGCCAAAAGTCTTCCATTTTCTGTTCATTTGCAAGAGTCACAACTTAAGTGGAAAAGTAAAAAAACAAATTAAATTAACAAACAGTTTGCATTCTACTCCTCAAAGAATTGTCACTAACACTTATTGATGCACTAATAGCTCTTTTTGCACTATACCTTGATTGTTTGCTTTTATTCTTCCTGTAAGTCGCTTTGGATAAAAGTGTCTACTAAATGACTAAATGTAATGTAATGTAATTATTCACTCCAGCTTCAGGAATGAATCATATATGTCCTGCTGTTGTTAAAGCCAGAGGAGGTTACTTTGAAGAAAGCAAAGTCTAAGCAAGAAAACCCCGAAAATTATAATAAATGTGTTCTGATGAGTGACTCTTTATACAACAATCACCTTTATTTTTTTTTGCAAAGTATAGCAATGAAACTATGATCTTTTTTTGCACAAATTTGATCTTTCTTCCAAACGTTTGGCCTGTAGTGTAAACAGCTTCCAGGTTATCTGTGACAAAGTGAGTTTATTGAAGAGCTCTTAAGCTGCAGAAGAAGAACTTTCAAAGATAAATTAATTGGAAAAGTCCCATAAATCAGCCTGGAGACGTTCTGCTGCAGTAAATAGTCTGATCCTGTTGCTGTCTGATCTCCACAGCTGGATCAGGACGCTGCATGTCACTCACAACCTGACACAGTTACAGTGGAAAGTCAATCTTGATCAAACTTGTTTGCAGCAGGCAGGAAATTTGGGAAGATATCCAGATTAGACCTGACTTTAGAGAGAGCAGGGTGCAGAGACGTGACTGGAGGCTTTAGATGTGTGAAAATTATTCTATAGTCATTTAATTTTACTTAATATATTTGATAAAATGTATTAAATGTAAATGCTTCGATACAATATATTGCTGTTTAACTGCATTTTGTGTCCACAAAATTAAATTAGCCTAAATAGAAAAACTTTGCAGCAATTCAAACGGTCTTATGAAAAAAAAACCCACAAAATTATTTTAAAAAGACACAAAATTATTAAAAAAGACAAAAATATTTTAAACAGACACAAAATGATTTTAAAAAGACACAAAATTATTAAAAAAGATACAAAATTATTTCAAAAAGATATACAATTATTAAAAAAACACAAAATAATTTTAAAAAGACACAAAATTATTAAAAGACACGCAATTATTAAAGAAAGACACAAAATTATTTTAAAAAAGACACAAAATTATTAAAAAAGACACAAAATTATTTAAAAAAGACACAAAATTATTTAAAAAGACACAAAATTATTAAAAAAGACACAAAATTACCAAAAAAAGACACAAAATCACCAAAAAAAGTAATCAAAGGGACCTTCCACACACAACACGGTAAAGTGCCATTCATATAAAACTCACATTAAACTTTCATATCAAGGTGGGGGCCACAAAATATCGTCACGAGGGCCACAATTGGTCCCTGGGCCGCGAGTTTGAGACCCATGTTGTAGAAAGTGTTTGCAATGCTTGAAGGGGATTTATCATGAAAATCTCACTTTTTCATTGCATCCATTCGGGTATTTGGAGTTTCTACCAAACAACAAACTCTGAACTAAGATAAAAAAGTAACTCAGTGTTTTTATGTGCTGGATAGATCAGAAACATGATGCAACATGAAGCCGTTCAGACTCTGTTCCCTTCACACGCAGCTTATTATAACACATCTTTTCCTTGGAAGCCAATCAGAGCAGACTGGACTTTTTCCAGGACAGGTGTTCAACAGAGATAGAGGAGGAATGCAGGTTCATTCACAGAGACATGGAAGCATGTAAACACGTTTTAGAAACCAAAAATACAAGTATGAGCCTGAAAATTAGCTTTATATGTCTCCTTTAATGTTGAATAAAGGAGGCAGTATCAAAATGACCAAAAAAAGACACAAAATGACCAAAAAATACACAGAATTACCAAAAAAGACACAAATTATTTAAGAAAGACACAAAATTACCCAAAAAAGACACAAAATGACAGAAAAAAACGAAATTACTTAAAAAAAGAAACAAAATGCAGGTTCATTCACAGAGTCATGGAAGCATGTAAACACCTTTTAGAATCCAAAAATACAAGTATGAGCCTGAAAATGAGCTTTATATGTCTCTAATGTTGAATAAAAGCACACTGAATGTGGCTGGGATTCAATTTTAATTCATTCTGAGATATTAGAACAATGTTAACTACAAGAAGCTCGGTGGACAATAGTCCCTATTCAGGTGTTGGGCAGGTGGAATTAGAAGTTCGAACAGTGTGAATCCTGCTCTTCTTTCTAACGAATACAGATAACCAAATGCATACAGGTATTATAATGTATATTAATGGGGCTGAAAGGAGGCATTATAAGCTATCAATAGTTTATTGTGGTACAAACTGTCCTATCATGCAGTCTTTCATCCCCCTCACCCTGAATGACCTTGTGTCTCTGTTGATTCCCACCTGAAGCTGACAGAGGAACGTTTGTAGTCAGAAAATTCACATTTCTCTAGATCACCTTGGAAGTCCAACAGATAATAGAGAGAGTTGTGGGTTGCTCATAAAAGGACACTGTAAAAAAATCACCTGTTGTTGTTACGGTAAAAACCAGCAGCTGTGGTTGCCAGAACTTTACCGTAATAAACATGGTGCAACTTTTTAAAATATTACGGTAAAATGATATTAGCACTGTTGATTTCACGTTTAAGATTGCCATTTTATTAAATTTTTTTTACTGTATAAATAAAAGGTTTTTCCATCAAAAGAAATGCTGTTCTGCCATATAATTGACAAAAAAATACTGTATAAATGCTGCATGAATTAAATATTTTACCATTAAATATGACATTATATTTCTGTTAGAGATATGGTGTTTAGTACATTTAACTGTGAGAAAAAGTGTTTTTTACAAAAGATAAAACAAAAAATTAGACACAAACAGAGACAAACAACCGAGAATTAAAAAAGCAGAATTATCAAATTTCATATATCTGGATTCAAAGACTTTACACATTAACAGGATCACTGTAAAAAAAACAAACAAACAACCTGTTGTTTTTACGGTAAAAACCAGCAGCTGTGGTTGCCAGAACTTTACCGCAATAAATACGGTGCAACTTTTTAAAATATTACGGTAAAATGATATTAGCACTGTTGATTTCACGTTTAAAATTGCCATTTTATTCCATTTTTTACTGTATAAATAAAAGGTTTTTCCATCAAAATACATGATGTTCTGCCATATAATTGACAAGAAAATACTTTATAAATGCTGCATAAATTAAAGATTTTACCCTTAAATATTACACTATATTTTTGTTAGAGATATGGTGTTTAGTACATTTAACAGTGAGAAAAAGTATTTTTACAAAAAATAAATGCAAAAATTACAATGATGGCTTGTATATATATTACATTAAATACATATTACAGTATATTTTTTGCTACAAACACAGTGCCAGAGTATTTTTTAGTGGAGTAATGTATTTAAAATTAATTTAAAAAAAATGTAAAAAATCCTGTTTTGGCTGATATATACATTTACGGTGTTTCATTGTTACTGAAACTGAATTAACCCATTTATCATTTTATGGTCTTTTACAGCTGCATAAATTAAAGATTTCACCATTAAATATTACAGTATATTTTTGTTAGAGATATTAGTACATTTAACAGTTAGAAAAAGTGTTTTTTACAAAAAATATATGCAAAAATTACAATACATATTACAGTGTATTTTACAGTGGAGTAATGTATTTTTCAAAAAATAAATGTAAAAAGTACTGTTTTGGCTGATATATACATTTACAGTGTTTCATTGTTACTGAAACTGAATTAACCCATTTATCATTTTACTGTCATGGTTTAGCAGTTTTTCACAGTAAAATCTACAGACATTTTTTACAGTGTAACATCTGTCCAGTATGTAATACACAGACATTTTTTGTTGTTGTTTATGCACAGATGTTGCTCTTAATGGGTCTCAGAGATATTTAGCGTAGGGCAACTTGCAGCAGATCAGTTGGAGGACACACCCTCTGCAGTCATGACTCACTCCTGCTTGAATCAATAAATCTGGCTTTTAAAGTCTGATGAATGCAGGAAAATACGCCCTCAAACATCCGGCAGTTGTAATCGTACTCTGGTGCACTGGTGGACACTGCAGTGTTTAATGGATGCATTAAACTAAAAACATCTGATTGTTATGTTGAGGCTCCGTTTACATGATGACGGTCTGAACAAAAGACACAAAAGTGCCATCTTCACTTTTTATTCTGCGTTTAGACAAGCGTTTTCAGCAGGAACTCTGCTGCATATAGTGATGTGTAATTACACTGCAAAAAACATGAAGCTTACCAAGTATTTTCTTCTTATTTCTAGCAATAGTATCTTAATTATCTTGTTTTGAGTATATCTGACCATATAGCTTTATGTGTTTATTTTAAGAACATGTCTCTTTTTGTAACAAAATGAGTGAATAACCTCTCCACAGGGATTTCAGTCTTGACTAAAGGACTAAAAAAGACACAAAATTACCACAAAAAAAGACACAAAAAGACACAAAATGACCAAAAAAAAAGACACAAAAAGACCAAAAAGGACACAAAATGACCAAAAAAAGACACAAAAATGACACGAAAAGCCAAAAATATTATTATTATGTAACAATAATGAGTGAATAACCTCTTCACAGGGATTTCAGTCTTAACTAAAGGACTATAAAAGACAAAAAAATACACGAAAATACACAAAATGACCAAAAAAAGAGACAAAAATGCAAAAATGACACAAATGACCGAAAAGATTGTGTCACACTATCAGTGCACTTTGCTATAAATATGTGATAAGAACAAGAACAATAGACCTTTCTTTGGTAACAGTGAGTAAACAGACTGTTTAAGGCTGTTTAATAAAGTTCCAGCTCTGACAACATTCCTCGTTTGGTTGGACTGTTTGGTGTGGAGTGTTTGGGAGGACGAGCTGGGAGATTTAATCTGGCTCTACACTTTAAAAAAAACAAATTTGCGTTAAAAAAAAAATGGCAGCTACGGTTGCCAGAAGTTTACCGTAATAAATACGGCATATACTTAAAAAAAAAATATTACGGTAAAATGAGATTAGCACGGTTGATTTCACATTAAAGATTGACATTTTATTCCATATTTTACCGTAAAAAATAAAAAGTTTTTCTATCTAAAGAAACTGTGTTCTGCCATATAATTGACAAGAAACTTGACTTTATAAATGCTGCATAAATTAAAGATTTTACCATTAAATATTACAGTATATTTCTGTTAGAGATATGGTGTTTAGTATATTTAACAGTTAGAAAAAGTATTTTTACAAAAATAAATGCAAAAATGATGGCTTGTATATATATTACAGTATATTGCCAGCTTATTTTACAGTGGAGTATTGGAGTATTTAAAAAAAAATGTAAAAAATACTGTTTTGGCTGATATAAACATTTACAGTGTTTCATTGTTACTGAAACTGAATTAACTCATTCATCATTTTACGTCTTTTACTGTCATGATTTAGCAGTTTTTCACCCTAAAATCTACAGACATTTTTTACAGTGTAGAGCAGGTAAGAGGTGCAAAATATGAAAAGTGAAAGTGAATAAAATGATACTAAAATCAATTGTACATTTATTGTAATATCATGACTTTGTCATTCAGCTAATGGTTTAAAGCTGAGGTTAAAAGAGATATAAATAGCAGAGAAACTTCAACGCTCATATATTTAAGGAGGGATTAACCCATTTAGGCTTTAGGGCAAAAACTCCCCCATCTCCACCTCTACACACACACTCTATGACTTCTACCAAATATATTTATCACATTAACAAACAGGAAAAGGGGTCAGGATTATAGTTCATTCCCATTCCCATATACAGTCATGGAAATAATGATTAGACCACCCTTTTTTTGTTCAATTTAACAAATAAAATAATAATGACATAATGATATTATCACAGACCATATTTATTCAAAATAATGATTTTGGTTATTATCAAGAAAACCATAGAAAATATCTAGATATCAGCTGCCATACGGAGCAAAGCTTGTCAAGATCAGAATTTATGTACAACAACTTCCTTACTTACTATAAATAAGCACTAGAGGTTATATCTAGATAGAGGAAAATCTCTACACTGTGAAAAAACCGGTGGAACTTTTTCTAATATTACCGTAAAATGATATTAGCACTGTTGATTTCACTTTTAAGATTTACATTTTATTCTGTATTTTACCGTAAAAAATAAAACGTTTTTCCATCAAAAGAAACGCTGTTCTGCCATATAATTGACAAGAAAATACTTTATAAATGCCGCATAAATTAAAATTTTTACAATAAAATTTTACAGTATACATATTTTTTAGAGATATGGTGTTTAGTACATTTAACAGTTAGGTTTTTTTTTTTTCACAAAAAATGAATGCAAAAGTGATGGCTTGTATATATATTATAGTATATTTTTGCTAAAAACACATAAATGAAAGATTTTACCATTAAATATTACAGTATATTTTTGTTAGAGATATGGTGTTTAGTACATTAAACAGTGAAAAAAAATGTTTTTACAAAAAATAAATGCTAAAATTACGGGGATGTCTTGTATACATATTAAAATTATATTTTTGTTAGAAACACGGAGTATTTAACAGTGGAGTAATGTTTTAAGTTTTTTTTATGACTGTTTTGGCTGATATATACATTTAAGGTGCTTTTACAGTCATTTTAGCAGTTTTTCACCGTAAAATCTGTAAAAAGACATTTTTTACAGTGTACAGTAGTTGTAGTTCTGGTCATGCAGGATAAGGCATTTATAAGTGCTTCATAATGACTATGAATTAAAGACTCAGTTGATAGTATTACTGACTTTTTGGATTTGATTTTCTTCTTCTGCGAATGAAACAAACTTTAAAGTCAGTAATGACTAGCAACACTGCTCCAAGTATTTCTGGATTTTGCCAATATGCAACTAATGTAAGGGCCGGGACTCGATTAAAAAAATTAATCTAATTAATTAGAGGCTTTGTAGTTAATTAATCAAAATTAATCGCATTTTAATCGCATATAAATATTTGACCTGAGAACAGTGAGAAGTAATTTTTTTCACATGGATTTTTAGTATACCATTGAATAATGACTGAATACATAAGCTTAAGCAACAAAAATATTGTTTATTTTTGTTCAAGTCCAATAGCATATTTAGAAATATAGTACATTTCATAAATTCAGGTAGCCTATAGGTAGGTAGACCTTCTGTAAACTAGAATACTTTGTTTTTTTAAGTAAAACACAATCCACGCTAGCTAGCACACTAGCCGCTAGCTGCTATTTGTTTAGCATTGAGGTGATACTTGAGGCTGGATGTGCTGCGGTGATATGTGAATTCCTTGTTGCATAGCAACACAACCATGCTCTTATCGACGCTTCCATCCATTGGTTTTTAGTAACTAAATGTCCCATCATCCACGGGGCCAACCAAAGCGTCTCATCAGCTTCTTCCTTCATGTTCACTGTGGTTTGTTGTTGTCTGAACTCATCAACGCTAGTTGGTGCTCCAGTGTAATCGGTCCGCCTGAAACTCATCCAGTGAGAAACATTCCGCGCTGCAAAAATAAGTGTGATTAAAATGTGTCAATTTTTTAACGCGTTAATTTTTGTGTAATTAATTCATCTTAATTAACGCGTTAAAGTCCCGGCCCTAATTTATATATAGTCATACAGTGTAATTGGGTTCTGGATAATACATTTTGATGTGGCAGCAGGTAGGAGGGACATGAAGCGGTGGAGATGTGTAACCTTGGTTACCTTGGTTACCGTGGTTACCTTGGTTCAGTGTGTCAGTGGGAACAGTCAGAGATGACCAACTGGAAACGGTCAGCTGCTGCCAGAACACATCAGAACAAACTAATCAGGACCAGACAGGTTTACATAGAAGAGGGAAGGGCCAACCTGCTGAGTCAACACACACACACAAACACACACACACAAACACACACACGCACACACACACACACACACACACACACACACACACACACACACACAGACCACAGAGCAAAGGTTACAGATTAAACTCTGGTTTTTATATTACTCACTTGTTATCTTGAGTATGAATCATAAGCTGCTGGTTCAGAAAGCTCAGAGTAGATGATCAGTGTGAGTCCACATGTAGTCTTGCACATACACAAACTTCAGCTTTGGTGGAGTTCCTATTGAGAAATATTAACTTTAAGTGTTTCGCTGTGTTCCAGGGTATCATTAACTCTAACCACCTTGAGCAATTAGGTCTCAAAATATCATAATACCATGCAATCATCATTTAGTTTGTGTCTGTGCAGCGGTGTATCATACTCATTAGACAAAACAATTACAAGTCAGTTTGACATTTACAACTCTAAGGGACTTCTGAAACCAATTTCCTCTTGAAACAAACAAGAAGGGAAGAATAAAATCAAAGACTGCAGAATGGAAAGTGAATAACAAAGAACACAGGATGGGCGGAGAGCAACAAGGAAACCTCAATGATGCAGCAGTAAGATATCAGTTAAAGTGGAAGTGAAGCAACAATTAAAAACCCAAGCTTGAGTATGAGTATGCAAGGTGAATGGGACGGCCAAAAAAAAATTAGTGAAAGAAAAAGAACAATAATCGGAGATTTTTAAATGTCTACTTCTCCGGCATAATTTCACCTAGGGACTCCATTTAAATTTTAAACAGTAGACACAAGTCTTGTGTATCGGTGTATTAATCCACGTTTCGATAGGTCATATAGTTTTTTTATCAATCCCTGTTCAATGACCATGATCATTTTTGGAGAAATTCTGAGATTATAATGGGTGTGTATTGCACGGAATGTTCGTGTCACAGTGTGTGACATCATCGCCAGAGTGTAGAGGGAGAGAAGAAATTGTCAAAAAATAAATTTAAAAACTGCGCTCCAGGCCGCAAATTCCACTCTACGGAAATAATTTATACATAGAAACGTAGGAAAATTTGTCTTCTCCCTCACAATCCACTGGTAAAGCTGTCAGAGTTATAGTTTGGGCGTAGGACGCACAGATGATCCACCAACACGCACCAACAGCCTCATTGGCTCCCATATTAAAAACTCATCAGATTTCTGTAGAAAAGCATATTTATATAATATATATATATATTTTGTTTATATATATATATAAACAGTTTTTCAGATTGCTCTTACAAAGCTATTTCTTAATTTTTCTTCTCAAAAAACATATGTAGCTGTTCAGGAAGAACTCAGGACGATCAAAGTGAAGTCGGATCAATGATAGGTATTATGGTTTTGCCAAAAATGCTTTCTGTTCGAGGCCAGAAATTCCAGTCCGTCCACCTCTGGCTGCTGTCACTGTGCTAGAAGATTCCACAGCTGTTAATTCTGTTGATTGCTCTGCTCTGATTGGTCGACCGCAAAGCCTTTGATGCTTTGATGTGATTACAGTTACAGATACACACTCCTCCAGATACACATGCTTTACACACACACACACACACACACACACACACACACACACACACACACACACACACACACACACACAAACACACACACATATATTTTGAGGTTAAAGGTCATAGGTTGCTGTATAAATAATACTTGAAAAGGAATGCTTGTTGTAGGTGTGCTCCTTGTATATTATATAGTATCATAACATTACTAGTATTAATTGTTTGAAATCTCTGAAGAATCTCATCATAGTGTACACACAGGAGGAAATTTTCTAGTTTCAACCTATTATTTCTTTTAGCTGTCTGATTCAATAATTTATCCAGAGGCTACGTTCAGCTATTCAAAGCAACCATAAGGTACTTTCATTATGTGTTGATTTTGGCCACTCCTGTGGACCTTTCTGTCCTTTATAACAAACTTTTGTTGGATAACTACAAATTCCAGTGCATTATTTTTCATAAGAATAACTATGAAGCAGTCACAAGAACAGACGGCTGCAGACCAACTACCCCCGGGGCATAATAATGCCCCTGGTTAGGAATCAATGTTTCAGGATATTGAATAAAAAAAGAGAAAAAAAAGTAATGAAGTTTGGTCCTTTGGTGAATTCTTTGTCTATATGTGGAATTTGAGCTGTTGATTCATGACCAAATCTTTCAATAACCAATAATATATTGGAAGTAGACAAATAGTCTTTTTGTTCCTTTTTTTAGTCATTTTGTATCTTTTTTTTGTCATTTTGTTCCTTTTTTTTTTAGCCATTTTGTGTCTTTTTTTGGTCATTTTGTGTCTTTTTTTGTCATTTTGTGTCTTTTTTTAGTCATTTTGTGTCTTTTTTGGTAATTGTGTATCTTTTTTAGTCATTTTGTGTCTTTTTGTTCCTTTTATAGTCATTTTGTGTCTTTTTTTGGTCATTTTGTGTCTTTTTTAGTCCTTTAGTCCAACATAATAGCTGTTGATGCATGATCAAATCTTTCAATAACCAATAATATATTGGAAGTAGACAAAGAGCATCAGGATATTGGAGAAAAGACACTTCCCAGGATCCTGAATGCCACAAAAAACCCTTCAGGGAGTCACCACCACGTCTCCTCTACTGTACATTCTGCACATTTACGGCTCCCTCAGGATTCTCTTAAGGAAGCAGAAAGAGGTTGATTATAGCGTGCCACTTCTTTTAAAAGCTTGCATCATAAAAGCGGTCAAAGTGTTACAAATGGGCACCAGATTTAGCTTCTCTGACTGGATTAAAATGTGGGATTATGTGTTTGAGAGGTGATTTTCTATTGTGAGCAGAACACACATGTGACTGTCTTTAGTGAGTGTGTGTGTGGCTGAGAGGAATCAGCTGTTGGGTTGAACGGGGTTTAGAGAAGAAGGTCGTTTTGACTCATCGTTTATGTCCGCGCTGATCGAGCAGCGAGGACGTTTCCCGTTTAAAATCGACCCATTAAATTTCACAATAAACCTGCTGAACGCTGTGTTCTTTGTTCAAGGAATGTTAACTCCATATATGGAGTCTTATCGGGCTATTTTGTCCATTTTTAATCCTTTTCATCCTGCCTGTATACACTTAAAACATGTTTAAATTCCATGTTGGTCACCTTTATGACCTAATAATAATTTATTTTTTATCCTGACTTACCAGATCAATATTTTTACGAACAATTTTGGTAATTTTGTGTATTTTTAAATCATTTTGGGTCTTTGTAAGTCATTTTTTTGTGTTTTTATAAAGTCATTTTGTGTCTTTTTTTTGTAATTTTGTGTCTGTTTTGGTCAGGTGCCTTTCTTTAGTCATTTTGTGTCTTTTTTGGTCATTTTGTGTCATTTTTTGGTCATTTTGTGACTTTTTTAGTCCTTTCGTCGAACATAAAATGTGATTTTGAATCTTTTTTTTTTACTTTCAAAACACTATCATGCTCAATAAAGAATTTTAAATGTTGCAAATTTGAATAAAAGTTGCAAATATAACATATAAGAGGGTTACATCCAGTTCTATCATTTTATACTAAATATATTATAGCTTACGGCAATAAAACTATATTGTCTTAAATGTTGGTCTGTAATAATTAGCCTTACTGATTCCACATATGTTTGAAAACCTACTTTAGTTTTAGCCTCGTCAGCCCTCACCTCCCTTTGGAATTTGGGAGGAAGGAGCTTTAACCAATAAATCCCTACAACATTTTCCCATGCAGCGCTGTAGAATGACTTCCAGTGACTCATCTTTAATTACTACAGTGTGTAACTCTTTAAGTGGTCTGTCTGCATTTCTTTGATGACCGACGTTAGACTTGTAATGCTTCTAGAGCGTCTGCGGTGAAGGGCATTTCTGACAAGACTAAATCTCTCTCTGCTTCCCTTCCACTGAATCACACAGCCACGTCCCTGTTTCACCGTCCTCAGAGCGACACAGTGTCCAGCTGTTGTAACTCCCTCTTGGTCTGTGATATGGGAGTTATTGATACATCTTTACAAGCAGTATGTCTTCTTAAGGCGTGCAGACTAGTGTTACATTGATTTGTAGCTCTGTAAATAGAAAACCTGGGTTCTATTTTGGGTAAAGAAACAACAAACCTACACAACCTCTCACCAAAACTACTCTTGCATCTTGTGGTGAATTCAGAGTTGAGCAAAGTCAAAAACAAAACTTAAAATATTTTGTTTAATTGTCCAACTTAAAATTTTATCGAAGTTTGTTGCCTTGAAATTTTAAGTTCACCCAACTTTTGCAGTGTACACGAAGGGAAAAGGCAGATATTTCCATGCGGTTTGGCCTCTCATTTACACGAAAACCCCGTTTTTATCATAGAAAACGATTATTTCTAAAAACTCCGAGCAAAGTGAAGAATTTGGAAAACTCCGGTTATGTGTTGTCGTGTCAACTAGGAGAAACAAACGGGGTTTTAGCTTCTCATGCTCATTCTATCTAGTTGTTTTGAAAGGAACAGGAAGTGGCTCGTGTTATTGGTTGTTGTTGATTCTGAGGATTCTGATTAGCTTGCATGGCTTTACCTTTCTCCCTACACTGCCGCCCATACAATAGGTTTGGTACAATGGCGCTCGACACTTGCATATGCCATTTGTTAGCCGCGAGCTAACATTAGCTAACAGTTAAAGTTGTTTTAATCACACTAAACTGTGAATTACTCTTTTGAATAACTTCCTGTCGCTAAACGCATGCCGCTTTCAAAATAAGAGCGCACTGTGTTAACAGAATTGACCACAGAATTTACGAGAAGACTCAAAATAAGATGCCTTAAATTAAATATACAAGAACCCTTATTCTCCTTTAAAATAATTATTAAAATATGCAATGATTAAGATCAGTGTATTTGATGGAATAGTGGCATTATAATCTGTGAGAGGCTGCTCCATGTCCTCGTGGAAACCATGTTGACAGTAATTAAAAATAAAGTATAGGATAACAAAGATTTTATAATACGCTATCTCCCGACTGTGAAAAATGCTATGCGAGGTGTTTGCTCTCATTTAGCTCTAAAAGTGCACAAGATTGATGCATTTTACTTTAAAGGAGATGTTTCTTTACCTGCTTGACTGTTTAGACTGAGACGCCAATCTTCCACAGAAGCGTCATTACGCTGCAAAAAAAGAAAAGTTGGGTGAACTCAAAATTTCAAGGCAACAAAGTTGGACAATTCAACTAAATATTTTAAGTTTTGTTTTTGAGTTTGCTCAACTCTAAATTCAGATTTTTGAACTTATAATTTTACATTTTAATAACTTTTAATCCTTACTTCTGCAATGTGCTGAATTGGCACGATTGTAACGCCGCTATGAAATGTCAGCTAATGTTGCGACCACAATTTTGAGTTAGCATTGATACGCTAATGGCTACTCTTGTAGCTGTAACAAGCAGCGCCGCTAGCATCAGTTAGCCGCTAGCATCAGTTAGCCGCTAGCTTTGGCTAATGATCGAATTTCAACACTTTCCCGCATTTCACAACAAAGAAATAAGAGTTAGCAAAACTATTGTCCCTTGTTTTGAACCCCAACTTAAAGATATAAGTAACAACAACTCATCAACTTGTTTTTGAGCAGACAACTGGCTTCCTTTGTTGTGCTAACTTACATTATTGCCCTAAATGATAATAATTTATATTTCCAAGTTTTACCAACTTAAATCACTGTTTTAGGAAAAAAATACAAGTTGGCTTTTTTGCAGTGTACTAGTCCTTAAATTATATTCATTATGGGTGTGGACAAGTGGCCTTACCCCTAAAATGACAAAATTCCAGGCCTGGCGTAGTCCATCTGAATCAATAGAACCCTTGTGACAAACCGAAGTTCCCCTATACAAAAAAACTCTGCCATGCATGAGTTTCCTGTTAAGTTGTAGCGAAATTTTCTTTCACTTCCCCTAAAAGTGCAAAACAGGAAACCAAGAATAACATGTTGATTGTTGCAGATATTATGCTGCTGCTCCCATATGTCATAATGTGTTTTTATTCTCACCACAGGGACGATCCAGACTCACTACATCTGAACCACTGAGGACAGAATCACTGGAAATGAAAGAGGGAAAAGGTATGATGTTCTCTACTACTGTGGTGGTTTTTTCTTCTTGTGCAATTTGTGGCTGAACAGTTTCCTCAGAAGCTCATTTACATTTTTTCACTTTGCAATATTCAGGCACTTGGTGGTCATTATGTGTGTTTGGTGAACATGTCGGCTGACTCTAAGATTATTTATAGCCACAATGTTCATTCCCCACTCTACTTTATTTGGGTCTTGTTTAGCGTAACAATTTTGGTCATTTTGTGTCCTTTTTTGTCATTTTGTGTCTTTTTTTAGTCATTTTGTATCTTTTATTGTGTATTTTTTTAGTTATTTTGTGTCTTTTTTTGATCATTTTGTGTCTTTTTTTAGTAATTTTGTGTCTTTTTGGTCATTTTGTGTTTTGTAAAATCATTTTGTGTGTCTTTTTTAGTCATTTTGTGTCTTTTGTTGTTTTTTTTTTAGTTATTTTGTGTCTTTTTTGGTCATTTTGTGTCTTTTTTTAGTAATTTTGTGTCTTTTTATGTCTTTTTTTGGTCTTCTTTAGTCATTTTGTGTCTTTTTTTTGGTCATTTTGTGTCTTTTTTGTGTTTTTTTTAAGTCCTTTAGTCCAACATAAAATGTGATTTTGAATCTTTTTTTTAACTTTCAAAACATTATCATGCTAAAAATGCAGCAGAGATAATCCTCACAGAGTGAAAGCAAAGGGCTATAAAACTCCTGAGTCTGAGTAGAAACCTTACAAAGAAAAGTCTCTCCAGAGGAGGAAAAAACACTGAAACCCTATCTACACTAATACAATAAATAGATAAATCCTAATCTAAGAAACAGGGAATACTAACTTAACTCTCAGGGGGAAAACAATAAAATAAAAACTCCTCAAACATAAAGTGCTCCAAAAGGGAGGAACCAAACCTGATAGGGAAAATAAAATACTATACTAAAACACTATGAAAACCTGGATCAAGACTAAAGGGGAAAAAATAATAAAGAACACAAAATTGCTCCTAAGGAGGAAAAACAAAACGGCTGACTAGAAAAACTATGAAACTAAGAACATAAATTACAAAGATCAGTTATTTAATTTGTCTTTTAGCGTGTAACAACAAACTGAAATCTGCCCATCAGAGAAAAGAAGCACATTATCCTCTGTCCTCTACTGTCTCCTTGTGTCCTCTCCTGTCTCCTTGTGTCCTCTACTGTCTCCTTGTGTCCTCTCCTGTCTCCTTGTGTCCTCTACCGTCTCCTTGTCTCCTCTCCTGTGTGTCCTTGTGTCCTTTCCTGTTTCCTTGTCTCCTCTCATGTGTATCCTTGTGTCCTCTACTGTCTCCTTGTCTCCTCTCCTGCCTCCTTGTCTCATCTCCTGTCTCCGTGTGCCCTCTCCTGTCTCCTTGTCTCCTCTACTGTCTCCTTGTTTCCTCTCCTGTGTGTCCTTGTGTCCTTTCTTCTTTTCTTGTCTCCTCTCCTGTGTCCTTGTGTCCTCTCCTGTCTCCTTGTCTCCTCTCCTATGTGTCCTTGTATCCTCTCCTGTCTTCTTGTGCCCTCTACTGTCTCCATGTCTCCTCTCCTGCCTCCCTGTCTCCTCTCCTGTGTGTCCTTGTGTCCTCTCCTGTGTGTCCTTGTGTCCTCTACTGTCTCCTTGTCTCCTCTCCTGTGTATCCTTGTCTCCTCTCCTGCCTCCCTGTCTCCTCTCCTGTGTATCCTTGTCTCCTCTACTGTCTCCTTGTCTCCTCTCCTGTGCGTCCTGAGAAAAGCAGCACATTGTCTGAAATAAATAAATAAATGAATGACTTGAACAATTAATCAATTACCAGAAGTGTTGCTGATTGATTTTAATTAGTGGTTGACTAATGGTTTAATCAACTAAGAGCACAACTCTAGTGAACACTTGGATCCTGAGCGTCCTCATCAAAGAGAAGAAAAACCTAATCTCACTTGATTCATAAAAGCAAAAAGATGCATTTGAAGTCTGCTCCTCCTTCATTCTTTGGTGCTTTCATCATTTCCTAAACAATAACTGAGGAAACAAACAGAGCCCAGCCTAATATCCGTCTCAGATGAAAACTCTCTAGTAGATATCTGTTAGAGCGACACCCTGAACCAGCAGCCGGCTGAGTCAGATCATATTTTATGTTGTGAAATGAGGGTTTTGTTTTACAGGGAGGGGCTTCAGTGTTAATTGATCATGTGGTTTCCACTCCTTCTATGTGTCCTAGTCGGGGCGTGCATCATTTACAGCCAGATTACATTACTGTTGTTGCAATGTTGCAAGAACATGTGCACACATGCACATCTTAAAATAGATATTCAGCTGCTCTCCTTCGCTCGCTATTGATTCTTTCACTGATGGGCCCCGAAGCATGTTCTGTTACGCTGTAAAAAGGTTTAAAACCCAGATAAAAACACTAAATCTGAGGGAAATAATCTTGCTGCATGGACAGATAATTTACCTTGACAAGATTTATTAAATTAAGATTATTAAATCTAGAAATAAGCATGTTGAACGCTTAAAATAAGAAATTAACTGACACACTCCTGTGTCCTCTCCTGTCTCCTTGTCTCCTCTCCTGTGTGTCCTCCCCTGTCTCCTTGTCTCCTCTCCTGTGTGTTCTTGTGTCCTCTACTGTCTCCTTGTCTCCTTTCCTGTGTCTCCTTGTGTGCTTTCCTGTCTCCTATCCTGTGTGTCATTGTGTCCTCTCCTGTCTCCTCCCCTGTGTGTCCTTTCCCATCTTCTTGTCTCCTCTCCTGTGTCTCCTTGTGTCCTTTCCTGTTTCCTTGTCTCCTCTCCTTTGTGTCCTCCCCTGTCTCCTTGTGTCCTCTCCTGTCTTCTTGTTTCCTCTACTATCTCCTTGTCTACTCTCCTGTCTCCTTGTCTCCTCTCCTATAAAACAAGATTCATTATGTAACACTTCTAAATCTAAAGTTTTTTTAATCTTGGTAAGAAAAAAAAAAAGTCAGTTCATCACTGCTGGCAGCTTTAATTTATCTTGTTTTAAGAGTTAATTTATTATTTTAAGTGTTCAACATGCTTATTTCTAGATTTAATAATCTTAATTTAAGAAATCTTGTCAAGGTAAATTATCTGTCCATGCAGCAAGTTCATTTCCCTCAGATTTACTGTTTTATCTGGTTTTAGACCTTTTTTCCAGTGCAGCTCTGTAAATCATGAATCAGGGACAGATTGTGGCTAAGAGGTGAATTGTGCATTAAATAGTCAGATGTGTGTAACATTATCTGATGTTAATCTGGATTTAAATGTAATCTGAACGCACACAGAGCTGAAGCTGGTTTGATGCTGCAGGATCGTAAAAATCCTTCAGTTATATCAGTCAGTTGGCCATGATCCTCTTAAAGTGATCAGCTTCATCTGCTGCTGCCCTCCTCTTCCTCTCTACCTCCCTCTTATTCTCTCTCCTCTCTCTTATTCTCTTTCTTTCTATGTCTCTCTCTATCAGATCTATTATCAGTCAAATGTGTTTAATTTTCACTGTAATTTAGCATTTTAGTTCATGATGTTTGAATCACATGGATTACTTTGGTTTTCCTCCTCATTTTACATCTTTTTTAGTTCTTTTTTGTTAATTTTATGTCACTTTTTGGCCATTGTATGTTTTTTAAGGTAAATGTTGTCCCTCTAGTGTGAGTCAAATGTATTTTTTTGTCTGTCTTTGGTCATTTTGTATTTAAATATATATGTCTGGAGAATGAAAGTTTTTTAATATAAAAAAAATATCTACCTCTCTCTCTCTCTTATTCTCTCTCTCTCTTATTCTCTCTCTCCGTCTCTCTTGTGTTTTTTCCTCCTTTCATCGATTTGTTTCTCTGCCACTCCCATCTGAATCTAAGCCTTGCAAATGCAACTTATTTGTATCTCTGTGTGTATCAGTCGGTGTGTGTGTGTGTGTGTGTGTGTGCCCACTATGACTCAGTGTTTCCTGATTGGCTGCTTCCTCTCTCTAACACCTCAGACAGGGAGGATGCTGTTGATGAAGCAATGTGAAGGAGGTCCTGATAACTCCTGTGTGTCCCGGGATAAGAACATGAGAGGACCGAGGAGCACGTGAAGATGACCCAGAAGGCAGCTAAAAGTAAGATCTTTTATTATTTATTTCATCTGATGTTGATGCTTTGTTCCGGTGTGTTATTATGGGCTTACAGCAGATTACTTAAATGTGACTTTTCCCTTTTATATATTATGTAAAGCACTAATCTGATCTGTTTAACATGCAGTGATGACAGGATTAATTATCAGATCTTCACAAAATAACCACATTCATTATATTTGTCTTTTATTTTATTTTATTCAATTTTTTTTATTTTATTTTATTTGCATTTTATTTTATTTGCATGTCATTTTTTTTAAACTTAAATTTAATTTATTTTCATTGAATAATTTTTCTCTGTATCACCAGTTACCAGTTTACTTTATTTAATTTGTCTTTTTTTGTCTTTTATTTTATTTTATTTAATTTGCAAGTAATATGAACATTATTTAATTTAATTTAATTTGATTTAAATTCAAGTATTTTTTTTAATTGAATGATCTGGTACCAGTTTCTTTTATTTCATTTGTATACCAATTGTATGTTATCTAATTTTTACTTCAGTAAATTAAATTAAATTAAATTAAATTAATTAATTTATGCTCGGTATCACCAGTTACCAGTTTACTTTAATTCATTTGTCTTTTTTTGTCTTTTATTTTATTTCATTTGTTTGTAATTTGTACATTATTTAATTTGTACTTAATTTAATTTAATTTAAATTAAAGTAAATTATTATTATTTTTTTTTAAATTGAATGATCTGGTACCAGTTTCTTTTATTTCACTTGTATGTCATTTGTATGTTATCTAATTTTTACTTGATTTAGTAAATTAAATTAAATTAAATTATTATTATTATTATTTATTTCATTAAATAATTTATACTCGGTATCACCAGTTACCAGTTTACTTTATTTAATTTGTCTTTTTTTGTCTTTCATTTTATTTAATTTAATTTGTATGTAATTTGTACAGTATTTAATTTGTACTTAATTTAATCTAAATCAAAGTAAATTAAATTATTCTTTTTTTAATTTGGATTGAATAATCTGTGCTAGGTACCAGTTTATTTTATTTTATTTGTATTGAATTTGTACATTATTTAATTTGTACTTAATTCAATTTAAATTAAAGTAAAGTAAATAAAATATAGTTTTTAATTTTCATTCAATGATCTGTGCTCGGTACCAGTTTATTTCATTTCATTTGTATTTAATTTGTCTTTTTTTGTCTTTTATTTAATTTGCATGTTATCTAATTTGTACTTGATTCAGTTAATTAAATTAAATTATAATTATTATTTTTTTCACTGAATGATCTGTGCTCGGTATCACCAGTTACCAGTTCAGTTTATTTAATTTGTATTTAATTTGTCTTTGTTCAATTTATTTTTAATTAATTTAATTTAATGTTTATTGAACGATCTGTACCACCAGTTACCTTTTGGGGTTTTTGGCATTTAAATCAGTAAATATTAATATTATTTTCCCCCTTTAGTCCTGATCCAGTTTTTCAGTGTTTTTGTCAAATCTTTTATTTTTCCTATCTGGTTTTGTTTCCTGCCTTTTAGAGCGCTTTTAGTTTGTACGTGTTATTATTTAATAGTTTTCCCTTCGAGAGTTTAGTTAGTTTTTCCCCCTTATCATAGATCAGGATTTTTAGTTTTTAGTGTAGATAGATTCAGTGTTTTTCCTCCTTTGAAGCGAGTTTCCGTTGTTTATTTTTTTGACTCAGAGTCAGTTGGACATTAAAAACATAAAACATTCTCCTGAAATAATTCAATAGCAAATGAAAAAGATCCAGAAGTCCTTAATAACGTATATTATTTTAGATTTCTGTATGATTTTCCTATTTTATATCTTTATCCGCAGACACTTTATTTTGCTGCAGTGTCTAATAGTTTTCATTGTAGAAAGAAAATTCACATTTTAAAAATGGTCTAGAAACATAAAAGGCACATAAAAGGAAACATATAAAAGACACATAAAAGGCTTTCTCAGCTATGGATAAGTTCCTCATACAGCCACAAGATAAAATTAAAAATATAAATTTATATTTAAATGTCTCTATTTATTTAAAGGCTGCGACAGTGAATGAGCCAGTGACCAGAATGTGAACCTCAACATGTCATTTAATGCAGGTGTAGTATCAGTTTCGGCTCAGTACTGAGAAATGAAACTGAAATGACCATAAATGGATTTCCTGTTTCACAGCTCCACAGGAAACACTCCACCCTTTATGGTGTGAATCTAATAGTAAGTGACACTCACGATCTAAGAAACATCATTTGAATGTTCACACATTACCTGTTTAATAAGGTCTAAAATACTTCTTCTGTATCATACTGACAATAAATTATCCTCATGACACTCTTCATTCTTGGTCGAAATTAAGTTATAACTAAAAATGAACTCCTTGATGTCTGTTTTATCTTGGGACAAAGTTTTAGATTTAAATTTTTGCTTTATTTCAGAGAAATAATGATATAAAAACCACAAAATCCAACTCAAAACCAAAGCAGTAATTGCACTTACCACGGTCTTTTTTTGGATATATAAACTAATTTAAACATAAAAATAAAAGAAATTATTAAAGTTTATTTGAAAGGGAAATTATTATCTAGATAGTGATTAAATAAAAAAAGTTATAAAATGAAATTAAGACTAACATATAACATTTCTTTATAATATTAAGTCTAAAATACGCAAATCTTATAATCGTATATCTTGTTAATCACTTAAATTCACTCATAAGAAAATCAATTTGAAAATGTTTATTCACTGAAAACTAAATATAAAAGCTGAAAGAAGACAACAAGATGATAGTTACTGCTCTCTGTTTATCATTACCATTAGAACCTTTTACAGCGATGCAGTAACTACATTTTTTGGGTCAAAGGTCAAATAAATCATCATGTTTTTTGAGCATAAAAATGACATCATCAATACATGTAGAAATAAGTGTCATATCACTGACCTACCTATAACACATTTGGCTAGACAGTTAAAGAACTTTAAAAAAAAACTTTAAAAAACTTCAAAGCAGTTTTTGTCAGTTTAAGCCTTTGTTTATTTACTGCAGTTAGACTTTGTAGAGCAGAACACTCAATGAGTTTCAGTTCTGGGAGAATAGACAACCGTGTAAAAAACTGAACAATGTTATTGTATATTCACTTTCTTTCCAAGAGTTCTATGAGATGATTGACTGACATATGTACATATATATGTATATATATATATATATATAAACTACTATATACTACTTCTATATACGTATGAAGTCAAACCTAAATAAATTACTTAAAAAAGACACAAAATGACAAAAAAAGACACAAAATTACTAAAAGAAAAATACATAAAATTACCAAAACAACACACAAAATTACAAAAAAAGACAAAAAAGGCCAAAAAAAGACACAAAATGACCAAATAAGACACAAAATGACTGAAAAAAACCCCTAAATAAATTACTTTAAAAAGACACAAAATTACAGAAAAAAAACCCTAAATAAATTACTTTAAAAAGACACAAAATGACCAAAAAAAGACACAAAATTACAAAAAAGACACAAAATGACCAAAACAACACACAAAATTACAAAAAATGACAAAAAGGCCAAAAAAAGGACACAAAATGACCAAAAAAGACACAAAATGACAGAAAAAAACACCTAAATAAATTACTTTAAAAAGACACAAAATAACCAAAAAACCCCCACAAAATTACTAAATAAGACACAAAATTATTAATGATTTAGTTAGTTAAACATTAATAAATTATGTATTTTCCATTTTAAATGGCCTATATTCGGTTTATAAATGATGATAAACATTAATAAACTATCTGTTTACAAATGAGGGTTATTGTAAAGTGTTACCCAAGAGTTCTATGAGATAATTGACTGACATATGTACATATATACTACTATATACTATTTCTATATACGTATGAAGTCAAACCTAAATAAATTACTTAAAAAAGACACAAAATGACCCAAAAAAGATACAAAATTACAAAAAAAAAAAAAAAAAGGCCAAAAAAGACATAAAATGACAGAAAAAACTAAATAAATTATTTTAAAAAGACAAAAAATGACAAAAAAAGACACAACATTACTAAAAAAGACACAAAATTATTTAAAAATCAACATAAAATCAACACTATATATCTATTTGCCATTTATAAATGATTTAGTTAGTTAAACATTAATAAATTATGTATTTTCCATTCTAAATGGCCTATATTCGGTTTATAAATGATGATTAAACATGAATAAACTATCTGTTTATAAATGAGGGTTATTGTAAAGTGTTACCCAAGAGTTCTATGAGATAATTGACTGACATATGTACATATATACTACTATATACTACTTCTATATACGCATGAAGTCAAACCTAAATCAATTACTTAAAAAAGACACAAAATGACCAAAAAAAGATACAAAATTACAAAAAAGACAAAAAAGGCATAAAATGACAGAAAAAATTAAATAAATTATTTTAAAAAGACAAAAAATGACCAAAAAAGACACAAAATTATTTAAAAATCAACATAAAATCAACACTATATATCTATTTGCCATTTATAAATGATTTAGTTAGTTAAACATTAATAAATTATGTATTTTCCATTCTAAATGGCCTATATACGGTTTATAAATGATGATTAAACATTAATCTGTTTATAAATGAGGGTTATTGTATCACTTTACATTGTATTGTAAAGTGATACCCAAGAGTTCTATGAAATGATTGACTGACATATGTACATATATATGTATATATATATATATTACTATATACTACTTCTATATACGTATGAAGTCAGCTGTCTGCGTATAGACGACTGTGGAAAAGGGGAAATGTCTCTTCTGACTAAATCTAAAGACGAGAATGTTTTCATTCAAACAAAAGCCCCCACAGTAAAAACCTTACAGGAGATTATGTGAGGGGCTTTTTCTTGGCTGGGCACATTGACCTCCTGGAGTCTCTGCTGGTTGCCTAGCAACGTCATGGCGATCAAACTGTTTCTTTAAGAAAATAAGCTAATCAGCCTTTATATACCGAGAGCCAAGACATGTAGTGAGCATTACTCAAACACTGTGGGCCACAACAAGAACAGAAACTTTCAATAAAACTGTCACAGCAGCAGCTCTTTTGTTGGGAATGAATTAATGAGGAGGATCTGTGTGTCTGTCTACAGTATGAAGACAATCAAAGGAATCTAAAGAGCACCAGGCCACACTGGTGTTTTCCCACACTTATTTCAACAACATCTGGAGTAAACAAGACAAACTATTTTTGAGAAGTGACTAAATCAGGGGTTTCAAACTCAAATTCCCTGGAGGCCGCTGGAGGCAGTATCAAAATGACCAAAAAAAGACACAAAATTACTAAAAAAAAGATACAAAATACATATATGTGAGCCATGTTATATATATTTATATATATGTTACATCATCTGCCTCTCATCCACATCCACACACGCACACACAAAGAAGACTTTTGCGAGATCCCGAGTTACTTTTGCGAGATCCCGAGTTACTTTTGCGAGATCCCGAGATAGTTTTGCGAGATCCCGAGATACTTTTGCGAGATCCCGAGATACTTTTGCGAGATCCCGAGATACTGACGAAAGAAGAGGAGCAATGGAGGAGCGATATTCGCCTATTTTCCGGCCTTCTAACTGGAATAGCGTCACGAAAACCGCACCAATTTCCCCCAGGATGGTTTTATTTTGTACAGAAAACTAAGACTGACATTTCACAGGCTTGATCAACTCCCCAAAATCAGCGAGTCTGGCGAAAGATTAAAGTAACCGGGCCGAATATACGTCCTAGTGCCCAACGGCAGCCAGAGTGCTTAGGGACCGTCGCAAAAGTGCAACGGCTTTCTTTTCTATTTTTAATAACTCACTGGAAATTCATCTAATAAACACCAAACGACTTCTGATGTGTTCATGAACTCACTGTGGACTTCCCACACCCTTTATTTTCAATACACACCTTTTCAATTCCTTTTATTCAGTGTGTACAATATTTAAGCCTTTTATTTTGTAATAGCTCTCTTGTTTTTATAGATAGCCTATCAACACCAAACCACTTCTGATGTGTTCATGAATTCATTGTGGATTCCCCACATCCTTTATTGTCGTAAAACAAACACTTTAAATTTCAGATACCATTCCTTCCAGTGTGTCACCAATCATAAGACATCTGTAAGACAATGAATAAAAATGTAATTTACGTATTTAATTACTGTGCAGCCCAATTTATATATGACTATGTTCAACAAAAGACAAAGACTGCTCTTAGTATTTTTACTCCTCACTATTGCTTGCTATAGTTGTTCTCGATTTTCTGTTTTGGAAAGCATCACGAGCTGATGGTCAAGTACAGATGCATACTTGTGGCTGTAGTAATCATATTTTTGTTTATTCACTTTGGTTTAACAGCTTGCAATTAATGCTAAACTACCTGAAAGGTTGTATGTGTCATGCTTGAATGACAATTTGCATGCTTGACCTGAATTAACAGCAGCAATTTTGAAGAAAAAGAACAGTGAAGTCAAAATAAAAAATGAGAAATGTAAAGAAATGAATGATGTCTAAGAATCTTGTAAGGGTTTTAAAGGAAAGCAAGAAGCTGTGGAAGCTTCATAGTGAGTTCATGAACACATCAGAAGTGTTTTGAAGTCGATATGTAGAAAAACAAGTGAGTTATTAAAAAATAAAAGCCTTAAGTATGAATAGAATATACACGCTTATTGCTCCTTATATCTAAACAACTTGTAAAGGTTTTGCTTGAAACTAAAGGGTTGTGACTGATTCAAACAGCTATCAAATAAGAAAGGCCTTATATATGAAAGAACTATACACACATATTACTTGTGCCTTTAAAAAAGGGGGTTTATTGAAAATAAAGGGTTGTGGGAAATCCACAATGAGTTCATGAACACATCAGAAGTGGTTTAGTGTTGATATCTATAAAATCAAGTGAGCTATTACAAAATAAAAGCCTAAGATGTGAAATAATTATATATACTGATTACTTATGCCTTTTAAAAAAATTGAAAGAGTTTTTAATGACAATAAAGGGTTGTGGGAAATCCACAATGAGTTCATGAACACATCAGAAGTGGTTTGGTGTTGATAGGCTATCTATAAAAACAAGAGAGCTATTACAAAATAAAAGGCTTAAATATTGTACACACTGAATAAAAGGAATTGAAAAGGTGTGTATTGAAAATAAAGGGTGTGGGAAGTCCACAGTGAGTTCATGAACACATCAGAAGTCGTTTGGTGTTTATTAGATGAATTTCCAGTGAGTTATTAAAAATAGAAAAGAAAGACGTTGCACTTTTGCGACGGTCCCTAAGCACTCTGGCTGCCGTTGGGCACTAGGACGTATATTCGGCCCGGTTACTTTAATCTTTCGCCAGACTCGCTGATTTTGGGGAGTTGATCAAGCCTGTGAAATGTCAGTCTTAGTTTTCTGTACAAAATAAAACCATCCTGGGGGAAATTGGTGCGGTTTTCGTGACGCTATTCCAGTTAGAAGGCCGGAAAATAGGCGAATATCGCTCCTCCATTGCTCCTCTTCTTTCGTCAGTATCTCGGGATCTCGCAAAAGTATCTCGGGATCTCGCAAAAGTATCTCGGGATCTCGCAAAACTAACTCGGGATCTCGCAAAAGTATCTCGGGATCTCGCAAAACTAACTCGGGATCTCGCAAAACTATCTTGGGATCTCGCAAAAGTAACTCGGGATCTCGCAAAAGTCCGTCCTTTTTTTTTTTCACCCATCTTTTTTTTTCCCCCGTGTCCCCTGGGGGGCTCCGTACAAATGAGAGGCTGGACACAGAATAAATATTTCAGGAGTTTAAAAACTAGACTTCAAGCCAAATTTAGAGGCTAAGGATGTTAGCTTTTGTAAGCTATGATGCACATTTTAGTTTACTTTTTAATGGCATATATAAGCTACTAGGGGTGTACAGGGGCTCGTTAAGAAGAGTAAGAACGAATCGAAGTGGCACAGTCCTGCTAACAGGCTAACAGTTAGCTCTGTAGCAGTACAGTGTGTATGTGCTAACAGGCTAACGGTTAGCTCTGTAGCAGTACAGTGTGTATGTGCTAACAGGCTAACGGTTAGCTCCGTAGCAGTACAGTGTGTATGTGCTAACAGGCTAACGGTTAGCTCTGTAGCAGTACAGTGTGTATGTGCTAACAGTTAGCTCTGTAGCAGTACAGTGTGTATGTGCTAACAGGCTAACAGTTAGCTCTGTAGCAGTACAGTGTGTATGTGCTAACAGTTAGCTCTGTAGCAGTACAGTGTGTATGTGCTAACAGGCTAACGGTTAGCTCTGTAGCAGTACAGTGTGTATGTGCTAACAGGCTAATGGTTAGCTCTGTAGCAGTACAGTGTGTATGTGCTAACAGGCTAATGGTTAGCTCTGTAGCAGTACAGTGTGTATGTGCTAACAGTTAGCTCTGTAGCAGTACAGTGTGTATGTGCTAACAGGCTAACAGTTAGCTCTGTAGCAGTACAGTGTGTATGTGCTAACAGGCTAACAGTTAGCTCTGTAGCAGTACAGTGTGTATGTGCTAACAGGCTAACAGTTAGCTCTGTAGCAGTACAGTGTGTATGTGCTGCTGCTGCAGGAGGTGTTCACTTAGTGATCTCTGTTTGTTTACAACAAGCACCAGACACTCTGTGCACAGTTAGTGATGCTGGTTCATTCAAGATCACAATGTTTATGATCAGTGGAGACGCTGTGCATAATTAGCCATGCTGCTTTGTTTATGATCAGCTGCTGACGTTGTGCACAGTAAGCGACATCGGCGGTTTTATTTTTTATGGTAAAATATGGAATAAAATGTCAATCTTAAACGCGGAATCAACAGTGCTAATATAATTTTACCACAGCTGCTGGTTTTTTTTCGTAAAAACAACATTTTTTTTGTTACAGTGATCCTGTTGATGTGTAAAGACTTTGAAACCAGCTGTATATGACATTTGATAATTCTGCTTTTTAAATTCTTGGTTGTTTGTCTGTTTGTGTCTCCAGCATGGTGCCTGAGGCTTCTCCCAGTCCTCCTCTTCTTCATCTCCTTCATCACATACTACTGCTCCTATGCCATTCTCCAGAGGTAATTACACACACACACACACACACACACACACACACACACACACACACACACACACACACACACACACACACACACACACACACACACACACACACTAATGCCACCACTTCTTTATTTACCGGCTGCTCTCCATGTTGAGGTCACACTATTACAAAAATGACCATTTCTTGTAAGGAAAGTAACCTCCTGAGGTCTGAGCAGAGCTGAGTCACTGAAAGTTAAAACATTCTGAACATCTGGAGTCTGAGGTCTTTGTGGCCCCCACCTTGATAAGAAAGTTTAATGTGAGTTTTATATGGATGGCACTCTACCGTGTTGTGTGTGGAAGGTCCCTTTATTTACTTTTTTTGGTAATTTTGTGTTTTTTTTTAAAAATAATTTTGTGTCTTTTTTTGGTAATTTTGTGACTTTTTAAAAAATAATTTTGTTTTAAAAAAAAATGTGTGTCTTTTTTAATAATTATGTCTCTTTTAATAATTTTGTCTTTTTAAAAATAATTTTGTGTCTTTTTTGGTAATTCTGTGTCTTTTTTTGGAAATTTTGTGTCTTTTTTCGGTAATTTTGTCTTTTTTTTAAAAATAATTTTGTGTCTTTTTTTGGTAATTTTGTGTCTTTTATAAAAATAATTTTGTGTCTTTTTTTGGTAATTTTGTGTCTTTTTTAAAAAATTATGTTGTGTCTTTTTTTGGTAATTTTTTGTCTTTTTTGGTAATTTTGTGTCTTTTTTGTAATTCTGTGTCTTTTTTTGGTAATTTTGTGTCTTTTTAAAGTAATTTTTTTGTCCTTTTGTGTCTTTTTAAAAATAATTTTGTACCTTTTTTGGTAATTCTGTGTATTTTTTGGTCATTTTGTGTTTTCTTTTGTCATTTTGTGTTTTCTTTTGTCATTTTGTGTCTTTTTAGGTTATTTTGTATCTTTTTTTAAATAGTTGTGTGTTTTTTTTAGTAATTTTGTGTCTTTTATGGTCATTTTGATCCTGCCTCCAGCGGCCCCCAGGTAATATTTTTAGTTTGAGACCCCTGCTTTAGGCCCTCGTACATTTTGCCCATTCTTGCACTTTTGCATTGAGTGTTCTGGACGCAGCTACTGGCCCGCTGGGTTTTTATGGATTCAGCAGTAAGTCTGATGCCAGTTTGTGGTGATTGTGTGTGTTTCAGCTACGGAGGCACCAGCAAGTCTCCCACCAGCAGCAAGTCGCTGTGTGGTGGCTGGCTCACCCAGAAGAAGTGGGAGAGCCTCAACTTTAAGTGAGTAATGGCATGTCTGTGTTTTTTCTACAAACTGGAGGGAGAGGATTGCTTATTAAGGGAGGAAGGTACGCCAGGAGTTTTTATTTGAACATAAGGTGCCAGGTTCCTTGAGACTGTTCGGACCAAGGAAAAGCTCATTTCAGTGAGAAAGAACAGAACTTTTATAAAGAAGGATTTTCCATCTGAATGTTGGAAGTTTCACCAGTGGAATGTGTTGATGAAATGGTTCAGATTTAACAAAAAAAACAATGTTGTATAACAATAAACTCTTGATAAAGTTCAATTTTTGTCTTCTCCTGTCTCCTCTCCTGTGTGTCCTTTTGTCCTCTCCTGTCTCCTTGTCTTCTCTCCTGTGTGTCCTTTTGTCCTCTCCTGTCTCCTTCTGCCCTCTCCTGTCTCCTTGTCTCCTCTACTGTGTGTCCTTTTGTCCTCTCCTGTCTCCTTGTCTCCTCTACTGTGTGTCTTTGTGTCCTCTCCCGTGTATCCTTGTGTCCTCTCCTGTCTGTCCTTGTGGACTTTCCTGTTTCCTTGTGTCCTCTCCTGTCTCCTTGTCTCCTCTCTTGTGTGTCCTTGTCTCCTCTCCTGTCTCCTCTCCTGTGTGTCCTTTTGTCCTCTCCTGTCTCCTTTTGTCCTCTACTGTCTCATTGTCTCCTCTCCTGTCTCCTTGTGTCCTCTCCTGTGTCTCCTTGTGTCCTCTCCTGTCTCCTTGTCTCCTCTCCTGTGTGCCCTCTCCTGTCTCCTTGTCTCCTCTCCTGTCTCCTTGTCAGTGAGAAAGAACAGAACTTTTATAAAGAAGGATTTTCCATCTAAATCTTGTAGTTTCACCAGTGGAATGTGTTGATGAAATGGTTCAGATTTAACACGAAAACCAACGTTGGATAACAATAAACTCTTGATAAAGTTCCATTTTTGGATCCAGACAGTATCTTGTTTGTCCTGGTCAAGTTCTGCCTTGTTCAGTCATCATTGTTCCCCCTCTCATTTATTTTCTCTCCCTCTATTATCCGTTTATCCAGCTGCATATTTACTGTTGCTCTTTTTGCGGCTCTGTTGAGTTACAAAATAGCGATATGGTCTCCATCTGTTCTTTGTCCAAACCTCCTCCAAGTCACTGTTTATTTCTCCAGAACCAGTGGACCGTCCACTGGCCGACCTTTGACCTTTTATGGTCATCATCCCTCTGTTTATCCCTGTTAAAGAACATGATTCGCATTCAATCGCTGCCTGGTTGCACTGCAAAAAAGGTGTTTAAAAACCAGATGAAACAGTAAATCTGAGGGAAATGATCTTGCTGCATGGACAGATAATTTACCTTGACAAGATTTCTGAAATTAAGATTATTAAATCTAGAAATAAGCATGTTGAACACTTAAAATAAAAAAAATAACTCTCCTGTCTCCTTGTCTCTTCTCCTGTGTGACCCTCCCTGTCTCCTTGTGTCCTCTTCTGTCTCCTTGCCTCCTCTCCTGTTTGTCCTTGTCTCCTCTACTGTCTCCTTGCCTCCTCTCCTGTGTGTCCTTGTGTCCTTTCCTGTTTCCTTGTCTCCTCTCCTGTGTGTCATTATGTCCTCTCCTGTCTCCTCTCCTGTGTGTCCTAGTGTCTTCTCCTGTCTCCTTGTGTCCTCTACTGTATCCTTGTCTCCTCTCCTGTGTTTCCTTGTATCCTCTCCTGTTTGTCCTTGTGTCCTCTCCTGTCTCCTCTACTGTCTCCTTGTCTCCTCTCCTGTGTGTCCTCTCCTGTCTCCTTGTCTCCTCTCCTGTCTCCTTGTGTCTTCTCCTGTCTCCTCTCCTGTGTGTCCTAGTGTCCTCTCCTGTCTCCTTGTCTCCTCTCCTGTGTGTCCTTGTGTCCTCTCCTGTCTCCTTGTGTCTTCTCCTGTCTCCTCTCCTGTGTGTCCTTAATTTAATAAATCTTGTCAAGGTAAAATCTGTCCATGCAGCAAGATAATTTCCCTCAGATTTACTGTTTTATCTGCTTTTTAAACACCTTTTTTGACCTTTTTTTGCAGTCTGTTTATTTCTGCAGCCCAGTGGACCTTCCACTGCCCGACCTTTGACCTTATATGGTCATCCTCCCTGTGTTTATCCCCGTTAAAGAACATGATATTTCCATTAAATCGCTGCCTGGTTGTTCTGGAGTCATGACAGTCTCAGGGAGGCCTTCCAGCCGATCACAGTGACATTTCTCTAATTAGAGCCTCAGGTTAGATCCTCAGAGATGAATCCTGATCTCCTGGGAAGAGCTAGCTAGCACACGAGGCTAATAAATGTCTCAGAGACTCACTGTCAGCGTCAGCAGGTGATAAACAGCTGGAGTCTGAGCCAGCGGACACAGAACAGAAACTGTTTCACCTATTACAACCTGCCACATTCAGCTCTGAGAACATTATCGTTTCCTTTCCTTCTCCTCGCTAGAGAAACGCCAACAGGGGATTTTAATGAGGGAAATTGCTGTTGAATGACATCATGTAAATGGTGGGTTTACTCATAATGAGTCTGGTTTACCTGCTTAATAGATACCAGAACATTTTGGGAAGCTTTTCCACGTGCCAGTATGAACACTGCACTGTTTGGCAGCTGGGCTGCTGTTGTCCATTGTGTGGTTAGATAGTTATTAAAGCCAAAGAAAAAGTGAAAGCAGCTCTCCATCCTCTCTGTCTTACTCCTCATTCATATCCTCCCAGCTCTCCCTCAGCTCTAATGTAATTTATCTATATCAGGGATGGGCAACTGGAGGCCCGGGGGCCACATACGGGCCGCACCCTCACTTGAAGTGGCCCTCAGTACAACTACATGCATTTGAGCATGAAATCTTAAAAGTGCAGTGTTTAACCCTTTATCGGGCGAACAACCATATTTGGTAACTTCAGTGGATATTAATTTACTAGATTAAAGTGGCAAATTTACAAGAAAAAAAGTCACAGATTTAAGAGATTTAAAGTCGCAAATCTGCGTGAAAAAAGTCGCAGATTTACGAGAAAAAAGTGAAAAAAAGCAACTTTTTTCTCCCAGATTCTCCACTTTAAATCTCATAAATCTGCACATTCTTGTGAACTTTTTTCTCAAAATATTACGCCCCTCCCCCAGGTCCGTATGTTTTTTTTACACATTCTGTCTGTATGTAATATCTTCCAATATTCTCTAGGGTTGAAATTTGTAATGCGAAATGGAATGCCCTATTAAGGGTTAAAATGCACAAAATTACTTCTTGTAATTAATGTTGGTCTGATGTTCTTGCACTGAGAAAAAAAAGAAATCACAGTAAGTGGTTATTTTTATTTGCTTTAAACCTTTTGTATTCCTATTTATACTGTTCTACATGCATTTGAGCATGAAATATGTTAAATTACTGCACTGTAAACATATTTAAAATTGCAGTTTCCTGTGGTAGTGTCCATGAAAAACTGTGGCCCCCTGCAGCATTTAAGATGCCCATCCCTGATCTATACAGAGAAACAGAGAAACATTTCACTGCAGTATCATGTTGTAACTCCTGCTCTGATATTTTTCACGCAGCATCAGCAGACAGACGCAGCTCTTCCTCAAACTGGAGGATTTCTTCTGGAGGGAGCATCTGTCACAGCTGGCGTTACCTTATGGCATTAAGGGCAGTGGTACGTTCATATTATGTGCATCTGTATATTTTATATTATATATGTTATTATAGATAATACATGGATTAAAGTTCTCCGTCACTACGCCGGATTTCCGTCATTTGGAGTTTACAGAGGCCACTTATGAGATCAATAGCCGTGTTTCCTTCAGGGGGAAGAGTGGCCACCGGGAAAGTCTCAGGCCACGCCCTCTCTAAAGTCTCAGGCCACGCCCTCTTTAATGTCTCAGGCCACGCCCTCTCTAAAGTCCGCTCACTCTGCGTGCCAGAGGGATTTAGAGACTCTGGAGGTGATGTTTGGTTTTGGATCGTAGCTTAATCGCTTAGCGACAGTTCCGACCGTGATCACATACGCAGCGGATTAAACACGGGAGACGCAACTGTAGCCACCATCGCTAACTGTGCACAAAGTCAGCAGCTGATCATAAACAAAGCAGCATGGCTAATTATGCACAGTGTCTCGGCTGATCATAAACATAGTGATTGTTAATTAACCGGCATCGCTAACTGTGCACAAAGTGTCTGGTGCTCGTTGTAAGCAAACAGAAATCGCTAAGTGAACACCTCCTGCAGCAGCAGCACATACACACTGTACTGCTACAGAGCTAACTGTTAGCCTGTTAGCACATACACACTGTACTGCTACAGAGCTAACTGTTAGCCTGTTGGCACATACACACTGTACTGCTAAAGAGCTAACTGTTAGGCTGTTAGCACATACACACTGTACTGCTACAGAGCTAACTGTTAGCCTGTTAGCACATACACACTCTACTGCTACAGAGCTAACTGTTAGCCTGTTGGCACATACACACTGTACTGCTACAGAGCTAACTGTTAGCCTGTTAGCACATACACACTGTACTGCTACAGAGCTAACTGTTAGCCTGTTAGCAATTTGCTGATTGGATGCTAAGGGTTAACATCCCCTCCTGCTCTGCAGCTGAGAGAGACTGCTGCAGGAGGACTGTTCTGCTTTGACTCGTTCTTTCCTTGCGGCTCCTGAACAAACAAAAGGAAAGGAAACTGAGAGAAGCTGTGAAGGTTCTCAGCAGTTAGAATGTATAAAAGGTTTACTAGAAATATTAAGGAAAATAAAAACATGTAATGAAAAATTATGTAGATGCTTGATTATTTTAGAGAGTAAAGACAAGCTTTGCAAAAAAAAAAAGAATTGAAAAGACAAATAAAAAGCAATAGATGCAGCTGTTTAAAATCCTCTTGTAAACATCTTGGTTGAGCATTTTAATGTGATGGCTGCATTTGGTGCTTGATTCTTATGCATTAGTATTTCTTCAGCAGGTGTCAAGTAACCTGGAACATGTTTCACAAACACTGCATGTGACTTGGCTGTAGCGCGAATACAATTTCAGTCAGAACATTTTTTTTTTACTTTAATCCATGTAAATATTATCATCCTGTTTTTTTTCTCTCCATATAAACACAGAATACTCTTGACAGTGATGCTTTACTGTCATAAAGTCACAGTGCTGTGAAAAAAAAGATCATAATTCAGTCATCGTAGGCTTCCACTTTGAATTGCACATCTGTATTCAAAACCCTTCTCTCACTCCCTCCAGAGCTGCTGCTACTGAAAGTTCTTGCCGTTATTGCAAATTATCAGGTGCCAGCCAACATCGAAAAGTAAGTGTGAACAAGTCACGACACTGAAGCTCGACATTATATTAACTCAGGTTTCTAGTGATTTCAGAGTATTAAATCCTAGTATGTTATATATTTGTTGAGTTGGGTTCATTTCTAACAATTTTAAAAACCAGAGAAATCTGTAATTCAAATCTAAGACACGCTTGTTGTCTGTCGCCTTTCAGTTGAGTCTTCTCCCCTTTGAACAACACAGAAGTTGTCATAAAATGACTTTTTATGCAGTTTTAAGCCACATTTTTATGATAAGCTTTTTAACTTTAAAAACCACATACATACAACCACCTTTTAGGGCGGCTGTGGCTCAGTTGGTGGAGTTGGTCGGCCCCCAACCGCAGGGTTGATGGTTCGATCCCTGACCGTCGCAGCCTACATGCCGAAGTATCCTTGAGCAAGATACTGAACCCCAAATTGCTCCTGATGCTGTGTTCATCGGTGTGTGAATGAATTCCCATTGGTGGCAGGTGGCACCGTTTAGGGTAGCCTCTGCCACCAGTATGAATGTGTGTGTGAAAGGGTGAATGAGCGCAGTCTGTAGTATAAAGCACTTTGAGTGGTTGCAAAGCGACTAGAAAAGCGCTATATAAGTGCAGGTCCATTTTACAGTGACAAAAAGTTTTTTTTTTTTTTTTAATAAATGCAAAAATTACAGTGATGGGTTGTATATTATATTTTCTTGTTACAAACATGGTGCCAGTGTATTTTACAGTGGAGTAATTTATTTTAAAAATACAGTTTTGGCATTTTTATACATATAAAGTGTTTCTTTGTTACCGAAACTGAATTAACTCATTTATCATTTTACTGTCATGTTTTTTTTATTATTATTTTACATCCTTTTTCAGTAATTTTGTTTCTTTTTTATTCATTTTACATCCTTTTTTGGTAATTTTGTGTTTTTTGTTCCAAACACGGTGCCAGTGTTTTTACAGTGGAGTAATTTATTAAAAAAGAAAAAAAACTATAAAAAATAAAATAAAAAAAAACACACTGTTTTGGCTGATATATACATTTACAGTGTTTCATTGTTAATGAAACTGAATTAACTCATTTATCATTTTACGTCTTTTACTGTCATGGTTTAGCAGTTTTTCACTGTAAAATCTACAGACATTTTTTACAGTGTTGTTATGCCCCAGTCTAGGGGGCCTAGAGCACAACATGAAAAGGCCCCATCTTCCCCATCTCCCAAGTAGCCACAAACAAAGATTGGTTTGAAGAATGCTTAAATATTTATTTACAAAGAGAACTTAAGTAAATACAAATATTCTTCAACTTAGGGGTGGACTAAAGCCAAAATAACAAACAAAACACTTCTATCTCAAAAATAAGAAATTTACCTGAAAAACCAAAAGATACAAAATCTTACCTCCCTACCTACTTAAACAAGAGAAAACGAGAAACAAAACCTGGCAAACCACGGTGAAAAGTGAGAGCTTTGACAACTGGTTTTGCACTGAGAGTTCGCAGTGGGATGGCCTCAGGGTACCGCGTCGCAGCGCACATCACAGTCAAAATATACTGATGGCTGGATTTAGTTTTTGGTAATGGACCCACACAATCTACCAACACTCGTTCAAACGGCTCCCCAAGCACTGGGATTGGGTGCAGAGGGGCCGGAGGAACAGGTTGATTCGGCTTTCCCACAACTTGACATATGTGACAGGTGCGGCAATACTTTGCTACATCGGCTTTTAACCCGGGCCAAAAGAAATTGCGCAACACACGATGGTACGTCTTTTTAACACCAAGGTGACCAGCTAAGGGCGGATCATGTGCCAGACTCAAAATTTGCGCTCGATAGTCTGTTGGCACAACTACCTGATTTACAACGCGTATCTCACTGGAGTCGGGACTCCACCGTCTCATTAAGACACCGTTGTACAGAAAAAACACACAGGGCTTGCTGTCTTCCTCGGCGGCTACAACGGAGGACAGACACAAAGTTAGAGACGGATCATTTTTCTGAGCATCAATCAACATTTCTCGGGTCACGTTTAAACTCAGGTCTGTGTCAGCAGGAAGGAGATCAGACTCATTAACACATTTTGGTAACTTTTCATGCTCAGTATTGGCGGGCACTGAGAAGGAGGGCTCACCCTCATCTAATGTAGCCATAAACGACTCAGACAAATCCACAGTTTCACCCAATTTACGAGCCTGTGCACGTGTAATTGCGCACACAGGAAACAAATTTGGCACAGATACATCAGAAGAGACAGAGGTAGGGCAGCAAGCAGACGAAATGGGATCCTTAACTACTTCAGGCAGAGGAAACACTTTTCCTCCTGCCAAGTCGTTACCCAAAATAAACGAAATGCCGCCAATCGGAAACCGTGGGAGTACGGCAACTTTTACATGCCCCGACACGAGTGGCGAATGCAAGTGGATCATGTGAAGTGGGGCGTTAAGTTCACTCATTTTTATTCCCCACACTAGCAAATCAGAAGAACAAGAGGTTTCGCTCGAGAGTGGTAGGACACTAGCCAGCATGAATGAATGATAGGCGGCTGTATCGCGGAGAATGGTTACCGGCACTTTCAGATTCCTCGCCGGTTATAGAAACAAACCCGTGAGAAACGAACGGCTTGAAACGAGGGTCAACCTTTACTTGTACCTCTGCTTTAGGTAAAGGCTCTGTGTGTTTTACAGTCGGGGACGCAGTATTTATGAAACCCACACCTGCAGGAGGTTTACCATTTTTGTGTTCTTTTTTTCTAAGAGCCGGACAGACAGCAATCAAATGGCCTGGCTCATGGCAATAATAACACTCGCGACTCCCACTCGCAGCTGGTAAAGTGCTTTTACGCATCAGCTTTGGCGATCTATTTCTGCGCTCAGGCATTACAGACGAAAGACGAGGTGCCGGCACAGAAAAAACACTTTTGTGCGTCAAAATGAATTCGTCAGCTAGAACAGCAGCTTTTGTTACCGAGGATTCTTTTTGTTCGTTCAAATAGACAACAATTTGTTCCGGCAAACATTTTTTGAATTCTTCAAGCAGAATGAGCTCTCTCATTTCCGCCATGGTTTTTACATTACATGCCTGGCACCATTTGTCAAACAAAACACTCTTGTCGCGCACAAACTCTACATATGTCTGATTGGCAGTTTTCTCACTGTTTCTGAATTTTTGACGATATGCTTTGGGGACCAGCTCGTAGGCCTGCAACACAGTCTTTTTCAGGACTTTATAGTCAAGACTGTCTTCAATAGACAGACTGGCACAGACTTCTTGAGCTTTCCCCACTAATTTACACTGGAGGAGAAGGGACCAGAACTCTTTGGGCCAACTCAGGGCGGCAGCTATCTGCTCGAAGGCGCTGAAATAATCAATAGTCTATAATAATAGTCTACTATAATAATAGTCTACCTCAGACTCACGAAATGGAGGGACCAAAACAATGTGCTTACTGATATCAAAAACAGGAGCAGAAACAGAGCTGCGGCCAAGAGGAGACACCGGGGTGGAGGCTACATGGACTCCTTTTTCCAGCTCGAGAGCCCTGATGCGCAGATGCATGGCTTGCACCTCTAGCTGCTTGTTTTTTGTTTCTACCTCCTTTATTTGGAGGGCTATGCGGAAATCCTCTGTGCTCATGTTACCCATGAGAGGATCCGTGACCGGCCCAAGCTCCACACCAGCAGCGAGTATGTCAGCAGCCCCCGCCACTTTCACCTCTGCCATCGGTGCGTCACTGGCTGCATCACCCGCAGCAGCTTCACCCACATAAGCAGCTGGGATTGATAGGACGCCCTGCTCCACCAACTCCTCACACAGCAATTGTTTGAGCTCTGCTTTATTGGCACTGTAAGGCACCTGTACTTTATAACAATTTGCCAGAATCAATAGGTCTGCTTTTTTGCATTTATCAATTTTAGCCAAAGAGGGACTGGCCACAAAATCATCCAGTGAAAACTCCATGATCCCCCCCCCCCACACACACAAAACTGCCAACCAGAAAAAATATACTCACCGGAAAGTGCGACGGGATCCCGGACGAGCCCCCATTTCATGTTATGCCACAAGTAGCCACAAACAAAGATTGGTTTGAAGAATGCTTAAATATTTATTTACAAAGAGAACTTAAGTAAATACAAATATTCTTCAACTTAGGGGTGGACTAAAGCCAAAATAACAAACAAAACACTTCTATCTCAAAAATAATAAATTTACCTGAAAAACCAAAAGATACAAAATCTTACCTACTTAAACAAGAGAAAACGAGAAACAAAACCTGGCAAACCACCCTTACTGCTCAAAACAAAGGAATTAAGTCCAAAACCACAAGTGATCTCAAATTGTGTGAACCAGTTGGGAGAAGAGGAGGATGAGGAATAAGCCTGCTGCCACTGACGGCCGCCATCTTGGCTCCATTTAAACCATGTGGTTCCGGCTGCAGCCAATCCCAGCACAGGCGTGGAACCTCTCCACCAATCGCACCGTGGCTACGGCACACCCCAATATGCATAATATGGAGGCGTGGAACCTCTCCACCAATAACACCACGGCCATGGCACACTCCAATCTGCATACAAAAAAAGGAAAACAAAAACACAGGGCACACATACAAATGCAGTTTGCTAAAAAAATAACTATAATATGACTACAGTCGTAACAGTGTAGAAAGAAAGAAAAAAAGAACTACAGGATACACACTGTAATATTTAATGGTGAAATCTTGAATTTATGCATTTTCATTTATAAAGTATTTTCTTGTCAATTATTTGGCAGAACAGCGTTTCTTTTGATGGAAAAACGTTTTATTTTTTACGGTAAAATATGGAATAAAATGACAATCTTAAACGGGAAATCTTAACAGTGCTAATACCAATTTACCGTAATATTAGAAAAAGTTGCACCGTATTTTTTACAGTAAAGTTCTGGCAACCACAGCTGCTGGTTTTTTACCGTAAAAACAACAGTTTTTCTTACAGTTTAGACGCTTTTAATTACTGTAAATCAAAGAACAAAAATTCTAAACTGTAGAAAACTGTTTTTTTCATGTACAATTAAAGAAGAAATACCATAATGTCACAAGGATAAAATTACCCTAAAACTCAGTCTAAATAAGAGTTTTTGCTGATATTTTGATGGAAAAACTTTTTTTACGGTAAAATATGGAATAAAACATCAACAGCTGCTGGTTTTTTACCTTAAAAAACTGTTTTTTTCCTACAGTGTATGGTCTAATTCCATATCACATTTAAAAATATATCAATATATCTTTTATATTGATATATCTCCCAGCCCTAGTTCTTCCTCTGCTTCTTATTGACACTAAAACAGGAATATTTTTGAAGACATTATGATTGTTCCTGATGTGTTCCAGCTGTGGTTCTCTTCCTGTAATATGTTTCAGTGCTGCATTACTTCATCACTGTGATTATGGTACTTATGGGTAGCTGTTAGTGCTTCGCCACATAACTGTCCCTCATTATGGTCAAGAGAGCACCCTCGGGTGCTATTGCTGTGGTGATGAATCTGTTGTCCGTTATGTGTCTGCAGAGTGTTTCTCATGTTTTCTACACTGTTGTTGTTGTTTTCCCTGCAGCCTTGAATGCAGAACCTGTGTCGTCATCGGAAACGGCTTCGCAATTAAAAACAGCTCGTTGGGAGGAATCATCAACAAATACGACGTGGTCATTCGGTAAGAACGCCTCGTGAATCACACGCACTTATTAATATCACACTGTTTATACACTGTAAAAAATGTCCAAAAATGACCCAAAAAGACACTAAATGTCCAAAAAAAAGACACAAAATGACCAAAAAAGACATAAAAAGACCAAAAAAAGATATAAAAAGACCAAAAAAATACACAAAACACAAAAAAGGATATAAAAAGACCAAAAAAAGATATAAAAAGACCAAAAAATACATAAAAAGACCAAAATAAGACACAAAAAGACACACAAAAGACCAAAAAAAGACACAAAAAAGAGATAAAAAGACCAAAAAAAGATATAAAAAGACCCCAAAATACATAAAAAGACCAAAAAAGACCAACAAAAGATATAAAAAGACAAAAAAAAGACATAAAAAGACAAAAATAGACACAAAAAGTTTTTTTTTTATGTTGGTAAGAACCAAATAATCATCAGGTCACTCTGCTCGGGCCAGTTCATCACTGCTGGCAGCTTTAATTGATCTTGTTTTAAGAGTTAATTTCTTATTTTAAGTGTTCAACATGCTTATTTCTAGATTTAATAATCTTAATTTAAGAAATCTTGTCAAGTGAAATTATCTGTCCATGCAGCAAGTGCAGGTATTTGGCACGCTGTTTATAGAGAGGAAGAATTAATTATGTTTAAAAAAAGCTTAATTTCTGATCCTGCTCCAAGCTATGCTGTACTATATTTTAATATATTACAAACCATGAGGCATCAACAACAATAATAATAACAACAGTTTATCATATTTCAGTGTTGTTCGGAGTGATAAACTAGCAGCAGATGGATCCTAAAAAGGGAATGTGGAGACCCACTGGGATGTCTGTTTTGGTCATTTTGTGACCAAAAGAAGATGTAAAAAGACACAAAATGACCAAAAAAAGACACAAAAAAGACCAAAATAAGACACAAAAAGACACACAAAAGACCAAAAAAAGACACAGAATGTTTATTTTTTATCTTGGTAAGAAACAAATAATCGTCAGGTCACTCTGCTCGGGCCAGTTCATCACTGCTGGCAGCTTTAATTTATCTCTTTTGTAAAGTTTTTGTCTTTTTTTGGTCGTTTTGTGACCAAAAGAAGATGTAAAAAGACACAAAATGACCAAAAAAATAAAGAAGACCAAAAAAAGGCACAAAAAAAGACAAAATGACCAAGACAAGACACAAAAAAGTCACAAAAAACAAAAAAGAGATTAAAAAAGGCACAAAAAAAGACACAAACCCCCCAAAAAGACCAAAAAGGCACAAAAAAGACACAAAATGACAAAAAAAGACACAAAATGACCAAAAAAGACACAACATGACCAAATAAAGACACAAAATGACCAAAAAAAGACACTAAATGACCAAAAAAAGACACTAAATGACTAAAAGAAGATGTAAAAAGACAAAATGACCAAAAAAAAAGACACTAAATTACCAAAAAAAGTCACAAAATGAACAAAAAAAGACACTAAATTACCAAAAAAAGGCACAAAAAGTCTAAACTACTGATGGACAGGATCCGACTGTGACCTCTGTCCCCGACACAGAGCCGTCCTCTCAGTAATTAGCTCACTTCTCTTTTTTAAAGGAGAACAGAAAGCGTTTGGTTTAGTTTGGTTTACTCCAGGACAAAGGCACTCTGCAAATCTGACTTTACAGCCTTGGAATGAAACACATGCATTCACAGTTTTTATAAGCCTCTTTCAAACAGGCAGAGTTTGGCTCGGCCACAATGCATTTTTCTCTCCCTGCACCGCCCCGAAAACTCTCTTCTCTCCCTCTCTGAGAGGCAAACGGTCCTCTGGCCAAGTGGAGTAAGTTATTGACTTTCAGGATTCAGTGCATGCCGGAGAGTTTGACGTCAGCAGGCCGTTCTGTCGTAGAAAACACCGCTACAATCTTTAAAAGCCTGTTGAAATGTAGCTGTATAAAGTGCACACTAATCATTTGGGTAAACAAGGTCAGCCTGTGCTATTGTGTTAATTATTTGGTCAAGAATTCGGTTGCAATGCACTGTAAAAATTGTAATGCAATGTTGTTTTTATGGTGAAAAACTGGCAGTTGTACACTGTAAAAAATGTCTGTACATTTTACGGTGAAAAACTGCTAAACCATGACAATAAAAGACGTAAAATGATAAATAAGTTAATTCAGTTTCAGTAACAATGAAACACTGTAAATGTTTGTATCAGCCAAAACAGGATTTTTTTACAGTTTTGTTTTTAAAAAAATACATGTATTTAATGTAATATATATACAAGCCACCACAGTAATTTTTGTATTTATCTTTTGTAAAAAATACTTTTTCTCACTGTTAAATGTACTAAACACCATATCTCTAACAGAAATATACTGTAATATTTAATGGTAAAGGCTTTAATTTATGCAGCATTTATAAAGTATTTTCTTGTCAATTATATCCGTATTACTGTATTTATTAAAGTAAAGTTCTGGCAACCACAGCTGCCGGTTTTTTACCGTAAAAACAACAGGTTGCCAGAACTTTACCATAATAAATACGGTGCAACTTTTTTTTATATTAAAATGATATTAGCACTGTTGATTTCACGTTTAAGATATATTTATAATATTTTACCGTAAAAAAACCCAAAAACATTTCCATCAAAAGAAACGCTGTTCTGCCATATAATATAATTGAAAAGCAATTTTTATCACTGTGAGTCAACTCAGGAAAGTGTTCCTGGAGGGAAAAGAAGAACCTGAAAAACATCCTGGTTGTTTATTTAATGCTACACACCAACATCAACCGGCTACATGACTCAGCTTAACAATAATTATTATTATTAGCATTAATTTAATGCCTTACAGGCAGCAATAGAGCTAATACTAACTGAAGAGACAGTAGTTTACTAATTTGTCTGGCTGGGAAATAAAGTAATGAAGTGATATTAATATATATATATAAAAAAACAATCATGTGGAAGGATGAGTAATAGATGTTTATGATTACTTCAGTTTACCAGTTGTCAAAAACAAACATCTGTTGTCGAGTATTATCACTATTGGCAGAAAGAATAAATCTGTGTTTTGCATCTCATTTAATCACGTGGAGTTTACCACACAAAGTCTCCGTTCTCAGGCCGTTATTTTAATAATTGATGAGGTTTTGAATGAGATTTACTTTTGAAACAGAACCTGAAAGTTGCGGTTTCACACTTTCGGGTGAAATTATTAACATATTTCACGCTGAGTCACGTTTACAGACTTTCTACACAGAGTTAGTGTATGCGGAGGTTATTATAGTTAACAAAATAACGAAATAACAAAAACTAGAATTGAAAAAATATTTTCGTTAACTGAAATAAAAATAAAAACGAGAGTTAAAAAAAACAAAAAACCATAACTAACTGAAACTGTATTTTGTGGTTACAAAACTAACTAAAATTATAGTGAAAATGTCCTTCGTTTTCGTCTTTGTCAACTTTTTTTAAACCTTTTTGGTTGAGATGAAATATATTTAATCTATCTGGTTTTATGACTTAATAACCTTACTGGGGCTGAGATGGATCAGACAAAGGAAATAAAGGAAACATTTATTGTAACCTTATTGAATCTGGCACCCAACAAATACCCCATTACAAAACAATTAAAACTAATAAAAACTAAACTAAAACTAAGCATTTTCAAAAACTAAACTAAACCTTGCAAACTCACTCCAAAAAACTCATTAAAACTAACTGGATTTGAAAAGAAAAACTCACAACAAAATTAAAACTAAAACTAATGAAAAATCCAAAACTACTATACCCTTGACTTGTGAGGCGGACTAGTGCAAGAGCAGCTTGCAAGTTGGCTCTGTAGGGCTGTGATAAAAATAAATAAATAAATAAATAAAACAAGCCAAGGTTGCAGCCCCTCAGTCCAATACTAAAGGCATATTTTGAGCTTACACACTATGGTAAACTCCTGCCTTATAGGGCACACGTTTTTTTTATATATATATATATATATATATATATATATATATGGTATTATTCCAGAAAATAAATTGTTTGTGTTGTTGCTTTATGCATTCTGTTGCTGTTTCCTCTGTGTGGCGTCTACACACGGCACTGCACTCCTTTTATGGGCATTAATGGGCGGTTAACTATGCTAATCCTATGTTAATTAGACTCACCTGGCAGGCCCGCTCTATTTACGAGGAGATGGCATTCATCAAGTCCCTGAATATATAGTTTGGTGCCCCTCCCTCAGGTTGAATGACGCCCCAGTGAGGGGCTACGAGGACGACGTGGGCAACAAGACCACCATGAGGTTCTTCTACCCCGAGTCGGCCTCGTCCGACCCCGGCCTGCACAATGAGCCCAACACGCTGATGGTCCTGGTGCCCTTTAAACAGCAAGACCTGCGCTGGCTCAAAGAGATCCTCTATAACGAGAAGAGGGTACAGGATATGTGTGAGAATACACACAAACTCTCACACAGACACACACACACACACACACAGACACACACTCTCTCACACAGACACACACTCTCTCTGTCTGACTCACATACACACTGATAAAAAGGTGTGTCTAAAAACCAGATAAAACAGTAAATCTGAGGGAAATGATCTTGCTGCATAGACAGATAATTTACCTTGACAAGATTTATTAAATTAAGATTATTAAATCTAGAAATAAGCATGTTGAACACTTCAAATAAGAAATTAACTCTTAAAACCAGATAAATTAAAGCTGCCAGCAGTGATGAACTGGCCCGAGCAGAGTGACCTGATGATTATTTGGTTCTTACCAAGATAAAAAAAAGTGTGTTTTTTTGTTTTTTTTTGGCTTTTCATGTCTTTTTTTTTCTTTTTTGTGTCTTTTTTTATTTTATTTTTTATGTCTTTTTTTGGTAATTCTGTGTCTTTTTTGTGTCTTTTTGTGTCTTTTTTTGGTCTTTTTATGTCTTTTTTGTGTCTTTTTTTGGTCTTTTTTGTGTCTTTTTTGTGTCTTATTTTGGTCTTTTTTGTGTCTTTTTTTTTTATCATTTTGTGTCTTTTTTTGGACATTTTTACATCTTCTTTTGGTCACAAAATGACCAAAAAATTTACAAAAGAGATAAATTAAAGCTGCCAGCAGTGATGAACTGGGCCGAGCAGAGTGACCTGATGATTATTTGTTTCTTAACAAGATTTAAAAAAAACTTAGTGTTAGATAATTTATCTGGTTTTAAGAGTTAATTTCTTATTTGAAGTGTTCAACATGCTTATTTCTAGATTTAATAATCTTAATTTAAGAAATCTTGTCAAGGTAAATTATCTGTCCATGCAGCAAGATCATTTCCCTCAGATTTACTGTTTTATCTGTTTTTTTTTCAGTGTACTCTCCTTTAGCTTCTTTTCCAGCCACTCATCCATATCAAGAACAAATACTTAAGCGGTTCGACTCCAGTGCCCTTCACAGTTAAATGTACTTTCCACTGCAGACCTCCTTCTCTCTGCTGCTCCCGGCACCTCCGGCCTCCTTCTGCTAATAGTTGCAGGGTCATTACTTGCTAATTTGCACATCGATTCGTTTGCCTCCAGACTTGAGGGAGTCAGAGGTTTCAACTGCATCTGTGTTTGTGGGAATGAAGTCAGCGTGGCAACTAAAAATAGCTCCAGATAGATCTTTGACTCTCTTTGTGTCCTTCTGTCCATTTATAATCCTCAACATCCTGTGTCTTATCTGACTCTTATCTGTGTTGATGTGTTCTTTCCAGGTCAGGAAGGGTTTTTGGAAGCCTCCTCCCCAAATCTGGTTGGGTGACGTCAGTAAAATCAGAGTGCTGGACCCCCACTTTCTGCACCGAACCGCAGACAGATTGCTCCAGATCCCTCTGCACCCCAAGAGCAAACAGGTGAGAGCTGAGAATCAAGAGCTTTAAGGCTCCGTTTACATGATGGAGGTGTGAACAGAAGACGTTAAAGTGGCGTCTGGTCTTCACTTTTTATTCCTCGTTTAGACGAGTGTTTTCAGGAGGAAACCTGCTGCATACGGTGAGGCTAAAGTGTGTGAATGTGATTGGGTATCATGCCAGGCGGCATCACTTAAAGCCATAATCATGAAAGGTTCAAACAATAGGTGAGACCGAAAACTTGGCTTAAGGCAGCAGTCTCAAACTCAAATTACCTAGGGGGTGCTGGAGGCAGTATCAAAATGACCGAAAAAAAAACTAAATTACTTAAAAAAAGACACAAAATGACAAAAAAAACTAAATTACTTAAAGAAGAAAAAAATGACCAATAAAAGACACAGAATTACCAAAAAAAAGTAGTTAAAGGGACCTTCCACACACAACAGGTAAAGTGCCATTCATATAAAAAAGGGTCTCAAACTCGCGGCCTGTGGGCCAATTGCGGCTCTCATGATGATATTTTGTGGCCCCCACCTTGATATGAAAGTTTAATGTGAGTTTTATATGAATGGCACTTTACCGTGTTGTGTGTGGAAGGTGTCTTGAATTATTATTTTTTTGTGGTAATTTTGTTTCTTGTTTTGGTAATTTTGTGTCTTTTTTAATAATTTTGTGTCTTTTTAAAATAATTTTGTGTCTTTTTTTTGTAATTTTGTGTCTTTTTTAAGTAATTTAGTTTTTTTTCTGTCATTTTGTGTCTTTTGTGTCGGCCCCCAGGTAATTTGAGTTTGAGATCCCTGATCTAGATAATAATTTCCCTTTCAAATAAACTTATAATTTCTATTATTTGTATGTTTAAATTAGTTTATATATCCAAAGCAGACGGTGGTAAGTGCAATTACTGCTTGGTTTTGAGTTGGTTTTTGTGATTTTTATATAATTATTTCTCTGAAATAAAGCAAAATTGAATTATCAAACTTTGTCACAAGATAAAACAGACATCAAGGAGTTCATTTTTAGTTATAACTCAATTTTGACCATTAATCTAGTTTCTGCAGTTAGACTTTGTAGGACAGTATAGGTATTCAATTGTTTCTTCATGATTTCTTTTACAAAATTAACATTATTTTAATTTATTTCCCTCTAATTGTTGTGAATAAAACAAGTATAAAGGAAGAGGAGAAGCCACGTTGTTTCCCAAAGAACATTAGACAGAAACTCTTCTCTTCTGTTGCAGCTCGTTAATATTAACCGTTTCCGTTGTCCTCAGAAGAATTTTCCCACCAGAACCTTGTGTCTTGTGTCTTGTTTGTTCCCTTCCTCCTTTTTTCCCTTCTTGCCCTCCGCTGCTCCCCACATGAATGTTAACAAGGCTGGATGCAGAATCCTCTGATTAGCCGCAGCAACGATACGTCTTGAGTGCTGTGATAAACAGTTTACTGGAAGAGGCATTTCTCTTGAAACGGAGCCGGGTCAATAGCAATTTTGTGGATCCAATTACTGCAGAACATGATGAAGATTAGCTCCTGCTTGGCATTCTGGCATCTCATTACAAGATAAGCTCCTCGTGTCTTCTGGGCTGCACAGAGAATCCCTCGGAAAATAATTGGCTTTTGAAGGAAAGCCAAAATATTAAACAAATTTCAACCAGATGCTTTCTCTTTTCACAGAGAGGACGGAGCACCGTGGCTTCTCTCAAAAGATGATTATGGTTTAGTGACTCCAGGCTCAAAGAAATATGAAAGCGAAGGGAAACACTTTACAAAAACCAACTAAGTGATGTTTATAGATGGTTTATAAACCTATTATTAACATTTACAAAGTGCTATACATATTTACTTTCTTAAAGGTATATGAATCATTTCAAAATCATTAACATACTTAATATGGTGTTAAAATGTTCTAATGAGTGCAACTAAAACTATAAATAATGTGACCTGACAGAGCTTTTATGTTCTATATCTTTGCAATAAATTATTTTCGTCATTCAGTATTCCAGGTTTTCCTCAATTAGTTTGTTTTTGATCATCATACATCCTAATTTTATGTTTTCCTTTATTATTTTTTAATAAAATCCCTTTTTGTGTCACAACTCTTCTAATGCACAACATGGGTCAAAAATGACCCATATCCATTTTTAGCTAAGTAGCTTGCTAAGCTAACAATTTAGCTAACTTCTTGGCTAAATAGCTTGCTAGGCTAACTACTTAGCTAACTTCTTGGCTAAGTATTTAGCTAAGTAGCTTGCTAAGCTAAATACTTAGCTAACTTGTTGGCTAAGTAGCTTGCTAAGCTAACAATTTAGCTAAGTCCTTGGCTAAGTAGCTTGCTAGGCTAACTACTTAGCTAACTTCATGGCTAAGTATTAAGCTAAGTAGCTTGCTAAGCTTAACAGTAATAAATTATGTATTTACCATTCTAAATGGCTTATGTACGGTTTATAAATGATGATTAAACATTAATAAACCATTCATAAATGATGGTTATTGTAAAGTGTTACCCAGTAAAGGACAAAGAAAGACACGATAACTTCATGAAAACAGAACAAACAGAACATAAAGTGAGTCATAAAACTAAAAAAACGAGGACTGGAGCGATTGTGCAATGAGAAAACATGACACATGACTTTTCTGTTGCAGTGCACCATTGATCTGTTTTTGTTTCATAAATTGGACTCCTTGGCCGGTGATTGGGTTTTAAACCAAACTGGGATCTGACTTGGACTATTAGTCATGTAGAGGTTTTTATTGGCCCATCTGCTGATCAGAGCTTGTTGTGTGTTGGGTCGGGATCGTCTCTGACTCCTCAGCCAAGTCTTGTTTTGGTTCTGCTTGTTCCCCTCTCCTGAGCCCTTTCTGTCAAAGAGTCAGGAGGAGGAGGAGGAGCAGGAGGAGGTGGTTACCCTTTTGGACTGCAGTACAAACACCACTGGCTGGTTGGTACAGGAGAAGAGGGAGCAGTGGGAAGGCAGCGATCCTACGGGATCAGCAGGATCTCCCCACAGGAGCTCTGCACCATCTGCACACAGTGTAGGAGGAGGAGGAGGAGGAGAAGCAGGAGGAAGAGGAAGAGAAGGAGGAGGAGCAGGAGGAGGAGGAGAGTTAAAGCAATAACGTTATTTGTGTTATTAAATCTCACAAGAGTAAGTTGCTGAGATCGAGTCAGGTGTCAGGATGTTACATACAGCCAGAATGTGTAAAAAAAAACCTACGGACCCGGGGAGGGGGTAATATTTTGAGAAAAAAGTTTACGAGATTAAAATGCCAAATCTACTAGAAAAAAATGCAAAAAAGTAGCTTATTTTCCCTTTTTTTCTCGTACATCTACAACTTTTTTTTCGCCCAGATTTGCCACTTTAAATCTCTTAAATCTGGGACTTTTTTTCTTGTAGATTTGTCACTTTAATCTAGAAAATATGCAACTTTTTTCTGAAAATATTATTTAGAGACTATAGAGCCTAAAGTTCAGCCATTTAAGTGTTAACAGCTCATACAGGAGATCTCAGATGGCTGACAGATAAAACAGATAAGTCCTCTTCTGGTTCCCTGAGGCCAAACGACTAATAGAAAGAGCTCACACGTGTTTACAGCAGTGTGTGTGTGTGTGTCTGTGTGTCTGTGTGTGCATGTTGTAGGCTTGGATGCATCTTTAACTCTTTGGAGTTTGGGGCTATTTTGTTGGTTTTTGACTCTTTTTCATTCTGCCTGTATATGCAACTTAAATAATGATCGCAATGTCATGCTGATATCACCTTTTTCATCACAACCTCACCTCATTATTATTTTGTAATTTTCACTTCTGGATCAACATTTTGAAACACAAAAACACACAAAAACACACATAAAAAACACATAAAAACGCACACAAAAAAAGACAGATAAAAAAACATAAAAAAAAACATTTTTTTAAAACAAAAAACACACCAAAAAAAGTACAAAACCCCCATAAAAACACACAGAACACACACATAAAACCCACAAAAAACACAAATAAAAAACATACAAAAACCACTTTTTTTTTTTCTTCCAAAAAACACACATAAAACACACATAAAAACACACACAAAAAACACAAATAAAAAACATACAAAAACACTTTTTTAAAAACAAAAAACACACTAAAAAAATTACAAAAACCCCCATAAAAACACACAGAACACACACATAAAACACAAAAAATTTGGGCTACACGGTGGTGTAGTGGTTAGCGCTCTCGCCTCACAGCTAGAGGGTCGCCGGTTCGCCTCCTGCCTGCGGCTCTTCTGTGTGGAGTTTGCATGTTCTCCCCGTGTCAGCGTGGGTTCTCACCGGGTTCTCCGGCTTCCTCCCACAGTCCAAAAAAAAAACATGCACTTAGGTTTAATTGGTGACTCTAAAATTGCCCGTAGGTGTGAATGAGAGTGTGATTGTCTGTCTCTATGTGTTAGCCCTGCGATAGTCTGGCGTCCTGTCCAGGGTGTACCCCGCCTCTCGCCTAATGACAGCTGGGATAGGCTCCAGCACCCCGCGACCCGATTGCGGATAAGCGGTTAATGGGAATGAATGAACAAAAAAATTTAAAAAGTTAAAAAAAACACACACAAAAATAGGCCAAAATCACAAAAAAACAACAGCCAGTAAACATAAAGGTTGCCTTGAAAATATTGAAACACACACAAAAATACACAAAACACAAATAAAAAACTATTAATAATAAAAAAAAAATTACAAAACCCCATAAAAACACACAGGAAAACACACATAAAAACCACAAAACCACACAAAAATTAAAAAAATATAAAAACACACAAAAATAGGCCAAAATCACAAAAAACAAACAAACAATAAACACAAAAGATTGCATTAAAACTGTTGAAACGCACATTGCAAAATCTGAAAAATATCTGCAAAAACAGTAAAATCATGTTACACTTGGTCGTGGTGATTTTAACCAATTTAGCATTAAATTGGACATGGAAACTTGTGTAAAGCCAGAACTTTAGAGTTCAGCTGACAGCAGGGAAACATGCTGCTGAATGTTTTTTCAGGATTATAACTAACTAACTACAATCTACAACGACTCTCTTCTATCTGAAACAGCAGATCAAGTTGCTGTTGCACAAAGCAGGAGTGCCTTTTTGTCTTTAGTTCAGAGACTGATGAGCCCCCACAATGGGACACAGCTGACATTCTGTGTGTATTAGCCTCATGTGGTGGCCAGCACACACACACACACACACACAGCCAGCACCAAGCCCTGCAGCGGCCCGCCGCATAGTTTGGACCAGGGCCCGGGGAGCCTCGGTGAGGGGGGGGGCTACAGGCCTGTTTGGAGACGGGTGTGAACATCAGAGTTATGTGTGTGTGTGTGTGTGTGTGTGTTTGTGTGTGTGTGTGTGTGTGCCTGCAATGTAAAACAGAGACAAGAGAGAAGTGGCTGCATGTGCCAGAGTATGAGCTTTGTGTGTGTGTGTGTGTGTGTGTGTGTTTGTGTGTGTGTGTGTGTGTGTGTGTGTGTGTGAGGTCTTTGTCTATTTGCAGGTCATTAACTGAGGGTGGTATCTATCTGTAGAGTCGGACTGATGTCTGGAGACGAGGAGGACAGAAAGAGAAAGACAAGATAGAGTGAAGATGGAAAGAAAAATCATTTTGTGTCTTTTTTAGTAATTTTGTGTCTTTTTTTGGTCATTTTGTGTCTTTTTTTGGTCATTTTGTTTCTTTTTTGGACCATTTTGTGTCTTTTTTTGGTCATTTTGTGTCTTTTTTGGTCAATTTGTGTCTTTTTTGATCATTTTGTGGTCAATTTGATTCTTTTTAAAAAAAAATTGTGTCTTTTCTGACAAATGCCAAAGTAGCAAGTTATTACTTTACAAGGAGTCTCTGGCTTGAAGCTGACTGTTTTTAGTTGTTGTGTGCTTCTAGCCTGGGTATACCCAGACTGCCTTGCGCGCTCGAATTTAATTTCGAACCGGGCGGAGTCTGGAAACCAGGAAGGAATCTTAGCCCTGTTTTAGGGATCCAATCACAGAGCGGGGAGGGACGGCAAGACGATGGCGCGTACTACTCGGCATTTGGAAGCTTGTAGTTTTCCGGATCCAACATGGCTGCTGCAGACGCGAAACTGTCTTTAGCTGTAGATGGTGTTTTAAATAGTTTAGAGAGAAAGTTGAAAGGCGAAAGGTCTCTCAGCGGCTCCGCTGAGATCACCGGCGTTATGATAGCGGGGCTATTAGCGTCGCTAGCGGCTATTAGCGCCGCTAGCGGCTATTAGCGCCGCTAGCGGCTAATAGCCCTGCTACCGCGGACAGCGGAGCCGCCGAGAGACCCGCAGCAGCTTGTTTATTGCCCATAAAATCAGTGGAAGTGTGTGGCTGAATGACATGAGGGGGAATAAAGCGTGAAAATAAATAATCTTGCAGAAAGCGAGAACTGGAGGAGCAAAGCAGCAGCAACACTCTCTCACAGACACACACACAACAAACATCCATTCTGTTGCTCTACTACTTCATCTGGTATAACTGATCTGATTGGCTAAGAGCTACCTACAGACGCTTTTGATAGACATTCTAAGCGTCCAATAAACGGCTCCGGAGGATCGTAAACCACACCTCCTCTACGGAAAAATACATTGCTCGTTGCCAGACTAGACCTCATTTGAGAATAGTCTGGTGTTAGCCAGGCTAGTGTGCTTCATTATTTCTCCAAAATACGTCGTATCAACTGAGTTTGTCTGATCTGAACTGTGTGTGGAGATTCTGTTCAGTGAGCGGACAACATGCATGTTAAATTGGGGGTCGCGACTTAAAAAGGTTGAGAACTACTGCTGTAACAGACCTGAGCTCATCTGGTAATTTGTCTCACAACTCTGAAAAGTTGATGCTGAGGTAAAGCTGCAGAGAGAGAGATGAGAGAGGACTGAAGGGAAAGAGAGATCTTCTTCTTCTGTGTGTTGGTCATGTGGAAGAGATTCTCTGTGAACGTGGATAATCATTGACAGAGTCGTATGGGAACAACAGGGAAATCTCTGTGCAGAGTAAAAAAAAGAAAGGCCGCCTGGGGCAACACAACAAACATGTCTCAACCCATTAAATCCCACATTAGTTTTTTATTTCTACAGAAATGTCAGTGAGGTCAGACGATGTCCCTGTTTTTATGTTTTCAGCAGAGACAGATCACAAATGACAAGCAGGGAAACTGCAGAAACATGGATTTTTGCACTATTTTGAGGGCAAAGCTGAGCAAAGATTCATTTTGTTGTGTGTCTGTTCATTAAACCAGAGTAAAGACTTGGTGTGTTTAGTGATTTAGGGTGAGGTCAGGGGTCGGCAACCTTCACTAACTAAAGAGCCATTGTTAGCCAAAATAAGAGAAAAATGATATCCGATATTTAAACTCTGCATCGCTGTCGATTATAACTATTAATAGGATGGCAGTGGAGGACAGTCTAAAACGTAAACTTTAGACCAGGGATCTCAAACTCAAATTACCTGACTGAAAAAAAACACTAAATTACTTACAAAAGACACAAAATGACCCAAAAAATACACAAAATGACTAAAAAAAGACACAAAAGTATTAGAAAAACTCATAAAATTACCCAAAAAGACACAAAATTACAAAAAAAAGACACAAAATTACTTAAAAAAACACAAAATTATTAAAATAAGACACAAAATCACCAAAAAAAGACACAAAATTATTAAAATAAGACACAAAATGACAAAAAAAAATAGATTACTTACAAAAGACACAAAATGACAAAAAAAGACACAAAATTACCCAAAAAATTACTAAAAAAGACACAAAATGACCAAAAAATACACAAAATTACTAAAAAAGACACAAAATTACCAAAAAAGACACAAAATGACCCAAAAAAATACACAAAATTACTAAAAAAAACACTAAATTACCTACAAAAGACACACAATGACCAAAAAAGACACTAAATTACAAAAAAAGACACAATATTACTAAAAAAGACACAAAATTACTAAACAAAGACACAAAATTACTAGAAAAAGAGGCAAAATTACCAAAAAAAGACACAAAATTATTAAAAGACACAAATTTATTAGAAAAAGACACAACATTACTAAAAAAAGACACAAAATTATTAGAAAAAGACACAAAATTTCTAAAAAAAAGACACAAAATAAACAATAAAAGACACAAAATTACTTAAAAACGAAACAAAATGATTAAAATAAAGACACATTACCAAAAAAAGACACAAAATGACATTACATAACATTTCCACTTCTTCCGGTAACAACAACATATATTGAGGCTTTGAGTTCTCATTTTATCTCTTTCAGACGTCATCAGTTTTTTTGAGAATGAGAGATATAAAGAAATAAAAGATCAGATCAAAACAATCATTTTGAAAATATAAACCAGTGATTCTGGTTTATGTTACAGTACTCATAATAAAATGTCTTTGATTGTTTTCTTATTACTATAAATTGGGTTTATTGTTCTAGCAGACAGATCTCCAGTGTTTACGTATGAATGAATGAGGACAAAATCACTTTCCAGATATCGTCATAAGCAAAAGGAGCTGCTTACTTTTAATAAAGAGGAAATGCAGAATGACAGAATGTGTTTTCAAACAACAAACAGAGTCATCTGAATGTCCCAGACACTTTCTTCAGCCGTGCATTGATTTCAAAACAACCATAAGTGGCTTGAAAGCAGTTTTATTGCTAGCAGGCAGCCAACAAATGGATATAATCAGGGTCATTGTGAATTTATTTAATTTGGTTTTGGTGAGTTTCCTGACTGTCGCTGTTGAAACAATTATGTCCAGTAAATTGTAGGAAAGGATGTAAAAAAATCTATTTCAACACTGTAAAAAAAGGTCTAAAAACCAGATACAACAGTAAATCTGAGGGAAATGATCTTGCTGCATGGACAGATAATTAACCTTTACAAGATTTCTTATTTTAAGTGTTCAACATGCTTATTTCTAGATTTAATAATCTTAATTTAAGAAATTAACTCTTAAAACCAGATAAATTAAAGCTGCCAGCAGTGATGAACTGGCCCGAGCAGAGTGACCTGATGATTATTTGGTTCTTACCAAGATAAAAAAAACTTTTTGTATCTTTTATTGTTGTTTTTTTTCTTTTTATGTCTTTTGTTTCTTTTTTGGTCACTTTACATGTTTTTGGTCTTTTTGTGTCTTTTTGTGTTATTTTTTTGTTTTTCTTGTGTCTTTTTTTGCTCATTTTGTGTCTTTTTTTGCTCATTTTGTGTCTTTTTACATCTTCTTTTGGTCACAAAATGACCAAAAACTACAAAAAATGTACAAAATAGATCAATTAAAGCTGCCAGCAGTGATGAACTGGCCCTAGATTTAGAAGTGTTAGATAATTTATCTTGTTTTGTTTAAAAAATACAACAGGAACAACCCAGAAAACCCTTCACAGCCCTGTCTGTCATGGTTGGCAGATTAAACTCTTTTTTTTGGCAGATTGTGCTCGTTAGTAGTAAATAGTAGCAAGTGTGGTTGTGTTTGTGAGTCCTTTCTGCTTATCAGTGTTTTGTTAGGTTGTTATATTAATTGCTTTGTTGTCTTTACAATGTCAGTTTATTTAGTGATATATTTTTTATATTGCCTGTTAAGCTTTTGTGTCTGAGGACTCCCTTTAAAATGATCTCAGGGCCTCGCTGTTGGATTTAAACTGTGTAAACTAGTAAAACCACGACAATCTTTCCATCTGTTTTTAGGCAATTAAAATTGCTATAAAAAATTAAAATGAACATGAACTTAACCGAAAGCTGTTAGTTATCTGGGTAGAAATGAACATATGGGAAACTTTTTATACTTTGGTACTTCAGAGTCGTCTTTTGGTTTTTATCTTTGCACGAACCAGGCAGCAGGAATAAAAATGGATTTAGAGGGATCCAGAATGCTTGGAACTAGCTATAACAATTAAACAATAAACAAACAAATAAATAAATGAATAAAAAGGGACATTTATTTAGAGGAGGGATCCAGAATGCTTGGAACTAGCTATAACAATTAAACAATAAATAAATAAATAAAATAAAAAGGGACATTTAGAGGAGGGATCCAGAATGCTTGGAAAAAACAAACAAAAACTAGCTATAACGATGTGTATGTTGTATGTGTTGTGTATAGAGTTTGACCACAAGATCAACATACCAAAAACAATTACTGGCCATTTAAAAGTTACATCAATGTATCTTAATTAGAACCATCTATCTTAATCATCTAAAGATGGAATGTTTTATTCTGGTTTTATGTGGTTTTATACTGGTTTTAAGTATATTTGAACTGGTTTGAACTGATTTATGTGGTTTTATTCTAGTTTGAGCTGGTTTCATTCTGGTTTCATTCTGGTTTTATTCTGGTTTTAAGTGGTTTGAACTGGTTTCATTCTAGTTTTATGTGGTTTTATTCTGGTTTTAACTGGTTTTATTCTGGTTTTAACTGTTTTATTCCGGTTTTATTCTGGTTTTTTAGTGGTTTGAACTGGTTTCATTCTAGTTTTATGTGGTTTTATTCTGGTTTTAAGTGGTTTTATTCTGGTTTTATGTGGTTTTATTCTGGTTTTAAGTGGTTTGAACTGGTTTCATTCTGGTTTTATGTGGTTTTATTCTGGTTTTAGTCTGATTCTATGTGGTTTTATTCTGGTTTTAGTCTGATTCTATGTGGTTTTATTCTGGTTTTAGTTTGATTCTATGTGGTTTTATTCTGGTTTTATGTGGTTTTATTATGGTTTTAAGGGACTTAAACTGAATTATTCTGGTTTGAATTGGTTTTATGTGGTTGTATGTATTTATGTGGTTTAAGCGTTCAACATGCTTATTTCTAGATTTAATCATCTTAATTTAAGAAATCTTGTCAAGGTAAATTATCTGTCCATGCAGCAAGATTATTTCCCTCAGATTTAGTTTTTGTATCTTGTTTCCAGACAGCAGGAATAAAAAAGGGATTTAGCACCCCCTAATACTGGACTTGATTTTTTCTAAGTGTAGAAATGACATCAGATCCTTTAGCCAAGAGTTCGGGGAGGGAGGATTCTTATCCTTACATTTACATTTAGTCATAGACGCTTTTATACAAAGTGACTTACAGGAAGAAAGGGGAACAATCAAGGTGTAGTGCAATAAGAGTGATTAGTGCAGCAATAAGTGCTAGTGACAATTCGCTAGGAGAGACAGTCCTTTTTAAAGGTAGAAAGGGACTTCCTGCTCTGGTAAGAACTGGTATTGGTTCCACCAACGGGGAACAACAAGTGCAAATAGTGTTCCTTCCAGTGAAGTCAGAAACGTCTGCAGGCTACCAGAGATGCAAAGCGATAGATTTGTTTTCTCTGTTGGTGCATAAGTGTGTGAATTCTTCAGGCACACTAAAGATGGAGGTTAACCCTTTATGGGGTGAAGAACTATATTTGGTAACTTCAGTGGATGTCTAAATGGTCCCCATGTCTCTCTGTTTGGTCGTAGAACCACATGGATTTTTTCTAGCTAATCAGCAAAGATCAGACTACCAATCAGTATGATAATAATATAATAATATTAACTTTATTCACCTTGACCTCCAATGTAAAAATGAAAAATTTAGAAAAAAAAAATCTGCAAGAAACAGTCGTACAAACAGTTATTCTTCAATGACTTGTACCAGGAGAACTTGACTATGACGGCATATTAGGGCCAAGTATGAATAAAAATAAAGATACAAATCTGGGTTTTTTTCGAGGTTTTCTAGATTAAAGTGGCAAATCTACAAGAAAAGTCTCAGATTTAAGAGAAAAAAGTGGAAAAAGTTTTTCTTGCAGATTCACCACTTTAAATCTCATAAATCTGCGATTTTTTTTCATGTAGATTTGCCACTTTAATCTAGTAAACTTTTTTACCATTAATTTGAGATTTTTTTCTTACAAATTTGTAACTTTTTTACAGCTAATTTGAGATTTTTTTGTCATAAATTTGTAACTTTTTTCAAAATATTACCCCCCTCCCCCAGGTCCACATGTTTTTTGTTTTTTTTACACATTCTGGCTGTATGTAATATCCTCCAATATTCTATAGGGTTGAAATTTGGAATTTGCAAGTATTTCAATGAGTGTCCTATTAAGGGTTAAAGGGCTGACCAGATGTGTTTTAATGTATTTTATTATGATAACGTTGTATCTTGTAGTGTTGTTTAACTGTGGTGATCTTATGAACAAACACATTTCTCTGTGTGGGATCATAAAGTGGGTCTGAGTCTCTATCTGAAGTTTCTATGGATAGATTCTAACAGCAGCCACATAAATAAAAAACACACTCTCACTGAACGTAACTCCACAAATATGCAACCTTCAACGAGTAATCAGCTGAAAAACTGACTCCAGAAGTTTTGTTTTTCATCTTTTTTTTCTTCCTGGAATCTTTTCTGTTCTATTTTAACTCTGAACAAGGAAACACTTTGCCTTTGTCCGAGCCAAGTGCCCTCTTAAACTTTCTAAACTACAATTTGAATACATTTGCTTAGCCGAAGGTAAAACAATCTCTCAAGTGTTTTGCTTCAGAAACACCAAGAGGGAAATAGTCGTGAAGTTGTTACTTGTTCCTGGCAGGGAGAGAGCTTTTCTCTGGAAGAGGCTGTTCTGACTCAGCTGCTGGAAGAGAACCAGCGATCAGGGAGAGACACGCTAATGTGGAGCAACTTTCTGTCACGCAACCAAGACCTGTAGCACGCTGCTGGGGTCAAAGGTCAAGGGTTAACGCTGCAGATTATATGGTTATTAGCAAGATTAAAAATAACACTTAGTGTTAGGTAATTTATCTTATTTTAAGAGTTAATTTCTTATTTTAAGTGTTCAACATGCTTATTTCTAGATTTAATAATCTTTGTTTATGAAATCTCTTCATTTTATTCTAGTTTTAACTGGTTTTATTCTGGTTTTATGTGGTTTGAACTGGTTTTATTTTGATTTTAAGCAGTTTAAACAGGTTTTATTCTGGTTATATTCTTGTTTTATGTGGTTTATTCTGGTTTTAAGTGGTTTGAACTGGTTTTATGTGGTTTTATTCTGGTTTTAACTGGTTTTATTCTAGTTTTATTCTGATTTTAAGTGGTTTGAACTGGTTTTATGTGGTTTTATTCTGGTTTTAAGTGGTTTGAACTGGTTTTATGTGGTTTTATTCTGGTTTTAAGTGGTTTGAACTGGTTTTATTCTGGTTTGAACTGGTTTTATTCTGGGTTTATGTGGTTTTATTCTGGTTTTATGTGGTTTTACTCTGGTATTATGTGGTTTTATTCTGAATTTATGTGATTTTATTCTGGTTTTATTTTGGGGGTTTTTCTTGTTGTATGTGGTTTTATTCTGGTTTTAAGTGGTTTGAACTGGTTTTATTCTTTTTTTAACTGGTTTTATTTTGGTTTTATGCGATTTTATTCTGGTTCTATCCTTGTTTTAAGTGGTTTTATTCTTGTTTTAATAGTTAATTTCTTATTTTAAGTGTTCAACATGCATATTTCTAGATTTAACAATCTTTATTCAAGATATCATGTCAAGGTAAATTATCTGTCCATGCAGCAAGATCATTTCCCTCAGATTTACTGTTTTATCTGTTTTTTAAACACCTTTTTTGCAGTGCAGGTAATGCTGCTTATTAGTTTTAAAACAGCAAAGTGCATACAAGCATGCCGTCATTTGACAGAATAAACATTGATTGTTTTGCCTCTGAAGAAAAAGGAGCAAGAAGAGAATCACCTTTATTTTAAATACAAGTTGAATAGTTAGATTAGGTCTCTTCCTGGCAAGTTATAAACCATGTTTGCACATTTCACAATGTGTTTGGTTTGTTTTGCTAGAAGCTCACATGATGTTTCACGTTACATAACTGTAATTTGGCAGAAACTTTATTTCAAAGCAGCTTACAATAAATGCATTCAACCCTTAAAAACAACAGCGAGGAGTCATCAAAACAATGTGAGTGTGTTGCAAGTTTTGCATGATGTTCCAACATGCTGAGGTCATTGAGAGCTCTGAGCTCATGGAGGAGATTTGTGTTGATGGTTGCATGTGAAGCAACATGCAGCAGTTTCTGTTTCCATCTGCTGGTGAAACAAGAGACTGCAGATCAGTTGGAGTATCCCTGTGGAAAATACTAGACTCTAGCTTCTACTAGATTATCTTTTTTTATTTCTTTTTAGAGAAATGCTCATTTCATCACCTCTTTTATTATATTATTATTATTATTATGCATTATTATACAAATAAGATAGTAAGTCACTTTTTACGGTAAAACCCAGCAGCTGTGGTTGCAAGAACTTTACTGTAATAAATACGGTGCAACTTTTTCTAATATTACGGTGAAAGGAAATTAGCACTGTAAAGATTGCCATTTTTTCCATATTTTACCATTAAAAAAAATCCATCAAAAGAAACACTGTTCTGCCATATAATTGACAAGAAAATACTTCATAAATGCTGCATAAATTAAAGATTTTACCATGAAATATTACAGTATATTTCTGTTAGAAATATGGTGTTTAGTACATTTAACAGATAGAAATAAAGTGTTTTTACAAAAAATAAATGCAAAAATTACACTGATGGCTTGTATATATATATATATATACAGTATATTTTTGTTACAAACACGGTGCCAGTGTATTTAAAAAAATATAAAATGTAAAAAATACTGTTTTGGCTGATATATACATTTACAGTGTTTCATTTTTACTGAAACTGAATTAACCCATTTATCATTTTACGTCTTTTACTGTCGTGGTTTAGCAGTTTTTCACTGTAAAATCTACAGACATTTTTTACAGTGTACTGTCTATTGCCTAATGGGGTAACACGATGGTGATTGAGCCACTGATGAAAGCATTTAAAGTGGAGTTTTATAGGGAACTTATCAATGTTCACTGTATTTCATTTTGTGTGCATGTAGATTTTATTTCAAGTTATATAAAATATTTTCATTTAAAAAACGTCTGTTAAGTCACTATTTATTGCTATTTGCTTTACTGTTTTAAAGGGTTAGTTTAGATTCACCAAATCCTCACTTATACCAACAAACTATGTTCTAAATAAATTCTATATTCTAAAAATAGCGTGCACAGAAATTGGTATTGATATTTCTTGGTGCAGAAGCCAATATGAGAAATGTTCCAATCCTTTGTTAGATGACAGGGAATTATTGCAGTGTACTTTCATTACGTTGTGTTTGTTTCTGCAGCCGGTGCATCCCACCACGGGGATCCTCGCTGTGTTTGTTGCTCTCAACTACTGTGATGTCGTCCACGTTGCTGGGTTTGGATATCCAGACACAAAGAGCCAGAGGCACCCCATCCACTACTACGGCTACGACACCATGAAGTCCATGAAGGTTTGTAGATGTCATTTACTTCCAATGTACACTGCAAAAAAGGTGTGTCTAAAAACAAGATAAAAACAGTAAATCTGAGGGAAATGATCTTGCTGCATGTACAGATCATTTTACTTGTCAAGATTTCTTAAATTAAGATTATTAAATCTAGAAATAAGCATGTTGAACACTTAAAATAATTGAAAACAAGAATAAAACCAGAATTAAACCACATAAAACCAGTTAAAAACAGAACACATAAAACCAGCATAAAACCAGTTCAAACCAGAATAAAACCAGTTCAAACCACTTTAAACCAGAATAAAACCAGAAAAAAACGACATAAAACAATAATAAAATAATAAAATAAATAAATAAGAAATTAACTCTTAAAACAAGATAAATTATCTAACACTTCTAAATCTAAAGTTTTTTTTTTTTATCTTGGTAAGAAACAAATAATCATCAGGTCACTCTGCTCGGGCCAGTTCATCACTGCTGGCAGCTTGTTTTAAGAGTTAATTTCTTATTTTAAGCGTTCAACATGCTTATTTCTAGATTTAATAATCTTAATTTAAGAAATCTTGTCAAGGTAAATTATCTGTCCATGCAGCAAGATCATTTCCCTCAGATTTACTGTTTTATCTGGTTTTTAGACTAAACACCTTTTTTGCAGTGTGTAGTTTAAACACGCTGCACTGCAACATACTGATGCTCCTCTTTCTTTCTTTCTTTCTTTCTCTCTCTCTGCTGCAGAATTCCTACCATGACCTGAACCATGAAGCCGAAGCCTTAAAGCGACTGGAGGATTCGGGAGCCATTTTATACCTGCACCCACATTTGTGATACACAAAGTTTGATTTTATCCAAAAAGAGACTGAACACCAAATCCTATTTGATCGTATTTGGCTTGGGTCGTCCCATCCAGATGTTAATGTGCCTTCTGCAGCGGGAAACAAGACATTTTGTTGCAAAGAATGTTGATCTTCCTGCAGCCTTATATTCTGTCCCACCGACAGACGTGATAACTGCTTTTTAAATGTCTTTCTTTGGATTTATCAACTACAAGCTTGACTCAGCAGACTCTGTTTTATGGGTTTTGAACCATAATTTTCAAAGTTAGGGCACTAACTATTCATGTGGTGAGCCAGTTGTCTTGTTTGTGAGAAGTAAAAATATGTCAGATTATGTCCGGATTTTCACTAATTCCTATGCTTTGATGTCGTTTGGGAGTAAAACAGCCACATCATTGAAATCAAGAACAACTCTGCTCTACAAAGTCTAACTGCAGTAACGAAATAGAGTTATAACAAAAAATGAACTCCTTGATGTCTGTTTTATCTTGTGACAAAGTTTTAGATTTCAATTTTGCTTTATTTCAGAGAAATAATTATATAAAAATTGCAGTAACTACAACATCCAACTCAAAACCAAGCAGTAATTGCACTTACCACAGTCTGGTTTGGATATATATATATATATATATATATATATTAATTTAAACATAAAAATAATAGAAATTATAAGTTTATTTGAAAGGGAAATTATTATCTAGATAGTGATGAAGTAAAAAAGTGAGATAAAATTATGTTAAGACTACAATATAACACTACTTCATGATATTAAGTCTAAAATACACAAATCTTTGAATAGAGTTGTTAAACACTTTTAAATAAACTTATAACAAAATCAATTTGAAAATGTTTTTTCACTGAAAACTAAATATAAAAGCTGTAAGAAGACAACAACATTATAGTTACTGCTCTCTGTTTATCATTACTATTAGAACCTTTAACAGCAAAACCAGAGTGCAGAAACTACATTTTTGGGGTCAAATGTCAAATAAGTCATGATTTTGAGCATAAAAATGACATCAATACATGTAGAAATAAGTGTCATATCACTTATCTACAAATAACACATTTGGTTGGACAGTTAAAAAACTTTAAAGCAGTTTTTCTCAGTTTTACATTTTGTTAGTTTCTGCAGTTAGACTTTGTAGGGCAGAATAAATCAAATACCTGTTTGTGGAGAGATTTTTTTATTATCGAGCTGCAAAACTGAGCAGACCGGATCATTTCTCTCTGTGTACACTTCGTATCATTTCAGACTGATTTTGTTTTGTGTGTGTGGCAAATGGGTGTTAGAATGTTTGGGGATTTTTAATTTTTGGTGAAAGTCACTTTTAACGTACTGTTTTAGTCTATGGAGTTAGATTTGTGCCAAAATGTTCAAACAACACTTCTTCAAATTCAAACAAAAAAATATTAATCAAAATATCAAACAGGAAATTTAAACAAAAAACAAAAAAAAGTCGAAGACAGAATTCAAAACTTGCAATTAAATTATTTGTGTAATTGCAAAAATAAATCTGTCTTTATGTCTTTTAATAACAGTTTTTTTTACTTTTATGAGTTGGATCTCCAGCTGCAGCTCAGCTGTCAGTCAAAAACGCATCAGCCAATAGGAATGCACCCAGAAAGACCCGCCCACACATTAAATTTGTGCCAAAACCGCAAGTAAAAAGGCTGCAAACACAAAGACAGGGTCACAAATACAAAACCAGCAGCAAACACAAAAAAACAGTTATTCAAAGACTTAAAGACAGATTTATTTTGCAAATACACAAATAGTTTGATTGCACGTTTAGAATTTTGTCTTTGACTTTTTATTTTTTTTATTTTTTTTAAAATTCTGTATTTGATATTTTGATTAATATTTTTTTGTTTGAATTTGAAGAAGTGTTGTTTGAACATTTTGGCACAAATCTAACTCCATATTTCGTCTAAATGATTGATTGATCGTAAGCCTGATTCACACAGGATTAAAATTCACTTTACTTTTAGTTTTCTTGGACTGGAAATACAACTTTGTATTTTGCCTATTTGTTAGTGTTTTAATTACAGTTTTCTGGGGGTTTTAATTTATTTCATCTATTTTTTTTGCCCCAGAAACACCACCAGTAAATGGTACCACTGGATATTTTTTATTGTACAGAATGAAATTTTTAATTAAAAGGAATTTAAAATGAATGAATTTGATTCTCATTTAACATAATTTTTATGTTTTTCATCAATGTATTCAGGTTCACATGGATCACTACGGTGGCCCTGAAGCGCAAAACACAACAACAAAGCAAAAAACACAACAACAAATAAAAAAACAACAATAAATCAAAAAACACAACAAATCAAAAAAACACAACAAATAAAAAAACAAAACAAATAAAAAACACAAAAACAAATAAAAAAAACAAATAAAGAAAACACAACAACAAATAAAAAACACAACAGAATATCACAAAACACAACAACAAATCAAAACACAACAACAACAAAACAGAAAACATAACAACAAAACAGAAAACACAACGATTCATGTCACCTACCTTTTCCGGTTTGGTTAATGTCGTTGTTGTTTCTGTTTTGTTGTTGTGTTTTCTGTTTTGTTGTTGTGTTTTCGGTTTTGCCGTTTGGTTTTTTGATTTGTTGTTGTGTTTTCTGATTTGTTGTTGTTTTCTGTTTTGTTGTTGTGTTTTTTGACTTGCTGTTGTGTTTTTTGATTTGTTGTTGTGTTTTCTGATTTGTTGTTGTTTTCTGTTTTGTTGTTGTGTTTTTTGACTTGCTGTTGTGTTTTTTCATTTGTTGGTGTGTTTTCTGTTTTGTTGTTATGTTTTCTGATTTGAGGTTGTGTTTTTTTATTTGTTGTTGTGCTTTTTGATTTGTTGTTGTGTTTTTTGATTTGTTGTTGTGTTTTCTGATTTGTTGTTGTGTTTTCTGTTTTGCCGTTCTGTTTTCTGTTTTTTTGTTGTGATTTTCCCTTCAGGGCCACTGTAGATTACTGTCCTGTCTTCTATCCTCTGTCTGGTAAAATTATGTGAGTTACCTGTCATGCCATCTAGTGGTGTACCAGTGTTCACCACTAGATGGCAGACAGCTTCTACTACAGGTTTATTATACAGGAGGTGATCTACTGCACTGCACATGGTGCAGCCATGCAGCAGCTCGTCTCATAGAGCCTGAAGTAACGGTAGGAACACGTGTCAGGGAACACATGTACAGTAGAACATCTGGAGGAACAGGAAACGGCACAATGCTAAGAACTGAGAGTGACTAACATAGATTTGCTGCTAGCGGCAGATGTTAATGATGATTTCTACTCTCCTCCCATTAGCGCTGACATGGATGGAGTCGTGCCCTTGGCATTTATAAACCACATGGTGGTACAACATCAGCTGTCACAGCGTCCAGTTAGTCAGCTGAGATCAGAGTGACAGCAGACGTTTGTTGTGCTTTCAACCATAGAGACGTACAGTAAATGCCTTAACTCTACTACTGCAACTTCTACTAGCAATCAATCAATCAATCAATCAATAAGACTTTATTTGTATAGCACTTTTCATACTAGAAAATTTCCTCTGGGGAAATTGTGAAAGGGCCAAAGGGGCTACTGCCGGTGTGTGTACACTATGATGAGATTCTTCAGAGATTTATAACAATTAATACTAGTAATGTTATGATACTATATAATATACAAGGAGCACACCTACAACAAGCATTCCTTTTCAAGTATTTATTTATACAGCAACCTATGACCTTTAACCTCAAAATGTGTGTGTGTGTGTATGTGTGTGAGAGAGAGAGAGAGAGTGTGTGTGTGTGTGTGTGTGTGTGAAGCATGTGTATCTGGAGGAGTGTGCGCGCTTACGCACTCATGTGTGTGTGTGTGTGTGTTTGTGTGTAAAGCATGTGTATCTGGAGGAGTGTGTGTGTGTGTATCTGTAACTGTACTCACATCAAAGCATCAAAGGCTTTGTGGTCGACCAATCAGAGCAGAGCAATCAACCGAATGAACAGCTGTGGAATCTTCTAGCACAGTGACAGCAGCCAGAGGTGGATAGATTGGAATTTCTGGCCTCGAACAGAAAGCATTTTTGGCAAAACCATAATACCTATCATTGATCCGACTTCACTTTGAGCGTCCTGAGTTCTTCCTGAACGTCTACATATGTTTTTTTTTTTTTAAGAAAAATGAAAAAATAGCTTTGTTAGAGCAATCTAAAAAAACTGTTACATCTCCTTTTTTCAGAAATCTTCCTGCGTTTTTAATATGGGAGCCAATGAGGCTGTTGGTGCGTGTTGGTGGATCATCTGTGCGTCCTACGCCTAAACTATAACTCTGACAGCTTTACCAGAGGATTGTGAGTGAGAAGACTAATTTTCCTACGTTTCTATGTATAAATTATTTCTGTAGCGTGGAATTTGCGGCCTGGAGCGCAGTTTTCAAATTTATTTTTTGACAGTTTTTTCTCTCCCTCTACACTCTGGCGATGATGTCACACACTGTGACACGAACATTCCGTGCAATACACACCCATTATAATCTCTGGCCCTAACAAGAGAGATGCAACAAGAGTTGAGAGTTAATTTGTTATTTTAAGTGTTCAACATGCTTATTTCTAGATTTAATAATCTTAATTTAAGAAATCTTGTCAAGGTAAATTATCTGTCCATGCAGCAAGATCCCTTCCCTCAGATTTAGTGTTATCTTGTTTTTAAACACCTTTTTTGTAGTGTACTACTACTACTACTACTACTACTGCAACTTCTACTCCAAAAAAGCAATAGTAAGAGCTTACTTATTGTACCACATCTCTAATATTCTGGTTTCCTTTCACTCAAACCTCCAGTGATGCTCAGCTGAGTGATGTGTTGTATGTTGTGAATAGTGATGCCTCCTCAAGGTCAGACTGAAGGAAAGATGAAAGAAAGATGAACCAGAACAACCCGTTGCTATGAAGGGTTTCTGTTTCCACCATGGTGTGCAAACTCTGCTATTGTACATGAGCTCAGCTGTGTGTTTTCTGTTCTGCCTAAATCTGTTCTGTGTGTATTTTGCCTGCATGTTGCTGATACGGAGGGCAATCCTGTTTGCAGCGGGGTAGAGACCACAATCAGACGCCCACTCTTCATATTCACTCCACTAGAATCGACAATTGTTGGCGCTAACTGATTGTCTTCCACTGAAAGACAATCTGAGAAACAAAACATTCCTTTTTAGCTGCATCTAAAGCTCTTAATTTCAGTTCTGAGAGCTATCCATTATGTGTGGAGCGGCTATTGTCTTAGACTGTAAAACCATCCTTTTCCACCCCCTCATACACTGTAAAAAAAAAAACCCTGTTGTTTTTACGGTAAAAAAACAGCAGCTGTGGTTGCCAGAACTTTACCGTAATAAATACGGTGCAACGTTTTCTAATATTACGGTAAAATTATATTAGCACTGTTGATTTCACGTTTAAGATTGCCATTTTATTACATATTTTACGGTAAAAAATAAAAAGTTTTTCCATCAAAAAAAAATGCTGTTCTGCCATATAATTGACAAAAAAATACTTTATAAATGCTGCATAAATTAAAGATTTTACCATTAAATATTACAGCATATTTCTGTTGAAGATATGGTGTTTAGTACATTTAACATTGAGAAAAGTATTTTTTACAAGTATTTTTTATATATTACAGTATATTTTTTGCTACAAACATGGTGCCAGTGTATTTTACAGTGGAGTAATGTATTTTTGAAAAAATCCTGTTTTGGCTGATATATACTTTTACAGTGTTTCATTGTTACTGAAACTGAATTAACTCATTTATCATTTTACGTCTTTTACTGTCATGGTTTAGCAGTTTTTCACCCTAAAATCTACAGACGTTTTTTACAGTGTAACATTCAGACACGTTTTTTAAAAAGCATGCGAGCTCCACATGCTTCCACTCCCATGTGCAGACACCTAAAACTCACCTGTATTGTGTCTTTGTAAGCATTTGTTTTCCCAGCAACACAGGCGAAGAGTTAAAGAAAGAGCCCAGTCACGTCATGCTCGATGGGCCGTGCTCACTTCCCTCACACACAACAGGGACTTACATAATTGAACAGGATATTTGTGTATCTGTGGGCTGTTTATATGACAACTGGAAATCAGGTCAGACTTTTCAGGAGCATCTATTGTACTGTAAGCACACCTTTGAACCCCCAAGTCTGCAGAGTGCTTCAGCATGCTGCAGAAGGAATGAGTTATGTACAGTATAGTGTTCACTGGATCATCTCACGCTACAGTGAGTGGACATATTTTTTAACTCCTCTGTGAATTAAAACTCTGAACTCGTGCACTGATCACCAACTGAGCCCTTCAAGCCCATTTATGCATGTATGCATCTTTTTCATTCTGCCTGTATAAATGACTTAAATAATGATCACCATGCCATGCTGGTATCACCTTTTTTTAGCACAACCTCACCTGATTATTTTTGTCATTTTGACTTACTGGATCAACATTTTGAAATGCAAAAAATCAAATAAAAAACACACAAAAAACATTTTTTTTTTTTTACAAAAAAGACAGAAACACACCAAAAAATTACAAAAACCCCACAAAACCCCACAGAACACACACATAAAAAACACAAAAAAGACACACAAAAATTACAAAAGACACAAAAAAACACAACAACTGAAAAAATGACAAAAAAACACAGATAAAAACACACAAAAAATGACAAAAAACACACAGAAAATAGCCCAAAATCACACAAAAAAGTAAACACAAAAGATTGCATTTAAAATGATGAAACGCACACTGCAAAATCTGAAAAATATCTGCAAAAAAGGAAAATCATGTTAGTACACTTGCTGAAAAAGAGTTGAAGCACTAAATTGGACATGGAAACTTGTGGAAAAGCCAAAACTTTAGAGTTCAGCTGACAGCAGGGCTCAGGGTTAAAGTGCCATAAAAAATACTCTATAAAAATAACAAAAATTGATGAAATATTAATATATAAGAGAACAATAAATAAAAGGGAAAAATTAAATTAAAAAATATGGAAATAATAAAGAGAATTAATTGAAAATAATTAAATTATAATGGAAATGGAAACATAATGAGAAATATAGTATAGTATAGTTGGAAATATAACGACAAATGACAAAATATGAGCAATTTCGTAAGATGCTTTCATTTATTTGTATTTGAAAAATAATTATTTTTTTGCATATGAATGATTTAATCTTTTTCTGTATATATATTATTCTTTTTTTTATGTGATTTTTTTCATTATTTTTCCATATTATTTCCCTATTGTTTTTGCTTCTCCCAATTGCTTCAAGCCCATTTATGCATGTTGCGTTGACCAAATGAGCCCCTCGCTGCACTATACAATAAGATTCATTTCAAATGCATAGCTTTGAACTTTCAGGCGGACCCCCGGTACACTACGACCCTGAATGCATGGGCTGTAATTTTACAAAATAGCGATTTCATAAAAAAAACACACACATGGCCCGTGATGATTGCTGTGCTGCTGATTTAAGTGCAGCCTCATGCAGGCAGAAGCTCTGACAGTGTGATTGTTATTACAGTAGATCTCATTACACCATCTGCTCTCTGCACAGAGCTCTCAGCCTAACACTGCAGCATCTTACTTTAAAGCAGTTGTTTTCTATTCAGAAGTCATGATCCTCTGTTAGGTAACATAATAATGGTGCACACTCTGCAATAGTATCAAAGACAGGTTTGTATTTATTTTATATCAGGGTTAAAATGCATTAAAAGTAAAAAAACAAAAAATCTGACACAAATGTTGCACACAATGTATAAAAGTAATCCTAGCCACAGTTATGTCACTCATTCTTGTGAAAGAGTGTTATAAAGTAGAGGTGAAAATCAATACAGCATAGTATCACGATATTTTGCGTGGCAATATGATATCGATTCATGGCCGCCAAGTATCAATACTTTTTTTATCATAATTAGTGGCCCATAAGTGAATTCTATGGTACTGAAAATAAAATCAATTGTATTGTTAAAATGCTTTAATTGTTGTTATCAATACATGTTTGATATCAGTTCAGTTTGACTGAATACTTTGTTGGTCAGTCTGTGGCTTTGACTCTCATTGTGGACAAATAAAAAGACTGAAGTGAGATGAATACACTGAGAAGTTTCTCTTATTTGACAAAACAGTCCTTGAATGAATTTAATTTTGTGGACACAAAATGCAGTTAAACAGTAAAATAGCAATATATTGTATCGCAATACTCACCATAATGCAAAATGCTTAAAATCGCAATAATATTGTATAGTGACTCAAGTATCAGGATAAAATCATATTGTGGTGATTCCCACCTCTACTATACATGTTGTTTTACTTGGCTGTCATTCATGTGAAATTGATTGACAATGTTTTGTAATTCCTGTGAAATGGATTCAGTGCAGTCAATAAATTGACTGAGTTTCTTCATTGACACAGATATCGTGATGTATCGTGGATGAAATTTCGATTGCAGTTTCGATTATCGCAGAATCGCTGTATCGTGATATTGTCATTATCGAGGGCAAAATATCGTGATAGTATCGTATCGCGAGGTACCTGGTGACACCTGTTATAAAGCCTCAAGTTTGACATTTTGACTGTTGCCATCTTTGGTTTTGGACTAGAAGTGGCCATGAAAAGTGAAGCCAACGGGGTAGAGTCATATACTTGCCTTCCTTCTAATGACCAGCATATAGCAACAACACTGGTTACTAAACAACCCTAACCCTAAAGAAAACCCTAAAAAACCCTAACCCTAAAAAAAACCCTACGCTTTTTTTGACAGTCTATGGCAGGGGTCTCAAACTCAAATTACCTGGGGGCCACTGGAGGCAGTATCAAAATCAGCAAAAAAAGACACAAAATGACTCATAAAGACACTAAAAAAAAGATACAAAATTACCAAAAAAAGACATAGATTTTTTTTAAAAAGACACAAAATTATTAAAAAAGACAAAATTATTTTAAAAAAAACACAGAATTACCAAAAAAAGACACAAAATTATAAAAAAGACTAAATTATTACAAAGACACAAAATTATAAAAAAGACTTAATTATTACAAAGACACAAAATTACCAAAAAAAGACACAAAATTACCAAAAAAATACAGAAAATCACTAAAAAATACACAAAATTATTACAAAAAGACACAAAATTACCCATAAAATACACAAAATTACCAAAAAAGACACAAAATGACCAAAAAAGACACAAATGACAAAAAGACACAAAATGAACAAAAAAAGACAAAATTACTAAAAAAGACTCAAAATTGTTACAAAAAGACACAAAATTACCAAAAAAGACAAAATTACCAAAAAAAAAGACACAGAATTACCAAAAAAACCCACAACATTACTAAAAAAGACACAGAATTATTTAAAAAAAGACACAAAATTATTTAAAAAAGACACAAAATGACCAAAAACAGTAATTAAAGGGACCTTCCACACTCAACACGGTAAAGTACCATTCATATAAAACTCACATTAAACTTTCATATCAAGGTGGGGACAAAAAATATCGTCACGAGGGCCGCAATTGGCCCGCGGGCCGCAAGTTTGAGACCCATGGTGTTTCTCGAAGGAGACCAGAACCTGGAACACTTTATTTAAGGATCCACGAGCCAAAAAACCTGAGAATCACTGCTGCTCTGAGTAAGTGACATCAGGTACACAGCGCTCTAGTGAAGACACCCGCGGCCTTCTTTTCTCCTCATTGTTAAAAAATGTAGAAACACAGTGTGTCTCTACGATGTGTCAGTGTGAGGAGCCCAACGGAGAGTTTGTGTGGGAAGAGGAGGTTGGTTTTGTGCAGCCAGATACCCAGAGAGAGGGCATCTGGCTCTGTGAGACCTCCCCCACAGCCCAGAGAGCTACCGTGAGTCAGGTGCTCATGAAAACACAACACTACCATGGGAACTGGGAGAATGAGTGGGAAATAAGAAGAGTGAGGGAGAGAAAAAAAAAGATAAGCTGCTTTTCTCCACTGTGATTTTTTGCTAGTTCTGCTTTTTTCCCTCCATAAAGCCCTTCTCCTGCTCTCCTGTGGGCTCTGCACACTGTCTAATGCACATTTTGCTGCCGTAACTGCAAAGGACAAGTGTCAAAAATAGCAACAGACTAAAAAAAGAAGAGTATGAAAAAAATAGAAACACACTAATTCGCAACACTTTATGCTAAGTAGCTCCATGTATCTGTTGCACAGCCCAAAGGTCAGCCAACTCAGCTGATTTAAAGGCTAACACCACATCATTGTTTCCAGCCAGAGGAGCTTTTTCTCTTCGCTCAGGATGTTTTTTCTGCTGTGAACTCATTAAAAATGACACAATGTTGTGATTTTAGTGTAAACAGGCAGCAGAGATGTAAATTAATTGTTTTATTACCAGGTTTTATGAAGGTCAAAAATGCCATTAAAGCAATAAAAAGTCTCTGAAGGAAACAGGACCTTTTGTAATGCAAGTTGAAGTTCATAGTCTTCCAAAGAAAATGGCGATTTAAGAAACAAGCAGCATAAATATGCAATACTCAAGACATGACACAGACGGATGACATATTCTGAGCTCTGGCAGAATATGGGTCAGAGGTCAGAGGATAAAACATTTTGAAAGACATCCATATATGGGGTCCTATAAGTGCCATAAAAAAACAAATCTATAAAAATAAAAATTGAGGAAATACTACACTGTAAAAAATGTCTGTAGATTTTTCAGTGAAAAACTGCTAAACCATGACAGTAAAAGACGTAAAATGATAAATGAGTTAATTCAGTTTCAGTAACAATGAAACACTGTAAATGTATATATCAGCCAAAACACTATTTATATATATATTAAAATACAAAATTAAAATTAAAAATACATTACTCCACTGTAAAATACTCTGGCACCGTGTTTGTAACAAAAATACACTGTAATATACAAGCATCACTGTAATTTTTGCATTTATTTTTTTGTAAAAAAAATACTTTTTCTCACAGTTAAATGTACTAAACACCATATCTCTGACAAAAATATACTGTAATATTTAATGTTAAAATCTTTAATTTATGCAGCATTTATGAAGTATTTTCTGGTCAATTATATGGTAGAACAGCGTTTCTTTTGATGGAAAAACGTTTTATTTTTTAACAGTAAATGATGGAATAAAATGGCAATCTTAAATGTGAAATCAACAGTGCTAATATCATTTTACCGCAATATTAAAAAAAAGTATATATCGTATTTATTACGGTAAAGTTCTGGCAACCAAAGCTGCCAAGATAAATTAAAGCTGCCAGCAGCGATGAACAGGCCTGATGATTATTTGTTTCTTACCAAAATAAAAAACCTTTAGATTTAGAAGTGTTAGATAATTTATCTTGTTTTAAGAGTTAATTTCTTATTTTAAGTGTTCAACATACTTATTTCTAGATTTAATAATCTTAATTTAATAAATCTTGTCAAGGTAAATTATCTGTCCATGCAGCAAGATCATTTCCCTCAGATTTACTGTTTTATCTGGTTTTTAGACTAAACACCTTTTTTGCAGTGCATACAGATTGAACAGAGAGTAAATCAGTGTGTATGTTGTGTGTGTGATTGGATCTCCTGATTTGTTCTGGCTCCAGGTTGTTTGTATCTCTAAGCCTCATAAGATGGAGATCCAGCTCCACACATGGAGTGTGACTAGACAATCCTGTCCTCCTTCTGTTGAGCCAGAGAGGGTGGAGTTTGATCCTGGCACCACTCTGTCTGTCAGTCTGTTGCTACATCTGTCTGCTTGTCCTGAAGGACTGGATGTCTGGAGGCGGCACAGTGTTCACTTCCCCCTTTATAACACACCACCACCCAGTATTTTACTTTAGTTTCTGTCACGGGATGATGGCAGGAAGCTCTCACATGTCACAGCAAAATAATGAAAACTAGAATTGAAAATCAAGTAAATACGTTTTTAAAATGAGTTTGTGTATATATATATATATATATATATATATATATATATATATATATATATATAAACATACACAATATATATATATATATATATATACAAAAAAAGACACAAAATGAGAAGCCAGAATGACCAAAAAAAGACACAAAGTGACTAAAAAAGACACAAAATGACCAAAAAATGACACAAAATGACCAAAAAATGACACAAAATGACTAAAAAAAAGACACAAAATGACAAAAAAAGATACAAAATGACCAAAAAATACACAAAAAGACACAAAATGACTAAAAAAGGACACAAAATGACCAATAAAAGACACAAAAAGACCAAAATTGTTACGCTAAACACACAAGACACAAATTAAATTTAACACACAATATCACACAAGATCACATTTATGTTGGTTTTTCTTTGTTTCTTTTTGGTTCTAAATGTTGATCCAGTCAGAATAACAAATCAATTATTATCAGGTCATATAGGCGAAAAAAATGTACCAACATGGCATTTAAACATGTTTTAAGTGGTGAATACAGGCAGGATGGAAAGTAGTCCGACATGGAGGAAATAGAACAAAACTACATAGAGTTAATTCCCTAACTTTTAATTATTAATTACAACACCAGGCCTCTTTAATTTATGTTCAAATCTAAATGCAGGATTCTCTGTAACGTGAAAGTCACCTTACATCCTGACCCAGAATCACACCATAAGCAAACGCTGTTTTGTAGGCACTCAAAACATGATTTATTGTTGCCCTGCTGGTAGTCACGGTTACACCAGGCACAATACATCAACACATACATTACATCACACAATCCGATTCACTTATTGCCACACACATTTTCTCCTTTTTTTCCCTCATTTTTCTTTATCTTTTTTTTTTTTTTTTAGAGCCACAGATGTAAAGTAATGCTGGTTTAAGGCTTTATTGAATTTGGAGCCTTTAAGATAAGAAGGTGTATAGATTTCCCAGCTTGCTGCTCTCTCACATAAAAACGTGCACCAAGGTCATTTCCATTGCCTGGAGCTAGTGTTAGCATAGAGCTGGCTAATCGAGGTGCTGTCCCTCATCTGCTTACTGTAGCACTTTCTTCTCCCCTTGAACAGGATAAAATAAATTCAAATGTGTCAGATATGGTCTCCTCCTAACTGATCTGGAGGAAGGAGGAATACAGGAGCAGAGTGGATTACTGAGTGTGTGTGTGTGGCCTTCAATCCACTGAGCAGATTCATGTTACACTCTGGACCTTCAATTACTTACACCTTCTAAGTGGCTTGGGAGATATTTTGGTTCTCATAGATTTTATATGGCTGCCATCTCCGATCCGCAATCTTGATGAAGTGGCTCCTACCAAAAATGGAAACTAATGGTGATGGAGAACACGTGGAAAAAAGTTGGTGCTTTTGTCCGGCGTGTCCCCTTTATTTATCTAAGCCGCCTGACTTCCACCGCTATGCTGATGATACCAGCTATTCTTGTTATTTACCATCCAGCATGCATCATTATTTGCGTGACCCATATTTCAGCTTCCAGCATATGTCCATTCACCTCTAAAACCACTGTGGACACTGTGCTGATGCTAACTGGGGAAGCAGGACATGATCCCAGATGGCCTTTAAAGCAAACCAAGTAGAAGAACAAGGCCCAAATGCTCGTCCAGGCGTTGAGGCATTGATGTAACTGCAGACAATTACTGATGATTACAGATTATTACATGATAAGGAAATAAAATTTAAAGAAAAGTCACTGTAGGGTAGGGGTCTCAAACTCAAATTACCTGGGGGCCACTGGAGGCAGTATCAAAATTACCGAAAAAAAGACACAAAATTACTAAAAGAAGACACAAAATTACAGAAAAACGAAATTACTTAAAAAAACACAAAATGACCCAAAAGAGACACAAAACTGCAAAAAAAAAAAAAAGACACAAAATGACCAAAAAAGACATTCAAAATTATTAGAAAAAGACACAAAATTACTAAAAATTACAAAATTACTAAAAAACAAAGCTCCAGCTGGAGCAACTTTCATATCAAGGTGGGGGCCACAAAATATTGTCACGAGGGCCACAATTGGCCCGCGGGCCGTAAGTTTGAGACCCATGCTGTAGGACACCATACAAAAAGATAGAAAAAGAAACAACAATAAAAATACAATAAAATAGTAATGTATGTTTTAAATTTAAAAAAGCAGTTTAGCAGTTTTTCACCGTAAAATCTACAGAAATTTTTTACAGTGAGCATGCTTAAAATATCCAAAGTTTCTGTTAAAAGAGGGAAAATTGCAGCTGGTCTATGAGCTGAAGTCATTGCTAATAGCAAATGCAATGAATTGCAGTGCAGAAAACCTGCACCTTAACCCTTGATATTTTTTCACTGTCTTAATATACCGATTACATTTTACAGCTTCCATCTTTTGTCGTAACTTCCCACTAATGTGCTCTCTCCATGTATTACCAGGACCGAGGATAAGAACCTTGCATACATGAAATAAAACCTAATGGATGAAGACTCCCTCTGTGCAGTAAAGAGATGGTTTTAAGCCTCAATGAGAATCCAAAACACCAGCTATAAAAGCTGGAGGCCCCATGTTCAGACCCTCCACCTCCGCAGTAGTCGATAACATTTTAACACTGGAGCGAGTGAAGTGCATGATGAGTTGACTTACTGGAGGACAGACTGCCTCCTCCTCATTCTCGGAAAGAAGAGATGGAAAGGAAAGATGTATAATGTTCGATTTACATCCATTATTAATCTTATTTATCATATTAAGCCTTATACAATAGCTATACCACCTTTGATGCACAACATGGGTCTAAACCAGAGGTCTCAAACTCAAATTACCTGGGGGCCGCTGGAGGCAGTATCAAAATGACCAAAAAAAGACACAAAATTACTAAAAAAAAGACACAAAATGATCAGAAAAAGACACAAAATGACCAAAGAAATACACAAAATTATTAAAAAAGACAAAAAATTACAGAAAAAACTAAATTACTTAAAAAAGACACAAAATGATAAAAAAAGACACAAAATGACCCAAAAAAAGACACAAAATGACAAAAAAAAAAGGCACAAAATTACCCAAAAAAGTAATTAAAGGGACCTTCCACACACAACACGGTAAAGTGCCATTCATATAAAACTCACATTAAACTTTCATATCAAGGTGGGGGCCACAAAATATCGTCACGCAAGTTTGAGACCCCTAAAAAAAAGAAACAAAATGACCAATAAAAGACACAAAATGACAAAAAAAAAAGACTCAAAATGACAGAAAAAAACTAAATTACTTTAAAAAGACACAAAATGACCAAAAACAGAATTACCAAAAAGACACAAAATTATTTAAAAAAAAGACACAAAATTACCAAAAAGACACAAAATTATTAAAAAGACACAAAATGACCCAAAACAATCACAAAATGACCAATAAATACACAAAATGACTAAATTACTTAAAAAAAGAAACAAAATTATCAAAAAACACACAAAATTATTAAAAAAAGACACAAAATTACCAAAAAAGACACAAAATTACCAAAAAAAGACACAAAATTACAAAAAAAAAGACACAAAATTACCAAAAAAGTAATTAAAGGGACCTTCCACACACAACATGATAAAGTGCCATTCATATAAAACTCACATTAAACTTTCATATCTATATGAAGGGATATGGTTTGAGACCCCTGGGTTAAAGAGGCAGAAGAGGTGTCATAAAGGATCTCATGATTAATAAGTTATACCTTATTCATGTGTTCTTTTCTAGTTTGGTGTTATTCTGTACACTGAGTGATCTGGTGACAGCAGCAGGTACAACAGGGACGGTCCCTTATGTCTCTTTACGGCTCACACTATTGTCACGGCTCACACTATTGTCACTGTTCTTCAATAAAAGTGTTTGCCGACACAAGGGAGCGCTTCACTCTTCAGCTGGTGTTGACTGTAAATCCAGACGAGCTGAAGAGTGATGATGGGATCTTACTGTTATTGTTATACACAGAAAAATAAAAGACTGCATGAGTGCTGATATTGAAAGCTCCAGGCTAACTTTTCTCTCTCTGAAATAGACTCTGCCTTGTATAATTGAGCGGCATATTGCACTCTTGTGGGAAAATGTTTTTTTGCCTGTAATGTGCACTTACATAATAATGTGTCGTGGCTTTTTTTAATATCCAATCGACTTTTTTGGAGTAAGCTGAAGCCTTTTGTACCTGTCAACCAGCTCTCGATGTGGTAATGCCCTCCCACGTTATCAAGAGGTCAATTCTCTCTTTCTGCCTTTCTCTGTCTGCTCGTAACACACAGGCTCATTGGCTAATGACCGTACAAAACAAGGTAAAAATACCGACACAAGTGGATGGTTTCATAATGCCTCACAATGATTTTTTTCCTGTCTAAATTATATTCATAGGTGAAAACTCTGTGTGGGGCAAAAGAGCTCCTCGACAAAATCCACTCATCAGCACCGCCACGGTATCAGGAGGGTCTATTCCTTAGTTTTACAGCTTTTAGCCTGTTTTGGTGATTGACAATGGAAATATATTTTTCTTATTTAACCCTCTGAAGTCCACGAAAGTACCAGAGAATGACTTCTTCATGATGTCACGACGTAAAAACGAAGCAGCATGGAGCTGTCTTACTTTTTTGTGTGATTTTGGGCTATTTTTTGTGTGTTTTTGTTAGTTTTTTGAGTGTTTTTATCTGTTTTTTGTAATTTTTTCAGTTTTTGTGTTTTTTGTGTGTTTTTTTTGTTATTTTTGTGTGTCTTTTTGTGTATTGTATGTGTGTGTTCTGTCTGTTTTTTTGTAATTTTTTGGTGTGTTTTTGTGTGGTTTTTCTGTGTGTTTTTCAGTGTGTCTCTGTGTGTATTTTGTTTTCAGTGTGCATTCAACATTTTTAATGCAATATTTTGTGTTTAATATTTGTGATTTTTATTTTATTTTTTGTTTTGTTTTTTCACGTTTTTGATGTGTTTTTGGTAATTTTTGTGTGGTTTTTATGTGGGATTATTTGTAATTCTTTTTGTTAAAAAAAAAACTTTTTGTGTGTTTTTGGTTAAAAAATGTGTGTGTTTTTTGTGTTGATCCAGTAAGTTAAAATGAAAAAAATGATGATCAGGTCGTATAGTTGAGGTTGTGCTGAAATAAATGATACCAACATGGCATGGTAAACATTTTTTATGTGATATATACAGGCAGATAAAAAAAGAGTCAAAAACCAACAAAATAGCCCCAAACTCTAAAGGGTTAAACAAGCTTTTGCTCTTCCACATGACACACAGAGAAAAAAAATGACATCCAAAAAGTGCTGTATGCCTTCTACTGCTGAGCAACCAGGATTTCTGTATAATATTTGCTTTTTTATCGCTGTCATAACATTCTCTGTCTATGTGTATTTATTTCCCATATTCCTGTCTCAGTGTTTTTACCTCCTACACATAGAGAACAAGACTTCCACTGTACTGTAAGTTCAGTTTCTGCCATCTGGGGCAAACTTGAGCGTGATTCAGCCTTCTTGTCCCAGAGCCCTGAGATGACAGTGATAGATGATGCTGTCATTAAAACCACTGGAGCTCATCTACTGGCCCTGTTTGCTGATTTCTCTGAACTTAACAGCCCTTTTTTAGCTTGCTCCATAAAAAGCACACAGAGTTGTAAAGAAACAGTTTCACCTCTTCCAAGTCGCTGCAGCACTCTAGTCTTTTCAGCTTAACTCCATCATATATATATTCTCAGGTTTTGAATCCATATATATAATAATTTCCTATTTTACTTAATCTATGCAGAAACCAGATTACACCTTGCCACAGGAGAAGAGGAAAAGGAGAAAAGGAAGTTTTCAAAGAGTAAAAGAAAAGTCAGGTTGCAGTGCAGACAGACTAGGGTTTGCTTTTTAAATGATAATACACACAGGCTACAGTTTTAAATCCATTTGCCAGAAAATATCTCCATGTCTGATCTGGAATATAGAATTGAGAATGATGGCTATGTTATGATCAGGTAATTACAGTTTATATTATTAAGTGTCATGCTATATTAGATGAGAACAGAGGCAAGGAAAACACCCCTAGTGAAAAAGTGAATTAGTTTTTATAATCATTCCCTCTTTGTATGATTGTTTTATGCATATTTGGATTCAAATGCACAGTATCCTAAACCAAATTTTCATATGTTTCTGGGAAAGACGAGTAAGTTAATTCCTGGTCAGTAAATGTAGTTCCTATATTAACTTTGATAAAATTCACATTAACATTGCTTCCCAAACACTGTGTTGAGTTCATATCACCATCAATCCCTACAAGTGAAATGGGACACTCCATTGGGTTACAATTATTTAAACCTAGCAACCCTAACCCTAATAACCCTAACAACCCTGACATATTATTAAGTGTTGTGCTATATTAGATGAGAACAGAGCCAAGGAAAACACCCCTAGTGAAAAAGTGAATTCGTTTTTATAATCACAACACTGTGTTGAGTTCATATCACCATCCCCAAAAGCGAAAATGGGACACTCCATTGGGTTACAATTATTTAAACCCAACAACCCTAACCCTAATAACCCTATCAGCTGTCACCCTAATAACTCTAACCCTAACAACCCTAACCCTAATAACCCTAATAACCCTAACAACCCTAACCCTAACATATTATTAAGTGTGGTGCTATATTAGATGAGAACAGAGCCAAGGAAAACACCCCTAGTGAAAAAGTGAATTAGTTTTTATAATCATTCCCTCTTTGTGTGATACAATTTTATGCATATTTGGATTCAAATGCACAGTATCCTAAACCATATGACCATATGTTTCTGGGCAAGACTAGTAAGTTAATTTCTGGTCAGTAAATGTAGTTCCTATATTAACTTTGGGAAGCAATGTGGATTTTATCAAACGCTGTGTTGAGTTCATATCACCATCAATCCCCACAAGCGAAATGGGACACTCCATTGGGTTACAATTATTTTCAGTTGGTTATCTTGGCCTTCAAAAAGCCCCAAAGTCAAAGTGTCATTGATCACTGTACATCTAAAGTGTGCAGTGAGAGTCCAGTGCAGTTTTGTATTCAGTACCAAGCTCCCATAGTAGTATCCTGGGGGCTGTTTTCTCAATAAGATTCTGACAGCAAGTTCAGCGGTCTATGCGGAGCTGCAAATGTCACTTTTGACTCCCATTTTGCCTCTTTTAAACTCCATCAGTCTTAACCTCTTGTTCTCTTTCCCTCCCACTGACACCCCCTCTAGCTTTCTCTTTCTCTGTTTCTTGTGTGAGTGTGTGTGTGTGTGTGTGTGTGTGTGTGTGCATGTGTGTGCATGTGTGTGCATGTGCGTATGTCCTGGTCTCAGAGGAGAGAGTTAACCCTGGGGTACAGAGGCGGGGAAGAGCAGCTGGAGATCCACTCTCCCTTGGTTCCTGTCCCAATTAATTAGCATGGACATAGACGTAGGCACGCACACACACACACACACACACACACACACACACACACACACACACACACAAACATACATACAGTACATATTGGTACATGCATGCAGTAAATATAGACTATATAGAATATGGTGTGACTCGTGGGATTATAAAGTCCCAAACCATTTGCAACAACAGGACTGAAAAAAAATGTTTGTATTTGATTATTTATTTAAAGCAACATAAAAAGAAAACCTTACAATTTCAAAGTGCAATTACATTACTTTGGTAACACTTTACAATAACTAACTAAGTAATGTTCATAGATGGTTTATAAACCAATTATTAACCATTTAGAAAATGCTAAACATATTTAATCGTTAAATGTTTTCAACCAATTTCTTGAAGGACTATGAATCGTTTCAAAATCATTAACATACTTAATATGGTGTTAGAAATGTTATGAGTACAAATAAAAATATTAATGAACTATTTATTATAATTTAATTGTTTTTTAATGGTAAACGTACTATAAACTTACATTATTATACCATCATTTGCCATTTATAAATTATTTAGTTAGTTAAACATTAATAAATTATGTATTTACCATTCTAAATGGCCTATATACAGTTTATAAATGATTAAACATAAATAAAGTGTTATAATCTGTTTACCATTTATAAATGATGGTTATTGTAAAGTGTTACCATTACTTTTTATCAAAAATAAGCTGACAACTTTGCTAATAGCCAAACATAAATCAAGTAAACAACACAAGACATAAGCCAGTTATTACTTACAAATATTAGCTTTAAGAAGAGCAGCTCTTTTGCGACCCACTGTAGTTGAAACCAGAGACGGTTGTTTTAAAGCATCTTTGGGTGAATTTACTGTTTATCAGACCAAAAATTTAACAAAAATTAACTAGCTAGTGCATCCCACTATCCATTCATCCCACTCACTGCCACTGGTGGACTACTTTGCATCGATCTGCTAAATAAGAAGGCCTAAAATGAATACTTCACCCTAAATTAACACTTCATCTTTATATTCTTGTCCCAGTTTAGCCTTCCCAGTGCAAGCCTTCCTGCTGAACGTGAAGACACAAGTTGAATTCTCACAAGAGTTTTACACAAGATGGATCCTTTTAAGCCACAACTGTCCTCCTTCCGGTGGTCAAAGCTTCTATGGTAGTGGTGTAAACATCAAAACTCCCCCAGTGTTGCAAGCTTCCAGTACTGGCAGCACGGCCAACTGCTACAGTTAGTGGTTAACTTAACTTTCACAACAAGTAAAGCTTTTTGACCATCAGGAAACTCTATAAATAAAACCCTAACAACCCTAACCCTAACAACCCTAACTCTAATGACCCAACCCTAATGACCCAAATAACGGTCACCCTAATAACCCTAACCGAAATAACCCTAACCCTAATAACCCTAACAACCATGACCCTAATAACCCTAACCCTAACAACCATGACCCTAATAACCCTAACCCTAACAATCTTAACCCTAATAACCCTAACAACCATGACCCTAATAACCCTAACCCTAACAACCTTAACCCTAATGACCATAATAACCCTAACCCTAATAACCCTAACCCTAATAACTCTAACCCTAATAACCCTAACCCTCAATCACCATAATCACAGCTACTTCTTGTGGTAGTTTGTGCTGCCCACCAGTTACATACTGCAACAGAAGGCTTTATGTGCAGAGTGGAAATGACAGAAGCACCATTCCCCCTAATACAAGTCAGTGAAGCATCCAAATGGTTTTCAAGCTGTTATTTTGTAGGTAAAATTAGTATGTAATCTTGTGTTAACAAATAATTAATTTTAACTCCTTATATAAACACCGGATATGTTGGCTAAGGCTTAATGCATTCAGACAGAGTGTCATTCAATTGAAAGCTTTGAGCTCTAAACCTATTTGATACAGACCTTTGTTTTGCTGCTCAAATTAAAGGGGTTGTACAGCCTTGCTTTCTTAATTAAGAAATATCCCAGAGATACAGAGTTGTTTTATGCTCTGCTGCCCTTAAGAAAGATATCTTTGCTTTTATCTCATTTATTCCTGCCTGTCTAAGAGTTGTCTCAACTGGTCCAAAATACAGCCTCGAGATTTCACCATTTCAGAGAAACATTACATTTATTCCTCCTATCTTGGCCTCCTTTTGCTGGCTACTGATTAACTTTAGAACCATTTTTAAAAAATTGATTACCCTCAAGGCGAAAGTAGGCCTAGCCACAAGCTATATAACCCAGGCGTGTGATTCCTATTGGGGGATGGAGGGACAGATTACACCCCAAAGCTATAAGAAAGCATAACTGTCCTACAGTGTGTTCTGTAAGAGGATCTAAGGGTTATATAGAAAGATATATGTTGGAGAGTCCGATATGGCTACATCGAGATTCACCAAACACATCTGAACAGATTCTGTGTTAAAATAATCAAAAATGGTACAGCTGTCACATGTGAAACTCTGATCTTTTGAAATAACTCTATGTGTGTCAGTGTGTACAAGCCAGGCCTCTCTTGATACCTAGTTTCTCTACTGTGAGCCCTCCCCTCTCTTCATTCTCCCCATGTTTTATTTTTCAACATAAATCCAACAACAGTGATGCATGCTGTATCATAAGAGCAGCACACATAAGAAAATAATGAAAGTATAGCATAAAGTGGCTATAATGAGTGTTTTATAATAACAGTGTATTAAATGACAATTTGAAAACGTGATTGTGACAAATGTGACAATGTGAAAGAGGTCACTCATAGTAATGAATCTACAGAGAATTATGGCCTCAATCTGCATCTCCCCTTTCTCAGAGCTTTATAGTGAGTTTAAGCTCATTGTTTGGCTTTCCCACCCACAACTATACTGTGTTAGTTCACTCTCACTGCTCGCTGCATTTAGCATTTAGCAGCTAAAGAGCCACCCATTTCCCTCAGAAGTTACTTGCAGAGACCAAAAAACAGAACTAAAAGAGAGCGAGTTATTCAAAATCTACACCATCACCGATCATCATGATTCGGCACCACAGATTAAATACAATTGACTGTCAGAAACGCTACAGAGCCCCTAAAGTCACATTTTAGGTTGCCACAAGAAGACATCAAATACATTTCACAATGTTGGAGCCATATTGAACACTTAAAAATAATTTGAAAATATTTAAACTTGTTTTAAGTTAATTATGTTATTTTTTATTTGTAAATTTTTGTGAATTAAATTTTGGATGGTTAGGAGGTGGTCTAGAATACACACTTAGAAAACCAAATGTTTTGGATCATATTAAGTGAATCGTTTTATCTTGTATTGAAATTAAGGAAAGTCAACCGGAGTTCTGTTCAATAAACATCAGAAGTGGATGAGCGTCTCTGCATGTGATTATTATAATGTGTGTCGGCACCTCTGCAACCTAATCTGAGCTGCTAAAAGGAGAAATAGGATTAGCCATTTCACACAACATCAAATAAGAAAAACATCAACACTATGACAAACCAGGCAATATTTTTGTCCCGATTGGGCAGACAATTGCCAAATCTGGTGATATGTATTGGGTGCAAAAACAGCAGAACACATTATACACATAGCTCTGCACAGAAAAAGACTGTAGGCAGCCTGATTTATCAGTCATCAATCGTTGCACATTTCTTTAATAATGTAGGTTTATGTGAGAGTAGCAACTGAAATGCAACATATTTATTTGCCTGCACTACACAGCAACATTTACATGTAGCCCCGAACTATCCTAAAGGAATAACCGGAATAACCTTGGGAAATGTTTTCATAAAAAATTAGCCCCTTTGCAGCTGCTGCATGTAAGTGACAACAAAGATCTATGCACAGCTCATTTGTGTGGTGCAACCCATTTATGTTAATGATGCATAAATCTCCATGTAATCACATGTGTAAACTGTCACAGCCTGTTCCCCGAATGTGAAAATGTGAATGTGAAAATTTCATACAAGCCTGTAAAGCCCTCCGAAATAACAATGCTGTAGTGTGGCAACATTACAGAGGTCTTCTTTAAAAAAAAAAATACTGAAATTCTTTTTCACATCAGCGCTCCTTTTTACACGAAGGAGCATGGCTAGTCATTAGTACTAGTAACCCAGTACCAGTCCTGGAGCCTGGCTCATTAAGGGAGCATTGCCTGCAGTAATGACCATGTTGGTTCATGCTATCTGCATCAAAAAAAAAAACCTTCTTTCCTTTTTCTCTGCCGTTCATTTCCTACCATATCCCTTTGCTTTTTCTCCTGGCAGCTGCCTCAGGTGTCTAACAGTCTGTGTTACAGCACTGTCCTTAGTTTAGTTTTTTACAGCATCTTGGCAACCTTGCCAGACTCGGTGCAGTAAAAAATAGATGCAGAGAGGATCAATGAGGTATTTTCTTAGACTGTTCTCCTGCAGGTAGACCTGACTGAGCTTTACTTGTCAGAGAGAAATGGTAACTGCAGAAGGCAAAGATGAATTTCAATTTTACACTTGGGTACAACTAAATATTGCAGATGAGAAATTAAACAAGTTCATTTGACGTTTTTGGATGAGAAAGGCTTTTAAATGCATTATCTTAAGACAGAATGTTTGAGCATCTCTTGCTTTCACAGTAAATGACTGTTGAGGATATGATTAATTTAGTCTGTTGCATATTATTCAATCTAAATCATCAGTATTGAATACATTTGCAATTATATTAGTCAGCCAAAACATTTCAAAATTAAGTTTTGTAGTTCTTTCTGATTTAAGAAACCAAATGCAATCCACACTTCTCAACAGCGTATCCTGATACAACGTTCTGTATATATTTGATGAATTATGACCATTATACTTGACACAGTCAGTGTTTTAAACATGCAGCAGTTAACTCTGTGGAGTGTCCAAAAGCTCCAAATAATCCAGACTTGTTGACTCCATCCAGACTAGAAAACAAAGCAGCGTGGAGCCCTACTGTAAATTTACCTCTAAAGTTCTGGCTGTAAACTCCATGAGGCCAGTTTCAGTTTGATGATGATATACCAAGTAAAACTGGAGACAAGCTCAAATATATTTAGTATAAAATAGAACTGGATGGAACCCTCTTATATGTTAGATTTGACACCATTGGTCACAATTGCAACATTTAAAATTCTTTATTGAGCATGATAGTGTTTTGAAAGTTAAAAAAAAAGATACAAAATCACATTTTATTTTGGACTTAAGGACTAAAAAAGACACAAAATGACAAAAAAGGCACAAAATAACAAAAAAGACACAAAAATGACAAAAAAGACACAAAATAACTTACAAAGACTAAAGAATAAAAACCAGAGTTGATGACAGGATCACACACAATCACAAGATCACATTTATGTTGGTTTCTCTTTGTTTCTTTTTGGTTTAAAATGTTGATCCAGTAAGTCAGAATAAAAAAAAATTAAATAACACAACAACTGACTTTTGGTTTCATACATTCACTAGTTCAACGCCTAAGAACAAACATCTGTATGGGCAGTAATAAGCTCCGCCCCCACAATGTTATATGCGATTAATAGTGCATCACTTTTCATAGCTACATGTGCAAACTGTGAATGACAGCCTGGCCTGAAACTTAAGTTACTTTTCACTTTTATATAATATAAGTGTACGTTCAGAAGGAACCAACTGTAACCGGTGGGAAGAGTTGGCGTCGGGGCAGAATTTCAGACATCCCATATTTCTATTTGGGCTCAATATAAGCTGCCATCTGTCTTCATGTGATTGACAGCTGTCAGAGAGAGACTACAGAACTGCAGAGAGAGTGAAAGAGGCTGCTGACTGTGGCTGTAAATAGGAAAGACTAAATTTGAGAGGTGGAGAAACATATGTTGATCATCAAGAGATGAGGTGTGTGAGATTTGGCTGGAGTGGAGGGTGGAATCGGGGTCATTAGACGGATTCCCTGCAGCGATGGAAGCAAAGTAGCCCCTTAACCTCAGCTCAGCTCACTATATCAAAACACTGGCTAATAAAAACTCAGCCGCAGGGGCATATTACATTCTGATAGCCCTACATCAAAGGGCTGCTGTCAACTGGAGCTGCTTTATCCATTAATTAGAGTCAGAATGGGAGGACCGCTATTAGAAAAATAGAGATAGGCTGTCATTTTCTTTGGCCAATTGACTTTGTTAGAGGGATGCTGCTGTCGAAAGAATCACTGAATTTAAAAAATGTGAATGAGATGGAGCTCTTGGGCTCCGGCCCAGAAAACGATAGTGTCATGGGGGGGGTAGCCCTTTCTGTGCTCCAGTTCAACTCGTTACAGCAGTAGGATGGTTGGATAGGACCCAAGCAGTCAATTATCTGCTTTATAAAAAAAGACAGCAGCTTCTTAATGGGGATATACCCGACAGAGTTCGATTCTTTTTTACCTAAGAAAGCACTTATTTACCATTATTAAAACATTTTTGACACGTCTGCTTAAACACAGCTGTCAAGCCAAGTGGAGGAAACAGACAGTTAGTCAGAAGTGAAGAGGGAGTGTTGGAGTGTCAGAGTCATGCTATGCATAAAGTGAACTACACAAGACTGACTTTGACAGTCAGTACACACTTTACACAGTATTCCCCTCTCAACTGTCTCTTCCTTTCCCTTTACCCCCAGTGTTTTCTGGACTACCCAAGTGAAGAGAAAGGCATATAGCTCCCTAACAACAAACATAATTACAGGTTGCAATAACACGCTTGCACGCAGGGCCGGCTCTACAGATAGCCGACATAGGCGGTCGCCTAGAGCGCCATCTGCTGCAGGGGCGCCACCAGTCACCCTCGAGGGAGAAAAAAAAGTAGTGGTGCACCGATCAATCGGCACAGATTTCCTTAATTTTGCGGGATCGGTGATCGACCAATTATTTTACGTCAAACCGATCTTCTCCTTCCAGATATGATGAACTATTCGATTTTTTATGATTTAATGACTATTCCAATATTCGAAAATCGATGCAAGTTGTCTGTATGTTGTACTATCACGAAACCAAAAACTAAGGACACTTTATTTATGGTTGCAGTTCTTTTGTTAGTTTGTCCTGTAAATTGTTGCTATTTATTTTAAGTTCAATATTTTATTTACCCAGTTTGCATGTTCTCCCCGTGTCCCCCGAGGTTCCCCTTACAGGGACCTCTCACAAAAACATGCATTGATCCTGGTCGCTATAGTGCCTCCCTCTGGTCGGTCGGGGCGCCTGATGGGGGAGAGGAACCGGTGGGAATAACGTGATCTTCCTACGCGAACCCTACCAGGGAATCTCGGGGGAAAGAAAAATACTGCTGTGTTATTGTTTTTCAATAAAATAAGATTCAAACATTGAAGGTTCAGCTGCGAGTTATAAAAAAATCGGTATCGGCCAAAATCGGAATCGGCAGGTCAGGCTTTTTAAAAATCGGTTATCGGAGATCAGCCAGAAAATTGCAATCGGTGCACCCCTTAAAAAAGAAAAAATAATAATAATATGCCCATTGTCGCCCTCCGTTCGTGTTCTGTCTTGAAAATAATAAATATTAACAAAATAAAGAAACAGATAAACAATGACATTTTCTCACTTGTGGTGCTGAGTCACGTGACGTGTGGTCATTGCCTTGCCCCCCTTTAGACGGTCAGACCGCTGTCACAGAGGTCAGGTCACGTCAAGTGACAGACACGTTATGTTTTGATAAATCTTCAAGATGAAACGGCCGTCAAAGCTCTCCGGTGCGCAGTATTGAAAGACAAGAAAAGAAGAGGAGGAGAAGAAGTCCCAATATAAAGGTTATGTCATCTTTTTTTAAATTCCGTTTTGTGTGAAGACGTTTCATTTGTTTTAGCTTGCTAGCTAGGTTGAAAAAAAGCAACGCTAGCTTAACACAGTTAAGCACATTTTTCGCACGGTTTGCACTTTCATTGTCTCTCGTGTCTCTAACTTTGTTAGCGTCTCCAGCTGTACTTCTTTGCGAATTGACTTGTAAGTTAATAATTTTATAGACAGACAGTTGTATTATATAGCCTGGTTGGCACCATGGGCAAACAGAAACAGGAGTTCCCCCCTCCGTGAAACAGCAAGCGGAGCTGTTCAACACGAATTGATCTCACCTAAAAATGCATCATCATCCCGAAAACATAAACAGTATGTTGGAAAGAATCCAGAGGCAGCAGAGTGCCTGTCATGTGTGATGTGCTAGCTTTCTTGAAGGGGTATCCAGGTTGAGGCTGATGCAGCAAACTGCACTGTATGTACTGTACCACAACAGGGGGGAACAGATGCCAGATGCAGAGAAGCTGAAGCAAAAATGATCGGACACTGCAGATGTTTTCTGGTGTTTTAAATGAGTCTTGCCTGGCACATTTATGTTTGCTGTGTTGCTACTTCCTACTGTTTTATATCATTTTAACCCTCTGGGGTCTATGACGGTGACGTAATGATCAGATCATGTGACGTTTAACAAAAAAACTAGGTCACATGGAGCGCTGCTATCAACTTCACTCCAAAGTACAGACTTTACAAACTTTCTCCCAATTTTTGTTTGACATTCCTAGGTCATGTAAAACCAAAGATATGATAGTTGATAGTAATATTTGAGCGTTGGTGTAGCTCTCTAACAAGCTATTGCACAGCTAACAAGGGGAAAAAAAGCCTATGAATATAAGTGTTTTTATGGGATATGTTTTGTATATAGTTTTATGATATTTAAATTTTACCTTTTTATATGTTCATATTTGTGTCCTATGTTTACATGTTAAAGTTCCAAAACAGTTCATTGAGCTGGTTTTTATTGTAGTAAATAGTATAATTTTTCAATTCAATATGTTGATAAAGTAGGTTAAAGTGAGAAAAATGGATACCAAATATGGGTATAGTAAACATTTTTATGTGGTACATGAAGGACAAAATCAAAAATATTCAAAAACAGCCAAAATAGGCTCAGACCCCAGAGGGTTAAGAGTCAGATTTACTACAGCCCTACAGCCCATCTGAACAGCACTGTAAAGACAATTTCTCTAGATTTTCCAGTTTGCATTAAGCATTTTTAATGCAATCTCTTGTGTTTTGTGTTTATTGTGTGATTTGTGTGTATTTTTTGTGTGTTTTTGTGTGTGTTATTTGTGTCTTTTTGTAATTTTTGTGTCTTTTTTGGTCATTTTGTCTTTTTTAAGTCATTTTGTGTCTTTTGTGTCTTTTTTTTGTCATTTTGTGTATTTTTGTGTCTTTTTTAGTCATTTTGTGTCTTTTTTAAGTCATTTTGTGTATTTTTGTGTCTTTTTTTAGTCATTTTGTGTCTTTTTGGTCATTTTGTGTCTTTTTTTAAGTCATTTTGTATATTTTTGTGTCTTTTTTTAGTCATTTTGTGTCTTTTTTAGTCCTTTAGTCCAACATAAAAGCCAATTTGCAGCCATAATGCATATTTAAACACACACCGTTCCAAGCTAACACGAGTTAATCATTTATCATGCATATTTACTGTTATGTCAATATAAAAATGTACAAATTTCACTCTCAAGAAATATTTCAGGAGCAGTGTTACCCCAAGATATGTATCTTTTCGTCTGTGGAGCTGTTTGGAAATACAGTGCCATTTATGTATTCAACGCAACAAGCGTCTGAATAAATTGGTTGAGAAATTGTATTTCTCGGGCCATGAAGCCTTCACAACACTGATCACAGCAGTGGGCAGGAATTTCAACCATTTAGAGCTGGCACAGTGAGCCGAGCAGACTGCACTGATGGAGAGTAATACCTTTTCAACTGGAAGGAGCCGAGACAGTTACGTGATGATTTTGTCTGTGCCAGCAGGAAAGTGTCTGGTCTGCTCTGTGATCAGCTCAGAACTGGATTCACTCACTTATGTACAGCAAAAAGCAGTCTGAAAAATACAAATACAGACAAGCCTTATATCACAAAAGTTAAAGTGGCTACAAGAAGTCTTTAACTAGTTATGAAACAGTCTTAGTTTAATACTGATCCCTTTATCTGACCTACATAAGCTGAAGAGCCCACACTGCAAAAAAGGTGTGTCTAAAAACCAGATAAAACAGTAAATCTGACGGAAATTATCTTGCTGCATGGACAGATAATTTACCTTGACAAGATTTCTTAAATTAAGATTATTAAATCTAGAAATAAGCATGTTGAACGCTTACAATAAGGAATTAACTGTTAAAACTCACTGTACTACACTTTCAAAATAAAGAAAAATAATTGTGCACAAAAATAAGAAATGTCATTGTCTTACAAAAATAATTGTTATTGTTGTTAAGTCTCATTGTTTCAATCAATGTATTTGTATCTTCAAAATACACTTAAATTCGATTTTTTATTTCAAATAAATTAATATAAAGGTTTTGAATGCTTAAATATCATCTTTGCCATTTTTTAATGTGCCCCTCTGATTAAACACTGGCCCCTCCTTGGCCCCCCACAGTAAAACTGGTCTAAAACCGCCACTGGAGCCACCACAAGGGGAAAAAAAATAAAATGCAGTATAATCTGCTCCTGAACTCATTTTAACTTGTGTTAAAACAGAAAACAACCTCACAATTCAACAAGACAGGCAAGGGTTAAATATTTCAGCGCAAGATAAACATTTGGAAATCTGTCAGTTTCTCTCAATTAGACAAGACAAAAAGAAATGCTAAATTATCCGGCAAAATACACATAAGTAAGGGTAAAGGTAAGGGAGCCTGTCCTACTCACAAGTCCGGACTCCCTCACCGATGCAGAGTACTTGGTACCGCCCGGTTCTGGAAAGCTGCAGGCCCTCGGAAGATCGACTCTTCCCGGAGCTGCTCCGTAACCGGCCCCCACAGTGCAGGGTCTCCGGGGAGAAGAGGCGTTCACGTACAGTGGCGGCTCAGATGACGGCGAGACCCGAGACCCGTCACCGCTTCCCTCAACGGTCACACTCAGCAGCATCCGGGTCGTCGATTGAAGATGCTGCCGGGGGGTCTTCGCTCTAGCTAGCATTAGTTAGCATTAGCTAGCGCCGGCAGTGAAGAAATGTCCCGGCTAGATGAGCTGTCCTCGTTGACGGAGGCTGCCTCAGCAGAACAGTTGTTAACGGCTACTTGCGTGAAGAAATCCCCTATTTTGGATATATATTTAAAATTTTCCGCGTTCCTGATATCCTTCTCCTTTTTTTAAATTTTCGTTTAGCGCATCCACTTAGCTTCTCCATCTTTTGCATTTTTGTCTCTAGAGGCGCTTGGCGTCACGCGACCTGCTCAGTGCACGTTGATTGGCGTCACCTTTGACAGGCTGACCAATGAGGAGAGAGTCTCAGCTCACGGTCACAGTCATAGGTCGTATAGGTGCAGCGAGACGGCTCCGACGGACAGTTTAACCAGTTTTTATGTGTGTTTTTGTAATTTTTTTTTGTGTGTTTTTGTAATTTTTTTGTGTGTCTTGTGTGTGTTTTTATGCATATGTTTTGTAAACTTGTATGTGTTTTTTGTAATGTTTTGTGTTTTTTTGTGGGTTTTTATGTGGGTTTTTTGTGATTTTTTGCGTGTTATTTGTGTCTTTTTGTAATGTTTTGTGGGTTATGTGGGTTTTTTGTAATTTCTTTGTGTTTTTCGTGTGTTTTTTATCTGTTTTATGTGTGTTTTTCTTTGTTTTTTGTCTGTGTTTTGTGTGTTTTTTTCCATATGTTTTTATAATTTTCTGTGTTTTTTGTGGGTTTTATGTGGGTTTTTTGTAATTTTTGTGTGTGTTTCTTTTGTATGTTTTTCTTATTTATTATCTGTGTTGTGTGTTTTTTATGTGTGTTTTCGTTTTTTTTTTAGTTTTTTGTGTTCAAAATGTTGATCCAGTAAGTCAAAATGAAAAAATAATAATCAAGTCATAAAGGTAAAGTTGCGCTGATAAGAATAATACCAACATGGCATGGTGAACAATGTTTTAAGACAGACTTTTAGGTGCAGTAGGTGCTTCAGTTGACCTGTAGCTAATAAATTACTTTAACTGTCAAAGATGAAATCAAGTCAGGTGACATGTTCCTGATGATACTGTCATCCTGCAGATGGCTGACAGCCCCTTCACCCTGAACATCCAGCCAGCGGGGATATGTGCCGATTAGGAATGACATTAACAAGAGCCATCAAGGGGCATTTGTCAGATGGAGCAAGTGTTTTGCAAATAGGAAAATCAAGTGATGCCATTGTTGCTTTGTCATCATTGTGAATGCCACCTTAATGGAGCACAGGAGCTGAAGCAATTAACTGCAAGACATTGTCTTTTTATTGCAGATTAATTAAAAATTTTCTGGTTGAACGGTTTGCAAGATGATCCCGATGCGCGACATATATACGATGGCAGCGGCAAATATGACGCCTTTTGATGAATAAATAGATTGGTTGGATAAATCTAAGTGAAAAGCACTTCTCCATATCTAATTTAGGAGAGCCTGTCCCACAGGAGGTCTCTGTGTGTAATAGCTGAGAATACCCAGAATACAAGGAGCCATCCAATCCTAATTAAAGACCTTTTACAGCTGAGTCCTAGCATAAATACATGCAGAGGCAGCCATGAGCAGACAGGCTCAAACACAAAGCAGGCCAGCAGGGCTGGCTGCCACATGGCAAACATCTACAAGGACCAAAAACACCAAAAACACTATTTTTCTGCCTCAAATTAAACATGCTACTGCTGTGAATGTAATGAGCCACTTTACAATTCAGAGAGAATACCCCAAAAACATTTCAGCTTCATTAGAAACATCACATGAATATAAATCTAATCACAACTTTTGTGCTCCGATTGCATTTCCGCTACCGGCTTTTAACCTAAAAGATTAGTTTGAAATTCCACTATTTGCTTCCTTGCTGAGAGTTAGATGAAAAGAATAAAACCTCTCTCTCTTGTCTGTACACAAAATATGCCACCAGAAGCTGGTTAGCTTAGTTTAGGACATGGGTCTCTAAATTGGCCAATTGAGGCCATCGTGACGATATTTTTTGGCCCCCACCTTGATATGAAAGTTTAATGTGAGTTTTATATGAATGGCACTTCACCGTGTTGTGTGTGGAAGGTCCCTTTTAAAAAAATTTTTGGGGTAACTTTGTGTCTTTTTTGGTCATTTTGTGTCTTTTTTTGGTCATTTTGTGTCTTTTTTTAAATCATTTTGTGTCTTTTTTGATCATTTTGTGTCTTTTTTAAGAAATTTAGTTTTTTCAGTAATTTTGTGTCTTTTTTTAGTAATTGTGTGTCTTTTTTTAAGAAATTTTGTTTTTTCTGTCATTTTGTGTCTTTTTTTAGTAATTGTGTGTCTTTTTTAAGAAATTTAGTTTTTTTCTGTCATTTTGTGTCTTTTTTAGTAATTGTGTGTCTTTTTAAAAAAAAATAGTTTTTTTCTGTCATTTTGTGTCTTTTTTTTAGTAATTGTGTGTCAAAATGACAGAAAAAATAATACATTTCTTATGTATTATTTTTTCTGTCATTTTGTGTCTTTTTTTTGGTCATTTTGATACTGCGCCCAGGTAATTTGAGTTTGAGACCCCTGATTTAGGAGAAAATGGTATACTATGTGTTATATATCATCTCCACTATTTATCAGTCTAGCTTCAATTAAATATTTATACATGTCTAGAAATACAATATCTGGCCACTGTGCTGAGATTGGCATGACAGTGATCAAACTTAATTTTTTAAAAATATCACAAATTCTGATGTTCAGGAAAGGTCACAACATAATTATTAAGAATTTCTATAAAACATGTGTTTAACTGCATCTGAAACCGATATGCAAAAGCATTGTAGCTGAGTTTTCATTTTCAGATGGCATTTAAAAACAACTTATTAGTATTCATATTAATCTGGATTCTACTCCTCTAAAGCTCACCAATTAATTGTATTTCTGTTGTTTAATCCATATAATCAGTGTAAAAAATAGAAGAAGAAGAAGAAGAAGAAGAAGAAGAAAAAGAAGAAGAAGAAGAAGAAGAAGAAGCTGTTTTTGTTCCTTCAATATATACATAAAATAGTATGAATCTTCTAATCTACCTCTTGGTAAAGAAGCAAATCAGCACATTTCCCAAATTGTCAAGCATGGAAGTAAAAATGTATATCCACTGAAAAATGTTCTTTAATTCATACTGCAAAGCTGTCAATCAAGAAGACAATATATTACGGTTCCCTAAGAGGCAAAAGCTGATTTTTCAGCCCATCAAAATGTTAGCAGCATGCTAATAACTGGACTGAAGGAGTATTCATCATCTTGTGAGAGCCATCAGGAGATTGCTATCATGGGATTGTTGCTTGATTAGATGGTGGAGTGTGGGCACAGGAGATATGAGAGATGAGCTTTAATTATGCAACAAATGTGAAAACTTGGACGACGAGTGACTTGATGGCCGAACACACTCCATTATCTGCTCAGACACCATGTGGCCCTCCAGGGAATCTGAGCACTTTTTAACATAAATCTCATTTGATGCGCAGGATTACAAACTGCACTTAAGCACCATGTGAAGCTCTAGTGGAAGTTCAGTAGGAAGACTTTCTGTCCTGGAGCTTCCTGCTCCTCTTAACTCCTCCCCCTGCATTTTTAACTCCTCCCCCTGTCTTTTTTGTGAAATGTTGTCTCTTTTTAAAATAATTTTGTGTCTTTTTCTAATAATTTAGTGTCTTTTTTGGTAATTCTGTGTATTTTTTTTGGGTCATTTTGTGTATTTTTTTGGTCATTTTGTTTCTTCCTTAAGTAATTTAGTTTTTTTTCTGTCATTTTGTGTCTTTTTTGGGTCATTTTGTGTCTTTTTAAAAAATAATTTAGTGTCTTTTTTGGTAATTCTGTGTATTTTTTGGTCATTTTGTGTCTTTTTTTTAATCATTTGTGTGTCTTTTTAAAAAAAAGTAATTTACTGTTTTTTTTCAGTCATTTTGTGTCTTTTTTGGTCATTTTGCGTCTTTTTGTAATTTTGTGTCTTTTTTGGTCATTTTGTGTCTTTTTAAAGTACTTTTTGGTCATTCTGATACTGCCTCCTTCCTTGCTTCATGGTCGTAGCTTACGTCATGCTTGAAATGATAATATTGGAAAATAATGTAATTGTGACCCCGACCAGAATCAATACCAGAGTTATCACTGCCTGAGGCAAAAACAATCCCAAAACTCTCTCTAATTGGTGCAGCCATAAAGAGCACATTTAATGGAACGCATGGGATGATATAAAGCTGGGAAAATACCTTTTATCTGCTAAAAGAAAAATCATTTTTTACCAAAGTTGCATGCTCAGTTTGGAGTATCATCAAACTAACATGCAGTTAGGAAATAGTTAACTGCACCATAGACACTTATGCAAAACGTTTGAAAAGCTGTCAGTGTGAGAGCGGCCTTTTTATATGACCCTCATTTGTTTGACATGGCCTCAGGTGTCCCAGGTATTATTAGGTATTATGGGTTTACAAAGTTTCCTGCATAATGTTTGACGCCTCTGTGTTCAACTTCAAGGCTTTTCCTTTCACTTACACAGCATCAACAGTAAAGTATGGCGTGGTCATATACCTCTTTGAGGAAGCGCTGATGCTAATGCAGTTCAGCTTCAAAGATCTTCAGAGTTTTCAGAAAAGAGGGAAAAATGAAAACTGATCAGCTTTGATCCATAATTGTTCTGACTTTAATGACTTAAAAACAAGATCCATTCACTCTTTGGATTAACTGAAAAACTGATTAACTAATACATAACATGTAAGAGCTGCTGGTTAGAACCCACAAAATACATGATCCCATTATTAACTCGATGAAGTTTTGGGCTATTTTGTCCATGTTTGAATTCTTTTCATCCTGCCTGTATACAACACTAAAAAAATGTATCAATGCCATGTTGGTATATTTTTTTCACCTATATGACCTAATAATAAATTATTTTTATTCTGACTTACTGGATCAACATTTTGAACCAAAAAGAGACATTCTGTGTCTTTTTTTTTGTGGTCATTTTGTGTCTTTTTTTTGGGTCATTTTGTCTCTTTTTTTTAAGTAATTTTGTGTCATTTTTTAGTCATTTTGTGTCTTTTTTTGGTAATTTTGTGTCTTATTTTGGTTATTTTGTGTCTTTTTTTTGGTCATTTTGTGTCTTTTTAGTCATTCTGTGTCTTTTTTGGTAATTTTGTGTCTTATTTTGGTTATTTTGTGTTGTTTTTGGTGATTTTTTAAAATCTTTTTTAGTCATTTTGTGTCTCTTCTGGTAATTTTTTGTCTTTTTTATAGTCATTTTGTGTCTTTTTTAAAGTCATTTTGTGTCTTTTTTGGTCATTTTGTGTCTTTTTTTTAGTCATTTTGTGTCTTTTTTTAGTCATTTTGTGTCTTTTTTAGTCCTTTAGTCCAACATAAAATATGATTTTGAATCTTTTTTTTTCCTTTCAAAACACTATCATGCTCAATAAAGAATTTTAAATGTTGTAAATGTGACCAAAGGTGTCAAATCTAACATATAAGAGGGTTCCATCCAGTTCTATCATTTTATACTAAATATATTTGAGCTTGTCTCCAGTTTTACTTGGTATATCATCATCAAACTGAAACTGGCCTCATGGAGTTTACAGCCAGAACTTTAGAGGTAAATTTACAGTAGGGCTCCACGCTGCTTTGTTTTCTAGTCTGGATGGAGTCAACAAGTCTGGATTATTTGGAGCTTTTGGACACTCCACAGGGTTAAAACAATTATACAAATTTTGAATGTTGCACACTATTTTGGGTTGGACAGTAACTCCAAACCATATGATCACATTCACTACGGCTAAAAAGTTACGTTTCACTTAGAAATGTCCTAGTTTTTGAAAGAAAAGCACAATTTATCAAAATTAAAAAAACAGACATACAGTCTAGACATTGTTATTGTGGTAAATTACTGTTATTTTTTTATGTGCGTGAACTTAATGGAGTGTTGTCTGGTTTTATAGTTAAATGACAACAATACTAATTTGTAACATTAAAAATGAACAAACAGACAAAAACATTGCTACAGTGTTATAGAATTGGTTTAATACTTTCAAAACAGAAAATGTCACTTTAAAAAAAAATACATGTAATTCATTCTTTATTTTTAATATTTGATTCTTCCCAAGTTCCTTTTTTTCAGACTAATCCAAGTGCTTACAAAGTATTGATGTCAGGGGTTTAAAGGCTTAAGACTGAAAATAACTTCCATTGATTGAAGGAATACTGTGAGCTCCTTTTAATTAGAAACAGTGAACAGCTCTTCCTTTCTTCCCTCAACTAACACCTCATCATTTCAAGCTTTTATGGATGATTTTGCAGATATTGGTGATTTGTTCGATAGTTGTCCACGCTTGTTTGCACCTATTGCTTAGCCTAGATAGCAAAGCTGCAGCCCTCTGATGGAAAACTGCTCCGAAAATAAGGTTCATTATTTTTAGATGAAACAAGAAAAGCTCTTTTACTGTGATGAAACTTCCACAGTGAGTGAGCTGTGAGACTTTTTTTTCTTTCTTCTGGTGATTACAAGAGAGAGTTACGACTTTACAGCCTGATCTGGATCATAGAATTAGCATAAAAACGTATGTGACCGTGAGTGTGATTCACTTGGAAAGTTGGCACACTTCTGACAAGGGACACATTTCTTATCTCCTATCACAGTTATGCAAGATGGCTCTTTGCACATCACCAAATATTTGAGGGCAAGCACACTGCAAAAAAAGACAACATGTATTTTTTGCCTAAAACAGTGATTTAAGTTGGTAAAACTTGGAAATATAAATTATTGACATTTAGGGCAATAATGTAAGTTAGCACAACAAAGGAAGCCAGTTGTCTGCTCAAAAACAAGTTGGTGAGTTGTTGTTACTTATATCTTTAAGTTGGGGTTCACAACAAGGGACAATAGTTCTGCTAACTCTTATTTCTTTGTTGTGAAATGCGGGAAAGCGGTGAAATTCTGTCATTAGCGAAAGCTAGCGGCTAACTGATGCTAGCGGCGCTGCTTGTTACAGCTAAAAGAGTAGCCATTAGCGTATCAATGCTAACTCAAAATTGTGGTCGCAACATTAGCTGACATTTCATGGCGGTGTTACAATCGTGCCAATTCAGCACATTGCAGAAGTTAGCAGAAGTAAGGATTAAAAGTTATTACAATGTAAAATCATAAGTTCAAAAATCTGAATTCAGAGTTGAGCAAACTCAAAAACAAAACTTAAAATATTTAGTTAAATTGTCCAACTTAAAATTTTATCGAAGTTTGTTGCCTTGAAATTTTGAGTTCACCCAACTTTTCTTTTTTTGCAGTGCAGATAAAAAAACTGAAGCACTCTTTGTGCTCCAATTCAAGGCGACGGGCCCAGGTGGAGACAGCCACTGGTGTCAAATCAAGATGCACTCCAGCAACTAATATACGTGAGAACTTCCCTGTGAACAAACATCATGTTATGTAACTCCACAAGCATTTTAACAATAGGATCACAATAGAGGAAAGAAAAAAATAGCAGCTGAGGGGGAAAAAAAAGGATTTGGGGTAAAGATTATGGACTTGGCAGAGTGTGTGGTAGAGGCTGTCAGATATGCCTTCCAGAAGCTAGGTGCTCATTAGCATACTTCATTCGTCTAAATATAGTCCTAATCCAATGCTGAAGGGCAAACAAACAAATCACAGCGTGTGTGGGAAACACATCACTGGTTCTTAACCCCTCAGAATATTTTATCATGACAACAACATGCACAATCTGTATAAAAATCATCAAACGGAGCGCCTTTTGATGCTTGACATACACTTTATGACCCTTTTTGGAATCGTTTGCTATGCTGCTTGTGACGGAGCACACTGCAAATGACTGCAGGCTGCAGCCACGCCAGGGGAATCTGGTAAAAGGTCACAGGCAAAACAAGTAGCTTGGCTGGAGGGAGGACATGCAGTGACAAGGAAGCACGTGTTGAAGATGCATAAAGCTTCTGGGACTTCAAGAGTCTTTGAGACTCGTCGGCTTAGTTTGCATAAAGGAAGCGAGATGTCAGGAGCGGTTTTCCTCCACGGTGCACTGCGAGCGGCCTGCTGTGAATGTGTATGAAACGGCAGCGATGTACTTGTAGAGTACTCTATATGCTTGATGTGATTATAGTATGACTCATAAAGGATGGCTTCCTTATGCATGAAGAGTCATAGCAGCTCACAGATGCATGGAAATGGCAGGACCCAAAGGAGACAATAGCCCTACACTGCAAAAAAGAAAAGAAAAAGGTGTTTAGTCTAAAAACCAGATAAAACACTAAATCTGTGGGAAATGATCTTGCTGCATGGACAGATAATTTACCTTGACAAGATTTCTTAAATTAAGATTGTTAAATCTAGAAATAAGCATGTTGAACACTTAAAATAAGAAATTAACTCTTAAAACAAGATAAATTATCTAACACTTTTAAATCTAAAGGTTTTTTTTTATCTTGATAAGAACCAAATAATCACCAGGTCACTCTGCTCGGGCCAGTTCATCGCTGCTGGCAGCTTTAATTTATCTGGTTTTAAGAGTTAATTTAATCATTATGTCTTTTTAGTGGTCATTTTTACATCTATTTTTGGTCATTTTGTGTCTTTTTGCTCAATTTGACTTTTTTTTGTTAATTTGTGTCCTTTTTGTGGTCATTTTTATATCTATTGTTTTAAGAGTTAATTTCTTATTTTAAGTGTTCAACATGTTTATTTCTAGATTTAATAATCTGAATTTAAGAAATCTTGTCAAGGTAAATTATCTGTCCATGCAGCAAGATCATTTCCCTCAGATTTACTGTTTTATCTGGTTTTTAGACTAAACACCTTTTTTGCAGTGTGGTTGAAAATGCTTCAATTCAACACAGCATAGTTTAGTCACATCTATTAAAATTTAATATTTAACTGTAGTTGAAGTGAAGCAGTGATGGTACTGTACGAGTGACGGCTGAGTAATAACTGAGTGGTTTTTTTAAGAGGCGAGGCTTACACTCACTCTGTCAGCTGCTGTATTTTGTGTCACAGACTCCAAGAAAAAGCATAAAGTCGGTGATATTTCAGAGCTTGTGGAGAAAATGAATATTTTGTTGCAATCTTCCCCATCGTTGGAGGCACAGGAGACTTTACAGCCATTTTAACTGTCTGACAAAGCAAAAAAAATGTGTTTTCATCCCTTGTTTTCGACCTTGTCACAGAAACTCTTGTGATACTTTGGGTTTGTTTTATGTTCTCTTAAAAGCAACGTCAAGATAAACTTCAAGGTTTATTGTTCAATGTTTCATGCACTGGCCAGTTTTAAGTTTTTTACTATTTTGCTTATTTGTGCCTGGAGATTTCTCCAGGGTTGGTACACTTTAACATTTGAGACTTATTAGAGCCACCAAATAATAATTTCCATTGGAAAAAAACACCAATTTAACAAAATAGGATAGTTAATATTTGTGTCTTCTTTGTCAGGTTTTAAACTGGTGACAACATATAAACACCTTCTAATGCACAACATGGGTAAAAAATGACCTTGTGCATTAGAAACGTAGTGATAAAAAAAGGGTTTTTATTCAAAAAGTAAGAAATGAAAACAACAAATTAGGATGTATAATGATCAAAAACAAGTTATTTGAGGAAAACCTGCAACACTGAGCGATGAAATTAATTTATTGCAAAAATATAGAATATAAAAACTTAGTCGGGTCACTTTAGACCATGTTGTGCATCAAACGGTTAAATAAATAGTCAAAAGGATTTTACTCCCTCTCAACTGTTCTGCAAAAAAACAAACTCTAACAGTTGTTTTCATCAAAAAATTAAATAAAAATTCTCATACCCTGAGCCAGAATGTCCACTTCAGTAGCACTTAATGTACATATATACACCAAACTTTCCACTTTCATTCCTATTGATTTCAGAGTGATTCATTCATTTGCCATTTATGGCCTGAATCAACAGCATAATATTCATAAAAACCTGTTGAAAGTATTTGCAGATATATGGAAAGAGATATCCAAAAATACCACAGTAAAAACCTCTGACTCTTGACTGAATATATCAACAAAATTAAAACACAAATGTTGAACCTCTGATCTAATGTATGATGAGATGTATGCAAATTAGCACATATTTTAATAATAGCTCATTTGCATATTTCAACATACAATTGCAAAGAAACTGCATTTTAAAACCAACTGGGTGATATATTTATAGCTTAAAATGTTCTACCTACTCACATGTATCATCTCCACACTGCAAAAAAAGAAAAGTTGGGTGAACTCAAAATTTCAAGGCAACAAACTTCAATAAAAATTTAAGTTGGACAATTAAACTAAATATTTTAAGTTTTGTTTTTGAGTTTGCTCAACTCTGAATTCAGATTTTTTAACTTATAATTTTACATTGTAATAACTTTTAATCCTTACTTCTGCAATGTGCTGAATTGACACGATTATAACGCCGCTATGAAATGTCAGCTAATGTTGCGACCACAATTTTGAGTTAGCATTGACACGCTAATGGCTACTCTTGTAGCTGTAACAAGCAGCGCCACTAGCATCAGTTAGCCGCTAGCATCAGTTAGCCGCTAGCTTTCGCTATTGACCGAATTTCACAACAAAGAAATAAGAGTTAGCAGAACTGTTGTCCCTTGTTTTGAACCCCAACTTAAAGATATAAGTAACAACAACTCACCAACTTGTTTTTGAGCAGACAACTGGCTTCCTTTGTTGTGCTAACTTACATTATTGCCCTAAATGTCAATAATTTATATTTCCAAGTTTTACCAACTTAAATCACTGTTTTAGGCAAAAAAATACAAGTTGGCTTTTTTTTGCAGTGCACTTCAATGACTATTATTATTATTATTATTATTATTATTATTATTATTATTATTATTATTATATTGTTACTATTGATTGTGAGGGTTTTGAATTGAATCTGTGCTTGTGTGTGTGCTGCAGTGATCATCTACAGGTGAGAACCTGGACGGCGCTTTTTCCTCTTCTAGTATTGTTTTGGTGCGTAGGAGTGAATGGAGTCATGAGGGTTAGCTACTCAATGAGCAAGAGAGATGGAGAGAAAAAGAGAGAGATGGAGAGAGAGAGAGATGAAAGGATAAATATAGAGAGTATAAACTTATCTCTGCATGAGGTAATTTAGTTTCTCAGAGTCGCCTTTTTTTACAGACAAGCTGGTAAACTGCACAGTATGCAGTGAAATAAGTAATATTTGATTTTCCGTGCTTTACACAACATCATCTCTATTAAATGCACATAAAACCACTCATACTGCATCTCATATGATTTGATGATTTCCAATAAACCCACAGTTTGTTTGTCTGCAAATGCAACATTATACACTGTATTATACCCTAACTGCGGTTAGAGTATTGAAAACATGAATAACCCCACATAATTTAATTTCTATGATTTTCACGGAAAAAGGAGGACTGCTTCATTGGTGCTGGTATTGATTCAGACAGCTTCTGGTGTTACCAAATCAATAAAACCCTTAAAGCGTGTAACGGCATTCATCTGTCCTTATTGTCTGCTCTTCCTTTGCATTCCACTCAACATACAGAAAAGGTTGTATCTTTTCTGACTGGCAGACAATTTAAATTTTGATTCCAATCTCACTGCCAACACACACAGCAGGTCTTGCAGAAGCTTAAGAATCCCGTCAGAACAAAGTGCTTCTTGGTAACAGAGCTCTCAGACAAAGCTAACCGATGCCTTCATTGTGTGGAACTATTGATTTATCTCTATCATTGATGTGGGATCTCTCACATCTCACAGACTTCACTGGTTTTCTCCTACACATTCAAAAGGTTCTCAAGAGGGTTTAAATCCACCACCAGTTCAAAGGCGCGCTTCGGTTCCAGCCTTTTTATTTTTTTCCCCTACACTTAGCAATGCAATATTTAGATAAGAGACGGAGGAATTGGAATCGTAACTGGATGTAAAATATTCCAGAAAATGGGAGTTAGTAAAACAATGGTCTCAGGATGGTGCAGTTCTTGTGTCAGAAAAAAAAAAGGCTGGTAGAATCTCTAGGCAATGGGACAGGACAATCAGACAGATGACACACAGGGAAGGGCAAGTGACCTGAAACGAGAGGAGAGTTACTATTTCAAAATAAAACAGAATATAACAAGACCAGAAGACAAAATAAAACACCACCTCACCGCGGTGTGACTTTTAGAAACTACCTGGATTCCTATGTCCGTCATGAGCTCCATTCTCCTGTCCCAACTTGCTCATCAGGCTGTAAACAATGAGAAGTACAAGGAAGAGGAAGTCTTGGCCCGGATATTTATTGTCTGGATATTCGCTGGCAACACTAAAAAAAAAACAAAAAATATTGGCCGTTGCCCTCAGAGGCTAAATCATCAACAGAAAGGGAGGAAGACCTCTTCTCAGTTTACCTCCTTGATGTTTTTCATCCACTGACTCCTCCTCAAAACCTCCAGACTCTTATTTGTCTCATAAAACAAAAGTAAAGCAAAAAAATACACACTTTTTCCACATTTTTTCTCAAAGTCCCCAGTATCACATATCCAGAGTTTGCTGCATTACTCTGTGCTGTACTATGATGAGTCAGTAAGCTTCTAAAGTGGCTGTGGATTACAAACTCCTCTCTCCAACACATGCAGAAGCTTAAATTCAGTTCATGTCTCACTGCGGTATTAATGTAGAAGTTATGGCTGACTATGATGCTGAAAGGTCACTGTTAATTAATCCAGCCCTGCCTGCTCTGTTGGCTTGTACAGTTTTAAACGTGACCTGGGATGACAGGACCGTCTCAAAGAGCATTAGGAAAGGTTTCTGACATGAAGTGAAGCTAATTATTGTTTTTTTTTGTTTGATGCGCTTTTTAATTGTGAGACTGTTGGAACAAAAGTTTTACATTTTGGGAAAGTCTCTAAGGACAGTTTGTGAGACGAGCCCCAAACTCTGAATTCAAGCCACAGTACACAGTGAAGACAGTGAAGCGGAGGTTGGAGACTCAAAATTACAAAAAAAGACACAAAATGACTGAAAAAATGGTAAATTACTTAAAAAAAAAGACACATAATGACAAAAAAAGACACAAAATGACATAAAAATACACAGAATTACGAAAAAAGACACAACATTATTTTAGAAAGACACAAAAATGACAGAAAAAACAAAATATGTCTCCATGTGTTCCAATAGTCTGTGTTTCCTTGTCTTGGTCCAGTGTGTTTGACCCCGTCACCATACCAGTCAGTTATCTCCTTCTTGCCACAGCTTGTCTTGTTTTCACCCTTTTGGATTCCTCGCAAGAGTGATTTGTCTTTTGCAATTTATTATAGTTCTATGTATAGTTGTGGTAATTTCATGTTATGTTGGGACACCCTCCAGGGGCCAACCTGGTCTCACAGGAATCCGTGAAATAGCCACGGATTCGCTTAACTCAAAATCCGTGGAATGGCCACGGAATCACTCAAATTTCCGTGAAACTGACACGGATTTCGCTACAATGCAAGTTAATGACAGTCATATCCCGTGGCTATTCCAACATACAAAGTGATTATGTACATTCACTGAGTGAATATTTAGAAAATAAAACATATATTTCTCACTAGAAATGTGATCAAAATCCATTTTTATGCAGAAACTAAGTCAAAATATGGATTTTTTCACTAAAAATGAGAGAACAGTCCGCCATGTTTTTTGTTCTGACCGCTGGAACCTTGAAAGTCACGTGACTTGGAACAAACCAATAGGAAAAAATATCCATGGAATAGCCACGGGATATGACTGTCATTAACTTGCATTGTAGCGAAATCCGTGTCAGTTTCACAGAAATTTGTGTGATTCCGTGGCTATTCCACGGCTTTTGAGTTCAGCGAATCCGTGGCGGATCTATCTATTTCACGGATTCCTGTGAGACCATGTTCAGGCCATGGGAGGAGTGGCAGCTATCTGAAATGGAGAGGTTAATTACTTAAAAAAACAAACAGGGAAATTAGCAAAAAAATGTGCAAAAATGACTAAACAGAGGTAGGCGTTGTGATGATATTCTGGTGCTCTGCCTGTGCTTCACAGCAGGAGAAGCTCAGCCAGTTTAATTTGAAGCCACAGAGAGTCTGAGGCCATAGAAATCCTCATCAAAGGCTGCCATCGTCCAAACACATCAAAGGGAGGACCTCTGTCTGTCTCCTGGCTGAGAAAAGCCAAAGGTTTCTCTCTCTCTCTGTGTCTCTGCATCTGTCTGCTGCTCCAAAAACCTTTACACAGCTCCTTTTATATACTTTATACACAAAATGTCCAAAACAAAACACAAAAAGACCAAAATAAGACACACAAAAGACCAAAAAAATTAGTAAAAAGACCAAAAAAGACACAAAAGACACAAAAACGACCAAAAAAACACACAAAAGGACACACAAAAGACCAAAAAAAGACACAAAATGTCCAAAAAAGACACAAAATGCCAAAAAAAGACACAAAATGCCAAAAAAAGACACACAAAAGACCAAAAAAAGACACAAAAAGACCAAAAAAAGACACAAAAAAGACACAAAAAAGACACACAAAAGACCAAAAAAAGACACAAAATGACAAAAAAAGACACAAAAAAGACCAAAAAAAGACACACAAAAGACCAAAAAAAGACCAAAAAAAAGACACAAAATGTCCAAAAAAGACACAAAATGATCAAAAAAAACCACTTCATCGATGTATCTGTCTGCTGCTCCAGAAAAAACCTTTACACAGCTCCTTTTATACAGTGAAGCCAACAGACTTACAGCTTTATGGTCTCATACTGTGAGCCACTATGTGATGTGTGTGTTCACACATGACAGGTCAGTCTAAGAAATGTGTTGTGAGTCTGTATAGCATGCAGTGTTTCTACTCCAGGGAGAATATTGATGGACGAGTAGCTCCTATATGGAGTGTTGTTTCACCTGAACAGTTTCTGAAACCATTTTCCCCTAAATGAACTGCTTCAAACTGACCTGCTGCAAATTGCAAATTTTCACTGTGAACTGAAATACGTCACCTTCTCCTGATTGGTGCTCCTGCTCTGTGTGAAGCTGTATTACATAAGGTGTTTAAACATGTTCGCTGCTGGATCCTGGAGGCTTTCAGCTTCTGTGCAGACTAACGGTACAGAGGCAAGATTCCCAGGAAACCAGCAGGTCTAATGCGACATCGAGCTGAGGATGATTGTGCAAAAGAGGATTCTACCTACACTGTAAAAAAAAAGGTGTTTAAAAACCAGATAAAACAGTAAATCTGAGGGAAATGATCTTGCTGCATGGACAGATAATTTACCTTGACAAGATTTCTTAAATTAAGATTATTAAATCTAGAAATAAGCATGTTGAACGCTTAAAATAAGAAATTAACTCTTAAAACAAGATTAATTATCTAACACTTCTAAATCTAAAGGTTTTTTTTTTATTTTTTATCTTGGTAAGAAACAAATAATTGTCAGTGCACTCTGTGCTGCTTGCAGCTTTAATTTTATCTCTTTTGTACATTTTTTGTCTTTTTAGGTCATTTTGTGACCAAAAGAAGATGTAAAAAGACACAACATGTAAAAAAAAAAAGACACAAAATGACCAAAAAAAGACACAAAAAAGACCAAAATAAGACACAAAATGTCCTAAATAAGACACAAAACGACCAAAAAAAGACGTGAAAAGACCAAAAAGGACACAAAAATACACAAAATGACCAAAAAAGACACACAAAAGACCAAGAACAGACACAAAATGACCAAAATAAGACACAAAAAAGACACACAAAATGACCAAAATAAGACACAAAAAAGACACACAAAATGACCAAAAAAAGAGTCACAAAATGTCCAAAAAATGACACAAAAAGACCAAAATAAGACACAAAAAAAGACATAAAAAGATTTAAAAAAAGACACACAAATGACCAAAATAAGACACACAAAAGACACAAAAAGTTGTTTTTTATCTTGGTAAGAAACTAATAATCAACAGGTCAGTTCATCACTATTGGCAGCTTTAATGTATCTGGTTTTAAGAGTTAATTTCTTATTTTAAGTGCTCAACATGCTTATTTCTAAATTTAATAATCTTAATTTAAGAAATCTTGTCAAGGTAAATTATCTGTCCATGCAGCAAGATCATTTCCCTCAGATTTACTGTTTTTATCTGGTTTTTAAACACCTTTTTTGCTGTATTCACTAGTACAAAGAGTGAAAATACAAGCTTGAAAAGGAATAAAGAAAGAAGTGACACACATGAAGTCTTCTTCTCCTGGTGGGAGCTGTGAGGGAATGAAGGCAGGGGAACTATTACACTGCCATGTAAGAGGATATCTGAATGCTTCATAAGATATAATTGCAGCAGGGAGACACAGTTGCTAAAGAGGGACAATGAGGTTTGGTCTTTTTTATCTTTAGATGTTGCTCAAGATGGTGGCAGAAAGGGAAATGCCCACTTCTATAATGCATTATAAACATACTAACTATACACAGTGCTATAAGGAGATGTCAATGCATTATAAGCATTTCTAATGCTTTATGGCAATAATCATAACACATTATAAAGAATGATAATGACTAAGTATTATAATGGATCATTATTGCTTGTCAATTATTGGCTTTTTTAGTCAGGATCATAGTGCATTATTATAGTTGTAATCAGTGGTTGAGGAAGTATTTAGATCCATTACTTCAGTAAAAATACGAATACCACACTGAAATTACTCCACTGTCACACCGTGTTGAGGTGGTGTTTTATTTTGTGTTCTGGTCTTGTTATTTACTGTTTTATTTTGAAATAGTAACTCTCCTCTCATTTCAGGCCACTTGCCCTTCCCTGTGTGTCATCTGTCTGATTGTCTCCCCGATTGTGTTCACCTGGTGCTCCCTTCCCTCCATGTGTTCCAATCGTCTGTGTTTCCTTGTCTTGGTCCTGTGTGTTTGACCCCGTCACCATACCAGTCAGTTATCTCCTTCTTGCCACAGCTTGTCTTGTTTTCGCCCTTTTGGATTCCTTGCAAGAGTGATTTTTCTTTTGTAATTTATTAGTTAAGCGGAGATTATTTGAACACATGGAGGGAAGGGAGCACCAGGCAAACACAATGATATCAAATTATCTGTTCTTGTACATTAAATGAGACATTCTCTAGTTATACATGTAGAAAATCTGGTTATATCACTTGATTATGCATGAATTTGCGAGATCTCCTGCGTCCTCGGGACTCGCAACAGTGTGAATACCAGACAGATCCGGTGTGTGTTGATGGACTGCAGAGATACGCAGCCATTGCGGATGGACCCGTTTCAGAGTCATATCGCATCCAGTGGAATCCCGGGGTAAGTGGGATGTGACGTAGTACTCTACAGGACAACAATTTTGTGACTTTTCAGACCCCCTTAGTGACTATTTTTCAAGAAAGCAACTGGAGACAAATCTAGCGACTCCTTCTTACTCTTCTTAACGAGCCGCTAAGAGCCATTGTTTGCAGCATTTAGCTACAGTTAGCTCTGTAGCAGTACAGTGTGTATGTGCTGCTGCAGGAGGTGTTCACTTAGTGATCTCTGTTTGTTTACAACAAGCACCAGACACTCTGTGCACAGTTAGTGATGCTGTTTAATTCACAATCACTATGTTTATGATCAGCGGAGACTCTGCATAATTAGCCATGCTGGTTTCAGCTGCTGACGTTGTGCATAGTTAGCGACGGTGAAAACCAAACGTCACCTCCAGAGTCTCTAAATCCCTCTGGGAGCTAACTTGTAGTGGAGACACGCAGAGTGAGCGGACTTTAGAGAGGACATGGCCTGAGACTTTAGAGAGGACATGGCCTGAGACTTTCCCAGTGGCCACTTTTCCCTCTAGTGGAAACACGGCTATTAGATACTTGGGTGGGCTGGTTCTGGCCCCCTGGCCACATGTTGGACACCCCTTAGGGTAGGCGGTTGGGCTCATCCTAACCCTATAATGCAGGGATGGGCAACTTAAATGCTGCAGGGGGCCTCAGTTTATCATGTTCGCTACCACAGGGCCACATATAGGAGCATCACTTCACCAGATCTGATGAAACTTCAATTTTAAATATATTTACAGTGCAGTAACGTAACATGCTCAAATGCATGTTTAACAGTATAAATAGGAATACAAAAGGTTTGAAACAAATAAAAAACTGTGATTTCTTTTTTTTTCAGTGCAAGAACAGCAGACCAACATTAAATGCAAGAAGTAATTTTGTGCATTTTTACACTGCACTTTTAAGATTTCATGCTCAAATGCATGTAGTTGTACTGAGGGCCACTTCAAGTGAGGGTGAGGGCCGTATGTGGCCCCCGGGCCTCCAGTTGCCCATCCCTGCTTTAATGCATCATAAGTATGTTTATAATGCATTATAGACTTCAGTGAAAAAACAATGTCTGCAAGTTACCTTTATAATTCATTATAAAATGCTTTATGAAGTGCAATGTTATTGTTATAAGCCAATTTAAATATTGAAGAGTAATTATAGATACAATTACACAGTGTTATGAGCTCATTATAGCGATTATAATGCATTTTAAAACAAGTATTTCACAGACATTGTTATCAAAAAGAACATCAGCAGGCAATAGATGGAAAAATGTGAGAAATGCTGGTAAAGAAGCCGTGCTCTGCTGCATTGTGTGTGTGTGTGGGAGTTGTTTGAGCAGAATAAGGGGAGTCCGAGGACGGAGAGAGAATATGGAAACAGCTTACACTAGTGTGTTGTACAAGAGTAAAATTCCTCCCACTGGCATTTTTTTTTTCTGTGACTATAATTCTCTTTCTTGTGCAGGATGTTTTATTCTGACTACACAGTTGTTAATGGCCTATGTGCTTCCTTCTTCGTCACCAGCATGCATTATTTAAGGCAGAAGGGAAGAAGAGTATTAGCCGTGGAAAGAGAAAGAACAATAGCTAGTTACTGTGTTGGTGCGCTGCCATTCATCAGCTTTAGCAATTTTATCTTTGCTTTGTTCTTTTCCTTTCATACTTTCCTCTTTGTTAAAAGGCCACAGTGAACTTGGCAAACGCTGAAATGGATCATTTTTGCATTTTGTGTTGTGTGTTTGGGGGTGTTCGTGTGTGTTTATGTGGCTCGAGGTTGGGATGACTGATGATCTCTCTCTCTCTCTCTCTCTCTCTTATATGTATGTGTATGTGTAAGTATGTATTTATGTATTTATTTCTGTCTAATCTGGTAATCATGTCATGTTGAGTCCTTAATTATTGGAAAAAAAATCTCTCTCTTTTTTCTCTCACTCTCGCTCTCCCTCGTCTTCCTCACTCTCGATCTCTCTCTTTTGTCTCTCTCCCCCTTCTCTCTCTCTCTCTCCCTCTTTTCTCTCTCTCTCTCCCTCCCTCCCTCTCCCCCTCTCTCCCCCTCCCTCTTTTCTCTCTCTTTCACTCCCTCTCTCTCTATCACTCTGTTTCTCTCTCTCTGTCCCCCCCCTCTCTTTTCTTTCTCTCTCTCTCCTCCCTCCCCCTCTCTCTAACCCTAACCCCCCTCATCTCTCTCTCTCTCTCTCTCTCTCTAACCCTAACCCCCCTCTCTCCCTCTCTCTCTCTATCTAATCCTAACCCTCTCTCCCTCTCTCTCTCTCTCTCTCTCTCTATCACTCTGTTTCTCTCTCTCTCTGTTCCCCCCCTCTCTCTCCTCCCTCCCTCTCTCTCTAACCCTAACCCCCCATCTCTCTCTCTCTATCTCCCTCTCCCTCTCTCTCTCTCTCTCTCTCTTCTCTCTCTCTCTCTCTCTCTCTCTCTCTCTCCCTCTCTCTCCCCTCTCTCTCTCTCTCTCTCTCTAACCCTAACCCTAACCCCCCCCTCTCTCTCTCATCCTAACCCTCTCTCTCTCTCTCTCCCCCCCCCCATGCACCTGCCCTGTCTACCTATTTCAATGCTCCATTCAGAGTCGTATTATATTCATCATCGTACATTATTCAGATTTGAATCAGAGAGTGTCAGTTTGCTCACTAGATGTAATATCTGGGACCAGAATAGCCTTGACAGCACACTGCTGCTGTGATCAGTGAGTTTCAGTGACACATGGTCCGTGGAATGAAACGTCATGTTTCACTTTCTGAAGCTTCTTCTCTCTAGTCGCTGGCTCAATGTGACTTCTCTCTGCTGATAGCTAATAGCTGCTGCGGCCTTCTTCATCAGTCTGATGCCTCTTTGTTTTTGTGATTGTGTCCTCCCGTGTGTGCACATGCGTTTGTGTAATTGTTGTCTCCTAACACACACACACACACACACACACACAGCTGACTCAGGGATGCTGTTAACCCTCTGGAGTCCACGAACTTCTTCATGACGTCACGAGGTAAAAACGTTCAGCAGCATGTTTCCCTGCTGGCAGCTGAACTCTACAGTTTTGGCTTTTACACAAGTTTCCATGTCCAGTTTAATGCATCAACTCTTTTTCAGCAATGGTAAAAAAAAACACCTCGGCCAAGTGTAGTAACATGATTTTACTTTTTTTTGCAGAGATTTTTCTCATTTTGCAGTGTGCATTCAGCATTTTATCACTATTTGTTTTATCCGTGTATTTTGTAATTTATGTTTTTTCTTTTATTTTTGCTTTTGGAGTGTTTGTGTGTTTTGAGTGAGTTTTTATGGTTTTTTTTTGTAATTTTGCATGTTTTTTTTTTTATTTTTGTGTGTGTTTTGTGTGTTTTTTGTATTTTGTGTGTTTTTAGTATGTTTTTGTGTTTTTTTTGTGTTTTTACGTGGGTTTTTGTGTTTTTTTTTGTTGTCATATCTGTATTTTTATGTTTTTATCAATGTTTTTGTGTGTGTTTTTTAATTCTTTTGTGTTTTTTGTAATTATTTTTATGTTGTTGGTGTGTTTTTAGTATGTTTTGTGTGTTTTTGTGTGTTTTTTTTTGTAATTTTGTGTGTTTTGTGTGTTTTTTGTGTGTTTTTAGTATGTTTTTGTGTGTTTTTGTGTTTTTACGTGGGTTTTTGTGTTTTTTGTGTGTTTTTGTCATATCTGTGTTTTTGTGTGTGTTTTTATTAGTGTTTTTGTGTGTGTTTTTTAATTCTTTTGTGTTTTTTTGTAATTATTTTTTAGTTTTTTGGTGTGTTTATGTGTGTTTTTGTAATTTTGTGGGATTTTTGTATGTTTTTTATTTATTTTTTGTGTGTTTTTAGTGTGTTGTTGTGTTTTTACGTGGGTTTTTGTGTTTTTTTTTGTTGTCATATCTGTATTTTTATGTTTTTATCAATGTTTTTGTGTGTGTTTTTTAATTCTTTTGTGTTTTTTGTAATTATTTTTATGTTGTTGGTGTGTTTTTAGTATGTTTTGTGTGTTTTTGTGTGTTTTTTTTTGTAATTTTGTGTGTTTTGTGTGTTTTTTGTGTGTTTTTAGTATGTTTTTGTGTGTTTTTGTGTTTTTACGTGGGTTTTTGTGTTTTTTGTGTGTTTTTGTCATATCTGTGTTTTTGTGTGTGTTTTTATTAGTGTTTTTGTGTGTGTTTTTTAATTCTTTTGTGTTTTTTTGTAATTATTTTTTAGTTTTTTGGTGTGTTTATGTGTGTTTTTGTAATTTTGTGGGATTTTTGTATGTTTTTTATTTATTTTTTGTGTGTTTTTAGTGTGTTGTTGTGTTTTTTGTAAAGTTTTTGTGTTTTTTTTTGTGTTCAAAATGTTGATCCAGTACAAAATGAAAACAATAATAATCAGGTCATGTAGTTGAGGTCGTGCTGAAAACAATGATACCAACGCGTCATTGTGAAGATCTTTAAGAGGTTTATACAGAATGAAAAGGAGTCAAAAACCGACAAAATACCCCCAAACTCTAAAGGGTTAAAGTCCTAAAGGACTCCAACAGCTGCAGTCATGTTTCTCCACTGATTCTTTGCCTTTGCAGGCTTGGACAGCTACTGTTAGATTCCAGAGGGTTTGCTGCTGCGATGTTTCCACTCTCTGCAGCTGTATCATTTTAATTAATATATTCAGATTTAGACACGGTAAGGGGGCGACTAACTTGTTTGATGTTATCCCTCATATTTGTTCCCCGAGCATACATGGAGCAGATTCTGCCTCCAGCTTCAGAGAAAGACAAGATTATTCTGTGCTGATAATTAAAGGTTGCATAAGTCTCTTTCTTGTGATTCGATACGCTACTAATCACGTTTTCAACCAACTTGTGTCTTAGTTGTTTTTACCAAGAGCCATGAGTCACTTTGTGTCATTTTGTCACATTACAGCTGACAAGAGTGCAGCATCACACATATATTAAAGCAGCTATTCTCAACCTTGGGGTCCAGACCCCAATTGGGGTCCCGAGATGATTTCTGGGGGTCGCCAAATCATTTTGGAAGTCAGCTCTGTCTCCACTGTGTTAAAGTGTTCATGTGTTAATGTGTTTTAGTCTTTTTGGTCATTTAATGTCTTTTTTTTTTGTCATTTTGTGTGTTTTTTGGTCATTTTGTGTCTTTTTTTGGTCATTTTTTGTCATCTTGTGGTGAATTTGAGTCTTTTTTGCTTAATTTTTTGTGTCTGTTTTGGTCATTTTGTGTCTTTTTTGGTCAATTTGTGTCTTTTTGTGGTCAATTTGAGTCCTTTTTTGCTTAATTTCATGTAAGTTTTTGGTCATTTTGTGTCTTTTTTGGTCGTTTTGTGTCTTTTTTGGTCAATTTGTGTCTTTTTTTGGTCATTTTGTGTCTTTTTTTGGTCATTTTGTGTTTTTTTGGTCAATTTGTGTCATTTTGTGTCTTTTTTTGATCATTTTGTGGTCAATTTGATTCTTTTTTGGGTAATTTTTTTTTTTTTTGACAAATCTCAAAGTATCAAGTTGTTACTTTCCAAGGAGTCTCTGACTTGAGGCTGACTGCTACACACTCAGGAGGTCAGAATGGACCTTTAAACTTATAGCAAAGGACTTAGTTTAAAAGTAACAATAAAATATAAAACAATATATATAAATGCACAGACAGAGAGATGTTTTAGTTGTTTCATTATTTCTCCAAAATTTGTCGTAAGGTACCCTCCAATCCTCAGTTGCAAAGTTATGTGCAAAAATAATAATAACACACTCGCTCATGCATGCACAACATTATCTAACAGGAACATGTTGTTCTTTCGGCCATATTATGTTTATTCCCATGAGAACACACAGACAACAGATGACATTCCAGCAATGAAAGATGATCTCTCGCTAATGACAAACAAATCATTTAGCAAAATGGAATACATAGTAAGATGCTACAGTGAAAAAAAAAACACATTGATTGGACAAGCATCTGTAAAAAAAAAAAAAAAGAAAGAAAGAAAAGGAAAAACGTAACAATCAGGGAGTGGGAGATTTTAAAGTATCAGGATTTTTTTTTTTTTCAATAAATGATAATTTAATACATTTTCTGATAATATATCATAGAAATCTCATAATTTGCATGCCTAGAAAATACCCTGTATTTCTTATTATTGTATTAAACTCAGAGGGGTTGATTCATGCATGCAAGCTCTGACGTGTCCTTTTGAAGAAAAGTCAAAAAATACTTTAGGCGACGGCCTCACAGGACACGAGTCAGCTTCCTAAACAGTCGTCACAAGGGCCGTAAAATATATCAAGCAAAAAAAAAAAGACCCCCAGGGGCCGTTTGTGGAGCAGGGCCAAAGTGCAGATTGAACCAAGTGTGTGTGTGTGTGTGTGTGTGTGTGTCTGCAGGCAAAGAAGACTTTGAATCATAAGGTGAACTTTGCTTAAGGTGATACATCCAGAAGATACACTGTAAAAAAAACAGTTTTTACGGTAAAAAACGGCAGTTGTGGTTGCCAGAACTTTACCGTAATAAATACGGTGCATCTTTTTTTTAATATTACGGTAAAAAGATATTAGCACTGTTGATTTCATGTTTAAGATTGCCATTTTATTCAATTTTTTACCGTAAAAAAATACTGAAATAAGAAAAAAAACGTGCTAGCTTCAACTATTACTTGCTTATTTTAATGTTACTACAGTCGGGCTTCTCAAGCCACAATTGCTCAAAATAAGTATATTCTGATTTATTTCAAGACATCATTGATTTTTCCGGTGCCTAGATATTTTTTTACTTATTTAAAGAATTCTTACAAATAAAAATGTACTTACCGCACACTGTAAAAAATAACCTGTTGTTTTTACGGTAAAAAACCAGCAGCTGTGGTTGCCAGAACTTTACCGTAATAAATACAGTGCAACTTTTTAAAAATATTATGGTAAAAAGATATCGGCACTGGTGATTTCACATTTAAGATTGCAATTTTATTCAATTTTTTACTGTATGAATAAAAAGTTTGCCAGAACTTTACCGTAATAAACAGTAAATAATACGGTGCAACTTTTGGTAACACTTTACAATAACCATCATTTATAAATGGTAAACAGATTTTATTTATATTTATTTATTTATTAATGTTTAATCATCATTTATAAACCGTATATAGACCATTTAGTATGATAAATACATAATTTATTAATGTTTAACTAACTAAATAATTTATAAATGGCAAATCGATGGTATATTAATGTAAATTTATAGTTACTTTATCATTTATCATTTATAAATGATGGTTATTGTAAAGTGTTACCGTATTTATAATAAAAAAAAAACAGTTTTGGCTGATATAAACATTTACAGTGTTTCACTGTCACTGAAACTGAATTAAGTCATTTTATCTTTTACTGTCATGTTTTAGCAGTTTTTCACCCTAAAATCTACAGACATTTTTTACAGTGTACCATCCTAAAAAAAGACTGCAGGTGATGAGTTGGCCAGATTTTTTAAAAACTTGTGAGATTTGACATAAAAACCTGCTCCCATCTTTAGTTGATTCAACTTTAATGTAGCTGAAAAAACATCAAGGTTGGATATCTTTTAAATATTTCAAAAGAAAACAAAACAAACATAAAAGTCGACACCAAGTATTTCTTCTCTTTTTTTTCTTCTTTTTGCTTGTGGAGCATTTGAAATATTTATGTGTTGTGTATAAAAAAAAAAATCAAGAACATTTCATATAGCGGTTGAGAATCTGTGTTTGTATAAATATTTGAATCTACATTTTTATGTCACTTCTAACGAGGTCTGACATGCATCAGCCAGGAGGAGGAGGGTCAGTGTGGAGTCGCCTCAGGGAGATTGTGCTTTACGTACCAAGAAAAAAGGGTTTGGAATTAATGTTTGATTTGCTGCAGCTTGATTGGGAATTTAACCAGTTTCAAAATAATAGTCGAAGAATATATACACTGCAAAAAAGGTGTTTAAAAACCAGATAAAACAGTAAATCTGAGGGAAATGATCTTGCTGCATGGACAGATAATTTACCATGACAAGATTTATTAAATTAAGATTGTTGAATGTAGAAATAAGCATGTTGAACACTTAAAATAAGAAATTAACTCAAAGTATCTAACATTTCTATATCTAAAGTTTTTTTTTTTATCTTGGTAAGAAACAAATAATTGTCATCTCTTTTGTACATTTATTGTCCTTTTTGGTAATTATGTGACCAAAAGAAGATGTAAAAAGACACAAAATGACCAAAAAATACACAAAAAGACACATCTTTTTTAGTGGTCATTTTTACATCTATTTTGGTAATTTGTGTCTTTTTTGAAAATGTTGTGTCTTTTTTCGTCAATTTGTGTCTTTTTTTCAGTCATTTTACCTCTACAGTCATGAAAATATTATTGATAATAACCAAATCTTAAATAATGGTCATTTTGTGACCAAAAGAAGATGTAAAAAGACACAAAATGTAAAAAAGACACAAAAAGACAAAATAAGACACAAAAAATAATTTTTAATCATTGTGTCTTTTTAAGGGTCATTTTTACATCTTTTTTTGGTAATTTTGTGTCTTTTTTGATAATTTTGTGTCTTTTTTCGTCAATTTTTGTGTTTTGTTCGTCAATTTGTGTCTTTTTTGTGGTAATTTTTACATCTACGTTTGGTAATTTTGTGTCTTTTTTGGTAATTTTGTGTCTTTTTTGGTCAATTTTGTGTCTTTTTTGGTCAATGTATGTCTTTTTTTGGGTCAATTTGTGTATTTTTCAGTCATTTTTTACATCTTCAGTCATGGAAACATTCTTGATAATAACCAAAATCATTCAATCAATTTTTTTTTTTTAAATCTTGGTAAGAACCAAATAATCATCAGGTCACTCTGCTCGGGCCAGTTCATCACTGCTGGCAGCTTTAATTTATCTGGTTTTAAGAGTTAATTTCTTATTTTAAGTGTTCAACATGTTTATTCCTAGATTTAATAATCTTAATTTAAGAAATCTTGTCAAGGTTAATTATCTGTCCATGCAGCAAGATCATTTCCCTCAGATTTACTGTTTTTATCTGGTTTTTAAACACCTTTTTTTTTTTTACAGTGTACCAGCATTTGCGTTGTCGTTATAGTTAATTTCAAACCCTGAAAATGAGTATAAAATGAGGTACTAGCTGGTTTGTTTTGGGTCAAGGCTCTCAGACACTCAGACACACAATGAGGGTTTTAAACGATGAAACTCTGAACAATTAAAAAACAAATTCAGATGTTTTTTTGCCACTGCCAACGTCTTCTCCTGCCTATATGTCAACTAGAAGCCTTATATAGTTCCTCAAACTGGCTTTTTATGACACAGAATTCAACAACACTGACAGAGAAAGGAAATAATAATCTCCCACATACAAAAAAAAAGGAAACAAAAGTCAATAACAAGGTTCCATTATCAGTCAGAAGCTGCAGTCAGACACATTAGCTGAGTTATGAGACTGATTCTCTGTTCAAATGAAGCTGAATCAACACACTCTAAAATGAGAATATTGGAGTATCCATAATAAGCCCATAGTACTCCGTCATGGCTACCAGTTTCAGCTCAAGTTTACATTATACAACTTGAGCCGTTACAGCAGTAAGTGCACTGTAAAAAAAATCCTGTTGCTTTTACAGAAAAAAAATGTCAGCAGTGGTTACCAGAATAATTCTGCAAAAAATACAGTAAACAAATATAAACAACTTTGCAGAACAACTTAAAATTTTCTAAATTTAACTGGTTTTCAATGCACAATAAGCAAAATCACCAATGCATGTAAATTTTGCATAAATAATTAGTATAAAAGCAGCATCATCCTGTTAAATTAGCAGTAAAGGACGGTATAATCTACAACTTTAAAATGCATTTAAAAAAAAAAATACTACAGTTTTAGGATGTAAAATTTACAAGTTGTTCTGTAAAGATGTTGACAAACACTGTAATGAATTTCACTGTAAACAGTAACAGTAAAATACTGGCAGAACAATGTACAATAAATATGTACAATAAATAATAAATAAATGTTAATTTACTGATATTCAATGCACTTTAAAACCCTGTATGTCAACATCTTTACAGAGCAACTTGTAAATTTTACATCCTAAAACTGTAGTCATTTAAAAAAAAAAAAACATTTTAAAGTTGTAGATTATAGCGTCCTTTACTGCAAATTTTTACAGGATGATGCTGCTTTTATATTAATTATTTATGCAAAATTTACATGCATTGATGATTTTGCTTATTGTGCATTGAATACCAGTAAATTAACAGTCAGTAATTATTTATTGTGCATTGAATACCAGTAAAATTTACAAGTTGTTCTGCAAAGTTGTTTACATTTGTACTGTATTTTTTTGCAAAATTATTCTGGTAACCACAGCTGCCAGTTTTTTCCTGTAAAAACAACGGGACATTTTTACAGTGTGGTCGTTAGGATTATAAAAAGACAATCTGAACCACCGACCTTTAAGTGTAGATATAGATACTGTACGTGTGTGTCCGTGTATGTGTACTTACGTGTCTACAAAACCAATCTATACTATAGATTGACACTCTAGTAGAGGAGTATTGCATGAGTCGGGGGCTGGAGACGGATGTCTCGTGTCTCCAGGCGTTGCAAAGGAACAAGCTGGCCATTGACTAAATGAAGCGTTATATCGTCCTGGGCCCTCTTTGTCCGCTCTTTCCTGGGATTTTTAAGCTCTAATGTCAATCAGGCAGTCCGTCAGAAAGGGGCGGGGCCTCCAGAGCTGCAGCCGAGCCATTGGTTTCTCCTGAGTCTCTCTCGTCTTTGTCCTCGTCTGGGCTCAGGGGGTCCCGGTCAGACAGGTGCTCCAGGGGGTCAAAAGTGTGCGTTTTGGGCTCCGGGCTGAGGAGCGAGAGCTGAGGCAACAGGGGCCCCTCGCGGAGCTTCGCCGCCAGCTCCTTGGCGCTGCAGCTGGGCGTGTTGGTCTCGTAGACGTCGTGGAAGTTGTTGTAGTCGACCTCGTAGAAACCTTTCTCCAGAGACAGCACCGGCGTGAAGCGGTAGCCCCACAGCACCTCTGTGTCCAGGTAGGAGCTCCGCGCCTGGCACGTCATCCCTGACGCAGGTAGATCACAGGTGGAGGGGGAGGAGACACCAGACATATGGAGAAAGATGTAAGCAGAAAAGGGAGACAACATCAGTAGATTATTCATGGTTATGTGAGATCTGGACACAGAATTGACCAAAACCTGCACAGTGTTTCCTCTAAACCAGGGGCCTCAAACTCTAAGTACCTGGAGGCCGCTGGAGGCAGTATCAAAATAATAAAAAATGACCACATTTTGTGTCTTTTCTTTATACTTTTGTGTATTTATTTAGAAATTGTGGGTATTTTTTTAGAAATTGTGGGTATTTTTTTGGTCATTTTGTGTCTTTCCACAAAATATCCTCACAAGGGCCGCAATTGGCCCGTGGGCCGCGAGTTTGAAACCCCTGTTTTAGACCCATGTTGTGCATCAAAGGGTTAATGGAACAAACATCATTAATGTTATGTTACATCTGTGAATTTGCAGCTATATTTCACAGCTGGCATCTACAAACCAACTCGTTTCCAAAAATAGAAATGTGCATTGTGTCAAAACTCACATGTGACACTGCTGATATGATATGAGTAATAACATAATACGGGTGCAGATTTACTGTGCTTTTCTCTCTTTCCATTTCCAACGTAAGTGCAGTTGCAGAACTGGGCGCTATCAAATGTGATATTTTTCCTCATTTGTTTTTTGGCAACAACAAAAAAAAGCACCTCAGAAAATAAATATTGACTTTTTTACTGCTGTGTGTGAATTCAGCATGTTTTTTTATTAGCCAAATATCTCTTATTTTCCAAACAAAGTAAACCTTTCACTAACACTTTACAATAACAACTAAGTGATGTTTGTAGATGGTTTATAAACCAATTATTAACCATTTACAAAGTGCTATATATATTCAATCTTTAAATGTTTTCAACCAATTTCTGTGAGTTTTATATGAGTGGCACTTTACCGTGTTGTGTGTGGAAGGTCCCTTTAATTACTTTTTTTGATAATTCTGTCTTTTTTTAAATAATTTTTTGTAATTTTGTGTCTTTTTTTGGTAAGTTTGTGTCTTTTTTGGTAATTCTGTGTATTTTTTGGTCATTTTGTGTCTTTTTTAAAATAATTTTGTGTCTTTTTAAGTAATTTTGTGTCTTTTTTAGGTAATTTTGTGTCTTTTTATAATAATTTTGCGTCTCTTTTGGTAATTCTGTGTCTTTTTTGGTCATTTTGTTTCTTCTTTGGAGCTAGAAACGCTGACATGTTCTGGTGCACTATATCACCACCTCCAGGCAGGTGTGTCAGCCTCTGTCTTGTTGTTTTTATGTTTGTGTAAGGGTTCATATTTTATAAATTTAGTCAAAAACTGACTGAATATTGACAATAGTCTAGACTTCTTTAATGCCATCATGTGCCCTCTTCCCAGACTGTCTTTGTAGTTGGAGAAAATTGTTTTTTTTCTAACCATAGAAATAACTTGTCAGGATAAACACCTTTCCACTCTGCAGGTTTTGTACCAATTCTTAGTAACACAGAACACAGAAGAGTGTTCAAAAAGCCTTAAGCCACAAAACATACAGCAACATACACACTAAACCTGGTCATACTACCAAATATATCAAATATCATGTCATTTCTATTTAATGAGATCATGTTATATTCTCCCAAATGACTGTACTTTCTTATAATCCAATTCTTTTGACCTAAGCCACATCTCTAATATGGAATAAATTAATAGCAATATGTTAAAGGTTAGGTATGTTGTACACTGCAACAAAGTCAGCTTTTAAAAACAAGGAAAAAAGTACAAAAATTAGGTGTATTTTGCTTAAAAATAGCAAAATTATCTGCCAATGGAACAAGAACTTCCAAAACAAGTAAAAATATCTCATCTCAATGAACCCACAAATACCTTAGAATTAGTGTATTCTAACTAATGACAAGTGACTTTTTCTTGATTCTAATGAAATACATGTGACCTATTTTCTCAATATGTTGAACAATATTCTTAAAATTAACTAGAAAATTTCCTCTGGGGAAATTGTGAAAGGGCCACGGGGGCTACTGCCGGTGTGTAACCTATGATGAGATTCTTCAGAGATTTCAAACAATTAATACTAGTAATGTTATAATACTATATAATATACAAGGAGCACACCTACAACAAGCATTCCTTTTTAAGTATTCATTTATACAGCAACCTATGACCTTTAACCTCAAAATGTGTGTGTGTGTGTGTGTGTGTGTGTGTGTGTGTGCGTGTGTGTTTGAAGCATGTGTATCTGGAGAAGTGTGCGCACTTACGCGCATGTGTGTGTGTGTGTGTATCTGTAACTGTAATCACATCAAAGATCAAAGGATCAATCAGAGCAATCAACAGAATTAACTGCCACCTGAATGTCCCGGAACAATGACAGCAGCCAGAGGTAGACAGACTGGAATTTCTGGCCTCGAACAGAAAACATTTTTGGCAAAACCATAATACCTATCATTGATCCGACTTCACTTTGAACGTCCTGAGTTCTTCCTGAACGTCTACATATGGGTTTTTTTTCAGAAAAAAAAATAGCTTTGTGAGAGCGATCTAAAAAAACTGTTACGTCTCCCTTTTTCAGAAATCTTCCTGCGTTTTTAATATGGGAGCCAATGAGGCTGTTGGTGCGTGTTGGTGGATCATCTGTGCGTCCTACGCCCAAACTATAACTCTGACAGCTTTACCAGAGGATTGTGAGGGAGAAGACTAATTTTCCTACGTTTCTATGTATAAATTATTTCTGTAGAGTGGAATTTGCGGCCTGGAGCGCAGTTTTCAGATTTATTTTTTGACAGCTTTTTCTCTCCCTCTACACTCTGGCGATGATGTCACACACTGTGACACGAACATTCCGTGCAATACACACCCATTATAATCTCAGAATTTCTCCAAAAATGATCAGGGTCATTGAACAGGGATTGATAAAAAACTATATGAACTATCGAAACGTGGATTAATACACCGATACACAAGACTTGTGTCTACTGTTTAAAGTTTAAATGGAGTCTCTAGGTGAAATTACGCCGGAGAAGTAGACGTTTAAAAATCTCCAATTATTGTTCTTTTTCGCTCATTTTTTTCGGCCGTCCCATTCATTTCAATGCCAAATTTTTCGCAGTTTCGTATTATTCATATTCCGTAGAGAAAAGTAAAAGCACACCAATCCCGATGCGCTTCGCCCCGAGCACTGGTCCCTACAGCTATTGCTGTATGGGACCAGTGCTCGGTGCGATTGCCCCGTGGCCCTAATAATCAGAAAATGCTAGAGCCATCATCTTGACATAATGATATGATAGGCATTATATTTCTAGAAACCAGCAAAGTCAGACTAAAAACTTGTAAACTTTTCTTGATACAGCTACAAAGATTTGTATCTGTATGTAGAATAGTTTTCTTAAAATTCTTGAAATAAGGCAAAAGCTGTGGAATCTTTATATCAAAGAAGTGAAACAGTCTTAAAATAAAAACTGCTGACTAAGAAGAACTATCTTATCAGACAAAAAAATGAGCATATATCCCCTTGATCTTCATTTTACTTAGATTTCAGTTTTTGTAGTGTACATGTGAGGTACAGGTGCTGACACACAGAAACACAGCAGAGATAATAAAAACTTTGAGTCAGACTCTCCAGGTGGATGGAGGTTATGAGCCCTGATGATGTCACATGAGAGGGACCGCTGTTACACCTGTGATGACGCTCTGACGTGTCAACATGGTTTAAAGGTGTAACCAATAATATTGATGATGGCTCTTTTCCATTCTGGTATGCCAGTAAGCCAGTATGTACAGTACAACACCAGATTTTATTAAAGTAAATAAAAACCTGCGTCAGACGAGACAGAAGGTCTGATGTGAGGAAGGTGTGATTGTTACAGAGCGACACTGGTTCTTCTTCTTCTTCACTTTTGCATCATTCATATTCAATGTTCATGCTGGTGGTTTTGGAGGCTTTATCCTGTTTATTTGAGTTGGAAAGTTTTCATGCTGCTCTGATTGCTTAGTTGACGCTAAGCTGTTTGTGTGTTTGCACGCTTTGAAAATCCCCAGCTACGGTTTTTGCAAAGCAAGAATCAACCAAACTCTAAGACAGCCTTGTTTGTTTCATGTTTGCTGGAGAACATCAGTTAAATGTTGGCTGTGTTTTCAAAAGACTGAATACAGGAGCTGCTCGGTGTCTGCACACTGCAAAAAAAGGTGTGTTTTAAAACCGGATAAAACAGTAAAAAGGAGGGAAATGATCTTGCTGCATCGACAGATAATTTCATTTGACAAGATTTCTTAAATTGTTAATTGTTAAGAAATAAGCATGTTGAACGCTTATAATAAGAAATTTACTCTTAAAACCAGAATAAAACCAGAATAAAACCAGTTAAAACCAGAATAAAACCAGTTCAGACCACTTAAAACCAGAATAAAACCAGATAAAATCACTTAAACAGAACAAGACCAGAAAAAAACGACATAAAACCAGAATAAAGTAATAAAATGAATAAGAAATTAACTCTTAAAACTAGATAAATTATCTAACACTTCTAAATCTAAAGTTTTTTTTAATCTTGGTAAGAAACAAATAATCATCAGGTCACTCTGCTCGGGCCAGTTCATCACTGCTGGCAGCTTTAATTTATCTTGTTTTAAGAGTTAATTTATTATTTTAAGTGTTCAACATGATTATTTCTAGATTTAATAATCTGAATTTAATAAATCTTGTCAAGGTAAATTATCTGTCCATGCAGCAAGATCATTTCCCTCAGATTTACTGTTTTATCTGGTTTTTATCTCCTTTTTTGCAGTGCAGGTGTGAAGTGTTCAGGTGCTGGTGAGAAGACGTGTTCATTCCAAACCTCAGAGTCTCAGCTGCCAGACATCAGCGCTGTGTTTCTGTGTTTTTACAGAATGAAAGCCATGAAAATTGCACAGGCACACACGTCGTGTTGTCGTGAAAGAATAATGTAAATCCTGTAACCTCTTTTATTACGATGGCTGCTGCTCATCTGCCAACTGTCAAGTCCTGAAGCGCCTGAACACATCACAGAGTCTCCTACGCACCCTGCAGCACACTGTTTCAACTGACAAATAACAGTTTGAAAACAGGTATTTATTTCCACAAGAGATGCCAGAAAAAAAAGCCAATTTATGTCTCTGGAGCTGAGAGCTCAGCAGGAGACATTAGCATAAAATATTTGCTACTGTTGGTAGTGAAAAATGGAGCGTTTTTGTATTTTCTAATCGCTGCACTGCAAAAAAAGGTGGCTAAAAACCAGATAAAACAGTAAATCCGAGGGAAATGATCTTGCTGCATGGACAGATAATTTACCTTAACAAGATTTATTAAATTAAGATTATTAAATCTAGAAATAAGCATGTTGAACACTTAAAATAAGAAATTAACTCTTAAAACCAGATAAATTAAAGCTGCCAGCAGCGATGAACTTGCCCGAGCAGAGTGACCTGATGATTATTTGGTTCTTGCCAAGATAAAAAAACGTTTTGTCTTTTTTTTTTAGTTTTTTTGTGTCTTTTTTTTGTGATTTTACGTCTTTTTTGTCTTTTTTTGGTGTTTTTTTTTTGTCTTATTGTGTATTTTTTTGGTGATTTTACGTCTTTTGTGTCTTTTTTTTGTGTTTTTTTGGTGGGTGTTTTTTTTTTCTTTTTATGTCTTTTTTGGTTATTTTACGTCTTTCTTGTGTCTTTTTTGTGTCTTTTTTTAGTCTTTAGATTTAGAAGTAAATTATCTTGTTTTAAGAGTTAATTTCTTATTTTAAGTGTTCAACATGCTTATTTCTAGATTTAATAATCTTAATTTAAGAAATCTTGTCAAGGTAAATTATCTGTCCATGCAGCAAGATCATTTCCCTCAGATTTACTGTTTTATCTGGTTTTTAGACCTTTTTTTGCAGTGTATCATGAACACATATGTGTGTGCATGGTAGATGAAGGGCGTTTTTTGTTTCTGTATTTGTGAATGATCTAATCCCTGCAGGAAGTAACTGCTATTTAAAGATATTTTCATCACCGCAACAATCAAAATGCTGAAGCAGTGCCTGTTCATGTGATATCTAAAAGGTCAAAGGCACCCTTGAATTGTGATAAAAACCTTAAAAATAATAAAACTGTGTGCTTTTAAATGCTAATAGGACAAGATACTAATAGATCTTCACAAAACAACTTAATGCATTTGGACTCCAAAAGTATTAGCTCAACTATGAATTTAAAAAACAACACATCAGACGATATGCCAGCACCTTTAAAAGTGACATTATAGCATCTCTCCCTCCCTGTGAGGAGGAACTATATTGTCTTTGATGATCCCGTCACAGAAATAACAAAGATTTCACAAGTTAAATGTGGAAACTAGGCCGCTCACATCCAGAGGCAGAGCTGAAGGGAAAGGTGCACAAGCCCCTCCCCTCGCCGTGACATTAGACACCGTATCAATTTTGGCATCTACATCTATTTTTGAGCTTGTGCTTGATATTGGTGGTGATGTTATGCTTTTACAGAAGGAGAGACAGAGCGTTATGTAACCTAACAGCTGGCTGAGCAGAGCAGCTACGGTGAGTCAGATGTTGCCAGTTTAAAGTGGAACTCCACAATAAATCTACCCTCGGAGGCTGGAAGGTGCATGTAAAAAAGATGTAGCATGGTTAGCTTGTTAACACTTTATAGCATGCAAAGTCTAAATTTGTAGAATTTGTCACAGACATGAAATCTAAATATTTAGTTTTAGCTCAACAATTCCTGTTTCAGATTAAAAGCCCTCGCATTATGTGGACAAAATCCCTTCATTTGTTAATGAAAAGGCTTTTTCTTGTCACTACCACAGATTACAGCACGGAGCTACGTATCCAACCTGGTCTCACAGGAATCCGTGAATTAGCCACGGATTCGCTTAACTTAAAATCCGTGGAATAGACACGGAATCACTCAAATTTCTGTGAAACTGACACGGATTTCGCTACAATGCAAGTTAATGAAGTCATATCCCGTGGCTATTCCAACAAAATTATTTAAAAAAAAGACACAAAATTATTTAAAAGGACACAAAATTACGAAAAAAATACACAAATTTATTAAAAAAGACATAGAATTACCAAAAAAAGACACAAAATTATTTAAAAAAAGACACAAAATTATTAAAAAAGACACAAAATTACAAAAAAATCCCACAAAATGACCAAAAATAGATGTAAAATGACTAGAAAAGACACAAAATGACCAAAAATATATTCAAGAATTATCAAAACAGACACAAAATGACCAAAAATATATGCAAGAATTATCAAAAAATACATAAAATGACCAAAAATAGATGTAAAAATGATCAAAAAAGACCCAAAATGACCAAAAATAGATGCAAGAATTATCAAAAAAGACCCAAAATGACCAAAAAAAAGACCCAAAATGATTTAAACTGACACGGAATGTGATCAAAATCCATTTTTATGCAGAAACTAAGTCAAAATATTGATTTTTTTCACTAAAAATGAGAGAACTGTCCGCCATGTTTTTTGTTCTGACTGCCGGGACCTTGAAAGTCACGTGACTTGGAACAAACCAATAGGAAAAAATGGTGTATGGTTTGTGTCCAAGTCACGTGACTTTTAAGGTCGCGGCGGTCAGAACAAAAAACATGGCGGACAGTTCTCTCATTTCTAGTGAAAAAAATCAATATTTTGACTGAGTTTCACGGCTATTCCACGGATTCCTGTGAACCCAGGTTGTCTGGATTTATCCCAAACCAATCAGCGAAGATCAGGAGATCTATCTCAGATAGTGACACCATGGCATCTGACCAATCAGTATAATAATAAAATAATAACAATAACAATTTTCAATTTCCAATTATTTCAATGAGTGCCCTATAAAGGGTTAATGAGTGTATTGTATATTATTTTTTTCTGCTTTATGTACTTTCATTAGTGTAATTAAGCTGTGTCATCAAGTAGGAGAGCAGAATGTTCTTCAGTAAGTCTTCATCACGTTTCTCTGTTGATCAGAAGCAGTGGGAGCTCCTGAGAAACACTCTGACTCACACTTCTGATTAAAACTACAAGCTGGATGTCAACGGAGAGAAACAAGAGATGGCCGGCCATTAAACAGAGACTGGAGCCACTTCACCACCCACTCATCTGTCACTTCAAACCCTGTGACAGCATCCAACTCGTGATGTGGTAAACATTTAGTTTAAGAGTGTTTTTACGCTTTACTACGGCGCATAAAGCCTGCTTTTAATCTGCCCCAATTTAACTGAATTTAGGAGATAATTACTCGCTTGATACAAAATGACTAAAAAAGACACAAAATGACTAAAAAAAGAGACACAATGGCAAAAAAAAAGACATCAAATGACAAAAAAGACACACAATGACTAAAAAAAGACACACAATGACTAAAAAAATACACACAATGGCTAAAAAAAGACTCAAAATGACTTAAGTCTTGTAAGTGTTGATGAAACAGCTTTGTAACTGTTGATATTCTAGTTTCCAGCATGTATTTACTCAGTATAGGTCATAAAATCTCAGTAACTAGCTGTAATATCTGATTTAGATCATTAAGGACCAAAACACTTAAAACCAGTGAAACAGTGGAACATAAAAGATGCTGCAAATGTTTACACCTTTACACCTTCAAAAAGTAAATGATGTTTGTTCTGCACTGTAAAAAAAACCCTGTTGTTTTTACGGTAAAAAACCTAAAAATACATGTATTACTTAATGCCCTTATGCATTACTTAATCATTGATTTGTGTTTTCGAGTTAACAATTCATGAATAAAACTGAATAAACTCATGCATTTGTTGATAAAAGTTCACTTAAGACTATTAATTATCATTCGTACAATTGTTTCTCACATTCAGTTTATGAAAACAACACATAAGTGTCATAAAGTATTTTAATTGACAATGATTTATGGATCCATTTAGGAATATAATTGGGTTCTGAAGAGGTTAATTAAAACCCAACAGTCTTTTTTTTTGCAAGTGGAAGAATATTTTATTAAGAATAATTATCAGTTAAAGCTGAAGTCAAAATCTGCAGTTATGTAACTGCAAAAGCTTTGAAAAAAGGTTTCAATACTGTAATTGAGCTGTGGTGTGATTCCCCAGTTTGCAGCTCTGTGACCTGTTTAAACAAGTCTAATTAAGGTTAACGAGCACAGGGAGTAGAGGGGGAGGGGCTACTGGATGGCGGTCAAGCACGGTGACGCCATGACACCCAGATGATGCCTTCAGGGTCTCTGGCGGTGAAGCGAGAGGTGATTTAATGTCTGAGTCAAGTATCCAGCAGCATGAGCAGGAAGCAGGAGGACTGCTGGTGCTTTAGAGGAAAAAATCTAACGAATCAAAAAATCAGAAATGAAATAGAGCAGAAGGGAGATTCTCATGAACATGGTAAGGCTCAATCCAAGAGCATTCAATACATACTATCTTTGACCCTTTATAATATATATATAATCTAAAGTCACTGTTTAATACAGGGGTCTTAAACTGGAGGCCTGCGGGCCAATTGTGGCCCTCATGACGATATTTTGTGGCCCCCACCGTGATATGAAAGTTTAATGCACTTTACCGTGTTGTGTGGAAGGTCCCTTTAATTACTTTTTTTTGTAATTTTGTGTCTTTTTAAAATATTTTCTGTGTCTTTTTTTGTCATTTTGTGTCTTTTTTTGTAATTCTGTGTCTTTTTTGTGTTATTTTGTGTCTTTTTAAAATAATTTTGTGTCTTTTTTGGTAATTTTGTGTCTTTTTTTTGTAATTTTGTGTACTTTTTTTGGTAATTTTCTGTAATTTTCTGGTCATTTTGTGTCTTTTTAAAATAATTTTGTATCTTTTCTGGTAATTCTGTGTCTTTTTTTAGTCATTTTGTGCCTTTTTTTAGTCATTTTGTGTCATTTTTGGTAATTCTGAGTCTTTTTTGGTCATTTTGTGTCTTTTTTGTTATTTTGTGTCTTTTTTGGTATAAATGTATATATTTATTTTTCATAAAGTTGATTAAATATTTATTGTATATAAGTGTGGGGAAACCATGACATTTTTATCTGGATGCATTACAGTAATGAATTTGTGAATCAAAAATATGTTTAAAAATATAGAAAATATTATTTTAACACAAAACAATGAATTGTGCCTCATTATGGCTATATTGTTCTTTCATATAAAAGTGAAATATATTTAGTTTAATGAGAATCACCCAGAAACGTTGAGATGCTGGTCGCTTCAGGGAGCTTGGTGGTTTTAAAAGGAGCTTTTAAAAAGAAAACACAAGACTAAACGCTGCTAATGAACCAGTGTGTCTCATTTAGTGATAATAACCAATAAGGCAGTTGAGTAACATGTTTAATGCATTGTATTAGAAATGAGTGGATTGTAATTAGTGTTTGAACAAAGGCCAGTAAACAATCCATTCTAGGAATACTAACAATACTCCATTTAGCTGAAACAGCCCACAGAAAACACACATTACAGCAGCAGCTCGCTGAGCTCCGTCCTGCTGCAGAGCTTCACCTCATCATTCTCACTCTTCCTCTTTTTTGAGTTACAAACTACTAAAACCAGTTTAATGTGAGTTTTATATGAATGACACTTTACCGTGTTGTGTGTGGAAGGTCCCTTTATTTACTTTTTTGTTAATTTTATGTCTTTTTTTGGTCATTTTGTGTCTTTTTTTGGTCATTTTGTGTCTTTTTTTAGTCATTTTGTGTCTTTTTAAAAAAAAATTGTGTCTTTTTTGGTAATTCTGTGGATTGTTATTTTTTGTCATTTTGGGTCTTTTTTGTCATTTTGTGTCTTCTTTGGTCATTTTGTGTCTTTTAGTCAGGAGTCTGAAACTCAAATTACCTGGGGGCCCGCTGGAGGCAGTATCAAAATGACCGAAAAAAGACAGAAAATTACAACAAAAAAGAAGACACAAAATGACAGAAAAAAACTAAATTACTTAAAAAAGACACAAAATGACCAAAAAAAGGACACAAAATGACAAAAAAGACACAGAATTACCAAAAAAGACACAAAATTATTTAAAAAAGACACAAACTGACCAAAAAATACACAGAATTGCTTAAAAAGACACAAAATAACCAAAAAAAGACAAAATTACTAAAAAAAGATACAGAATTACCAAAAATGACACAAAATTACTAAAAAAGGACACAAAATTACCAGAAAAAGACACAAAATTACTAAACAAGAAACAGAATTACCAACAAATACACAAAATTACCAAAAAATTACACAAAATTATTTTAAGAAATACACAAAAATACCAAAAAAAGACACAAACTTATTTAAAAAAGACACAAAATTACAAAAAAAAAGACACAAAATTACCAGACAACTAACAGACTTTAGATTGTATATGTTATAAAGGGTCAAATAAAATAATGTAATCAATGCTTTTGGATTTTTGCTATGAGCTGCACCATGTTCAATCTGCTGATATCTTATTGTGATTGTGGGTTTAAGATGCTTCTTTTTCAGTCTCATTGTGGGAAACACTGGGAGCTTTGTGGAACTTTACACCAACACCTGGTCCCGTCTGCTCCTGAATGTAACCAGCCTGGAGCTCTGTTCAGACTGCTTGGCCTTTACCCAAAACACAGACCAGCAGTGAGGGCAGCCACACTTCATTCATTTGGAAAAACAATATCAAAGACGTAACCTTGAAGTAGCAACAGTGGAAGTGCGGGCTGCTGTTGTGACCGGCTGTCAGTCGGCTGCTGAAGCTCAAACAACATTTACTGCAAATGTGTAGACGTTATACGCTGGGGGAGGAATGGAAGAAACCATGCCACACTGCAGAAAAGGTGTTTAAAAACCAGATAAAAACAGTAAATCTGAGGGAAATGATCCTGCTGCATGGACAGATAATTTACCTTGACAAGATTTCTTAAATTATCTTGCAACAAGATAAATTATCTAACACTTCTAAATGTAATGTTTTTTTTTTGGTAAGAACCAAATAATCATCAGGTCACTCTGCTCAGGCCAGTTCATTGTGCTGGCAGCTTTAATTTATCTGGTTTTAAGAGTTTATTTCCACACAATTTAGCCTCATGTTATGCAGCAGATTTCCTCCTGAAAACGCTCGTCTAAACACGGAATAAAAAGTGAAGACGAGACGCCACTTTTGCATCTTCTGTTCAGACCGTCATCATGTAAACGGAGCCTATGTCATGAGGGCAGTGGATGCCACACACATGTGTGTTTTATTTCTGTCATAAGCTCTTCAGCTGTGTGTCTAACATCATCTAATGGAAAAGGAAACAGACTAAGCAGCAACAAGGGAGAAATACATATCTTTGGAAGAAAAAACATGTAGCGTACTGAGTTGTAGGCTCTGGCTTCCAGCAGGATTTTTCCCCCTTTCATCATTAATGTATGAGCATTCTTGTTTTGTAAAGAGACCAGTGTTTAGCCCTTTGTTCCAGCCCACTTGTTCCAGATTATATTCCAATAAATTGTTTGTCAAATTTACTGTATATGTCCTCATGGTTCACCCACTGCCATTTGGTGTGGGTGTTAAAAAAAAGAAGGTTTCATACACAGCCCTGGCTCTATAAACTGGAAACAAACAAAAGGGCTCAGACGGAGCCAAAACAACACTGTTCCTTCCATGCTGGTGCAGCAGACAGGGGAAAAGCCATGGATGTTTAAAGAGGAAGGCAGTGGGAACAGCATCAGGGTTTGGTTCACCACTGAGATGCAGTGTGCTAATACGGAAATTCAATTCAGGAACTGTGCACACTGGATCCGTTGCCAATGATCTGCATTGTAATGTTCCATTTCAAGCTCCACACAACACAAACCAATCCAGACAGAGAAGCTAAAATATATGGCTGGAGATCTCCCAGCAGCTGGGATTCAATAAAGATGGTGATGTAGCTGATATGCACATGCTAATGTCAGACATTGGTCACAGAACAGTGCTAACTAGGGTTGCCAACTCCCTGAAAATAAATAAGGGACACCTCATTGCACTGCAAAAAAAGCCAAATTGTATTTTTTGCCTAAAACAGTGATTTAAGTTGGTAAAACTTGGAAATATAAATTATTGACATTTGGGGCAATAATGTAAGTTAGCACAACAAAGGAAGCCAGTTGTCTGCACAAAAACATGTTTGTGAGTTGTTGTTACTTATATCTTTAAGTTGGGGTTCACAACAAGGGACAATAGTTCTGATAACTCTTATTTCTTTGTTGTGAAATGCGGGAAAGCGGTGAAATTGGGTCATTAGCTAAAGCTAGCGGCTAACTAATAATAGCGGCTAACTGATGCTAGCGGCTAACTGATAATAGAGGCTAACTGATGCTAGCGGCTAACTGATGCTAACGGCGCTGCTTGTTACAGCTACAAGAGTAGCCATTAGCGTATCAATGCTAACTCAAAATTGTAGTCACAACATTAGCTGACATTTCATAGCGGCGATACAATCGTGCCAATTCAGCACATTGCAGAAGTTAGCAGAAGTAAGGATTAAAAGTTATTACAATGTAAAGTTATAAGTTCAAACATCTGAAATCAGAGTTGAGCAAACTCAAAAACAAAAGTTAAAATATTTAGTTTAATTGTCCAACTTAAAATTTTATCGAAGCTTGTTGCCTTGGAATTTTTAGTTCACCCAACTTTTCTTTTTTTGCAGTGTGGCAGGGCCGGCAGACCCGATTACCTTCACCCCTTCTGGCCTTGTGAATTATTTTAGCCCCTTTTTTTGTGATTGAATTTTTTTTTTTTTTAACAATTTGACTTGAACCTGAATTGAATTAGATGCATATTTTTGTGTGACATGAATCCATGGAAAACAAATTATTATCCAGCAATTAAATTTAATACAAAATAACAATGGGGACATGGTCTTCTGGAGTTTGCTGATAACAATTGGATTTACTCCTTTTATTGGCTTTTAAAATGCAGCATGTATGCAATTGAATGGCCATTTTGGAAGATTATGGCATTCCATAATTCCAAATTTTGCAGTAAAAAGGCATGAAATTCATGTCATGAACACATGGGGACCTGGAGCCTCATGTATCAAAGAGTGCGTAGCTTTCATACTGAAAGATGGCGTACTCCCAAAACTAGGAAAGTACGTACGCAAACTCACCTCCACATGTATCAAACTGTGCTTACGCCAGGTTCAGCGCACCTTTCCTTGATAAATCCCAACCAGCGTGGAACTGAGCGCACATGCACGAGCCACCAGCCACGCCCCGTCCCCCCCCCCCCAAAATTAATACGCAAATGACATGCAAATGACTATAAATCGCCGGCATGCCCGCTGATTATCGACAAAACAACGACAAATCAACTTACTGCCACTGCGCGCGAGGTGGACGTGGTGATCTCCGGTGTGGAGGCAGGAAAAATGAGCTTTTTAGTGCCTCAGGTGTGGGATCAGCAACAAGGTGTCACTGTGGCTGTTAACGCAGCCGGATCAGAGACCTGCACCATGGCAGAAGGGTCCCTCCACACACACTCCTTCTAATCGCCACCGTTATTGAATGAGGTCAAAGCCGTTAGAGCTGCCAGTGCGTAATGCGTGCCAATATAATTTTTACGCATCAGTTTATAAGCCACACTTAACTTGTTGTCCCAATTAAACATCACATACGGGATCAAATATGCACCACACCTGACTTATTCTGGAAGGATTTCCAAAACAGGTTTTTTCTCCGGAGAGAGTGATCTGTGCGTCATGGATCGCTGTGCACCTGCAGCATTAACATCTCCATGTTAAACCAAAGGGGAAACGGTCGGTGATTGGGACTTTGACACAGTAATTAAGGCAGTTTATCTGAAAAATGTGTGCGCTCCATAATCAGAATCACAAGTACTTTATTGGAAATTCGGTATATATAAAAATAGTGGAAATAGCAGAATATATAGACTTAAGAAAATATACAATCTTAACATCAAAACATACAGACTTCAACATATTATCATTGCACAAGTCAGCAGCAGTACGCAGGTGAAGTCTAAAATATGATAATAGATGAAAAAAAAAAATCTATACCCTCAAATTTAGAACGGGTTATTGATGGTGGAAAACGGCATTTTCCTTCCATTTTCCGAGAGCTATGAACTATAAAAATAATGTCAGTTGTGTGTAGTATGAGTTTAGACATGAAAGACGTTTTAAATAGAGCATAAAAGACAGTACTTTCTGCCAAACAAAAGTTTGCGGTGCCACCGCACATTCTCACGGAACCTCGACAGGTTGCGGAGCGGTCCGCACATTCTCACGGCAAGTTCACTTTTCATACATGTGGCGTGTGCGGAAAAAACAGTGTACGCAATGTTTTTTTGCGTACGCAGCATTGATACATGAGGCCCCTGGTCTTCAAGAATGCACTGGAGTTTGCTGGCAACGGTCTACCGTAAAGTGCAACGTAATTGCGCACTAAAATTTAAAGTGCAGATGGCGTGACCGCAGTACTGGAAGCCTGTTGTTTCAGATCAGTCAGTCCACCATGGGCTATAGAAAAAGAGCACCGGCACACCGTGCAGTGGCTTTACAGACGTTATCACGCACTTTTTCCACCCAGGTGTTGCCTTCTTCCCATTCCTCAGTATTTTTGCATCCTTTTCTGTTTTTTTCTTGGAGCAGTACTGGTGGCATTGCTGAGCATTGGATGAGCGTATTCTGTATCGTCATATTTCGTGTGTGAATATGCTGTCAGCTCATTGGTCACAGAGCAGGACAGGGCCTGGGAACAAGTTTACCGTAAGTTTTCAAATAAAGCTGTTATTCATTCTATTTTTTGACTCTCACAGTAATACGGGACAAAGTGCGTCCCTTTTCAGCTCAATACAGGACGGTGCTCTTGTTTCAAAATACGGGACGATTCCGTTTTCAAAGGGACAGTTGGCAACCCTAGTGCTAACCACAGCAGCTAGCATTAGCATTACATTTTGTGGCTGAATTTGTAATGTATTGTGTAGTTAAGTTTAGCTACATTAGCATCTTTCTTGTATCCCAGCTGCTGTGTAGCTAAGCCATAAATTGTCCTATATTTCATGTGAGATGTTGTACAGTGTTGTGTTATGAGAAACTAAATTTATAAGACATGTTGGCAGCATGCTAGCTATGACCTTAAGATATGATTTAAGTTGGAACGAAGGATTTCATTAATAATGTAGAGAACTCCTCTGTCATCCTGCTTATATATTTACATATATGCATTTAATTTATGCTTCACAAAAAGAATGTTGGGGTATGTTAGTACAGAAAAATATTTATTGCGTAGGCATATGGAAGCTACTTAGACTTCTAAAGCAGCATTTGTCAATTAAAACTATTTTCATGTGAGGGAAGGTTGTATTGAAGGTTGTTTCATAAATGTGTATAATTGAATTTTATTCAATAATACTGTAACGAAAGGCTGAATTATTTTTTAGAAATTCAGTTATTTCTTATAACAAAAAATGTATTTGCGTCCCTTGGCACAAAAGGAACAATAAACAACAACAGCAACAAAATAAACAGCAACAAAAACATCAATATAGGCCCAGAATTTCACCATCAGTGCATGAGTCACTAAATTATATTATTAATGTCTCACTTAACGAATTTATTATCTGTTGAGTTAGTCTCTCTGTCTTTCCATCCATTACAATATTATCGTTTGCTATCTGCAGCACTTACAGGTACTCACTCCTGCCCCTCCTCTCTTTTAAGCAATACATCTTTCCATGGAAGCCTCTTCTCTCTTTCCATCCATTTATCCATCTTCCCATCCCTCCCACTCAGCTCACTTCCTGCATCAAACATTTCATCAATCTCTACCTCTCTATCCATCTTCCCATCATCCGTAAGTCCTCCCGTTTCACCTCTCTCCATCTCTTTCACCCTTCCCAATCAAGTGCTTTGCAGTTTCATACCTGTGGCCTCCACCATGCCCTCCAGGATAACCACCATCTCAAATGCGGCAAAGGGACCTCAGGCCGGATTCGAACCCGGGTCCACCGCAGCAAGGACTTGGCCCATAATGGTACGCTCTCTACCAGTGTGAACCACCGAGACTCAACTCAACTCAACTTTATTTGTAAAGCACTTCAAAAACAAACACAGCCGCAACAAACTGCTGTACATAAACAAGCAAACAAGAAACAATGAAATAAATATAACAGGAATACACACTAAAATAAATAGTTGCTTTTAAAAAACAACAACAATTAAAAAAACAATAAATAAAAGCAAACCATAAAACACTAAAACAAGAGCAGAGTCTCCAAAAAAAGAAAAGTTGGGTGAACTCAAAATTTCAAGGCAACAAACTTCAATAAAATTTTAAGTTGGACAATTAAACTAAATATTTTAAGTTTTGTTTTTGAGTTTGCTCAACTCTGAATTCAGATTTTTGAACTTATAATTTTACATTGTAATAACTATTAATCCTTACTTCTGCTAACTTCTGCAATGTGCTGAATTGGCACGATTGTAACGCCGCTATGAAATGTCAGCTATTGTTGCGACCACAATTTTGAGTTAGCATTGATACGCTAATGGCTACTCTTGTAGCTGTAACAAGCAGCGCTGCTAGCATCAGTTAGCCGCTAGCATCAGTTAGCCGCTAGCTTTCGCAAATGACAGAATTTCACCGCTTTCCCACATTTCACAACAAAGAAATAAGAGTTAGCAGAACTATTGTCCCTTGTTGTGAACCCCAACTTAAAGATATAAGTAACAACAACTCACAAACTTGTTTTTGAGCAGACAACTGGCTTCCTTTGTTGTGCTAACTTACATTATTGCCCTAAATGTCAATAATTTATATTTCCAAGTTTTACCAACTTAAATCACTGTTTTAGGCAAAAAATACAAGTTGGCTTTTTTTTTTTGCAGCGGTTTAAAGCCAAGGAATAAAAATAGGTTTTAAGATGAGTTTAAAAAAAAGGACAGTGATGATGGGACACCCTAGAAAGCTTTACTTGTTGCTAAAGTAAAGCTCGCTTTCCATCCATTTATCCATCTTCCCATCCCTCCCACTCAGCTCACTTCCTGCATCAAACATTTCATCAATCTCTACCTCTCTATCCATCTTACCATCACCTGTAAGTCCTCCCGTTTCACCCCTCTCCATCTCTTTCACCCTTCCCAATCAAGTGCTTTGCAGTTTCATACCTGTGGCCTCCACCATGCCCTCCAGGATAACCACAATCTCGAACTCCTCCTTCTCCATTTGCGCCATCGTCATCTCCCAGAAGGGGCTCTTCTCGTTGATCTCGTGGGATATGATGAGCGGCGACACCAGGAATAGTCGGTCGTCTCCCGTGTCGAAGCCGATGTTGATGTCCGTCTGGTTGAGCGGGATGAACTCCCCCTCCTTGGTCTGCTGCGAGCGGATCAGCTTCGCTCTGATCGACGCCTCCACGATGTGAGAGTTCCTCAGGTCCCCCACCCGAAACATCAGGCACAGCTTGTTGTCTCGCACCGATATGACAGCATTCTGAGAGAACATGAGGGTCTCGGCGCGGTTCTTTGGCTGTGAGATCTTGACAAACATGCAGCCCACCATCATGGCGTTAACAATGGAACCCAAGATGGCCTGCACCAAGAGCAGTATGATCCCCTCGGGGCATTTTTCTGTGATTACACGATAACCATACCCAATGGTGGTCTCCGTTTCAATGGAAAAGAGGAAGGCTGAGACAAAACTGTTGAGGTTCTCCACACAGGGGGTCCAGCCCTCCTCATCAGCGTGCACCAGATCCCCACGGATGAGCGCTATCAGCCACCACAGGAAGCCAAAGAAAAGCCAGTTGACTACATAGACCAAGGTGAAAATAAAGAGACTAAGACGCCAGCGTAGGTCCACCAGCGTAGTGAACAAGTCACTGAGGTATCGGTAGGTCTCTTGCACGTTTCCGTGGTGCACATTGCACTTGCCGTCCTTCTGCACGTATCGCTGACGTGGCTTCTTCGCAGGATCGGAAATCAAATGGGTTCGCTCTGTCGAGATCTGAGCCTCCCTCAAGTGTTTAGGAAGCTTCTTCACCTGGAGGAAAGATAGACAGAGAGAGAGGGAAAGGAGTGAAAGAAAGCAAGCAAGCACAGACAAAAAGAACAGTGAGGTTTTCTCAGGCGGCAATCTCCATGTCTGAGCATGGAGGCCAACCAGGAAGTGCCTTAAGGCTGCAATCCACCGAAAATTCCAGCAGGGGGCGCTAAGTTTGGCTGCAAAAAAAAGTCTGTCCATTCATTTCAGTGCAAAATTTGAAAACTTCTCACTTGATTTATTACTTCAGAATTTTTTTTCAGGACAACACTATGGTCTCAATCACTAGTAAAAAATCTTCAAGACAATCTGATGTCAATAGTTCTAATAATGGCCCCATTTAGAAGAAAATAGAAGATAAAGAATCGTATGGTTTGGGGCGTTTCTAGCTTTGATTGACAGGTCACTAACAAGGCGAGCCGTCATCAGGAGAGAAGCAGAACAATGTGTATCCACGGCAATGTGTCAATAAAGTTATATATAACGTTATATAGATATAAAAAAGGACGTTTACCGATCTGGTCTCATAACTTTGACCCTTTCACTGTATTTTCACTTAATGACAGTTTATTTGAACGTTTTGTTCAGTAAAAATGTCTTGTTCAGTGTTTGGTTGGACTAACAGACACTCCAAGGAGTCGCTGCTCAGTTTTCTGAGGTAAGAAAGATACATTTTGTTTTTGTTTTTTTGCTAGCCAAAACTAACATCCCAGTTAATGCTGAGGCTGTAGTCAGTGATCAGATCCCTCTCCTCCTCCACAGTCCAGATATGGTCTGCTCCGCGTATCGAAAAACAAGATGACGATGCAAGATGGCGACGAGTGTAACGCTGAACTCGATGCTTCCAACGGGCCACAAACCAATGGGGGACGTCACGGTGACTACGTCCATTATTTATATACAGTCTATGGTTTTCGCCACATGGGTGTACTTTACACTCGCCACTTTTATTTCTTTTCATTAATATTTTCTCTAAAGATATATTGAGTTTATACTGGGGGATGGAGGTGTTAACCTTTTTAATAAGATTTAATAAGATTTTTCCTTTCAGCCTTTGCAAAACCACGCTGCTCTGTGCTGCTGGCGGGGAGGCAAATGAAATTATGAGCTGTTATAAAGTCACTGCTCTGTGCTGCTCCACAATGACATTGTAGGTGTCAGTGTATGCACACATATATACAGGGACAAAAGAGAGAGTAAGGACACAACAAGAACACAAGGACGCCCAGGTCTTTGTGTCGATGTTGGCCAAGCTCCAGCGAGGCGATCTGGCTCCACAGCTGTGCCCTGCCTCCCTCCCCGTCCCCTGTGTTCCCTCCCCTAGAACCCTATGGGACATTGGCAGGCCTGGATAGGAACAGATCCTCCATCCTTCCCCAACAGACCCTTATGGCATCCTCAAAAAGAACGGCATATGCCTGGGAACACACAATTAGCTTATCTAGAAACTGGCTGTCATGCACATACATGCAGGATTCTAATATTGTGTGTTTTTTAGAACATTAAGGGTTATGGAAACCAATTAACCCCTTGGTGCACAACATGTAAACACAAAATAAAAATTAGACCACAATTAACATAGGATTGTGTCTGAAAACTAAATGATTCCAACTTATGTACATAATATTATCCATATTAATGTGTTCTACTTTAACCTTTTGATGCACAACATATAAACAGCTTTTAATGCACAATTATGAACAAAAATGACCCTCATTCATTCCCCATGTTATGTGTTTGAATATCTTTTTTATTATTGTTACAACAGATCATAATATCCATTTTTCCTTTCATACTTTATTAAGAAAATAGTTAATAGTGTATTATTACATCAAGTTTACACACATGGTTCAATAATGTCCTTGTGCATTAGGAGCATAGTGATACAAAAAGTGATACACTAAATTAACAATTTGAGTATATGTGTAACTATGTTTGTCTTATTTTGAAGGTTTAACTTTGAGTTGTTAGAACCACCAGGTTACATTAGAAAATCACATATTTTAACATTTGAGACTTATTAGAGCCACCAAATAATAATTTCCACTGGAAAAACACCAATTTAACAATATAGGATAGTTAATATTTGTGTCTTCTTTGTCAGGTTTTAAATTGGTGACAACATGTAAGCACCTTCTAATGCCCAACATGGGTAAAAAATGATCTTGTGCATTAGAAGCGTAGTGATAAAAATTCAAAAAGTAAGAAATGAAAACTAAAAATTAGGATGTTTGATGATCAAAAACAAGTTATTTGAGGAAAACCACAATACCGAATGATGAAATTAATTTATTGCAAAGATATAGAATATAAAAACTTAGTCGGGTCACTTTAGACCATGTTGTGCATCAAAGGGTTAAAGGGTGTCACTTTGTGTTAAAAATTGGTGGTGACATAAGAGCTCAAATGAAAAAATATTACATGAGATCTTATAGGCAATGTAATGGTTTTTTTTAGGAAGTCAGGGTAGATAAAGCTGTAGGCTACTACAGAGTCAATAATATGAAAATATGTTCAATACAAATACATTCTGTGGGTTCTTCATACTGTGCAAACAAACCCTCTCAGAGCATTCTCACTTGTTGGTGAAGGAAACATTATGTAACTATTTAACTTAGAAATTGCAGCTCCTAAATCATTTTGATTCTACACTGACTTGTAATAGGGAGAATGGTGCCTCTGTTATTCCCACTTGAAGCCCTGAATGCCTGTTCTTGCACTATGTAACTGTAGTGGGCTGGTAGGATCTCCCGGGAGAAGAAGTGGCTTACGGCACTAACATACCACAAGCTTTGGCACTCATGTCGTTGAAACTGGACCATGTTTTATGAGGAAAATGTTTCCTGGTTTTCCCTGTGGTGTCGTCCGGCTGCTCTGCCTTGGCTCTGAGTGATTTAGGAGTTTCCTGATGGACAGAAAGCTTTACTTGTTGCTAAAGTAAATCCTGATTCCCACCGAGGGCGCCGCGTAACGTCTCAGCAGCGTCCCAGCCGCGGCTCTCCGCTCTGCAGCCACATTAAAACGTAGCATTTCTATTTTTGCCGATAGCCGCTGCTAAACCGTGTCAAGCTCAACAGAGCAGACTGCACCAGACAGGAAATCCGACACAGAATCAACGTAATACACTTCTGCTTCCTTTCAAAATAAAACACAATACGCAGTTCATGCAGCCTAAAACTACTTCACATCAAACCAACAGTATGTTATGACCGGGGGCACCAAGTCAGCAATCAATCAATAACAGGATCGGCGACACGGACGATTAGAGACTGATTGTTGAAGTGGAACATCATACAATCATTTACGACATAACACAGTTTTTATAAGGGTAGATGGTCAGATCAACAGATCTTCCACTTCGGAGAAGCAAAGTAAGCTGTTTGTTGTTGTTGTTGTTTACTTTATACACAGTTTATCACGGGATCTCGTGGTCTCCTGTACGTTCAGGATTATTGCGTTTTCTCGTTATCTCTCATGTATACGGCTGGCTCGCTATGCTGCCGTGTGGGAATTGATGCCAGGCAGAGGACGGAGCAAAACCACAGCGAAACCGTTCCACGCCCGGTGGAAATCCCCAGTAAGGAGTGTTGGTGTTTACACCGCTAGCAAACGAGCTTTGGCCGTGTCGGAACCAGAGTGGGGAAATCGGGCAACCCCAGTTCAGAAGCCTCTACAGACATTATGGCAGAGGTGGAGAGACTGTAGATAGAAATTAAGAGAAAAAGGAAAGAACTTCGACTTTGAGCTTTTGAAGTGTTTTCCAAAATAAAAGCCTGCAAGACAGACATGGAGCTTGACTTGTTTCTGTTGGACTAATATTAGCTGGCTTGCTATGTCCTGTGATGCGGCACTTGATGTTTGGAGTAGTATTTGATGATGATGATGAAAAGTAATTTAATCAGAGTGAATAATTATGTACAGATGTTCATATTTAGGGCAGAAGTGAAGAAGTAAATTGTACTCTGAAACTGTAGGGACACGAAATCACTAAAAAGACATTGTATCAAATGCTTCTTTAATTATTATGCTTTTAAAAAGGGATGGGGCCAAAATCAATGTTCCAGTGTTCCAGACCTGAAAGCAGGAGTCATGGGAATTTTTTCACCAATGCATTGTTTATTACTTTGAAGCGATTTTAGAATTGATAATCCTATAAATAGCCTATAGATAATTTTCAAAGTAGGTGAAGAAGATAAGAATAAAAAAATGTTGTTGCATGAGGCCCAGTGACTGCCCAAGCTGAAAGCTTACAGAGTGTCCCATTCTTTAGACACATTCTTACATACAGACAGAAAGACAAACACAGACACACAAAAGGACAGTTTCCAGTCACCTTTTAAACAAACCAAGGACATTTTGGCTGCACACTGACACTTCAATCTGAGTTGATAATTGAAATGCATTGTGCTGAGGCAAGAAAACCGCCCCTGTGCCCTCTGAATCTCTCGCTTCTGAGAGGACACCTGGGATCCATCTCTCTCTAGTGGCATGCTCACATCACCACAAAAGTTACGTCCTATTGTGGTTACACTGACTGCTCAATCACAGAAACGATGAGTCTCACAGTTCAGCCGGCAAAGGACAAAATCTAAGGCACTACAATATCCTTGCAGTGGCTTCGATTGCAGAGCCTGGATAATAAAAACCTGTCAGATGGCTTTATTCAGGACGGTTTTCTTCTTGAAGATGTCAGGTGCTGTTTCCCTGCTGTCCTATGTACATGCACACTCAGTCGGGCCTGCATGTGCAGTATTGAGTTTTCAGGTATTGATTCGAAGTGATCCCTGTTTAAGGAACGTCAAAGAAGACAAAGAAGAATTGAAAGACAATGCTTATTGACCGCCATCGCAATTAGTAGCTTGATGACGATGCATTCACTAAATGTCAATGGGCTCCCTTATTACGGACTGTGCTCAGGGATATTGGCTCAAATATAGATTCAGAAAAAATCCATCCACTGGCGTCTTTGACTGAAACTTTCCACTGACAGCATCACTTAATGTACACAGTTATTTTTTTTTTTTTGTTAATCGCTATTTCACAGCTTTTGAATTAAACACAGCCAAAATGGGCTCATTTATTTCCACACGTTGGGATCAGGCTAATTGAGTGATAGATGAAGCTGTCGTCGGCAGTGCTGCCCAATCTTTGGCCTTTGTAGTCAATACGTTCTGTGGAGGTGATGGTCGATAAACAAATTCATTAGTTCTCTCTGCGTGGCAGTAGTAAGTGGTGGGTGTTTTCTCTCATTGAGCCTTTCTGGCTCCGCTTGGGTAGACGGCATGAGTTCCAATCAGCTGGGGGATCAGCACAGATACCGGTGCAACACAGCCATCCGTTATTGGAAGTGAGTGTTGCTTTCTTTTCTCCACTGCCAAGTGAACTAAGCTATGTATTTATGTGAACTATAGAAACAGGTTTGGTTAGACTTGATCTATAATCTGTGCTGCTTATTTAATCTCTAGAGCATGTGTAAAGCATATCGACTGTATATCAGACATCCTTTTTATCTACCTCATTCCCCCAATCTTGAAAACCATCTTCTGGTTTTTCGTTCTCATGCACACATTGCTCTGTTCTTCTTCTCTGTTCTCTATCACAATGCTACCTCTCTCTCACATAGTCTCACATATTCTCTCTCACATAATCTTACATACTCTCTCTCACATAATCTTACATACTCTCTCTCACATAGTCCTTCCGTCTCACACTCTCGCTCCCCACTCCCCACACGGTACTGATCACTACGGTGTCACCACCAGGTATCAGCAGTGGTACCACCAAGTATCACCAGGTATCACCAGTGGTATCACCAGGTATCACCAGTAGTACCACCGGTGGTACCACCGGTGGTACCACCAGTGGTATCGCCAGTGGTATCACCACATATCACCAGTGGTATCACCAGTGGTACCACCAGGTATCACCAGTGTTATCACCACGTATCACCAGTGGTATCACCAGTGATACCACCAGTGGTATCACCAGTGGCACCACCATGTATCACCAGTGGTATCATTACGTATCACCAGTGGTATCACCAGTGGTATTACCAGTGGTACCACCATGTATCACCAGTGGTATCACCACGTATCACCAGTGGTACCACCAGGTATCACCAATGGTACCACCAGGTATCGCCAGTGGTATCACCAGTCGTGGCGGTCCATTCTACCTGTGCCGGCGTGACTCCTATCTCCATGTTGTGGTCCATGAGGACTCGAGAATCTCCTGCCATCCTCAGCTGAAGCTCAACACCTGTAAGACAGAGGAAGAGGAAGTATGATAGTCAATTAAATTCAGCAAGTGAAACACATGTGTTTTCATTGGCATTTGCAGCAGCACAATTAGTTTCAGTTCATTGATCACCAACATCAAAATGGACCAATACAACATAGAGGAAAGGTCAAAGCTCCAGTGCCCTCAGAGCACATAGACAAGCTTTATCCATTAGGCCTTTCAACCCTTTAACCCAAAGCTATCCATATGACATAGCCTCTTTAAAAATACATATGTTGCATCTCACTAACAATGTAGTGTTGATATATAGCCCAACCCCCTCTGGGATAATATTGTGTACGTGTCTACCTGAAAATTGCTTCCATTTGTCAATATGTCAATATTTGCTAGCTGGAGTAATTAGAACCAACCAAAACCCATGAACCCTTTAAGCTTTAAAAGGTCACAGATGTTTGCATTTGTATTGGAGGTAATATTTTGTACAAATAATCTATGTGAAGGTTTACGTGATTCAAGTAGAAGCTACTGTTTAGGGAAGGAGGTTGAGTTTTGTTACTAGATCTGATGGTTTGTAATGTAGATGACAGTATTTCTCCCCAATACACGGTTGCTCGTAAAGTTGGAATACATTTTTTTAAATCTCTTTCCATGAAATAATTATGACAATGTGATTTATTATTGACAGATAAAGTGTATATATTCTCAAAACGTTAATAATCAATCTCTTACAAACATTTCACAATGCAAATTAAACCACAATTTAGGATTGTGTCTAAAAAACTAAATGATTCCAACTCATGTACATAATATGATCCATATTAATGTGTTCTACTTTAACTCTTTGGTGCACAACATATAAACACCTTCTAATGCACAACATGGGTCAAAAATAAAACGTATTAATTTCCCATGTTATTTCATGCTGGCTGTGTGTTTGAATTTATTTTTTAAAAATTACAACAGATCATTATATCCATTTTTCCTTTCATACTTTATGAAGAAAACTATTTTTTGTATTATTACATCAAGTTTGCTTTTGCATTAGAAGCGTAGTGATACAAAAAGTGATTCACTGAATTAACAATTTGAGTATATGTGTAACTATGTTTGTCTTATTTTGAAGGTTTAACTTTAAAAGAGTTGTTAGAACCACCAGATTACATTGGAAAATCACATATTTTAACATTTCTCCCGCCACAGTGATGGTGGTGTCACTAGAGAAAACATAAACCAGCCTGTCAGAATTCATATTTTTCTATATGTTTTAAGCCATGCTAGCAGCATGGCTCCAGGGATGTCAGCCAGATTAGCTAGCTGTCAGCTCTGTCCACCTCTTTGGTAGCGGCTTGAATACCTTGACATGGATGACATGATTTGCCAAGACATTTTGAGTTAATGATCCCCAGAGGATGACACCTACTGACTGCCATGATGTCAACTCTAGGGCCATCATTAGGTTGACAGTTGTGGTCCAGACGGGTCCATCTCCATCTTAGCAACCATTGATTTACTACAGACAGACACCATAGTCACAAGATAATAATCTGTAAAAGCTCTGATTCCCTTAGGTGTCATCATTAGGACAAAAGAATGGAACTCAAATATTCCCATCAGCCTCAGCTGTACTTTGTGTTCACTGCTAATTAGGAACTGCTCATGGTGAACATGGTAAACATGTACATGTTAGCTTTAGCATTAAGCTGAAAACCACCAGTCTGCTTAAGTCAGGGGTCGGCAACCTGCGGCTCCAGAACATTTATACAACAGGAAACGGTTATTTGTTTACCTATTAATTTTTTATTTTACATTGGTTTAAACCCAAAGAAATTTGCATTATTTGATTGTAAAAATGTGCAGCTTATAAACGGCATTTTTAGTTTTTGGTCAACTTTAATGTGTTCTCACTGCTCTCTGAAAAAATCATATTGATAAATGCTCATTATGACCTATTAGTAAAGCTGGTAGGCTAGTTTAGACTTAGTTGGCTGTTTTATCATCATTGTAAGGCTTAAAAAAAGGTTTGCTGCTCCATTCAGACATTTTTCCCCATTTTTCGGCCAACATATACATGTTGAAGACATAAAATGGCATTTTAAAGCCAGAAAAGAGATCCATCAGGCAGTCCTGCTCCTCAACTAGGGATGGGTACCTTTCACATTTGAATCGATACGGTACCGATACCCGGTACCTGGGAATCGGTACCGGTACTCAACGGTACCAATTTTCGGTACTTTTGCGTAACATATTTATTTCTCAAAATATAAACTTTAAAAAATATATCAAAACAATATAAAATCCAGGATGAGCTGTGCTTTATTGTTGAGTGAACGTGCATTTTGTAACATGAAGGTTGCAGTGTTATCAAAGAATGCAGAGGAGCTCTCAGGTGGCAAGTGCACGGAGGAGAAAAAAAAAAAGTTGCAAGTGCACGTGTGATTTGTTGTGATGACGTCGTAGCTATGCGGCGCAGCACCGGCCAGACAGTATTGTGGGCATAGCATGATGGAATAAACAAAGTTGAGTCGGGCTGCTCTGTGCACATATCGGGGATGACGCAGGAGTCCGAGGGATTTAATTTCAGCGAGGCATTTTGGAGTAAAGTGGCTGGTAATATTCCTGAGTTGAAGAGCGGAGTATTAGCGGAGGACCAGAGATGCAGCAGCTAGCTGCTAGCTGCTAATGACTAGTCTACGGATGAATGGAGAGAGCAAACGAAGTAAGGAAGGTCTAATCTGGAGGCAGACGAAGGCCAAGCCCGGGTAGAGACATTGGAGAGATAGTAGCTGGCGGCTAGAAGACCTAGAGCCGGCTGTTGGTCTCTGTTCCGCGGTGGAAGAGGGCAGCAGCTAGCGGCCGCGGTGAGCAGACAGGACCAGACGAGGAGGTAAATAAATTTAAAAAAATAGTGCGATCGTCAGCATGCTTGTTAATCAAAGACGTCAAATGAAAACGGGTTGAAATCAATGATTAGTTTAAAGTCAACGCCGTTTAGGTACCGAAACATGGTACCGTTTGATTTTACATGAATCGGTACTCGGTAGTACCGACGGAATTCGGTCGGTACCTATAAAAGTACCGAATTCGGTACCCATCCCTATCCTCAACTCTACAGTACAACTAGGATTAACCATGAATTTTCTGTGCACGTATCAATATACTATTATGATAAAGGCAACACATTTTCCCAGCTGCAAAACTTATGTAAAGGATTAGTGTCTAACATCACATGGGAGACGACCCCGAGTCCTCTCAGCTCGTTAGTCTACAGTGACGCAGGCTCAGCTGCTCTGTTTTTAACCGGGTCATTTTCCCAAAGAGCAGGCTCGTCATCGCCTGTTACTTCCACTAAATAAGGCCACATGCAGACACACACGTGCAGACAGACACACAACTCTTTAAATACTAACACACTCCACCATCAGCCTTCAGATCACAGGCTTTATCTGGACCCTCTGGGCTCTGAGACTTTTTGGCCGTTTTTTAATATTTTTGATTTTGCCCTTCATGTACCACATGAAAATGTTTACGATACCCATATTTGGTGTCCATTTGTTGTTCACCTATATGATCTGACAGTTATTTTTTCACTTTAACCTACTTTATCAACATATTTAAGCCCCAAAATACACAAAAATCATGAAATCCGAGTTGAAAATTATACTATTTACTACAATAAAAACCACAAATAAGCTCAATGAACTGTTTTGGAACTTGAAAATGTAAACATAGGATACATATATGAACATATAAAAAAAAAATTAATATAATAAAACTAGGTGTTTTTTTTTCTTGTTAGCTGCAACTCTTCGAAACAAACTGTGTGCCAAATTACATATTATCATTATTATCTTATCTTATTATCATATATTTGGTTTTACATGACCTGGGAATGTCAATGTTGAATGTTTTTTTGTTAAACTTCACGTGATCATAGTGCCCAGAGGGTTAATCAGCTGGAGACGGATAAATAAATACTCACTGTCACAAATCCTTTTTGTACTTTACATTTTATCTGATATAAAATGAGTGTACATATTATCTTTGTGGTTGTTTTTAGCTCCGCTGGAGCAGCTGGGTGACGTGCTGACAGTCGCCACTGTGATGTGGCTTTAGAAAGTATTTCAGTGCTCTTGAGTTGTATTCAGAAATAGATATTTTTAAACATCAGTTATGTGAGGTCCAAAGTGACAGGAGAAGTAGAAAAGGAACACTTTCAATCGCTGCTGAATGATGCGGGATTTAACCCTGCAGAGTGTCTAAAAGCTCCAAATAATCCAGACTTGTTGACTCCATCCAGACTAGAAAACAAAGCAGCGTGGAGCCCTACTGTAAATTTACCTCTAAAGTTCTGGCTGTAAACTCCATTAGCCAGTTTCAGTTTGATGATGATATACCAAGTAAAACTGGAGACAAGCTCAAATATATTTAGTATAAAATGATAGAACTGGATGGAACCCTCTTATATGTTACATTTGACAACTTTGTTCACATTTGCAACATTTAAAATTCTTTATTGAGCATGATAGTGTTTTGAAAGTTAAAAAAAGATTAAATATCACATCACTAAAGGACTAAAAAAGACACAAAATGACTAAAAAAGGACACAAAAAGACACACAATCACCAAAAAAGACACAAAATTACAAAAAAGACAAAAAAAATAATACAAAATGACTGAAAAAAGACACGAAATGACTAAAAAAGACACAAAAAGACAGACAATCACCAAAAAAGACACAAAATGACAAAAAAAGACACAAAATTACTAAAAAATGATGCAAAATGACTAAAAAAAGACACAGAATGACTAACAAAGGACACAAAATGACCAAAAAAAGACACAAATGACCAAAAAAGACACAAAATGACTTACAAAGACACGGAAAGACACACAATCACCAAAAAAAGACACAAAATGACTAAAAAAAGACACAAAATGACCAAAAAAAGACATAATGACCAAAAAAAGACACAACAGACACAAAATGTCTAAAAAAAATCACAAAATGACCAAAAAGGACACAAAATGACCAAAAAAAGGCACAACACACACAAAATGACCAAAAAAAGTGACAAAAAAAGACACAAAATGACTAAGAAAAGACACAAAAAGACAAAAAAAGACACAAAATTACTAAAAAAAGACACAAAATGACCAAAAAATACACAAATTACCAAAAAAGATTAAAAAATGGATAAAATAGCCCTATAAGACTCCATTGAGTTAATAAGAGCTACTACTGTAGTTAGAGAGGGGAGTGGGGGTGAAGTGTGTGTGTCTGTGTGTGTGTGTGTGTGTGTGTGTGTGTGTGTGTGTGTAACCTCTGATAAAGCCCTAATTTTAGCAGCAATCTTACAACACCTTTGGAGCTCCACAAGAGGCAATTAACTCCTAGAGCCCCTGGGTGTTGTTTGGAAATCAACTACTTTTAATTTACTAAAAGAACACGAGGTAAACAGGGCCTTGGAACCGAGCAAGCAAAGGAGCATGGGTAAATGACTTTAGTTCCTGACCTTAACAACATCTGACATTTCTTTGTCATCCGTCTTTGATGTTACTCTATTTGATCGCTGACAAGCGAGGAGAGGGAACGCAAAGAAAGGCGAGCGGCGAGGAGTGAGAGGAGCACGTCACAGATCAGAGCCACACAGGACGCAGTGTTGACACGGACGGTCCAAAGCAAAGGGCACAGAGACGTGACAGGCATCTGAGCAGGGAAAGACAGACAGACGGACAGACAGCAGAGGTGTGGGACACACACACACACACGCATTCTTGTACTTCTATCTTTGTGAGGACCCTCATTGGAACAGTGAATTCCCTTGCAAGATTATAATAGTTTTGGATTTTTCATTAGCTTTAGAGTGAGTTTGCTTTAGTATTTATTTTTTTGAAATGCTTTAGTTTTAATTAGTTTTAGCTTTTTGTAATGGGGTATTTGTTGGGTGGGAGATTAAAAGAGGTCACAGTATATTTTGCCTTCATTTCCTTTGTCTTATCCAGCTTCATATGTATGAGAAAAGTTGACAAAGATGAAAACGAAGGACATTTTCACTATAATTTTAGTTAATAATCATTATCATGTAACCTTTAACCCTTAAAACAAAGTCCGAAATCTCAAAAAAGCCTTTAAAGAAGTGAGGACATTTCGGCCGGTCCTCACTTTGCAGAAACGTCCTCACTCTGTTGGTAAAAAAAATGTGTTCTGGTCTTCACTATGTAGGAAGTACAAGAACACACACACATTCTTGTACATCTATCTTTGTGAGGGCCCTCATTGTAACAGTGAATTCCCTTGCAAGGTTACAATAGTTTTGGATTTTTCATTAGTTTTAGTTTTCATTTTGTTGTGAATTTTGTTATTGAATCCAGTTAGTTTTAATTAGTTTTTAGAGTGAGTTTGCTAGTTTTAGTTTAGGTTTTATTAGTTTTAGTGTTTTGTAATGGGGTATTTGTTGGGTGGGAGACTAAAAGAGGTCACAGTAAATTTTGCCTTTATTTCCTTTGCCTTATCCATCTTCATTATGTATGGAAAAAAGATGAAAACAAAGGACATTTTCACTATAATTTTAGTTAGTTTTGTAACCACACAATACAGTTTCAGTTAATTATCATTTTTTAAACATAAACCTAAGGTAACCTTTAACCCTTGAAACAAAGTCTGAAAAGCCTTTAAAGAAGTGAGGACCAGCCGAAATGTCCTCACTTTGCAAAAATGTCCTCACTCTGTTGGTTTAAAAACATGTCCTGGTCCTCACTATGTAGGAAGTACGAGAACACACACACACACATGTACACACAAAGCTTTTGAAAAAACCTCGCCGAATACATTAAAGGGGTTGCGAGGTCTGGCTTTCTGACTCATTTTAGGTTCTCTCATGAATTAAACATGGCTCCCTGGAGATTTGTGAACTCAGACCTGTGTGTGTTTCTGTTCGTTGCCGACTCAACAAGCCCAAATGAGAGGTGTTCCAACATGGATAGCAGCCGGAGTGTTTTATCTTAGCGCTTTAAGAGGGTAACAAGCATTTATCTTGTTACCAGGAGAGTGACAGGATGCTTTGGCTGAATTGTGTTTGTGTCCTGATAACAAGAGCACTCATCTGTTGTGCTTAAAGCCAATGGGTACCAGTAAACCAGGGAACTTGCTTTCTAAGGGATATCTACAGGACATATATTTCCCTTTTTTGCTGATGCTGCATGCTGTAAACAGTAAAATGTGGCTCTTTCCTTCCAACCTGTGGCAAGCTCTATAATTTTCCCCCAGGGTCTGAATTGCACTTGCTTCATGATTTAATTTTCTACATTTTCAGACCTTCAGAAACTTGCGTCATCAGCTCTGCAGCTATGCCCTTCTCAAAGGTAACAACTAGCATGGAGCTAAGCCAAGAGTGGGGCTTTATCAATACTAATCAGCGCTCCAATAAAGCCCCGGCAACAGATTAATTACCTGCATTATAATTCTCACTTGATCAACATAATTGTAAACAGTTTCGTTCTCTGAATTACTTTTTCTTTCCCATTATATGGAGGCAATCAATTTAGTCCTTGTAGTCTCTGGAGGAACACTGTTTCCGCCTTGAAATTTGCACAGATGTGCTTGCTTTGCAAATGCTCAGAATGCTGCTTCCTATTTCCAAAATGGTTCAGGAACAAAGAAAATCAGCAGAATTATTTTTACATATATATGCAGGTCAGTAACCCTTCTACGGGCCGAACAATGTCCGGGATGAAAAATGCTTATGATGGTTCAAATCTTATCTCTCAAACAGAACTTTCTCAGTTATCTTAGGAAATGCCTCATCATCTGTGGCCCTTTTAACATACATGTGGTATCCCCCAGGGCTCTATTCTTGGCCCGTTGCTGTTGTCTCTCTATATGCTTCCATTGGGCCAAATCATCAGTAAACACAATGTGCAATATCACTGTTATGCCGACGACACACACATTTATCTTCCACTACAAACCAGTGAAAAGGGCAATTTTAACAAGCTTTTATCCTGCTTAACTGATATCAAATCCTGGATGACCCCTTTTTGGTCCCACTACAACCATTCCTACCTTACAGAACCACCTTGAATCCCTGTCTTACACTGTCAAACCCACCGACAGAAACCTAGCTGTTACATTTGACAGCCATCTCACATTCGAGAAACAAGTTTCAACTGTTGTTCAGTCATGTTTTTATCATTTAAGATGCGTCTCTAACATCAGGTCATTTCTTTCGTGGCCTGATCTTTAGGGGTCATCCATGCTTTTATTTCATCAAGGCTAGACTATTTCAACTCTCTAAACTCTGGACTAAGTCAAAAAACCATATCTGGTCTTCAGCTTGTGCAGAATGCAGCTGCTGGACTTTTAACCAAAACCAAGAGATCTGAACATATTAGCCCTGTTTTAGCCTCTCTTCACTGGTTACCAGTCCGTTTTACAATTGATTTTAAGATTTTACTGATTACTTTTGGAGCACTTCATGGCTCAGCACACACACACACACACACACACACACACACACACACACACATATATATATATATATATATATATATATGAGCTGGTGCTGCCATATGAGCCAGAGCCTCAGATCCATCCATCCATCCATCCATCCATCCATCCATCCATCCATGTCCGCTAATCCGGGGCTGGGTCGCGGGGGCAGCAGGCTAAGCAGGGCAGCCTCAGATCCTTAGGCAGATTCTTCTGACAGTACAGAAGTCACAACGTGACACAAAAGGTGACCAGAGCCCCAAACTCTGGAATTCCTGCCTGATGATCTTCGACTTGCAAAATCAGTGACACCTTTTAAATCTCTTCTTAAAACATATCTATTTAAAAAAGCTTTTTATTAATTTTAACATGTCTTTACTGTCCTATGTAATTTGCACTGGTGGCTGGCGGTGGGGGGAGGGTGTACATTTTTTTGTGTGTGTGCTTGTTTCTGTCTTGTAGCTTGTTTTACTTGCTTTTCAGCACTTTGTCACATTTTGTTTTGAAAAGTGCTCTATAATAAAGTTTACTATTATTATTATTAATATTATTATTATTTTACTAATATTATTATTATTATTTTTATTACTATTATTATTATTATTGTTATTTTTATTGTTATTATTATTATTATTATTACTATTGTTATTATTATGATTATTATTATTATTATTATGACTATTATTATTACTACTATTATTATTAACAACAATAATAATAATAATAATATTGTTATTATTATTATTATTATTATTATTATTATTATTATAATAACAACCATGCATGTTCTCCCTGTTCCTCTTCAGCTTGATACCCTGATGCCACTGAGCCTGACAGGGTTACAAATAGCGGTCAGATGTTGCCGACTCAGCAGTATAACCTTAGTTTACAATACAAATTTGACTATTTATGGGCACTCATCCATAGATTCTGAGGTCATAGCTCACAGATTTCTGTCGGTTCATCATATTCAGTGCTGAGACAGAAGAGACAAAGAAAAATAGGCAAAAAAGGGAGAGAAAAATAGGAAGAAAACAATAAAGATGAAGGTTGCAGCAGAGCTTTAACCCTTTATCAGGCAAAGAACTATATTTGGTAACTTCAGGTAATATTTCGAGAAAAAAGTTGCAAATTTACTAGATTAAAGTGGCAAATCTACAAGAAAAAAAGTAGCAGATTTAAGAGATTTAAAGTGGCAAATCTGTGTGAAAAAGTCGCAGATTTACGAGAAAAAAGTGGGAAAAAGCTACTTTTTTCTCCCAGTTTCACCACTATAACCATTAATAGGGGACTCATTAAAATACTTGCAAATTCCAAATTTCAACCCTAGAGAATATTGGAGGATATTACATGCAGCCAGAATGTGTAAAAAAAACATATGAAAATAATATTTTGAGAAAAAAGTATACGAGATTAAAGGGACAAATCCACAAGAAAAAAATGTGCAGATTTATGAGATTTAAAGTGGTGAATCTGGGAGAAAAAACTTGCTTTTTTCCCACTTTTTTCTCATGAATCTGCGACTTTTTTCGCACAGATTTGCCACTTTAAATCTCGTAAATCTCTGACTTATTTTCTAGTAGATTTGCCACTTCAATCTAGTAAATTTGCAACTTTTTTCTTGAAATATTACCTGAAGTTACCAAATATACACTGCAAAAAAAGAAAAGTTGGGTGAACTCAAAATTTCAAGGCAACAAACTTCGATAAAATTTTAAGGTGGACAATTAAACTAAATATTTTAAGTTTTGTTTTTGAGTTTGCTCAACTCTGAATTCAGATTTTTGAACTTATAATTTTACATTGTAATAACTTTTAATCCTTACTTCTGCTAACTTCTGCAATGTGCTGAATTGGCTAATGTTGCGACCACAATTTTGAGTTAGCATTGATACGCTAATGGCTACTCTTGTAGCTGTAACAAGCAGCGCCGCTAGCATCAGTTAGCCGCTAGCATCAGTTAGCTGCTAGCATCGGTTAGCCGCTAGCATCAGTTAGCCGGTAGCATCAGCTAGCCGGTAGCATTGGTTATCCGCTAGCATCAGTTAGCCGCTAGCATCAGTTAGCCGCTAGCATTCGCTAATGACCGCATTTCACAACAAAGAAATAAGAGATAGCAGAACTATTGTCCCTTGTTGTGAACCCCAACTTAAAGATATAAGTAACAACAACTCACCAACTTGTTTTTGAGCAGACAACTGGCTTCCTTTGTTGTGCTAACTTACATTATTGCCCTAAATGTCAACAATTTATATTTCCAAGTTTTACCAACTTAAATCATTGTTTTAGGCAAAAAATACAAGTTGGCTTTTTTTGCAGTGTAGTTCTTTGCATGATAAAGGGTTAAGAGCATTGAAAGTGACTGATTGATATCTACGGTGGTATAGGCCTTCCATCTTATCTGCTGTCTCTGTTCCTTAGTGCTGGAACTTTGTATTTCCTTGCTTCCCTCGCCTCCTTCACTCGTCCCCTTGAGTGAAAGTAAAGAGTCGTGGTTAGCGGGCGTGTCCTGATTATGTCCCGGCTCAGATTGGCCCATAAAATAACATGGCTTCATCTCTATCTCTGCTCACTTATGACACTTTCAGGTCAGCCGGGTCAAATGACTAAAAACGTCCCCGGCTAGTTTTAGCTCCAGGCCCGGCAAACACACACACACACACACACACACACACACACACTTCCCATTATGCCGATAGAGAGCTGAGTGTATCCAGTTGTGTCCTTCTCATCAATGACCTTCTCTGGAGTGACACTGCTGCAGCGAGACGTTCCACTCACACTGGAGAAACAATTTCACTAATGATATGTCCAACTCTCTCTCTCTCACACACACACACACACACACACACACACACTTGTACTTCTATTTTTGTGAGGGCCCTTATTGGAATAGTGAATTTTTCATTGGTTTTAGTTTTAATTTCATTGTGAATTTTTGTTTTCAAATTCAGTTAGTTTTAATTTGTTTTTAGTGAGTTTGCTAGTTTTATTAGTTTTAGTTTTTTGTAATGGATAGATTAAAAGAAGTCACAGTAAATTTTGCCTTTATTTCCTTTGTCTGATCCATCTTCGTATGAAAAAAGTTGACAAAGACGAAAACGAAGGACACTTTCACTATAATTTTAATTAGTTTTGTAACCACACAATACAGTTTCAGTTAGTTAATTGATTAGATTTTTTAAACATAAACCTAATGTAACCTAAACCGTTAAAACAAAGTCTGAAATCTCAAAAAAGCCTTTAAAGAAGTGAGGATTGGCCGAAATGTCCTCACTTTGCAAAAATGTCCTCACTCTGTTGGTTAAAAACGTGTTCTGGTCCTCACTATGTAGGAAGTACAAGAACACACACACACACACACACACACACACACACATTCTTGTACTTCTGTCTTTGTAAGGACCCTCATTGTAACAGTGAATTCCCTTGCAAGGTTATAATAGTTTTCAATTTTTCATTAGTTTTATTTTTAATTGGGTTGTGATTTTTTGTTTTCAAATTCAGTTAGTTTTAATTAGTTTTTAGAGTGAGTTTGTCTGATCCATCTTCATTATGTATGAAAAAAGATGAAAACAAAGGACATTTTCACTATGATTTTAGTTAGTTTTAGTTAGTTTTGTAACCACACAACACAGTTTCAGTTAATTATCATTATCATGTAACCTTTTAACCTTAAAACAAAATCTGAAATCTCAAAAAAGCCTTTAAAGAAGTGAGGACCGGCCGAAATGTCCTCACTCTGTAGGTTAAAACGTGTTCTGGTCCTCACTATGTTGGAAGTACAAACACATACACACACACACACACACACACACACACTCTCTCTCTCTCTTCATCTCATTCAATCTCCTTCTTCCACTGCATTTGTCTCCCTTTTGAAAAAGAAAGTCCAGTTGTTGGAGACGAGAATAGATATTTCATTACTGCATGTGTCACATCTGTCTCCCTACTTCACTTAGATGAATGTATTTCTTCTTTCTTTTTTGAAATAGACATCCAAGAATCTGCTGAGAGGAGCGGTAGGTGTTGGGATTAAAACCCAACACCTAGCGCAGCCAAACAACACCCTCTTCATCCACAGGCCGGCCTGAAGAGAGAGAGCTGTGATGGAAAGAGACGGAGGGATGTGATGGTGTCATGGTGGCTGGCCATGCTCCCCAACACCCTGCTGCTGCTTCTTATCAGGCCGTCCTGTTAGCCTCTTCATCTGATTTACTGCCTTACATCACACATTCTGTATGTCAGTAGTTCTCAACCTTTTTGAGTCGCAACCCCCAATTTAACATGCATGTTGTCCGTGACCCACCCCCGCTCACAATCACACGCACAGTTAAGATCACCCAAAAAAGAAATGAAATGACCAAAAAAAAGGAAACAAAATGAGCAATAAAGGCAAAAATGAGCAAAAAAGACACAAAATGACCAGAAAAGACACAAAATGATCAAAAAAGACACAAAATGACCAACAAAAGACACAAAATGACCAAAAAAAAGACACAAAATGATCAAAAAAGACACAAAATGACCCAAAAAAGGAAACAAAATGACCAGAAAAGACACAAAATTACCAAAATACACAAAATGACCCAAAAAAGAAACAAAATTACAAAAAAACCCACAAAAAGACTAAAAAAAGACACAAAATGTCCAAAAAAAGACACAAAATGTCAAAAAAAGGAAACAAAATGACCAAAAAAGACACAAATTGACCACAAAATGATCAAAAAAGACACAAAATGACCAACAAAAGACACAAAATGACCAAAAAAAAGACACAAAATGATAAAAAAAAGACACAAAATGACCCAAAAAAGAAACAAAATTACCAAAAAAACACAAAATTACCAAAAAAGACACAAATTGACCACAAAATGATCAAAAAAGACATAAAATGACAAAAAAACCCACAATGACCAAAAAAAAAGACATTAAGTGACCAAAAAGACTAAAACACATGAAGACATGAACACAGTGGAGACAGAGCTGACTTCCAGAATGATTTGGAGACCCCCAGAAATCATCTCGCGACCCCAATTGAGGTCCCGACCCCAAGGTTGAGGATAGCTGCTGTATGTCACTGCTGACTTCTGATGGCGGAACATAAAAAGGAACAAATTGAAACAAGAGAGAAGTGTGTGTGATCTGTGCTCACCGTTCAATATATATATATATATTTCAACTAATCTGTTAATTGTTTATAAATCAAATCCACTTATACAAATCCTCTGTATCAAACTACCAGTCCATTAATCCCCTGCTTCACACTGCAAAAACAGGGTGTCGAAAAACAAGATAAAAACACTAAATCTGAGGGAAATGATCTTGCTGCATGGACCAAAAAAGACGTATAATGACCGAAAAAAAACACAAATTGACTAAAAAATAGACACAAAACTACCAAAAAAGAGGTATAAAGACCAAAAACGATACAAATTGACCAAAAAATAGACACAAAACTACCAAAAAAAATGTATAATGACCAAAAAAGACACAAATTGACGAAAAAATAGACACAAAACTACCAAAAAAGATGTATAATGACCAAAAAAGACACAAATTGACCAAAAAATAGACACAAAACCACCAAAAAAGACGTAACGAGGAGCCCATCAATGTTAAGAGACGGCTCATTGTTGGGCTTATTTCTCTGTTTATTACACACTGCAAAAAAGGTGTTTAAAAAACAGATAAAACAGTAAATCTGAGGGAAATGATCTTGCTGCATGGACAGATAATTTACCTTGACAAGATTTCTTAAATTAAGATTATTAAGTCTTATAGGGCTATTTTGTCCATTTTTGAATCCTTTTCATGTCTTTTTTTGGTCATTTTGTATCTTTTTTTGGTCTGCTTTGTTTTTACGTCTGGATGTGATGAAGAAGCCATGCTTTGGCGCTTTTGGAGACTCCAGAGTTTTAAGAGTTAATTTCCTATTTTATTATTACTACATTTAACAATCTTAATTTAAAAAACTTTGTCAAGGTAAATTATCTGTCCATGCAGCAAGATCATTTCCCTCAGATTTAGCGTCTTTATCTTCTTTTAGACACACCTTTTTTTGCAGCGACCTTACTGCATGCAGTGCATTAATCCCTGCTTCAGCTCCCTGTATAGAGGACAGGGAGTAGAGGAGGAGGACAGTGTGGGAGGTTTTGACGGGGCGGGGCTGCAGAGCCAGGCAGCGCATGGCGAATGCTGCAGGAGCCAAAGGTCAAACGGTGTTGATTAGGATTCCTGACATGCTTCACTGTGTCCCCGTGCCTGTCCCTTTGAGGAGCCTCCTCCTCTACAGCCATCACATACCAAGTCACAATGAAATGAGATTACCAGCTACAGAGCATGTTAAAATACAGCTGAGTAACTGTGTGTGCTCAGTGCTTCTTTTTTCTGACAGTGTGCGTATATGCATTCAAACTGCTACATGTGAAGCAAGTTTATGTTATAAAAACCAGTCAAATACTAATGATAGTACAGTGAAAGCACCACCACCTTCCCTCCAATGCTCACAGTGTATGCATGCACATAGTGAATGTCCTCTATTTGCATCGCACGTGATGCTTAATTGTCCTTGCACCACATGAATCAGTGAGCTCTGTGCTTTCAGCTGAGCTGCAGTGTGTCTGTGCATCACTAGAAGAAAATCCTCTTCATGGCCGTTTGTTATACTGGACAGTTAACACTATGGAGTCTTATCGGGCTTTTCATCCTGCCTGTATACAACACTTTAAATACATGTTTAAATGCCATGTTGGTATATTTTTTTCACCTATATGACCTGATAGTAATTTATTTTTTATTCTGACTTACTGACAACATTTAGAACCAAAAAGAAACAAAGAAAAACCAACATAAATGTGATCTTGTGATTGTGTGTGATCCTGTCATCAACTCTGGTTTTTATAGTGGGACTCCATTTTATTTGGGTCTTGTTTAGTGTCACAATTTTGGTCATTTTGTGTCTTTGTTAGTAATTTTGTGACTTTTTTGTCCATTTTGTGTCTTTTTTTTTTAGTAATTTTGTGTCTTTTTTAGTTATTTTATGTCTTTTTTTAGTTATTTTGTGTCTTTTTTTGGTCATTTTGTGTCTTTTGTTGTGTCTTTTTTAGTCATTTTGTGTCTTTTTTTGGTTATTTTGTGTTTTTGTAAGTAATTTTGTGTCTTTTTTTGGTTATTTTGTGACTTTTGTTGTGTCTTTATTTAGTTATTTTGTGTTTTTTTAAGTAATTTTGTGTCTTTTTTTAGTTATTTTGTGTCTTTTTTAGTCCTTTAGTCCAACATAAAATGTGTTTTTCTTGTTTTAAGAGTGAATTTCTTATTTTAAGTGTTCAACATGCTTATTTCTAGATTTAATAATCTTAATTTAATAAATCTTGTCAAGGTAAATTATCTGTCCATGCAGCAAGATCATTTCCCTCAGATTTACTGTTTTATCTGGTTTTTAGACCTTTTTTGCAGTGTACAATTATTCATCATTTATATTCCTATCACTTGCATTGCTAGTGATAGAAATCAGTAGATACATTTTTGTACTCATCCTGTCTAAAGGTCAACCACAGATATTGACATGGACGCTGCTGGGATCGTCTCCCCTCTGACCCCCCGATGGCAGCTAGGTCTGACCAGCTAGCGAAACTAAAAATCCCTAAACCTGCTGCTTAATTAGCTGTCATTAAGTCGGGGGGAGGTGCCAACTTTGAATGCTGTGTTTGCAAAAAATCCTCCTCATTGTGTCTTTAAAGTGGCCGAACCTGAATTCTTATCAGCTGCCCACAAGACGTCATGTCTGACATCGTTCGTCAGGATTAACAAGGAATGCTCATAAATAGTAAGAGGGACCTCCTTTATTAAAATAACTCCAGTTACAGGCTGGTTGAGACCTCCTGGCTACGCCACCAGCAGGAGACACCGTAAAACTCCCATTTCATCCACTTCACCTGCAGCTGAGAGATAAGAGCACGTGCATTTAAAGATTCCTTAAAGCCAGTTAACCTGCATGGAGACATGCTGGAATGCATTTGTCACAGTTGTCAAAATGTTATCTGGGACATATTTCACTGAATAGTTTGTCGGGTTAGCAGAAAAGTTCTCCTTCTACATAAATGGTTTTCCTTCCAAAGCAGCTAAAAGGTATAAATACATAGAGATGAGCACAGTGACAGACGCTCAGAGCACCGTGCTGACCTGAAACATTGAACTGACACTGTTTTTACTTTTTGTTGATTATTTACAGAAGACAGTAAGTTAGGTGTGTTTTTGGGACACTCTGGAGCAGGGGTCTCAAATTACCTGGGGGCCGCTGGAGGCAGGATCAAAATGACAGAAAAAATACACAAAATTACTAAAGAAAAAGACACAAAATGACCAGAAAAAGACACAAAATTGCTAAAAGAGACACAAAATTACTTAAAAAAAGACACAAAATGATTTTAAAAAAGACACAAAATGACCAAAAAAAAGACACAAAATTGCTAAAGGAGACACAAAATTATTTAAAAAAGACACAGAATTATTAAAAAAGACACACAATTATCAAACAAAGACACAAAATTACCAAAAAAAGTAATTAAAGGGACCTTCCACACATGGTAGAGTGCCATTCATATAAAACTCACATTAAACTTTCATATCAAGGTGGGGGCCACAAAATATCATCACGAGGGCCACAATTGGCCTGCAGGCTGCGAGTTTGAGACCCCTGCTATGGAGGTATGTGCGTACACTTCCACGTCCATTTCTGTTTGTTAATGTTTGTTTGAGCTGCATGTCGACTGGATGAGTAGAAATACACACATTATAAAGACCAATCAGTGATAAATCTGCTACTAAAGCCTCGTAGGTGACTCTTTAAACACAGTAGAAACGGGGGCTTGAATCTGCATCGGCTGCAGATTTATGAGGACATAAACAGTGAGTGGTTTTCCTTTGGGGAAGGAAAGATTGTGTAGGAAACGTTCTGCTGCTTATCTGTTCAAATACCAAGAGATCTGATGTATTCATATACAGCTCACACAGTGAGAGGCTTTTAATTATACACAAAGTTATTTTTTTTTTCAAAGAGGGAAGCACACAAACTGAAGCAGGATGTATTCATATATGTGTTGCATGAATTAGATATATCCATGTATTAGTAGCACTTGAAGAATACTGTATTCTGCAGTACTCTGACATGCACACACATTTTCCAGGGCACTAAATACAAAAAAAATCTTCACGCCCGGCTAAGCTCTTGACACAAATGCGCCGCCGCTGCATTGATCTGTTTCTTTGCATAATAATCCATATTTCTGCGACAAAACGATGTTGTTTTGGTGCTAGCCGCTAACTGGTAGCCACAGGAAGTCTCAACAGTGCATCTGGTTGAGAATGACCAATCAAAGTGAGCCACAAAATAAAATAAAAAAGACACAAAATTACAAAAAAAAGACACAAAATGACTGAAAAAACACTAAATTACTTAAAAAAGACACAGAATGACAAAAAAATACACAGAATTACCAAAAAAAGACATACAATGATTTAAAAAAAGACATAAAAATTACCCTAAAGAAGACACAAAATGACCAAATAAAACACAAAATGACAGAAAAAACTAGATTAATTAAAAAAGAAACAAAATGACCAAAAAACACACAGATTTTTTTTTTAAAAAAGACACAAAATTGCTAAAAGAGACACAAAATTATTTAAAAAAGACACAAAATTTGTAAAAAAAAAAAAAAAAAAGACACATTCATTAAAAAACACACAAAATTACCAAAAAATGACACAGAATTACCAAAAAAGACACAAAATTACTAAAAATGACAGAGAATTACCTTAAAAAAGACACAAAATGACAGAAAAAATCTAAATTACTTAAAGAAGAAACAAAATTACCAAAAAAGACACAAAATTGCTAAAAGAGACACAAAATTGCATGAATTAGATATATCCATGTATTAGCACTTGAAGAATACTGTATTTTCTGCAGTACTCTGACATGCACACACACATTTTCCAGGGCACTAAATACAAAAAAAATCTCCACGCCTGGCTAAGCTCTTGACACAAATGCGCCGCTGCTGCAGTATTAGAGAGTGGATCTGCTTGAAGAACGTAGCTTTCCCTCCAGAGACTCACAGTCTTCACTAAATAAACAGATCCAATTAATTATTCACAGTGTCTTCTCTTCTGAGAGGCTCTAAGATCCTGCTGGAGGCTGCCCTTTGACCTCTTCTGTGCACTTGTTAGTGTAATCAGGAGGAGGATGATAGTGGAGCAGGAGTGGGCGGGGCTAAGCTACAATGATAGCGCTGATAATAAGGTCAGAAGGCCGTCCATCTAAAACCATTAGAGCTGCAGTTCACACTTCAGTCTGTAGAGAACCAATCACAGGTCAGCTTCACTCTGTAGAGAACCAATCACAGGTCAGCCCGCTCTCAGCAGGTCACGCTACATTATAGAGATAATAGGACTTAAGCAAATAGACACGTTTCATTCTGTCAGACAGTTCCTTTGAGAATGGACCCCAGGGGGCTGAAACTCGCGGCCCATGGGCCAATTGTGGCCCTTGTGACTATATTTTGTGGCCCCCACCTTCATATGAAAGTTTATTGTGAGTTTTATGTCTTTTTTGGTAATTCTGTGTCTCTTTATTTGGTAATTTTGTGTCTTTTTTAAAATAATTTTGTGTCTTTTTAAAATAGTTTTGTGTCTTTTTTTTTTTTTTTTTTAGAAATTTTGTCTTTTTTTGGTAATTTTGTGTTTTTTTTTAAATAATTTTGTGTCTTTTTTGGGTCATTTTGTGCCTTTTGTTAAATAATTTTGTGTCTTTTAAATATTTGTGTCTTTTAAATATTTGTGTCTTTTTTTAATAATTGTGTGTCTTTTTTAATATTATTGTGTCTTTTTTTAAATAATTTTGTGTCTTTTTTAATAATATTGTGCCTTTTTCAAAATAATTTTGTGTCTTTTTTTAAATAAGACCTGGGAGATCTAGTGGATGGTGGAGAACTTTGTGGAAGGAGTAGTAATGGCCAAAAAAAGACACAAAAAGACACAAAAAGACACAAATTGACCAAAAAAGACACAAACTGACCAAAAAAAGATGCAAAATAACCAAAAAAATAGATAAATTGACCACATAAAGACACAAAATAACCAAAAAAATACACTAAATGACCAAAAAAGACACAAAATGGCCAAAGACAAAAAATGACCACAAAATGACCTAAAAAAGACACAAATTGACCACAAAAAGACACAAAATAGCCAAAAATGCCAGAGGGCTTTGGAGGAGACCTGGGAGATCTAGTGGATGGTGGAGAACTTTGTGGAAGGAGTAGCTGATGAAAATGCGTGGCGTGAAAACTTCCACATGCCCAAAGATGCTCTTATGGCTTTAAGTGATGCCTGGCTGCATACCCAATCACATTCGCACACTTTAGCCTCACCGTATGCAGCAGATTTCCTCCTGAAAACACTCGAATAAACGCGGAATAAAAAGTGACGACGAGACGCCACTTTAGGTCTTCTGTTAACACCTCCATCATGGAAACGGAGCCCCAAACTGGAGAATCTACCCTAAAAAATGTGGTTAATGATCGGAGCAGAGACGGTTTTTACACTTCCTGGTACATTGGTGTACCAGAGAGCAGATATTAAAAAATGATGATTGAGTCCACAGTAGCAGGAAGGAGCGGAGCTTTGGGGGAAACTGCGTTTATTACTGAGTCTGTGAATCTCACTGCATTGTCATCAAAGTTTTACAGCCACAACTCCAGAGATGTGCGTCCTGCAGAGTGCACTGAAGTGAGAAAACAGTGTTGTACATGAGACATTAAAGCAAGCCGCCCTAATCCTCTCAGCCCACAGAGTGTTCCAAGGGAATCAATATGAATGATTTCCTCTCAATGCTTTTGCTGTTTTAGCCTAGAATATTCATGGAAACGCCACCAACAGCAGCTCCATCATCGCTTCATCCTGCTTTTATTGGAGGTAGAGAAGATGTGTAAGAGCTGCACCACGCCGTGTTGTGTGTCTGTTGTACAATGTGCAATAACCCCCCCCCTCTCCTCTACACACTCACACTTACAGTAACGCACATAAAGATGCACATTGAGTCCAGGCTTTCTGCTGCTGCTGCGCTTGTAAAACTCAACTGCATTGCACTGAGACAACTACAGCACGCTGCACGAGTGTGCACCAGCACCAGCAGCAGTGTAGAGTGTTGACAGGCTTTTCTCCGCTTGCGTCAGAGAATTTCATTGCCTTTTTTTTTGATCACCCTGCCCCCGCCGTGAGGGCAAGAGCTATGTATCTGTATCTCCGCAGTGACATAAGAAGAAGGAGGCGAGATGTGCTGATAAAGGTGATGGAGGAGGGTAAATCAGACACTTTTCCCCCTTCATCACTTTCCTTTTTCTTGCTCTCTTGCATTGCCTCACATCATCTCCCTGACTCTCATAGTTTCCTATCTTCCTTCAAGTGATGCACACTTCTTATTTAGCTTAGCGAGCCACTCCAGATGGGCTCTAGTGGAACACATAATGCAATCCCAGCATGCGATGCCATCCACAGGCAGATTGAGAGGTCGAACCGTGCATCGGCGGCTTTAAAAACCTCCCATTTCCTCTTTTTTTTTGCCTTCCTCTCTGTCTGTGTCTGTCTCCATGGCGGTGCACGAGGCTTACCTTCAGGTCTCTGCAGGAGTTGCTGGCAGGCTCCCTTCGAGGCATCTCACAGCTGCTCTTCTCCCCAGGACTGCGCACTCCTTCCCTGGCTTTGTTCAATCAACAACAGCCCTCCTGCCTCTCTTCTCCTGCCACCCTGCTCCTTCTGCTCCTCACCGCGCTCTATCTACTCCGGAGTGAGAGGGGGGTCTGCTGTCTCTGCATGTGTGTGTGTGTGTGCGCATCAGAGGGAGGGAGAGCGAGAGCAAGAGAGCGAGAGAGAGAGAGAGAGAGAGAGAGAGAGAGAGAGAGAGAGAGAGTGTGGGTGAGAGAGAGAAGAGGATGGAGGATGTAAATATGTGTGTGTGCTCTCTCTTCTCACTTCCACACAACGATTGGACCTCTTGTCTCTCAGGATTTGTCCTTTACAAGAGTGTTTGTTTATGCCTATTTGCACAGAGCATCAGCATATGTGTGTGTGTGTGTGTGTGTGTGTGTGTGTGTGAATGCATTCACCACATGGCTCCCGTTTCTTTGCTGCAAAGGCAATGATACGTGTAGAAAAAGAAAAAGTATACAGTGTACAGGAAAAGAGATGGAAGTGTGTGTGTGTGTGTGTGTGCGCGCATGTGTGTGTGTGTTCTTGTACTTCCTACATAGTGAGGACCGGAACACGTTTTTAACCAACAGAGTGAGGACATTTTTGCAAAGTGAGGACATTTCGGCCGGTCCTCACTTCTTTAAAGACTTTTTTGAGATTTCAGACTTTGTTTCAAGGGTTAAAGGTTACAATTAGGTTTATGTTTAAAAAAATGATAATTAACTAAAACTGTATTGTGTGGTTACAAAACTAAATCATAGTGAAAATGTCCTTCGTTTTTCATCTTTTTTCATACGTAATGAAGATGGATAAGACAAAGGAAATAAAGGCAAAATTTACTGTGACCCAACCAACAAATACCCCATTACAAAAAACTAAAACTAATAAAAACTTAACTAAAACTAAAGCATTATAAAAAAAAAAAAAAAAACTAAACTAAAACTAGCAACTCACTCTAAAATCTCATTAAAACTAACTGGATTTGAAAACAAAAAATCACAACGAAATGAAAACTAAAACTAATGAAAAATCCAAAACTATTATAACCTTCCAAGGGAATTCACAGTTACAATGAGGGTCCTCACAAAGATAGAAGTACAAGAATGCATGCATGTGTGTGTGTGTGTGTGTGTGTGTGTGTGTGTGTGTGTGCGTGTGTGCGTGTGTGCGTGTGTGTGTGTGTGTGTGTGCAGACAGGGAAAGAGAACTAGTGAAAGGAGTGTAGTGGTAGTGTGGTATAATCAATTGCTCTAAAACTGCAGGTGAAGAAAAAGCCCCGCGGCTTTGAGTGAGATATAAAGTAGAAGCAGAGAAAAGAGAATTCGGGGGGAAAAAACACACAGAGCAAGACAAAGAAGAGGAAAAAAGTAGAAGAGAAGCATGAAAAGGAGGAGGTGAAGGGCTGTGAGTACAAAGGAGGAGCAGATAGAGAGAGATAACAGGGGGAAAAGGACATTTTGACCCAGAATTTCTACAAAGAAGTCCCCGATGAATGAAGTTTGGTGTCACTTTCGCTAAATTTCCCTGCATGAATTGTAACTGCAGGTCCTGAAAGGACAGTAAATGATGCCACCGGGATATTGAAAGTGATTTCACATCAAAGATGATGAGTGCACTGAAAAAAAGGTGTCTAAAAACCAGATAAAAACAGTTAATCTGAGGGAAATGATCTTGCTGCATGGACAGATAATTTACCTTGACAAGATTTCTTAAATTAAGATTATTAAATCTAGAAATAAGCATGTTGAACACTTAAAATAAGAAATTAACTCTTAACTCTGTCATTATTAACAGGCTATGTGCCACAGTCATTTAAAGTAGCTGTAACTAAACCTCTTCTCAAAAAGGTTAATATAGATCCTGGCGTTTTAGCAAACTATAGACCAATATCTAACCTCCCCTTCCTCTCTAAGATCCTGGAAAAAGCAGCCGCAAATCAGCTTTGTGATTTTCTTCAACACAATAGTCTATATGAGGACTTCCAGTCAGGATTTAGAACTCATCATAGCACAGAAACAGCATTGGTAAAAATTACAAATGACCTTCTTCTGATAATGGACTTGTCTCAGTCCTTGTCTTACTAGATCTGAGTGCTGCATTTGATACAATTGACCATCGTATCCTATTACAGAGACTGGAACATGTAATTGGCATTAGAGGAACTGGGCTGGTTTAAATCGTACTTATTAGACCGTTTCCAGTTTGTTCATGTGAACAAAGAATCCTCCGTGCGCACTGATGTTAACCACGGTGTTCCACAGGGTTCTGTGCTTGGACCAATTTTATTCACCCTTTATATACTCCCTCTAGGTAATATAATTAGAAAACATTCAATTAACTTTCATTGTTATGCTGATGACACTCAGTTATATATATCAATCAAGCCAGGTGAAACTGATCAGCTAGCCAAACTTAATGCATGCCTTAAAGACATAAAAACCTGGATGGTCCACAACTTCCTAATGTTAAACTCAGAAAAAACGGAAGTGATTGTGCTGGGACCCGAACACCTCCAAAACTCATTATCTAAAGACTTAATTAGCATCCATGGCATTACCCTGGCCTCCAATACCACCATAAGGAATCTCGGAGTTATCTTTGATCAGGATCTGTCATTTAACTCCCATATAAAACAAACTTCAAGGACTGCATTTTTTCACCTATGTAATATTACAAAAATTCGACACATCCTGTCTCAAAAGGATGCAGAAAAATTAGTTCATGCTTTTGTTACTTCAAGGTTAGATTACTGTAATTCCTTACTGTCAGGCTGCTCCAATAAATCCCTTAAAACTCTTCAGTTAGTCCAAAATGCTGCTGCTCGTGTACTAACAAGAACCAAGAAAAGAGATCATATTTCTCCTGTTCTAGCTTCGCTGCACTGGCTCCCTGTAAAATCCAGAATTGAGTTTAAAATCCTTCTTCTTACTTACAAAGCTCTAAATGGTCAGGCACCATCATATCTTAAAGACCTCATAATGCCATATTACCCTTCTAGAGCACTACGCTCCCAAAATTCTATGTTACTTGTGGTTCCTAAAGTCCTTAAAACTAGATTGGGAGCCAGAGCCTTCAGTTATCAAGCTCCTCTCTTGTGGAATCATCTCCCAGTCTCAGTTCGGGAGGCAGACACCCTCTCTTTATTCAAGAGTAAACTTAAAACTTTCCTCTTTGACAAAGCCTATAGTTAGGGCTGGCCGAGGCCTGCCTTGGACCAGCCCCTAGTTATGACGCTATAGGCCCAATGTGTCGGGGGACACGATACACCGGGGCCCTCTTTCTCTCTGTCCCCAATAATACATGACACAAGCTTTTATTTTCCCAGAGTACTCGCACTTTTCTCTGCTCTCTCTTCACAGGGTGTGGAGCTGTGATCCTGCTCGGCATCACTCCCGCTGGTCTCACTGTGGATCGGGTTTGGCCCCAGATGGGAATGTTCCTCTCCTGGTCCACTCACCATCACTACTGGCCAATGGTGGCGCTTCATCACCTGCTGCTGTGCCCCCCCCCCCCCCCCCCCCCCCCAAACTCCTGCTCCTCTCTCTCTCTCTCTCTCTCTCCCTCTCTCTCTCTATTGCCCCCCCCCACCTCTATCTACTCTATTCTACTCTGTTGACCTGCCCTGTACAACGACATTTATTGCACGTCTGTCCGTCCTGGGAGATGGATCCCTCCTCTGTCGCTCTCCCTGAGGTTTCTTCTTCTTTTTTCCTCTGCTAAAAGGGTTTTTTAAAGGAGTTTTTCCCTGGCCGATGTGAGGGTCTAAGGACAGAGGGTGTCGGACCATGTACAATCTGTGAAGCCCTTTGAGGCAAATCTGTGATTTGTGATTTTGGGCTATATAAATAAAATTGATTTGATTTGATTTAAAACAAGATTTAAGAGTTAATTATCATGTCATTTTGTGACCAAAAGAAGATGTAAAACCCCCCAAAAAAGACCAAAAAAGAGACAAACTGACCAAAAAAAGACACAAAAATATGTAAAGTGACCAAAAAAGAAACAAAATACATAAAAAGACAAAAAAAGACAAAAAAACCCCACAAAAACGTAAAAACACCAAAAAAGACACAAAAAGTTTAATTGATCTTGTTTTAAGAGTTAATTTCTTATTTTAAGTGTTCAACATGCTTATAATCTTAATTTAATAAATCTTGTCAAGGTAAATTATCTGTCCATGCAGCAAGATCATTTCCCTCAGATTTACTGTTTTATCTGGTTTTAAACACCTTTTTTTTAGCAGTGCATGGTTGAAAAGTGAAACAAATTCATAAAAAGCTTAGCAGCAGAATAGAGTGCGTGGGCTCATTTACCCCCCACCACCCTTTATTTTAAATAGTGTCACAGCCGGGGGGTGGGGGGGGGGGGGTGATCTGCGCTCAGACAGGAGCGATGGATGGATACTTGACATTGAGATGTTATTAGGCGTGGAGTAGGGATGTAGACATGACATAACAGAGGAAGAGTAATGAGGGAGAGAGATAGGGAGAGGATGATAGGTGGGGGAGGAGCGACACTAGCAGCTATCACCAGGAAGCCTCCTCATCTACTTCCTGTTTGAGTTTGGGAGGAGATTTATGACTCTGCAGCCCCCCTTTTGTTCCTGACACCCCCCCCCCCCTGACCCACTGAGTCGCAGATATAACTGAGAGATACGTCTTCTTCTTCTTCTATCCTCCGACCAGCCGGGGAGCCAATGACAGCGGATTATGGAACATCAAGGAGCGAGGCTGCTGTAATGAGGAGCTGGGGATTCAGCTGAGGGATGGAGACGACTTCTCACTCGCTCCTCCCGAGGAGGAGGAGGAGGAGGAGGTGCTAATCTCACCACTGATCACCAACAGTATTGGTGATCTTAACCCTTTGATGCACAACATGGTCTAAAGTGACCCGATATGTATGACTTTTTATGTTCTATATCTTTGCAATAAATTATTTTCATCATTCAGTATTCCAGGTTTTCCCTAATTAGTTTGTTTTTGATCATCATACATCCTAATTTTATGTTTTCCTTTATTCATTTTTTAATAAAATCCCTTTTTGTGTCACTACTCTTCTAATGCACAACATGGGTCAAAAATGACCCGTTTCCATTTTGAGCTAATTAGCTTGCTAAGCTAACTACTTAGCTAACTTCTTGGCTAAGTATTTGGCTAAGTAGCTTGCTAAGGTAACTATTTAGCTAACTTCTTGGCTAAGTAGCTTGCTAAGATAACTACTTAGCTAACTTCTAGGCTAACTATTTGCCTAAGTAGCTTGCTAAGATAACTACTTAGCTAACTTCTTGGCTAAGTATTTAGCTAAGTAGCTTCCTCAGATAGCTACTTAGCTAACTTCTTGGCTAAGTATTTAGCTAAGTAGCTTGCTAAGATAACGACTTAGCTAACTTCTTGGCTAAGTATTTAGCTAAGTAGCTTGCTAAGATAACGACTTAGCTAACTTCTTGGCTAAGTATTTAGCTAAGTAGCTTGCTAGGATAACGACTTAGCTAACTTCTTGGCTAAGTATTTAGCTTAGTAAGCTACTTAGCCAAGTATTTAGCTATGTAATAATAAAACACTTTTTTTCTTCTATGAGAGGCAAAGTGGAAATACTGAACTGTTATCAAAAACAAGATATTTAAAGAATACTTGGAATATTCAATCATAAAATAAGTTAATATCAAAAGATAGAGCACAGAAACACACAGCAGCATTACATAACAATATTATATTAAATAACATGGGAATGAATGCGGGTAATTTTGACCCATGTTGTGCATTAGAAGGGGGTTAATATGTTGTGCATCAAAGGGTTAATTGTATAAACTCAGGTCTGTGGGCGACAGCGTGGCTCGTGTATGTGCAGCAGCCTCTCGTGGTTCAGATCGGGGCCATGTGTAATTATTTCCCCTCCTGAGGTTACACCGTTATTGATCAAAGCCTCCCTCACACCTTATTGCCTCTGCTGCTCCTCCTGTGGTGACATCCACTGTACCTCTTCACATTAATCATACATTAATAACTGGCACATTCATTATTTTAGCTGCTTGGAGGAAAGTTGTGTATACTGTACACTGTTAGACCTTTAGATTAGCGTAGCGATAAGGGCTAACACTGTTTATTAATATGATCAAATTGTGGATTATGCTGCAAAAAAGCAGGATGGCTAACACAAACAGTGAAGACATATAAGCTCTGAATCTGATTTAATATTCATCAATGTGGAAAATATAAAAAATATATAGGCCTGGCATGTAGCCTAAACTGTGGCTTGAATCTATACAAGAAGACATTTTAAAGGGGAAATATTTGATATAAATAATAGATTTTCCCATTCTGATGAACAGTTCAGATGGGATAGCAGCATCAGAGGACTCACACGCTAAAACGCCTCTGAGGCTCCGTTTACATGATGACGGTCTGAACAGAAGACATAAAGTGTCGTCTCGTCTTCATTTTTTATTCTGCGTTTAGACGAGTGTTTTCAGGAGGAAATCTGCTGCATACGGTGAGGCTAAAGTCTGTAAATGTGATTGGGTATGCAGCCAGGCGGCATCACTTAAAGCCATGAGAGCCAGTTTTGCATTTTTAAGCCCCAAAAACGGCATCACCGTCCAAACTTGCGGCCTGCGGGCCAATTGCGGCCCTCGTGACGATATTTTGTGGCCCCCACCTTGATATGAAAGTTTAATGTGACTTTTATATGAATGTCTCTTTACCGTCTTGTGTGTGGAAGGTCCCTTTATTGCTCCAGCTGGAGCTTTGTTTCACTTGTTTCTATGAAGACGTTAACAAAAAGAAAGGCAGCTGCTACCGGAACGTTTATTATCTGCCGTGTTGTTGTTACCGCAAGAAGTGGAAATGTTATGGAATGTCATTTTGTGTAATTTTTAGTAATTTTGTGTCTTTCTAATAATTTTGTGTCTTTTTTAGTAATACTGTATTTTTTGGGTCATTTAGTGTCTTTTTTCAGTAATTGTGTGTCCTTTTTTTTTGCAATTTTGTGTCTTTTTTAATAACTGTATTTTTTGTGTCATTTTGTGTCTTTTTTTCGTCATTTTGTGTCTTTTTTTCGTCATTTTGATACTGCCTCCAGCGGTCCCCAGGTAATTTGAGTTTTCAGACCCCTGGTCTAAACGCAAGGCACTTCCCATAAAATATTTTGTCCTTTTTTTACCCGTAAACAGGGCCTAAATCAGCAGCCTACCGTCCAGATAGTGTGTCAGGCCCAGATGAAGAAAATGATCCTCTCACAGGTCACAAGTGAAGAAGGAGGAATTAGTGCTCTTCTGCACGGTGTGAGGAGGTAAGAAGGAGGTGTCATTTCTCTTAATCCTCTCCCTGCTCCCTTGGCTCTGCTATTCTTTCCTCCCATCCTTCTCCTCTCCATCCCTCTTCCCTTCCTCTCACCTCCTCCCAGGCTTCATTAGCTCTGATTGATCCTCTTGTCACAGCTTATGGCACAGCGATGAACTGCATTGTTACGAGCAGCCAGGAACAAAAAGGAGGGAATGGAAATCAGAGGACAAGCACCATAAACAGAGAGCTACAAGGGCATAATGGAGGAAGTTCTGGAACAAATGTGTCACACGTGTGACGACTGAATAGTTTAGCAGAAGTTAAAGCCGCTCTTAGAACACTATGCTGTGGTATTATCTAAAATATTTAACTGTTCAACCATTGTGTGTTACATGAAGCTGCAGGCCGTTACTTAATGACACGGAGAACGTGCTGAATGCACGAAGAGGCTAAAGGTATGTTTGCAATAGAAAGTGTGTAAATTATTAAAGAATGTATCTGAGCGAGCTGGCACGGCTTCAGCTTAAACTAATTCATCACTGTCAACATATTTGTCAACATATTGTCCCCATGCATCATTAGAAGACAAAATACATATATATATATATATACAGATACAGTCATGTATAACATGTGCAATAAGCTTTTTGTCTGTAGAACATGTGCAATAGGCTTTATTTTACTGTATAACATGTGCAATAAGCTTTATTTTTACTGTATAACATGTGCAATAAGCTTTATTTTTACTTTTTACTGTATAACATGTGCAATATGCTTTTTTTTTTACTGTATAACATGTGCAATAAGCTTTATTTTTACTGTATAACATGTGCAATAAGCTTTTTCTCTGTGTGACATGTGCAATAAGCTTTTTCTCTGTGTGACATGTGCAATAGGCTTTTCCTTTACGATGTGTCTCTGTTTACAGTCCCTTACTTGATTTGTGTGTGATGTCCTTTTTTTTCTTCATTTGTTTGTTTGATGGGTGCATGTTATTTATTTAATATTTATCTTTTTTGCACAGACGGGAGAGCTGTGCCTCAATTTCGTTGTGCTAACATATTTTTTTTATACTATCGTGCAATGACAATAAAGACTCTATGCTATTCTATTCTATTCTATATTCTATATATATTTATAGAATAGAATATATATATATATATATATATATATATATATATATATATATATATATATATATATATATATATATATATATATATATATAAACCTGATTGTAGCACATGCATGCAGTATAGTTGAAAGGGAAGCGTAACTTCAGGGAATGAGTGCGTCTATTAGTGTTTAAATTATGAATTATGTGAGTGTGAAGATCTACAGCGCAGCACTGTGCTTGTTATATGTGAATACATAATTTAGAAATATAGTATGCATGTTTTTTATCCTGTGCACAGAACATGGGAGTGGAGGTCTTAGAATAAAGCAGATCTGCAGCCTCGGCATTGTATAACACCAGATCCACCACTAAATGCTCAGAAACACCATCCAAACTCTTCTATGTGGCTTTATACTAATTATATATGACAGCTCTGACATAAATCAACTACAAAGCCTCGACTATTTCCATATTTGGCTCATAGCAACATCATTTTTCATTTATAACCTTGTAGTCAAGGGTATTATTAGAATATTTTGCCATTCGGATGCTATTGTGTCCGAGAATCAGACATAAATGCTGTGTTTTTGACTCTAAACCAGGGGCCTCAAACTGGCAGCCCGCGGGCCAATTGCGGCCCTCGTGATTATATTTTGTGGCCCCCACCTTGATATGAAAGTTTAATGTGAGTTTTATATGAATGAGTTACTTTTTTAGTAATTTTCTTTCTTTTTGGGGTCATTTTGTGTCTTTCTAAAATAATTTTGTGTCTTTTTTTGGCCATTTTGTGTCTTTTTTAGTATTTTTGGGTCATTTTGTGTCTTTTTAAAAATAACGTGTCTTTTTTGGTAACTGTGTCTTTTTTGGTAATTTTGTGTCTTTTTTAAATAATTTGGTGTCTTTTTAAAAATAATTTCTTGTTTTTTTGAGTAATTGTGTCTTTTTTTTTAATTTTGTGTCTTTTTTGGTCATTTTGTATCTTTTTTTTGGTCATTTTGTGTCTTTTTTAAGAAATGCAGTGTTTTTTTCCAGTCATATTGTGTATGTTTTGGTCACTTTTGTGTCTTTTTGGTCATTTTGTGTCTTTTTTAAGTCATTTAGTTTTTTTCTGTCATTCTGTGTCTTTTTTTTGTCATTTTGTGTCTTTTTTTTGTCATTTTGTGTCCTTTTTGATCATTTTGTGTCTTTTTTAGTAATTTTGTGTCTTTTTTTGGTCATTTTGATACTGCTCCAGCGGCCCCCAGGTAATTTGAGTTTGAGCCCCCTGCTATATTGTGAATTGTGTGAACAGAATGTGACTAATCCTCCTCCTTGGACACTAGGACACCAGACACAGTGCCACCATGTGGAGGAGAGAGGTACTGAATCAGGCCGATCTCTACACCTGCAGGAGGTTTAGCTGCTTTCTTTGGGACATCGTTGAATATTTACTCGTTCTGGGATGAGAAGGAGACTTTTGCACAGCAGCATATGCCACATCTGAGACATGCTGGAAACCTTTGTGGTTGTTTACAAGCGCTGATAATGAAACAGCAGATTGTGGCTTTTTATTGTGCTCCATCGATCAGTTGCTGATGGTTTGCAGGAAGGTGCAGCAGCTTCTCTCTGTTTGTCTCTCTGGAGGAGCTACATGTGCTAAGTGGCTGATCAGCTATTAGTCATCACTTAAAGTGTGCAGCTGATGGGAAATCTAGTGCAGGCAGTGGGTTGATGTGTCAGCTCAGTGAAGAGAAGAGAAGACTATCACTGATATAACCAAACACACAGGTTAAATGTGTTTTAATTGCCTTATGTTCCCCTATCTTTCTTTTTATCTTCTGTAAAGCACTTTGTGATTTTATCTGTGAAAAGTGCTATACAAATAAACTTTACACTGCAAAAAAGCCAACTTGTATTTTTTTTTGTGCCTAAAACAGTGATTTAAGAACACTCAAGTGGACTATTTTGTCTTATAAATAAGAATGGCAAGGTTTTATATCCTCATGGTGTTGGACTGTTTCCACAAAATGTTGCTTTAAAATAATTTAAGGAGATAAAATATTAGTAATGCAGGCCAAATTAGCCCAGCTTTGGAACATTATCTTATATCAGGGGTCTCAAACTCAAATTCCCTGGCAGCTGCAAAAAAAGCCAACTTGTATTTTTTACCCAAAACAGTGATTTAAGTTGTTAAAACTTGGAAATATAAATTATTGACATTTAGGGCAATAATGTAAGTTAGCACAACAAAGGAAGCCAGTTGTCTGCTCAAAAACAAGTTGGTGAGTTGTTGTTACTTATATCTTTAAGTTGGGGTTCAAAACAAGGGACAATAGTTCTGCTAACTCTTATTTCTTTGTTGTGAAATGCGGGAAAGCGTTGAAATTCGGTCATTAGCGAAAGCTAGCGGCTAACTGATGCTAGCAACTAACTGATGCTAGCGGCTAACTGATGCTAGCGGCGCTGCTTGTTACAGCTACAAGAGTAGCCATTAGCGTTTCGATGCTAACTCAAAATTGTGGTCGCAACATTAGCTGACATTTCATAGCCGCGTTACAATCGTGCCAATTCAGCACATTGCAGAAGTTAGCAGAAGTAAGGATTAAAAGTTATTACAATGTAAAATTATAAGTTCAAAAATCTGAATTCAGAGTTCAGATTGAACAAACTAAAAAACAAAACTTAAAATATTTAGTTTAATTGTCCAACTTAAAATTTTATCGAATTTTGTTGCCTTGAAATTTTGAGTTCACCCAACTTTTCTTTTTTTGCAGTGTACTTTCTTTCTTACTTATGACTTTATACGGCTGTAATTAAGTGTAAAGGTGTGTGGAGGGTCTTTGGGGAGTTCCTCTTCTCAGTAATTTGGAGGTTCTCTGGGTCACAGGGGGGCTCACACATGTATTTCTGTCCTCTTCTCATTATATTCAGGTCACATTATGACCTCGTCTTTCTTCTCCCTCCACTCATAGGACTTCAGCCTGAATAAGCAACTCAACAAAGGGGAAAGAAAATAAGAAAACCCCTCTTAAAGCTCTAAATCACCTCTCTCTCTCTCGGCCTTTCTGCAGCGGCACGGTCAGCAGCATGTGTGGAAAAAGCCTGAATTGAATTTTGCATGATGTAAAGTGACACCCAGCTACAATATCCACAACAAAACACTTCTGTATTGTTCCACTCCAAGGATTTTACCTTCTCTCAGTTGTGGATACAGCCACTATATCACATTTCATGTTTTTTCACACGTACTTATCCGCCTTTTATGACTGCTTTATTATTTTTTGTGTGCGGCTCTGAAAGAGACATTCTCCGAATGAAAAGAAAAGGTTTTTACAAAGACTAATCTCTGCTTCTCACTAGTTATAATGACAAGCTGGCTGTGCTTCCCTGCATACTGCAGCAGCTCTGGATGTATTTTAAAGCCTCCACATAAACGTGGTGGAGCTGGAGGGGATCACAGATCTCTGAGATCTTTGTGCCTGCAGGGAAGCTCACAAGGTACAAGACTTTGTCTCTCAGCAAGAATCCAACCTGACAGCACTTCCCTGCAGACTCTATCTTTTTAACACATAGCCATTAAAGGAGGAAGTTGTTCTAAAGCAGAGAAGCTGAAGCTTTCTGACACTGATGGACTGAAGCATGTGGAAGAAGAACGACAGCGACTGGAACACTCAAGTGGACGATTTTGTCTTATAAATAAGAACAGCAAGGTTTTATATCCTCATGGTGTTGGACTGTTTCCACAAAATATTGCTTTAAAATCATTTAAGAAGATAAAATATTAGTAATGCTAGTAAGTAATAGGAACATTATCTTATATCAGGGGTCTCAAACTCACCTTCCTGGCAGCTGCTGGAGGCAGTATCAAAATGACCAAAAAAAGACACAAAATTACAAAAAAAAGACACAAAATAACGAAAAAGACACAAAATAACAAAAAAAAGGACACAAAATTACTAACAAAGACACAAAAATGACTCAAAATTATTAAAAAGACACACAATTATTTAAAAAAGACACAGAATTACCAAAAACCAAAGTTAGAGACAAGAGAGAAGATGAAAGTGCAAACTGCGCAAAAAATGTGCTTAACTGTGATAAGCTAGCGTTGCTTTATTTCAATCTAGCTAGCAAGCTAATACAAATGAAATGTCTTCACACAAAACGGCATTTAAAAAAAGATTGTGACTTCTTCTCCTCCTCCTCCTCCTCGTTTCTTCTCTTTTGATACTGAGCACCGGAGAGCTTTGAGCCGTTTCATCTTGCAAGATTTATCAAAACATAACGTGACGTCTGTCACTTGACGTAATCTGACCTCTGTGACAGCGGTCTGACCGTCTAAAGGGGGGCAAGGCAATGACCCCACGTCACGTGACTCAGCACCACAAGTGAGAAAATGTCATTGTTTATCTGTTTCTTTATTTATTTATTATATAACATTTATCAAAACATAACGTGTCTGTCACTGGACGTGACCTGACCTCTGTGACAGTTATCTGACCGTCTAAAGGGGGGCAAGGCAATAACAACACGTCACGTGACAAAATGTCATTGTTTATCTTTTCTTTTGTTTATTGTTTACCGTTTCTTTATTTTGTCAATATTATATATATAATATATTTTCAAGACAGAACATGAAGGATGGGCGACCATGAGCATCGGAAATTATTATTTTTTTGTTTTTTTTTCTCCCTCGAGGGTGACTGGCGGCGCCTCTGCAGCAGATGTCGCTCTAGGCGTCCGCCTATGTCCTGTGAACACATTAGTTTATCTTTTATTATTTAAAAGCCACTGTGCATGTAACAAGTGTCAGTATTTGATGCGTGATACGGTCGGCTGGCGTTGTTCGGTAGAAAGAAAATAGTTCCCACGTGAAACTGCTGACAACAAGGTCTGTGGATTATCTGGAGTAATAAATAATAAAAAAAACTGGTTTTCTCTTATCTGTAGTGCTGTTTATGGAGATTACTTTGCTGTTGAGGTTTTGAAATGTATTTTTTGGCACTTTGTGCTGCTTGAGCTGAGTGCTATCTAGTTCCATTATAGACCGATATCTCCAACACACACATACACACATTAAAACAATGGTGATAAACAGCACTACAGGTAAGAGAAAGATGTGCGTTTTTCTTTAACTCTATGGAGTCTTATAGGGCTATTTTGTCAATTTTTTAATCCATTTCATGTCTTTTCTTGTCTTTGTAAGTCATTTTGTGTCTGTTGTGGTCATTTTGTGTCTTTTTTTAGTCATTTTGTGTCTTTTTTGGTCATTTTGATACTGCCTCCAGCGGCCCCCAGGTAATTTGAGTTTGAGACCCCTGATATAAGATAATGTTCCAAAGCTGGGCTAATTTGGCCTGCATTACTAATATTTTATCCAATATAAAATGTGATTTTGAATCTTTTTTTTAACTTTCAAAACACTATCATGCTCAATAAAGAATTTTAAATGTGTCAAATGTGAACAAAGGTGTCAAATCTAACATATAAGAGGGTTCCATCCAGTTCTATCATTTTATACTAAATATATTTGAGCTTGTCTCCAGTTTTACTTGGTATATCATCATCAAACTGAAACTGGCCTCATGGAGTTTACAGCCAGAACTTTAGAGGTAAATTTACAGTAGGGCTCCACGCTGCTTTATTTTCTAGTCTGGATGGAGTCAACAAGTCTGGATTATTTGGAGCTTTTGGACACTCCACAGGGTTAAATGATCTAACCTAATGTCTACTGCTTAACTTAAATTCAGCTCTGCAGTGTGAATATTTGCACTTCTATGTTTTTTTGTTTGTTTGTGTTTTTGTTGTTTTTTGTTTGGGGTGGGGTGTTGTTGGGAGGGTTGAGGGTTTTTCTTTTTGGTGTCATAAATTTCATATTCATGCCTTAATTGTTTGCACTGGTTGTCATTGAGTATAACAATGTGCTGTACATTATTTTGAAAATAACAATAAACAAATTATTAAAAAAAGAAAAGAAATGGAGGTTATTTTCTGAAGAAATTAATCTATAAATATTTTGTTTTCTCTGCTGTAAAGCCAGCTTTTTCCTTGTCTCTTTCTCTGTGTGCATGTCCACAGGGCAGACAGAACGAATCACACTGTTCAGGAAACAACAGAGACAAACAGCCGAAAAGCCTCACCCTGCAGCCCTGCATCACACTTCTAACCCGCCTGTTTTGCATGTTTATGCAATGCTTTTCATCTTACACTTCACTGCCTACTGTACAGACTGCTGTCACGTCCCCGCCATCTGCTTATGAAGCTGAAATAGGTTATGACAGTCTTATAAAACAACCGTGGTTATGAAGGGGTGAAGTGGTGCACTCCCCCCCCCAGATAAAACAGTAAATCTGAGGGAAATGATCTTGCTGCATGGACAGATAATTTACCTTGACAAGATTTCTTAAATTAAGATTATTAAATCTAGAAATAAGCATGTTGAACACTTAAAATAAGAAATTAACTCTTAAAACAAGATAAATTATGTAACACTTCTAAATCTAAAGTTTTTTTATCTTGGTAAGAAACTAATAATTGTCAGGTCACTCTGCTTGGGCCAGTTCATCGCTGCTGGCAGCTTTAATTTATCTCTTTTGTACATTTTTCAAAAAGATAAAAAAAGACCAAAGAAAAAGACACAAAAAGGCAAAAAAGAAACAAAAAAGACACAAAATGACCAAAAAAAGACACAAAAAAGACACAAAAAAGACACAGAAAGACGTAAAGTGACCAAAAAAAGACAAAAACCCACAAAAAACACCCACAAAAAAAAGACACAAAAGATATAAAATCACCAAAAAAGACACAAAAAGACCAAAAAAACACACAAAAACACACAAAAAAAAAGACACAAAAAGTTTTTTTAATCTTGGTAAGAACCAAATAATCATCAGGTCACTCTGCTCGGGCCAGTTCATCACTGCTGGCAGCTTTAGTTTATCTGGTTTTAAGAGTTAATTTCTTATTTTAAGTGTTCAACATGCTTATTTCTAGATTTAATAATCTTAATTTAAGAAATCTTGTCAAGGCAAATTATCTGTCCATGCAGCAAGATCATTTCCCTCAGATTTACTGTTTTATCTGTTTTTTTAAACACCTTTTTTGCAGTGTAATAACCTGATTCTGTTAGTTTTGATGAAGACCAATACTGTAGCAAGTGGAAAGGCAAGTAGTGGAAAATCCCCAGAAACCCTGTTGACCAGCTTCTCATTCTGTCTTTAGGCCTCTATTGTTATGCACATTGTACCCAAAGGCATCAATACTGGATGCACAGATCCTAACATGATTATAATCACAAAAGCATGGTTTTCTGCATGCCTACATCATGGAATTTTCCAGACATGATGCACAAAGTGCATGAAATCCTCCACAGCATATGTTTGTACACTGTAAAAAATGTCTGTAGATTTTACGGTGAAAAACTGCTGAACCATGACAGTAAAATAACGTAAAATGAAAAATGAGTTAATTCAGTTTCAGGAACAATGAAACACTGTAAATGTATATATCAGCCAAAACAGTGTTTTTTACATTTAAAAAAAATACATTACTCCACTGAAAAATATTCTGGCACCGTGTTTGTAGCAAAAATATACTGTAATATATATACAAGCATCACTTTAATTTTAGCATATATTTTTTGTAAAAATACTTTTTCTCACTGTTAAATGTACTAAACACCATATCTCTAATAGAAATATACTGTAATATTTAATTGTAAAATCTTTAATTTATGAAGCATTTATAAAGTATTTTCTTGGCAATTATATGGCAGAACAGCGTTTCTTTTAATGGAAAAACTTTTTTTTTAATGGTAAAATATGGACAAAAATGGCAATCTTAACCCTCTGGAGTCCATCTATTTATTGAAAATACACACGTTTTATTTACAGTAATAACTTTATTTATATATGATATGTAGACAAGCTGAGAAAGCCAATTAACGTGCAATCATAGGAGCTTTCACAGTGTGACATTTATGTTTCTAGACCATTTTTAAAATGTGAATTTTCTTTTTACAATGAAAACTATTACTAGTTTTAATTTACATGCAAATAGACTGTTTTGTTGTTTTATTATTTATTATTTTTTCTGCTGTTTTTGTGTGTATAAATGGTTAAAAAAAGTTACATTTCCATAGAAACCTGTGTCTTTTGCTTGTATTTCGGGTTCCTGGCAGCTTTATACTTTGTTAATTAAAATAAAATGTAAAATCTGACAGATAGCCAAGTTTGTGTGGAGAAAAAGGAGCCATGCATGTGATGTAAGGACAGACTGAAAGATGCTGAACAGAGACAGAAATTAATGCAGTGGAAGTTGAGAAATTTGAACCAAAATCTCCTGGACTTCAGAGGTTTAAACGTGAAATCAACAGTGTTAATATCATTTTACCGTAATATTAGAAAAAGTTGTTCCATATTTATTATAGTTAAGTTCTGGCAACCACAGCTGCTGGTTTTTTACCGTAAAAACAACAGGTTTATTTTTTGCAGTGTATCATCACAAGTGCTTCACAGGCACATTGCACAGCTTGGCATTTAACATTTTGCTGTTTTTTCTCTGAGAATGATGGATATGGAATATGAATGCCCAGTGACATGATGACCCAGCACAATGCATCCCCGAGGTATAAATACTATTATAGATCTATTCAGTTCAACCGAAGCGAATCAGAGAATATGAAACCACAGGGTGAATGTTAAAACAGCCGGTTGCAAAGCATTCAATCATCAAAAAGTTAAAAACAAAGGCTTCTCTTCTATTCACACCAGAATTAATTAAAAGGTTTTAGCCCACTGCTCAGGGCTACATTATATTATTAATTACAGTGAATTAACTACAGTGAATTGTTTTTTTTCTTTTGAGAAACAGTCAGATGTGGTTTGCAACTGAAGTCTATTAAAAAATATTTAAAAAAGAAAGTGAAACGAGAGAACAATGAAAAGCCTAATCAAATCTTTAAAAGTAACATCTTTCTTCATCACGACTCACAAACTAAGTGGTGAGCAAGTGTTCAAGTTGGAGAGCTGCAATCATCAAATCAAATCAAATCAAAATCAAAATTACTTTATTTATCATGAGCCTTATGACCTCTGTCAAGTCTGGATTTCTTGCCTACACTGTAAAAAAACAAACATTTTTTTACGGTAAAAACCAGCAGCTGTGGTTGCCAGAACTTTACCGTAATAAATACGGTGCAAATTTTTTAAATAATATTACGGTAAAATGATATTAAAACTGTTCATTTCACGTTTAAGATTGCCATTTTATTCATCAAAAGAAACACTGTTCTGTCATATAATTGACAAGAAAATACTTTATAAATGCTGCATAAATTAAAGATTTTACCATTAAATATTACAGTATATTTCTGTTAGAGATATGGTGTTTAGTACATTTGACAGTGAGAAAAAGTATTTTTACAAAAAATAAATGCAAAAATTACAGTGATGTCTTGTATATATATTACAGTATATTTTTGTTACAAACAAGGAGTATTTTACAGTGGAGTAATGTATTTAAAAAAGGAAAATGTAAAAAACACTGTTTTGGCCGATTTATTTACTGAATTAACCCATGTATTAGTCTTTTACTGTCATGGTTTAGCAGTTTTTCACTGTAAAATCTACAGACATTTTTTACAGTGTAAGAAGTGCAATCAATTCAAATCATCCGCTGACTGCTAATCCAAAGTAAAAGTGACTTTTCCAAACTTGTGTTCCTGTTGATTTGAGCCTCTGGAGAACAATAATGGTGTGAGCTCCAGGCAGCAGCATAATCAATACTGTTTATATCCACAGTGGCACACCGGTCACTCTTTATGCAGTTTGGCTCCCAAAGACTTAATTAGCAGCTAACAGGTGAACATAGAGCAGCATTTAGCAGCTAAAGAGACGACTTCCTACTTCCCTCAGGAGTAGAGAGAGAAGAGAGGATCGTATAAAAATGGCTGCAATCGGTCATAATGTTTTGTATTTGCTAGATGTGTGATTTGTAACATATTTCTGGCTCCTCCCACCAATTGGTGCATCCAAAATGTGATGGAGGTAATTCCAGATCCTTCTCTGTTCAGTAATACTATCTGTACATATCCTGTACATTTGGTGGAAAGACTCCTGGAAGTTTATTAGAGCTGCCAGAGCAGCTTGAAGGTCCCACCATGGAAATAATCCACATGTTTCTTTATTTCCCTCTACTGGAGCATGAATGGGACAAAAAAGTTACAGAATTATGACAAAAAGGACACAAATTATGACAAAAGACACACATTATTAGAAAAAATATGACCAAAAAGGCACAAATTATGACAAAAAAGATATAAAATTATGAAGAAAAAGACACAATTATGATGAAAATTATGACAAAGAAGACACAAAGGACACAAATTATGACAAAAAAAAGACAAAATTATGACAAAAAAAGACAAAATCATGACAAAAAAAGACAAAATTATGACAAAAAAGACACACAATTATGACAATGACAACATGGAAATGAACCCATGTTGTGCATCAAAGGGTTAAATGGGTTAACGGAAATGTTTTTTCAATTCTAGTTTTGGTTATTTGGTTAGTATTCGTTAACTATAATAACCTTGGCAGAGACGTGTTTCCAGATTTGTTCCTCGTCTTTTTATCACTCTACTTGTGAACCTAAACAGTTAAACTGCTGACCTCTTGACCCTCAGGCTGATAGACAGAGATCTGATAGAGAAATCAGCATTATTCATTTGAGTGCTCCAACTGATTGGAAGAGAAACCAGCATTGTTTACTATCATTCTGAGACATCAGTGTTGCTCTCAGACCTGTTTGTCTTATCAGTCAAATGTAAACATGAAGATCTGTTAACATCCGACACTTTCAGAAGCTGCAACAGGTCATGAACACATATTTTTATATTTGGATGTATTATTCCTATTTAAATATTAATATGGTATATATCGTAGACTCAATAATGTCATGACAATCTTGAAAGTGCAGTGTAAAAATGCACAAAATTACTTCTTGTAATTAATGTTGGTCTGCTGTTCTTGCACTGAAAAAAAAGAAAGAAATCACAGTAAGTCAGGGGTCTCAAACTCAAATTACCTGGGGGCCGCTGGAGGAAGTATCAAAATGACAGGAAAAAAATAAATTACTTAAAAAGGACAAAAAATTACCAAAAAAAGACACAAAATGACAGAAAAAAACTAGATTACTTAAAAAAAGACAAAAAATTACCAAAAAAAGACACATTATGACAGAATAAAAACTAAATTACTTAAAAAAGACAAAAAAATTACCAAAAAAAGACACAAAGTGACAGAAAAAAAACTTAATTACTTAAATAAGACACAATGACCAAAAAAGTCACAAAATTATTAAAAAGACACAAAATTACAAAAAAAAAAAAAAGACACAAAATTATTAAAAAGACACAAAATTACTAAAAAAAAAAAAAAGACACAAAATGGCCAAAAAATACACAGAATTACCAGAAAGGAAACAAAATTATTTAAAAAAAGACACAAAATTATGAAAAAAAGGACACAAAATGACCAAAAAAAGCAATTAAAGGGACCTTCCACACACAACACGGTAAAGTTTGTCTTATTTTCCTTTTATTACATTTTTTTTCTCTCTCATATATGGTTATCTTCATTTATTTGTTTATTTTCTATTTGCTTAGTTTTTTGTATATTTTGACTATATAATTGTGGTGTTTCTATGGATTTATTGGATAAAATGATATGTGCTCTGACAGCTGATATAATTATGCATCCAAGGAAAATCCAATAAAGATCATTTTGAAAGGAATGTGCCATTAGTTGGTTCTATATGAATTTCAGTGTGTGTAACTTGAAGAAGAGAACATGAGTTTATCTCCTGAAGTAAAGCAGCGTTCTCCTCTCTGTTGTTGTCTTTATTATTATTCATTGGCACTAATTGTCTCATTGCATTCCCGTCAATCAGAAACAGCCTCCACAGCTCTGAAGCTGCCAAACCAGCCCAACAATCAGTGCAGCTATGTGGTCTGGTGGCTATTCGGAGCCTTTTGTCTCATATAAAAGGATAAAAACGAGGGAGTTGATTAATCAAACCTCTTGATTAAAAAGCTACCATACAAAAGGCTTGTCATCTCTTTACAAAAGAGACTATTTAGACAAAAAAACAACAACAGACAGGCCTGATCTTGTTGTGTGTCAACAGTTATGTATTGTTTCTGTCAATAGAATTCATTCTGCAGCAGTAAGATAATCCTGCAGCTTTTCTCAGTTTATCTGCAACAATAGAGCTGAAAAACCATTCACAACTTCTCTCCTCAGCGTTCACAACGTCTTCGGCTCGCTAACTGGTTCGATTCCCGAGCGGCCACAGAGAGATATCTTTTTAAAAAATCTGGAGCATGGGTCTCAAACTCGCGGTTTCGCGGGCCAATTGCGGCCCTCTTGATGATATTTTTCTGGCCCTCACCTTGATATGAAAGTTTATTGTGAGTTTTATGTCTTTTTTGGTGTCTTTTTCTATGTCTCTTTATTTGGTAATTGTTTTCTTTGTTGTTGTCTTTTTTTTTTTTTGTAATTTTGTGTCTTTTTTGGTCATTTTGTGTCTTTTTTTTGGTCATTTTGTGTCTTTTTTAAGTATTTTTTTTTCTGTCATTTTGTGTCTTTTTTAAATAATTTTTCCTTTTTTTTTAGTAGTTTTGTGTATTTTTATGGTCATTTTGTGTATTTTTTTGTGTCATTTTAAATATTTTTTGTCTGTTTTGGTAATTATCTGTATTTTTTGGTCATTTTGTGTCTTTTTTGTGTCTTTTTAAAAATAATTTTGTGTCTTTTTTGTAATTTTGTGTATTTTTTTGGTCATTTTGTGTCTTTTTGTGTCATTTTGTGTCTTTTTAAAATAATTTTGTCTTTTTTGTAATTTTGTGTCATTTTTTATCATTTTGTGTCTTTTTTGGTCATTTTATGGGTTTTTTTTGGTCATTTTGAATCTTTTTTAAGTAATTTAGTTTTTTTCTGTCATTTTGTGTCTTTTTTTTTAGTAATTTTGTGCCTTTTTTTATGCCATTTTGATTCTGCCTCCAGCAGCCTCCAGGTAATTTAACTCTGAGACCCCTGCTATAGAGCATCTTCTTCTTCATCTGTGAAGCTTCTGTTGCCTCGCTCCATCACATATTTATGTCCTGAGGCTCTGAGAGGAGGAAGAGAACGACGACTGATGTTTGATTCATTGTGACAACATGTTGCCTGGGACGTGTTAAACATATTTTTATGGCAAGAAGTGGAGGAATACATGCATAAACAAACATGCGTTGTGCTCCTTTCTGTCAAGGACAACATGATTATTATCACATGTTTATATCAGGTGGTTAATAAAAATCTTCCTTCCAGATGATATGGATCATATTTACAGCTCACATTCAGACAGTCACTGCTAAACACTAGCAACAACACTGTAAAAAATAAAAAAAACTGTTGTGTTTACGGTGAAAAAAATAATGATATTAGCACTGTTGATTTCACGTTTAAGATTGCAATTTTATTCCATATTTTACCGTGAAAAATAAAACGTTTTTTATATCAAAAGAAACACTGTTCTGCCATATAATTGACAAGAAAATACTTTATAAATGCTGCATAAATTAAAGATTTTACCATTAAATATTTCAGTATATTTCTGTTCGAGATATGATGTTTAGTACATTTAACAGTGAGAAAAGGTATTTTTACAAAAAATAAAAAGTGACAAAAAGACACAAAATTACTAAAAAAGACACAAAATTACCAAAAAAGACACAAAATGATTAAAAAAGACAAAATTACCCAAAAAAGTAATTAAGGGGACCTTCCACACATAATGTCAAAATGACTTTATTTATCATGAGCCTTATGACCTCTGTCAAGTCTGGGTTTCTTGCCTACACTGTAAAAAAATTTTTTATGGTAAAAACCAGCAGCTGTGGTTGCCAGAACTTTACCGTAATAAATACGGTGCAACTTTTTTTTATAATATTACGGTAAAATGATATTAGCACTGTTGATTTCACGTTTAAGATTGCCATTTTATTCATCAAAAGAAACGCTGTTCTGCCATATAATTGAAAAGAAAATACTTTATAAATGCTGCATAAATTAAAGATTTTACCATTAAATATTAAAGTATATTTCTTTTAGAGATATGGTGTTTAGTACATTTAACAGTGAGAAAAAGTATTTTTACAAAAAATAAATGCAAAAATGATGGCTTGTATATATATTACAGTATAGTTTTTGCTACAAACCCGGTGCCAGTGTATTTTACAGTGGAGTAATGTATTTAAATAAAAATAAAAATGTAAAAATATTGCTTTGGCTTACATTTACAGTTTCTTTGTTACTGAAACTGAATTAAGTCCTTTATCATTTTACATCTTTTACTGTCATGTTTTAGCAGTTTTTCACCGTGAAAATCTGTAGACATTTTTTTACAGTGTAACATGTTTATATCAGGTGGTTAACAAAAATCTTTCTTCCAGATATGGATCATATTTACAGCTAAACACTAGCAACAACTGGGAGAAAAAAAAAAGATTTCGCCGAAACACGCCATTAAAAGTGTGTTTCTACAGTAAATAATAACACACAGACTGTTCCTAATAGAGACGCAGAGCAGCGGAACAACACACATACAGAACATACAGGAGCTGCACAAGGTAATAATAGTTTAGGATTTTTAATTTTTTTAGTTTTAATTTCATTGTCAATTTTTGTTTTCAAATTCAGTTAGTTTTAATGAGTTTTTAGAGTGAGTTTGCTAGTTTTAATTCAATTTAGTTTTAATGCTTAGTTTTAGTGTTAGTTTTTATTAGTTGTAGTTTTTTTGTAATGGGGTATTTGTTGGGTGCCAGATTCAATAAGGTCACAATAAATGTTTCCTTTATTTCCTTTGTCTGATCCATCTCAGCCCCAATAAATTTATTAACTCATAAAACCAGATAGATTAAATAGATTTCATATCAACCAAAAAGGTTTACGTATGAAAAAAGTTGACAAAGACGAAAACGAAGGACATTTTCATTAGTTATTTTTGTAACCACATAATACAGTTTCAGTTAGTTATAGAGAACTCTTTTTTTTAATTTTTATTTCCGTTTTCAGTTTTCAGCTTTCAGCTTTCAGCTTTCAGCTTATATAACTATCAATATCAACTATAAAAACCTTGCTAGCAACAACTGGAAAAAAACATCCCCGAAACATGCCAATAAAAGTGTGTTTCTACAGTAAATAATAACACACAGACTGTTCGTAACAGAACATACAGGTGCTGCATTTACATTGTCAACATTCACCTTCTGATGGATTGAAACTGTTTCTGAAACTGATTCTCATGAAGCCAGTCTAAGTTCTGTCTGTGAAGATTATAAGGACGTACTTTATTAAACTAAATATAATTATTTTAAAAAAGACACAAAATTATAAAAAAAAAGACACAAAATTGTTTTAAAAAAGACACAAAATTATTTTAAAAAAGACACAAAATTATCAAAAAAGACACAAAATTATTTTAAAAAAAGACACAAAATGACAAAAAAATACAAAAAATGACTGAAAAAATACACAAAATTATTTTAAAAGACACAACACACACACAACACGGTAAAGTACCATTCATATAAAACTCACATTAAACTTTCATATCAAGGTGTGGGCCACAAAATATCATCACAAGGGCCACAATTGGCTCACCGGCCACGAGTTTGAGACCCCTGTATTAAACAGTGACTTTAGATTATATATATGTTATAAACGGTCAAATAAAATATGTATTCAATGCTCTTGGATTGAGCTGCACCATGTTCATGAGAATCACCCAAAAGGTTCAATTTAAATATTACAAAATATAAATCTTGAGCAGATTTTGATAGAGGTCAGCTCGGCCCTTGGTGCCAGGCGTCTGTGGGGTAAACACCTTATTCAGCCGGGGGAAGGGTGTGTGTGTGTGTGTGTGTGTGTGTGTGGGCGGAGGTGTACTTGATGTCTCTGTGGGCGTAAACATCACCTGGATGATTCCAGCACACACACACACACACACACACACACACAGACAGACAGGACAGTATAAATGCAGACAGGTTGCTGTGGACACACACTAAGAGGACACACCTAAACTGTCTGACACAAAGAACAGAACAGACAGCAGAGAAGAGAAAAAGGACAGCTGGATTTTTATTTTTTGCTATTTATCAACTTCTGGATGTGCATCAAACTACTTTCAGGTCAGATCTCAGAGGTGAGTTTAGTTTCATGGTGACATGTTTCATTTACAGCAAGAATGAGAAGAATGAGAAGAGTTCAGATGTAATTAATACAGTAGGAAATACACTGTAGAGAAGGTGTGCATAAGATTTCTTAAATTAAGATTATTTAAATCTAGAAATAAGCATATTGAATGCTTAAAATAATAAATTAACTCCTAAAACCAGATAAATGAAAGCTGCCAGCAGTGATGAACTGGCCCGAGCAGAGTGACCTGATGATTATTTGTTTCTTACCAAGATAAAAAAAAACTTTTTGTGTCTTTTTTTGTGTGTTTTTTTGGACATTTTGTGTCTTTTTTTGGTCTTTTTGTGTCTTTTTACATCTTATTTTGGTCACAAAATGAACAAAAAAGACTAAAAATGTACAAAAGAGATAAATAAAAGCTGCCAGCAGTAATGAACTGGCCCAAGCAGAGTGACCTGACAATTATTTGTTTCTTACCAAGATAAAAAAAAGTTTTTGTGTCTTTTTTTGGTCTTTTTGTGTCTTCTTTAGATTTAGAAGTGTTATATAATGTGTCTTCTTTTAAGAGTTAATTTCTTATTTTAAGTGTTCAACATGCTTATTTCTAGATTTAATAATCTTAATTTAATAAATCTTGTCAAGGTAAATTATCTGTCCATGCAGCAAGATCATTTCCCTCAGATTTAGTTTTTTTATCTGGTTTTTAAACACCTTTTTTTTTACAGTGTAATCTTGTCCCTGTGATTATTCTCTCATATAAACAAAGAAAGGACAGTGACTGTAAATAAATTGATTGGTTCATTGGAATGAACTGATAAAGCTGGTTCGTACCTCACCAACAAAAGGCACTTTACTACAAATAAACCATGATGTCTCATTAGAGCATTATTCCAGTCGTCTCCCTCTGAGATCGATAATATTGTTAAACTCTGCTGTAGCTGGAATAAAGAAACAGTCACTGTTATCATTTCATTAACTGATATTAGAGTCAGACTGGTTGCAGCATTGAAAAGAAAAGAAAAAGGACGCTTAAAAACAGTAATGAAGTCAAATATTGATTATCCGTGCTGCAGAAACTCCACCATTACTTCACTAGCTACTAATGGGTTTTCTAATATTACACTGTAAAAAATGTCTGTAGATTTAACGGTGAAAAACTGTTAAACCATGACAGTAAAAGACGTAAAATGATAAATGAGTTAATTCAGTTTCAGTAACAATGAAACACTGTAAATGTATAAATCAGCCAAAACAGTATTTTTAGAGTTTTATTTTTATTTAAATACATACAGTAATTTTGTGTCTTTTTAAAATAAATTTGTGTCTTTTTTTGTAATTTTGTGTAACTTTTTAGTAATTTAGTTTTTTTTTCTGTCATTTTGTGTCTTTTTTTAGTAATTTTGTGTCTTTTTTAAAATTATTTTGTGTCTTTTTTTTTATTATTTTGTGTCTTTTTTGGCAATTATGTGTCTTTTTTGGTAATTGTGTCTTTTTCAGTCATTTTGTGTCTTTTGTTGCAATTTTGTGTCTTTTTTTTTTGTAATTTTGTGTATTCTTTGGTCATTTTATGTCTTTTTTTAATGTAATTTAGTTTTTTCTGTCATTTTGTGTCTTTTTTTGTAAATTTGATACTGCCACCAGCAGCCCCCAGGTAATTTGAGTGTGAGACCTCTGGTGTCAAGGGGAAAAGAAGTTCAATAGAATTTTTAAATGTGTATTATCCTCACAAGGACTTCTTGCACATGCATAGATTGCTATTCTGTGATTTTACAGGCGTTTGCATGTATTGAAGTATGGTTGAATGAGGTACTTTTCCACCGTCAGTCTACCTGGAGACGTGGTGGTCAGCCTGCAGGAGAACATGCACAGAAGAGAAACAATGCTCTGCTGTGGATGGGGGCAGCAGCAACATGTATTTAAGACACCTAAAATAGGCAACATTAGTGTAAGTGTGCACTATATTTGGAATATATTTACAGCCTTACCTCGCCGTCAGACCACCTTTCCAATAGGGAACTGAAACTGTTCTAAACATTTATGTTCTCTTCAAAGACACCAGACTCTCCTCTGATTAAAACGATGATTTTACCTCCCACAACACAGGAGTTGCTGATCTACTCACTGCAAAAAGCAACTGACAAAAAATAAGAAACAAATCACCAGAATTAAGCAAATGCATGTTAGAAACAAGTCAAATTATCTGCCAGTGCAGTAAGTAAATGTTTGTAAGAATTTTTTAAATAAGTAAAAAAATATCTACTGGATAGGCACACAAAACAATGATGTCTTGAAATAAATCCAAATATACTTGAGCAATTGTGGCTTTAAAAGGCCAATTGTAGTAACATTTTGGTGGATAGAAAATGCTTTTGAAAAAACATTTAAACTACATGCAACTAAAACTCTCAACTGGAGTGCTATACTGCCGTACAAAGTCTAACTGCAGTAACTACATTTTTGGTCAAAATTTAGTTATGACTAAAAATGAACCCCTTGATGTCTGTTTTATCTTGTGATCTTTATCTTTAGATTTGAATTTTGCTTCATTTCAGAGAAATAATTCTATAAAAACCACAAAATGACCCCAAAAAAGACACAAACTTACTAAAAAAGACACAAATTTACAAAAAAGACCAAAAAAGACACAAAATGACAGAAACAAAACTAAATTAATTTAAAAAAGAAACAAAATGACAGAAAAAACACACAGAATTACCCAAAAAGATACACAATTATTTAAAAAGACACAAAATGACCCCAAAAAAGACACAAAATTACAAAAAAAAGACACAAATTACCAAAAAAGACACATTATTAAAAAAAGACACAAAATTACTAAAAAGACACAAAATTACCAAAAAAGACACAACATTACTAAAAAAGATGCAAAATTAACAAAAAAATACACAAAATTAACAAAAAAAGACACAAAATGACCAAAAAAAGACACAAAATTACAAAAAAAAGACCAAAAAAGACACAAAATGACAGAAAAAAACTAAATTACTTAAAAAGAAACAAAATGACAGAAAAAAAACACAGAATTACCAAGAAAGATAGACAATTATTTAAAAAAGACACAAAATGACCCCAAAAAAGACACAAAATTACCAAAAAAAAAAGACACAAATTACCCCAAAAAGTAATTAAAAGGACCTTCCACACACAACACAGTAAAGTGCCATTCATATAAAACTCACATTAAACTTTCATATCAAGGTGGGGGCCACAAAATATAGTCACAAGGGCCACAATTGGCCCACGGGCCGCGAGTTTGAGACCCATGTTGTGCATCATAGGGTTAAAGTTGAACTGGACTCTAGTCATGACAGTAATTCCTGTTAGAATTAAAGCTGTGTGGGCTCTTTACTGTGGATGGCCACTCCCACTCCTGGAGGTGGTTGTTTTCTAATGCAAAGCATCTCTAGAGGCACTTGTCAAACATGCAATTAAAACACTAAATACCTGAAATTATTCTCGTCCAGCGAGTCTTACTGTGGAATGAAAACGTGCTGACCTAATGATTAGCTGCAGGAATGACTATCGGTTTGCTTCCAACAGGATTAAAGCTGCTCAGAGTAATGACCAGACTTGGATCTGAGCTTCGAGGGTTGAAAAACAGAAACATAAACTCTCTGCACGGATCGTTTTGTACGACTTCACACTCGCTAACAAGCACACTATGATCCAAACGGGCACTTTGCATGACTTGGCAGGAACAGAGGCCATGTTGTTTAGAAAGCCCTGTGCAGCCAATACTGCCAGTTAGCATCCATCAAGCTCCAGTTATGAGGATTCAGAACTAGAATAAAGTCAGAGGTTGTTATGTTGGTGAGCAGCTGGCCTCCTGGCTGGGTTCAACCAAATTATTTTAATGCCATGTTTATTTTTGCAGCATTGAAACCTTGCAAACAAAGCTGATGCTTGTGTTTTGTTGCACGGGACCAAAATGATTCGGTTTATTTGGAGCTCTTGTGTGTTACACTTCATTGGAAACTTTTGTTTCTCATTAGGCATTTACTGCAGTGAAAAAAAGAAACACAATGACCAAAAATACACAGAATTACCAAAAAAGATACAAAATTGTTTAAAAAAGACAAAAAAAGACACAAAATGACCCCAAAAAAGACACAAAATGACCAGAAAAGACACAAAATGATTTAAAAAAGACACAAAATTACTTAAACAAAGCTGATCCTTGTGTTTTGTTGAACGGGACCAAAATGATTCGGTTTATTTGGAGCTCTTGTGTGTTACACTTCATTGGAAACTTTTGTTTCTCATTACGTCTTTGCTGCAGTGCTGCAGGATTATAACCTTTCAGTCAGGATTAAACCTGCAGTGGAACATGTGACTGTTCGTATTCAGTCCACAGTGATAGGTTACCATGGCGATAGAGTCAAGCATTAGAGTTAGAAAACAGGAAAGATACTTAACAGTACACAGAAGTAGGACAAGTTCTGTTTTATTAATATTCAAAGTAAGTCCTAATTGGTCTGCTGTTCTTGTACTGAAAAAAAAAAACACAGTAAGTCAGGGGTCTCAAACTCAAATTAGCAGGGGGCAGCTGGAGGCAGTATCACAATGACAGAAAAAAAACTAAATGACTTAACAAAGACATAAAATTACCAAAAAAAAAGACACAAAATTACAAAAAAAGACACAAAATGACTGAAAAAACACTAAATTACTTTAGAAAAAGACACAAAATTACAAAAAAGACACAAAATTATTGAAAAGATACAGAATTACCAAAAAAGACACAAAATTATTGAAAAGACACAAAATGACAGAAAAAAAATTACTTAAAGAAGAAACAAAATGGCCAAAAAAGACACAAAATTACCAAGAAAGACACAAAATTGTATAAAAAATACACAAAATTATAAAAAAAGACACAAAATTACCAACAAAAAGACAAAATTACCAAAAAAAGTAATTAAAGGGTTTATTTTTTATTTGCTTCAAACCTTTTGTATTCCTATTTATACTGTTCTACATGCATTTGAGCATGAAATATGTTAAGTTACTGCACTGTAAACATATTTAAAATTGCAGTTTCATCATATTTGGTTAAGTGCACGCTCCTATATGTGGCCCTGTGGTAGTGGCCATGATAAACTGATTGTGGCCCCCTGCAGCATTTAAGTTGCCCAACCATGAAGTAACTGTATGATGATCTTGCTGCATGGACAGATAATTTACCTTGACAAGATTTCTTAAATTAAGATTATTAAATCTAGAAATAAGCATATTGAACGCTTATAATATGAAATTAACTCTTAAAACAAGATAGATTAAAGCTGCCAGCAGTGATGAACTGGCCCGAGCAGAGTGACCTGATGATTATTTGTTTCTTACCAAGATAAACAATTTTTTTTGTCTTTTTTGGTGTTTTTTTTGTCTTTTTGTGTCTTTCTTTGGTCATTTTACGTCTTTTGTTTCTCTTTTGGTCATTTTGTGTCTTTTTTTGGACATTTTGTGTCTTTTTACATCTTCTTTTGGTCACAAAATGACTGATTTTGCAGTGATTTTAGATCTTTTGTCTTTTTTTTAATTTTATTTTGTGTTTTTTTTGTCTTTTTATGTCTTTTTTGGCCTTTTTGTGTCTTTTTTTGGTCTTTTTGTGCGTCTTTTTGGTCATTTTGTGTCTTTTTTTGGTCTTTTTGTGTCTTTTTTGTGTCTTTTTTGTGTCTTTTTTGGTCATTTTATGTCTTTTTGTGTCTTTTTTTGTGGGTTTTTTGGGTCATTTTGTGTCTTTTTTGTGTCTTTTTTTGGTATTTTTTGTGTCTTTTTTTGGTATTTTTTGTGTCTTTTTTTGGTCCAACTAACTGTAACTTCCTGTTTTATTGTCTTTGCAGGACGTGGGCTTGTAGAAAATGTTTGGATCTGTCAACAAACGTATCCAGGAGTGTCTGGCGGAGAGGCGGAGCCGCAGGACCAGACTGGTGACCAAAGATGGCCGCTGCAACATCGAGTACGGAAACATCATGTACAGCAAACACTTGTTCTTCCTGGCCGACTTCTGGACCACCTTTGTGGAGATCCGGTGGCGTTTTGTGCTCTTCCTCTTCATCGCAGCCTTCACTCTGAGCTGGTTCATCTTCGGCCTGCTGTGGTACTGGATCGCCCGCAGTAACGGAGACCTGACGTGGCAAAGCCCCGCAGACGACCACACGCCATGTGTTGATAACGTGGTCGGACTCACCACGGCGTTCCTCTACTCCCTGGAAACCCAGACGACTATCGGGTATGGCGGCAGAGCGTTGACTCCTCTTTGCCCCGGTGCAGTGGCCCTCCTCATCATCCAGTCCCTCCTGGGGGCCATTATCAACTGCTTCATGTGTGGAGTCATCCTCTCCAAGATCTCTTTACCCAAAAAGAGAGCAAAGACCATCACGTTTAGCGACATGGCGGTCATCAGCCCCAAAAATGGCTCGCTTTCGTTGTCGATCCGAGTCGCCAACTTGCGCAAGACGCTCATGATCGGGAGCCAGATTTACGGAAAGCTGCTGAAAACGACAATCACGCCGGACGGGGAGACGATCATCATGGACCAGGTCAACATCGATTTCGCGGTGGACGCCGGGAAGGACAACCTCTTCTTCATTTGTCCTCTCACACTCTACCACATGATCGACAAGAGCAGCCCGTTCTTCGAGATGACCGTCGACACGCTCCACAAGCAAGACTTTGAGCTGGTGGTGTTCCTTGACGGCACGGCCGAGTCCACCAGCTCCGCCTGCCAAGTACGGACCTCGTTTATTCCGCAGGAGATCATGTGGGGCTACAACTTCCTGCCGATCATCTCCAGAAGCAAAGAGGGCAAGTACAGAGTGGATTTCTCCAACTTCTCCAAGGTGGTGCCGGTGGCCACGGCACACTGCTCCTACTGTTTCCACCACATCAAGGGCCACCACCTCCACTCCAGAGACGGACACGACAACCAGGGCTTCGAGGTGATCGATATCAACGATCCCCCGAATGTGACCAAGATGTGAGGTTTCATGGAGTAGAATAAACAGTAGAAACTGAGAGCTGCAAGAGGCTCATAACTCCAAACTCAAGCAGGTTCTGGAGGGCAGGTGGGGTTCCCTAATGGAGTGTTTCCCAACCTTTTTTGAGCCACAAAAATCACACGCACGGCATACCACCTAACAAAAATGTCAAAAAGAGAGTAAAAACACCCTAAATATGGTTAGAACTGCATGTGTCAAAATTCCAGTCCTCCTCCTTTATCTGGCATTGGGACCGGCTAATGTGACCCACAACAAACACTGTAAGACTGTAAGCCAACTGGTCTTCCTGTAAAAAAACATAGGCTCTTATGGTTTTCACTCTGTAAATCATTTAATCTGATTTCAAGGGGAATCCGACCCCAATCTTCTCAATGATGGTCTCGTTAGCTTATCTAGATCTTAAGCTGTGTTTCCACTAAGGGGGGAAAGTCTCAGGCCACGCCCTCTCAAAAGTCCGCTCACTCTGCATGTTTCAACTACAAATTAGGATTTAGAGACTCTGGAGGTAACGTATGGTTTCCGCCGTCGCTAACTGTGCACAACGTCAGCAGCTGAAAGCAGTATGGCTAATTATGCACAGAGTCTCCGCTGATCATAAACATAGTGATTGTGAATTAACGGCATCACTAACTGTACACAGAGTGTCTGGTGCTTGTTGTAAACAAACAGAGATCGCTAAGTGAACACCTCCTGCAGCAGCAGCACATACACACTGTACAGCTACAGAGCTAACTGTTAGCCTGTTAGCACATACACACTGTACTGCTACAGAGCCAACTGTTAGCCTGTTAGCACATACACACTGTACTGCTACAGAGCCAACTGTTAGCCTGTTAGCACATACACACTGTACTGCTACAGAGCTAACTGTAGCTAACTGACGCTAACGGCAGAGTAAGAAGGAGTCACTGGATTTGTCTCCAGTCGCTTTCTTGAAATATAGTCGCTAAGGGGGTCTGAAAAGTCACTAAATTTAGCAACAAAGTCGCTAAGTTTGGAACACTGCTTCGCCGGCTTTTACAAATGCACTGTCATCTGTCACAATTCCAGTCCTCCTCCTTTATCTGGCGTCGGGACTGGCTAATGTGACCAAAAACAGACACTCTGACTGTAAGCCAACTGGTGGCGGCTTTGTGCATGCGCGATTAATTAGCAGACTAGACGCTGAGGGGTTAACATCTCCTGCTCTGACTGCAGCTAGGAGAGACCGCTGCGGAAGGACTGTGCCGCTTGTGAATGCTTTGGGACAGGTTAGGGGCCCAAGGCAGCACTCGTGGCTCGATAAGAAGAGTAACGACTCTCCAAAAGTCTCCAATAACAACAGAAAAATCCCCCCTAGGGGGGTCTGAAATGTTGCTAAATATATTGACAAAGTTGCTAAGTTGCAATAGTGTTCCAGCTGCTGGACATACTCTGTTGGAAGAGCATTTCATTGTTCTGTCTGTCACTACACGCTGCTCACTGAGAGTACCAATCACGTAAAATTGCATAATCTTGCACAGCACACCTGATGATTTCTCGCGGAACAGTTGCTGGGAATCAATGCCTTCATGGCAGACAACACTTTGTGTCGCATTTAAATATGAAGAAAAGAAATTCCGACTTATTTGTTATTCTATTGTGTTTAACACAGATAAGAAAGCCGTCTGTTCTGTGGGCCAGGACACTTATTGTGAACTATTTGTATGTAAAACCACACCTGTCACTGTCTGATGACAAAAAAAAACCTGTTTTCAAAAGGGATTCCAGGTCATGCAGGATGGTGAGGTTTCAATTCAACAACACAAACAGAAAGTTTTTCCCAATTAGTTGCACATACGTTATGCATATGTGCTTTTACTTTAAATGCAGATGAGTGGTTCTAACTGTGCACATCAGGTTTGCTGCATATGGAAAGGAAGATTATTAGATATTGTCCTATGTGAAACTGTACACCGTTTAAATGCACTGGGCAAGGCTTAGAGAGTAAGTTGAGATGAACAGAGAGGGCACAGTCAGGTGGCAGATGGAGGACAAAGGCAGATTTCCATTTGGCTAATAATAGTGCCATTTATTCACAACTCATGCCCTTGTGCTAGAAGCAAATACATTCATAATAAGTCAATATAAATACATAAATAGTAAACAAAAATCATCATTTCTCCTCTTACGACTAGCACAAAATGATGCTGACTATAATTTTAACAAACATCCAAATAAAACCATAGTTAAGGCAACGACAAAGAACTTTATTTTTGTGTTGATTTTGGCGGGCCCTGTGGACAAAAGTGGTAGTGCACCACAGTCTTAGAGACCTTAAACTAGCTTGTGTGTGCATTTGTTTTGTAAGCAAGTGAAAGAGAGATGCAGCTTATATTTAATAATATTCTTCTTTGCAGCATGCATATTGAAGAGGTTATCTTATCTATTTATGGCCATAAAAGAATAACAACCATTATATGAAGTTGGTGAAACACGGACAACTTTTTTTAAACAACCAATGTAAATTAATATATTGGTGTAAAACCAAGCAATGTATTTCATGTATAAAATAGATAAATTAGATACGTTTATAGGAGGACGAGGGCCAATTCAGGATCTGATTTGAATCCTTTCAATCATCTCCAGCGGTTGAATTACTGCAAAGGTCTTCCTGTAAACACATAGGCTCTTATGGTTTTGATCTGATCATAAACATAGTGATTGTGAATTAACCAGCATCACTAACTGTGCAGAGAGTGTCCGGTGCTTGTTGTAAACAAACAGAGATCGCTAAGTAAACACCTCCTGCAGCAGCAGCACATACAAACTGTACTGCTACAGAGCTAACTGTAGCTAACTGCCGCTAACGGCGGAGTAAGAAGGAGTCACTGGATTTGTCTCCAGTCTCTTTCTTGAAATATAGTCGCTAAGGGGGTCTGAAAAGTGGCTTAATTTAGCATCAAAGTTGCTAAGTTAGCAACACTGCTTCGCCGGCTTTTACAAATGGCGTGTGTTGTTGTGGTGTAGAGTACTATGTCACATCCTGCTTAGTGTTCTATCCAATCAGTAACCAGGCTGTTTTCAGGGGAGGAAAAAGACCCTGCTCTTCTACAGGGACGAAAAAAGTTCAGACAAAAGCCGATCTGGACTGCTCGTATTCAAATTAGGGGCGTTTCGGCAAGTGAGACCCGCCTCAATCGGGGTATTACCCGGTAGTGGAAACAGCCCTGTACACAGGCATCAGTATTAAATTGAGCTAGTTAAAAACTACTTGTTGTTGCTTTTAATAAATCTACCCTGGGGCATTTTCTGTTGTTTCTATTCTAATTCTAATTATGGATGACGTCATGGAACGTCTGACGGAAATGGCTGTCGGAGCTCGAACTCGTCTGATATTCACGGACGGCACATGAAAGATTGTTTCGCTGGTAAAACTTCAGATCCGACAGGTTATCAGCTGACACACAACTTGGTAGGGTTGCCACGATACTAAGATTTTCAACTCGATACGATACTCAGGAAAATATTCGATACTCGATACCATTTTCGATACCACAAGGATAAAAACAAAGACCCCAAAATTGAACAGAAATATTTTTATTAACAAGAAAACCGCAACATGTGAAAATGAACAGAACCACAGGTTAAATATTTATAATAAAAAACAGTTGTGCAAAAAGAACTATGATAACAAGCTTCAGGTCTGAGGTAGTGCCATAAATAAATAAATACAATAAACAATAACAATTAGAACAATATTTTGAGGTTGTATGCTGTGCACAATATTGGGAAAGCTTGATAAAAAAAAACAACAATAACTTAAGTTAAGTGTTCATTCCTTGGCTAGGTATCGATACTTTTGAAAATGAGTATCGTATCCGGATACAAAGTTTTAGTATTGATACTTTTTTGAGTATAGATACTTTTGACAACCCTACAACTTGGTATGAATTTTTTCCAACATTGTGCATGAATTATTATAAGAATTAGTGAAAGGGCCAGTGCTGAGGCTTTTGTCATGGGTGAGAAAAGTCTGATGTGGTCCATTTTATAATTCATGCTACTGTAGCTGCTGTACACAAAGAGACACTTGGACTTGAACCATTAGAGAATGCTTAACTATTCAGACACTGAAGCACTAGTAAAGGGTTGGGCTCTCTTTTCAAACAGTGGCTGATGTCGTTGTGTTTTTCTTTTTAAGTGAAGACATTGTGAGAGAACAAAGCTCTCAGGAAACATAATGAAGCCTATGCCTGCATGCAGCACTGACTATAATATAAAAATCAATTCTCTTTGTTAAGTCTTTCTTTTTTTTCTTTTTTTGTATTTGATCTCAGGGGAAAAACACACCGAAATAAAGGCTATTTTTGCATTAAAAAAACGTCTGTGTTGTCATTTTTCCTCTCTTCCTTTAAGCGAGCCTGAATGTCATATAAGGACTGTGATCAAAAAGGTCAAAGCGATGTGATGACACGCGCCAACCCCTATCAAGGCTTTCCATCTGTAAACAAAGTGAAGTTGTGACAGCAAACAGGATCCAAACACAACAGAGTCAAAGTGTTTGGGACTTTGGAGCTGTTGCTTGGTGCCGATTATTTTGCCTGCAGCTTCTGAACAGGAAACCAGAACTCTCAATTTAGAGAAATAACAACACATACTGCACGCTTACATAAAGATATACACTGTAAAAAATGTCTGTAGATTTTAGGGTGAAAAACTGCTAAAACATGACAGTAAAAGACGTAAAATGATAAATGGGTTAATTCAGTTTCAGTTACAATGAAACACCGTAAATGTATATATCAGCCAAAAGAGTATTTTTTTTTATCATTTTTGTTTATTTTTTAAATATATTACTATACTGCAGGGGTCTCAAACTCAAATTACCTGGGGGCCGCTGGAGGCAGTATCAAAATGACCAAAAAAAGACACAAAATGACAGAAAAAATAAATGACTTTAAATAGACACAAAATGACAAAAAAAAGACACAAAATGACAAAAAAAGACACAAAATGACCAAAAAAGACATAAAATGACAAAAAAGGACACAAAATGACTGAAAAAGACACAAAATTATTAAAAAAAAGACACAAAATTATTTTAAAAAGACAGAATTACCAAAAAAAGTAAATAAAGGCACCTTATTATTTTGCCTGCAGCTTCTGAACAGGAAACCAGAACTCTCAATTTAGAGAAATAACAACACATACTGCACGCTTACATAAAGATATACACTGTAAAAAATGTCTAGATTTTAGGGTGAAAAACTGCTAAAACATGACAGTAAAAGACGTAAAATAATAAATGGGTTAATTCACATTCAGTAACAATGAAACACTGTAAATTTATACATCTGCCAAAACTGTATTTTTTTTTACATTTTTATTTATTTTTTAAATATGTTACTCCACTGTAAAATACTCTGGCACCGTGTTTGTAGCAAAAAATATACTGTAATATATATACAAGACATAATTTCTGCATTTTTTTTCTCACTGTTAAATGTACTAAACACCATATCTCCAACAGAAATATAATATTAATAATATAATAATAATTTTTATTTTATTTTTTGTCTGTGTTTTTGTGTGTTTTTTGTAAAAAATGTTTAATGTTTTTGGTCGTTTTTGTGTGTGTTTTTTTGTAATTTTGTGTGTGTTTTTATGTGTGTTTTTGTTTTTTTTATGTGTGGTTTTATGTGTTTTTTTTGTCTGTGTTTTTATGTGTTTTTTGTTTGTGTTTTTTTGTAATTTTGTGTGTGTTTTTATGTGTGTTTTTGTTTTTTTTATGTGTGGTTTTATGTGTTTTTTTGTCTGTGTTTTTATGTGTTTTTTGTTTGTGTTTTTATGTGTTTTTTGTAAAAAATCTTTAATGTTTTTGGTGTGTTTTTGTGTGTTTTGTGTTTTTATGTGTGTGTGTTCTTTGTAATTTCTTTGTGGGTTTTTTTTTGTGTGTTTTTATGTGTTTTTCTGTGTTTTTTGTAAAAAATCATTAATGTTTTTGGTGGGTTTTTGTGTGTCTTTTTTTGTGTTTTTATGTGTGTTTTTGCGTTTTTATGGGATTTTTTTTGTATTTTTTTGTCTGTTTTTTGTGTTCAAAATGTTGATCCAGTAAGTCAAAATGACAATAATCAGGTCATATAGGTGAGGTTGTGCTGAAAACAATGAAACCAACACGTCATGATAAAGATCTTTAAGTGGTTTAAACAGGCAGAATGCCGACAAAATAGCCCCAAACTCTAAAGGGTTAACTATAACTATGTCCACTTTTTTTCCATCTAGTCTACGGAGGTAAACAGGGTTGTTGCTGTAGCAACATAATAAAGTATAAAGTACTTATTATAATGAGAAAGTAATGTGCTCAGGTTATGATCATTATTGATAAATATGTGAAATGACAAAGCGTGACACACAAAGTACATCAACAACTCGATGTCTTTAACTCTGTCTGTAACACATGTTGTTGTGGCTCATACTAACTAATGGAGCAGTTTTCAGGCTGTAGCTGTTATTTAATGCATAAACACGGTTGTTAAAGGACCAACACCTGTGATTTAAAGCTGTTCAGAGAGAGACTTAAATGATGCAGAGAGTCATTTACTGAGGAGACTTTCACATTGACATACACCAGTCAACGTGATTCTATTTTACACACACTACAGGCAAAAAGTTTGGAAGCAAGATCAAATTTGTACAAAAAAGATCATAGTTTCATTGCTTCTTTGTGTTTTTATTGCTTCGACTTTGTGTTTCCTTCTTTCCTTAATGTTTAAATCTGAACTCAGTTAAGATTTATTGGGATTTTTGTCTCCAAACTGTCAAAAGACAAAGAGCTAAAGTGAATAATGTAAACTGGGATTTGTTCCTCTCCTGTCTCCTTGTCTCTTTGTCTCCTCTCCTGTCTCCTTGTCTCCTCTCCTGTCTCCTTGCCTCCTCTCCTGTCTCCTTGTCTCCTCCACTGTCTCCTTGTCTCCTCCACTGTCTCCTTGTCTCCTCTCCTGTCTCATTGTCTCCTCTCCTATCTCCGCCACTGTCTCCTTGCCTCCTCCACTCTCTCCTTGTCTCCTCTCCTGTCTCCTTGTATCCTCTCTTGTCTCCTCTCTGGTCTCCTCTCCTGTATCCTTGTCTCCTCTCTCATCTCCTCTCCTGTATCCTTGTCTCCTCTCTCATCTCCTAGTCTATATATATATATATAGTAATTGCAAATTAAGGGATACATTATGATTCCACTGTCTGTTAAGTGTTTAAATTCCCCTTCATGTTTCATGTCTGGTGTTTCCTGTTTTATTTTGTAATTGTTTGTTTTGTGTGTGTTTCAGTGTTCCTGCTGCCCCCCCCCCCCCCTCGTCTGTGTGCACCTGATCCCTGATTGTGTCTTCCACACCTGTCTCCCATCATTAATCCTCTATATAACCCTCTTTGTGTCTTGTCTGGTTGCCAGTTTGTTGTTCTTCCAAGCTTCCAGAATTTCTCCTGTCTCCTGTTTTGGATCCCTCTGTCTGTGTACCGACCTTGTCTTTGGAATAAACACCTTTTGAGAACTGGAACCTGATCTCTGTCGTTGCACTTCCATGTTACGTCCCTTGACAACACACTGCAAAAAAGGCGTTTAAAAAACAGATAAAACAGTAAATCTGAGGGAAATGATCTTGCTGCATGGACAGATAATTTACCTTGACAAGATTTATTAAAGTAAGATTATTAAATCTAGAAATAAGCATGTTGAACACTTAAAATAAGAAATTAGCTCTTGTTTTTCTGCAGAAAAGCAGTGGATGAAAATATTCACCTTTGAAAATGTGTAATGACCTGCCAGAACTGTCACAAAGTTCAGGCAAACTGGACACAATGGAGACAAGAATTTTGCAAAATGTGCGAGTCACTCAGGCTGCAACTAAGGATTATTTTCATTATGGATTAATCTGTCGATTATTTAAACGATTAATCGATTAGTTGTTTGGTGAATAAAATGTATAAAAATATCAATGAGTGTTTCCCAAACCACAAGATGACGTCCTCAAATCTCTTGTTTTGTCCACAAACCAAAGAGATATTCAGTTTATTGTCATAAAGGAACAAAGAAACCAGAAATATTCACATTGAAGAAGCTGAAATCAGAGAATTTGCACTTATTGTCTTTAAAAAAACTGCTCCAACCAATTATTCGATTATCAAAATAGTTGACAATTAATTTAATTATGGATTATTGTTCGATTAATCAAATAATTCTTAGTAGATCTGGTTTCTCAAAGTGTGTGTTTTTGATGTGGTGAGGCCACAGGCAGGAAATGGAAGATATCTTGAGAGGTAAAAACATTTATTTTGTCACATTTTCCTATACAAAAGCCCTTTTTCAAAAGGTATTACTTCATACATTGCAGGAATGACAATAATAATAATAATACATTGGTTAATTGTAAAATATACACATTTATATATATATATTTATATTTGATATCCAAAATACATTGCATATACGAAGTAGCACAGATCCCTTTTGGTTGATTATGCTCGCGAAACATGGAAGTCAAGGGTACGTTAGAATAATTTCTTTATGCTACAAATTACAAGTTCCCTTTTTGTTTTTGTTCTTTTAAAGCTATACACTTTCAGGAGAAGCTGGTTGTGGATATTAATACTGTTTGTATTGTTTTGCATAAAATACCTGAAATTCTTTAATAAAAAAAAAAAGAAAAGCTATCAACTCCAGGGCTATTTAGCATAAAAAGTAATTCACAGTGGAGAAGATCCACCATAATCACGTGTTGCATAAAGAGTAAAGGAATCCCTGGCTGTTGGATTATTATGATTCAAGCAGGCATTTGTGGCTTTGGGGATCCAAAAAAAAAAATCTCTCGTGGACATAAAGACACTTGAGATGTTACAACCGAATTTCAGAAATAATACAATAACAAGAAAACAAAAAAAGTTAAAAATGTATTGCCCAAATGTACAGATATAAAATCGCTTAAAATGCTGAACAAACTACTTAGCAGAAATGGACTTAAAAGGTTTGCATTTTTGACCGAGGTCAACTCGTATTAATTCTCTTGACTTTTTATACTGTGTCACATATGAAAATAACTCTGCATAATTTATACAGTAAGTTGCTTTAATGCCTAGTTGACTGATGCTTATAAAATAATAAAAAATAGGTCTGACAAACGCACAGCGTTTGCGAATCTGAGGATTTCTTTGTTTCATCTCGTCATACTTTATTGGTTTTTGTTCTCTGATAAACTACTTAGTCCAAAGTAATTTATTTATTTTCAAGTGTCCATTTTCAGTTACTCTAAAGGAAAAACTTGCTATTAACAACTTTGAACACCTGAAGATGGATGTGTTTTGACACGATACGATCACATGATGATGAAATCCTGACTTGAGATTCATGTGCATTTTAACTGGGCTTTAGATCAGTGAGAAACTAACATTCAAACACACATGCTGCTCTCAGACTAGGATCCAGCCCTGGTAATATGCAACCTAACTGTCTATTAACATGACTTACTGAGCCACTTCTCCTAAACGGTCCTGACTGGCCTACAAAGAGGAAGGAGACACTGTGGCAGCGACAGAGTGCACTTCAAAATCAAAAATTGTCAGATTTCTGATGAAACACGAGGATGTTTGTATCTTACTACACATTTTAAGCAAAGATTGCATAAAAGAAGTGGGCATAGCTTCCAGATCTGCAGAGTGAAGCCGATGCGGCGGTGCCTTGCCTTCAATGTGCATTCTTTGTAGTGGCCACCAGGGGGCGACTCCACTGGTTGCAAAAAGAAATCCAATTGTATAAATGGCAAAATGATGGTCTCAATCGCTATTTCAAGTCTTCTTCAGTGCAGCATGATGTTCGTTTTGAATATTATGGTCTAATTTGGAGCAAAATTGACAATAAAGCAGGGTAGGCACTTTATAAAAAAGCCATTAAGTTGTTTTTTGCTGTTGTTTGTGTTTTTGTCTTCGACCTTTGACCCTTTCACAGTGTTGTTTTCAGTCTAGGATTCTTCTAAAAGACACTCTAAGGACTCAGGCCCCCCATAAGTAGGCGATATTACCTTTTGCTAGCCAAAATTTGCTTCCCAATTAATATCACTGTTAAAATGAATTACAGATGCACCTTACTAACCTAGATAGCTGGTAACTGAGTAGCCGTGTTTCTTTAGGGGGAAAGTGTCCACCAGGAAAGTCTCAGGCCACGCCCTCTCTAAAGTCTCAGGCCACGCCCCCGCTAAAGTCTCAGGCCACGCCCTCTCAAATGTCTTAGGCCACGCCCTCTCTAAAGTCTCAGGCCACGCCCTCTCAAATGTCTTAGGCCACGCCCTCTCTAAAGTCCTCTCACTCTGTGTGTCTCCATTACAAGTTAGCCCTCAGAGGGATTTAGAGACTCTGGAGGTGACGTTTGGTTTTCACCGTCGCTAACTGTGCACAACGTCAGCAGCTGAAAGCAGCATGGCTAATTATGCACAGAGTCTCCACTTATCATAAACATAGTGATTGTGAATTAACTGGCATCACTAGCTGTGCACAGAGTGTCTGGTGCTTGTTGTAAACAAACAGAGATCGCTAAGTGAACACCTCCTGCAGCAGCAGCACATACACACTGTACTGCTACAGAGCTAACTGTTAGCCTGTTAGCACATACACACTGTACTGCTACAGAGCTAAATGTAGCTAACTGTCGCTAACAGAGTAGGAAGGAGTCTCTGGATTTGTCTCCAGTCGCTTTCTTGAAAAATAGTCGCTAAGGGGGTCTGAAAAGTCGCTAAATTCAACAACAAAGTCGCTAAGTTGGAACACTGCTTCGCCGGCTTTTACAAATGCCGTGTGTTGTTGTGGCGTCGAGTACTACGTCACATCCTGCTTAGCGTTCTATCCAATCAGTAACCAGGCTGTTTTCAGTCGAGCAAAAAGACCCTGCTCTTCTAAAGGGACTAAAAAAGTCTCGACAAAAGTCCGCTCCGGTCGGCTCATATTCTAATTCTGGCCGTTTCGGCAAGTGAGACCCGCCTCATTCTGGGTATTGCCCGGTAGTGGAAACAGCCCTTTAGATAGCTAGTGTTAGCTGGTGACTGAGTGTTTGCATTGTGGTACCTCACCCACAAGGCTGGCAACCACCCTCTTATTACCCAAATATGGTCACTACTTCTGGCTCCAAAAAACAAGATGGCAACAATCAAAATGCCAAACCCAAGTTTTCAGAGCAGTAGTCTCCAAACTAATGGGTTACGTCCACTTCTTTTATACATTGCGATTATAAGATGAAATGCTGTTTTGTGTATAAAGGACAGAAAATATATGGTTTAAAACAGCAGTTAAGGCTCTGTGGGGGTCAGGTTCCCTTATTATGTAATGTTGAAAGACTGGATACACTGTAAGGCACTTTGCATTAAAAAAAAAAAAACATCCAAAAAACATCCAGTTCTGTGTAACACATCTGCAGAAAAGGCACTTCATATTTTAGATTCAGAAATTTGCAGCAATGGTGTTAACAATTCAGTTTTTTTTTTGTCATTTAACAGGAGGAAAAACATCTGACAAATTTTGATTTTGCTGCAGGGTTTCCCTTTTACGTGTGTTTCACAAACCAGAAGACATTCACATTAATACTGACATGGTCGAGCAACAAAACATCTGGAAATGGCTGAAAGGCAACAACAACATGGCAAACATTTACTAGCCTAGTGTGTGGCCCCCTGAAAAAAAAACATCTGACCTGGGTTGAATTATTGTTGCAAATTACTTCAATTACATGTTGACTCAGCTTCCTCTGCACAGTCGAGTCAACTGCACACGTCGGCCATCTTGAAGCTCGCACACAACACACAGAAAGCATTTTAGTAACTGAGTTGACCCAGGTCAGCAAAACATACAGCGCTTCCTTCTCCGGCATTTAACTCTTCTCTAGCCTTCCAGTTTGGAGGATAAATAAAATTGTGAATGGCATATTCCAGTTGCCAAATTTCATTCAGTGCTGAGAAAAGTCCATCTCTTCTTTGAGAGCTCCTCCTTGTCCAGCGAATTCCAGAAGACTCTCCACACACACATAAAAATGCAGCAAGACAGACAGTGGAAACAGAAGGCTAGATGTGGTGGGAATAAGAAACCCCAACAAGGCTGTAGGCAAGCAGAAAAAGGCAGATGCTTAAAGCGTAATGTACAAAATGTACTGAGGAGGATGTAGATTGAGACCCATAAATAATAGGCCCATGTCTGGTTCTGTAGCGAGGCGTGGACGGAGACAGACTTCAGTTGTTCTCCTGTCCTGCTTTGGTTTGGGGGAGGTTTTTTTTTTTTTTTTTTGGAAAGGACACCTGAAGGTGCAGCTTTCTGGAGGGTTGGGAAAAGAAAAAAGGAGGCACAGGAAACTCAAACGCACGTCCAAAAAGCATAAACAAATTAGTCTGGTAAAGGTAAGTAGTATTCCATTTTGGACCGTAGCATCCAGTTGTTTATAGATTCTTACAAATATATATATATAAAAAAATCTCCTTCGATTTTATCATCCTTCATTTAGGAGCACGACTTCTTCAGAGGACAACTGCCTCTATTCATCGGTTTGACGTCATTGGGAGTGCAGCTCAGCCATTCTTTTTTGGAGGGAAAGGGGAGGTTTTTAATGGGTGGTTAGAATGGGAGTGGGGGGGCTTAATAGTAACTACCCAGGTGGGAGGGCACGTGGGTGTTGGGGTGGCGTGGGACGTTGGGGTTGGGGTAGATGCCAGCAGTGGGCGAGCTCCAGTACGGAGCGGTGGGTCCAAAGAAGTTGGAGGAGGTGACGGGCATGGATGGAGGGTGCGGGGATACAAAGTTGACCTTCTGCTGGTGGGCGTGGTAGGAGGGCACGTAGGCCAGGTCCGAGGGGTACTTGTACATGGAGGACTCGGTGGGGTGCGGCTGCAGCGCCTGGGCGATGCCGTGGAAGTCAAACTTGTAGGCGTATCGCTTGCCGTGCACCTTGGTCATGATGTTCTTGTCGTAGTAGTAGCGCAGCGCGCGGCTCAGCTTGTCGTAGTTCATGTTGGGCTTGCTCTTGCGCTCGCCCCAGCGCCGCGCCACCTCGTCCGGGTCCGTCATCTTGAACTCGCCGTTGGTGCCCTCCCAGGTGATGCAGCCGGCGTTGGCGCTGTCGGACAGCAGCTCCAGGAGGAACTGCCACAGCTGGATCTGGCCTGAACCTGATGGTGGTGGATACGAACACAAACGATGATCAGCACCTCATCAACCAGCATCAGGATTCACTTTACACAGCTTGACTAGTCATTATCAATCAAGGCCTTGTTAGAACAATCTGTTATTCTGTCTCTGTTGTCTGTCTCTGTGGATGGTGGTTACTATAATTAATTTAATTCACTAACTGTGTGTGTACCCTCTCTGTGCATTTATAGATTAATCATGCAAGATACTTTGATGCAATGATCATGTGCTAATATTGTTTTAAAACTATGATTACTCTAAATACATTTATTCCATCTGCTTAAACTTTCTCTTTCCTACTTAGGGTAAGATTCTATAAATTCACAGAAAGATATTTTTTATGTTTTATATTTTATATAGACATTGCAAAATCTGTGTCTCAAATAATATCTCTGCAAGTCATACCAAGGCAGGAGTTTGTGTATTGAAAATGTTGTTAACAGGTCACAGACATGATGTGCTGAGCAGAAAGATAACTGTCTTCTCTGCTTGGTGACATGACGTGTCCACGTATTGAATAAACTGACAAATCAGCGGATTGGAAGGAGGCGACTTCTGAAGAAATCAACCTACATTCTTAGAAAGCTTTGTTAGGCTATAAAACTGGGTTTTAGGGAAATTATACTTGGTCCATCCTTCATGAACTGACCAGTCTAATGTGATGTCAGGGACGTGAAGATTGAACCCAGAGACTCTATAACTGCACATTTCTTGATGTATTGTAATAAAATGAAGTTAAACTCGGACGTCTCCTACTCATGATTCCCCATCAAACGATCAGTGCAGAGAAATAGGTGAGAGGATTTACTGTTGGAGTCAGATAATTTAATTTTAAAGGTTTCCTTAATGCATTTCTCAAGAGCCTGCATGAAAGGACATTTCTAATAAACTTCCATGACAACTGCCTATTCACTCCAGATGCATAATAAAGACTTGAGTATGCTTAACCCTCCTGTACTCTTGGGCTCCTTTTTTGACCAAATCATTTTCAACATACGATTGATAAAGGTTAACTTTCATAGAATTGCTTGAAATTGCAATTGCAATTGCAGCATATGTGCCCCTCTGCATCCTTTATAGACAAAATAAATTTCAACTTTCTTCATACATTTTTACTTGTTTTATACATTTTTATAGCACCCATGGTCCTCAGGGGTCAAAAAGGACCCCATGACATCAGACTGGTTTTAGGACATGTAGAAAAAAAGTATTACCAACACATTGATATATCATTTTCATATTTCTTTCATTATTATTGGTCAATTTTTGTCAAATATACAAAATTAGGCCTCATTTCAGAGAACATTTTTTATAAAACCTGATCCCCCCCCCCCCCCAAGAGTTGTAGTGAAATAATAATTTCTTGATGGGAATGCACAGAATAGGTTATGTCAACTTTTAGTGAAACTTGTGTTTTGAAAACATAATACATTTCTAGATTTAAACTTTTTTTAGGAGTACACAAGGGTTAAATCTTACCTGGATTGGCGAGGCGACTACTAGTTGGGCCCAGGATCTGGTACGGATCTGTGGACAGAAGGAGATCATTGTTAGTCTACACACTGATCACTGTGGTGATTTAATGCTATGTCACTCAGAATCATTAGTAAGGGAGACAAAATAAACTTGTCACTGAGCAACAGCTACTGATATAATATAATAATGATAATTTAAAAAATCCTCTTTAGTCATTTTAATCATAATATCACCTTTCAGGTTGGGTAAATAAAGCAAAAATATGCAAAACAATAACAAACTGAGAGAGCATTATGTGGTAATGTCTTGTATTAAATTAATGTACTCTTCTAAATAATTAGTTGACCAGGAAAACCAATTACACACGCTGACAGATGAGTGGCTGAGAGGCAAGAAAAAAAACTACAAACACAACACTGTAAAAAATGTCTGTAGATTTTACAGTGAAAAACTGCTAAACCGTGACAGTAAAAGACGTAAAATGATAAATTCAGTTTCAGTAACAATGAAACACCGTAAATGTATACATCAGCCAAAAAAGTATTTTTTACATTTTCTTTTTGAAAAATACATCACTGTCATTTTTGCATTTTTTATTTTTTTTTGTAAAAATACTTTTTCTAACTGTTAAATGTACTAAATACCATATCTCTAACAAAAATATACTGTAATATTTAATGGTAATATCTTTAATTTATGCAGCATTAAGCATTATTAAGTATTTTCTTGTCAATTACATGGCAGAACAGCGCTTCTTTTGATGGGAAAACTTTTTATTTTTTACGGTAAAATATGGACTAAAATGGCAATCTTAAACGTGAAATGAACAGTTTTAATATCATTTTACCGTAATATTAGAAAAAGTTGCACCGTATTTATTATGGTTAAGTTTACGTTTTTTTTACCGTAAAAACAATACGTTTTTTTTTTTTTTACAATGTGACAAATGACCAGTAAAAGCAACAAATACAAAGAGCATGAACGAACCCATAAGAATGTTAATTGACTGAATTGACTTTGACATAAAGAGGACGATCTTTAACAAGCCAGTTGACTCAAAGAGAAGCTGATGAATCAGCATTAAGTCTGTTTTTATACTGTTAGATGAAGAAAGACAGCAGCTCCAGTACCTGGCTGAGCTCTGGGCTGCTCAGTGGACTTGGTCACATTCTGAGTCACCACCGGGGAACCTGAGAGAGAAAAACAATCAGTGGCAGATAAAAACCTGCTGGTTAGAGATAAAACCTTACAGAGAACCATGATACACATCTTGATGGACAAAGTAAATAAGAGAGGAGTCTGTTCCAACAGGAGATGTAATCTGTCCTACACATCTACAGTGTAAAAAAAGATAAACAATAGCTACTCAATAAAATTGAGGCAACAGATTGCACGCCAGATATTATTATTTAAATCTAACTACACTGTAATAAATTATTCTGTAGTCATTTTATTTTACTTAATATATTTGATAAAATGTATTAAATATAAATGCGTCCTTGATTTTGAGGCAGTTGTTTAAGTAACTTTAATATACAAATGTTTGAGATAGAATCTACTTATTTTGATCACATTAAATATAATCTTTATGTGTATGTTATTCTAAATCAAGAGAATTTTGAATGAATCCAACACAATAGAATTAGTCCGTTTTTATTGACACTTTACACTTCCTGTTAAGTTATTAACTCAACTTGTAACTTAGTTAGATTTAATTAATAAAATTGTGTGCAATCTGTTGCCTCGATTTTATTGAGTCACTATTGTTGATCTTTTTTACAGTGTATGTTACAAGTTGAGTTAATAACAACTTAACAGGAAGTGTTAAGTGTCAATTAAAAACAGACTAATTCTATTGTGTTGGATTCATTCAAAATTCTCTTGATTTAGAATTACATACACATAAAGATTATATTTAATGTGATCAAAATAAGTAGATTCTATCTCAAACATTTGTATATTAAAGTTACTTAAACAAAATCAAGGACGCATTTATATTTAATACATTTTATCAAATATATTAAGTAAAATGAAATGACTACAGAATCATTTATTTACAGTCTGGAAGGTGAAAATGTACACGGTCGCTTGGAAGTTGGAATAAAAACTTTTTTTTTTACTTCTTTCCATGAAAAATTTGTGACAATGTGATATACTCTTGACAGATAAGGTTTAGGGTATATTTTCTAAAAATTTAATCGCCTGGGATCTATGATCACGCTGGCGTGATCAGATAACGTGGCTTTTTTTAAAGCGCCGTAACAAAAAACGAGGTCTGGTGGAGCGCTGCTGTCGACTTCACTGCAAATTACAGACTGGAAACTTTCTCCAGTTTTTTGTTTGCATGTAAAACCAAAGATATGATCGTTTTAATTTGATAGTACAAAAATATTTATTCAATTGTAAAAGCAGGATGGGAGGCAGGTGTGGCATTTATTAAAGATGGAAAAAAAGGGCTCTAATCATCTAACACTGTTCCTATAAATAAACATGTTTTTATGGTATTTTTTTGTGTATAGTTTTATTATATTTGAATTTTACCTTTATATGTTCATATCTGCAGCCTATGTTTACATTTTCAGCTCTGAAACAGTTCATTGAGCATATTTGTGGGTTTTTTTGTCATAAATAGTAAAATTTTATTTCAGATTTCATGATTTTTGTGTATTTTTGGGCTCAATATGTTAATAAAGTGGGTTAAACTGAAGAAATAATTGTCACATCATGCTGAAGTTGTGCTGAGAAAATACCAAATACCAAACATGGGTATAGTAAATATTATGTGGTATATAAAGGGCAAATAGGTCATTTAGGGTTTTTTTCCGTCATTTTGTGTCTTTTTTTTTTAACTTTGTGTCTTTTTTTCGTAATTTTGTGTCTTTTTTTCGTCATTTTGTGCCTTTGTTTGTAATTTTGTGACTTTTTTCGTCATTTTGTGTCCTTTTTTCATCATTTTGTGTCTTTTTTTGTAATTTTGTGTCTTTTTTTGTAATTTTGTGTCTTTTATACTATTTTTTTGTCTTTTTTAGTAATTTTTTGTCTTTTTTAGTAATTTTTTGTCTTTTTCGGTCATTTTGTGTCTTTTTTTCAGTAATGTTGTGTCTTTTTTTGTCTTTTTGTGTCTTTTTTAAGTAATTTATATAATTTATTCTTTCATAGTAATTTTTTTGTCTTTTTCAGTAATTTTGTGTCTTTTTCGGTCATTTTGTGTCTTTGTGTCTGAAAACAGAATTATTCCAACTTCATGGGCGACTGTATATAATTACCCCCCTCTCAGCAGCCACAGTCTGTTTAAATAAAACCTAAGTTATAGCTTTTTGCATCAACCTGAAGCAAAAAGCTATAGCCTTCAACATAGTAGGTACAAATTAGTTGTATTTTAGTATAAGTAAAGCAAAAATGGTCCATTTGGATGAGAGGCATGCAGCAAAAAATAAACAGCAGTAAGTAACTCAATGTCCATACAGTATAAAAGCACAGTAAGTAACTTAATGTCCATTAATATACACAGTATATAAGTAGAGTAAGTAAATCAGTGCCTATTAATATACAGTATATAAGAATAAGTAGCACACGGTGTAGAGAAAGGTGCTGATTCTGCTCTATGCTAATTAACTTAAGCAGGCTGATGTAATATTAATGTGTGAACATGAACAATGAAATGAGTCCTGAATGTGTCACACAGCTGCAGCACCAGTAGAGGAGGCAGAGAGAGTCCTGGTCCTGGTCCTGATGGTCCTAATAAATATAAAAGAGTCCCAGTAATGATCTCTGTGTTCTCACCTTTGCCACTGTGCATGTTGTTTGACCATCCTGTCCGCCGTACGGCATCATATGAAGGGTCTGAAGAGACAGAGAGAAGAAGGGGAAGATTTAGTATATTTACAAATATATATGATTTTTGGTCAATTAAATGTATAAAAATATCAATGAGGGTTTCCCAAACCACAAGATGACGTCCTCAAATCTCTTGTTTTGTCCACAAACCAAAGAAATATTCAGTTTATTGTCATAAAGGAACAAAGAAACCTGAAATATTCACATTGAAATCAGAGAATTTGGACTTATTGTATTTAAAAAACTGCTCAAACCAATTATTAGATTATCAAAATAGTTGACGATTAATTTTATAATCGATTAATGTTTATCGATTAAACTAAATACTAAATATATATATATAGTAAGAGCTGGTGCAAGTTTAGTGAATGCACCTTTCCCACTTTTATTGTTTACTGATTTTTTTTACTGTAAACTTTATTTACTTCTACATATTTTGAAATTTACTAATATTTACTGATATTTTTTTCAATGTTATTTTTTTTTATCTCTCTTTAATTTTGTTTTTATTAATTCATTTATTTTAATTTCTAATTTTCATCCCTTAATTATGTATTTTCTTTAATATAATAATTAAATGTAATATGACATCATTGGTTTGTCCAGTTTCTAGATATTTTTACTTATTTAAAGAATGCCTACAAAGAAAAATATTCTTACTGCACTGGCAGATAATTTCACTTGTTTCGAGCGTGTATTTGCTTAATTCTAGTTATTTCTTATGTTTTGTCAGTTGGTTTTTAGCAGTGCAGGATATCTGGACGTGCTCATGTGGTTTAAACGTAGATGTCCCAATCTTCACCAGTTAACAGTTGGTTGAGCAGCTTGCAACACGCTGACCACAAATAAAGGGAGTGATGCAAATGAAGGTAGAACAGAGACACACGAAGAGAAAACATGCTCCTGATATTCACCCTCAGCTCCCACTAAACCTTGACTAGCAGCCAAACTGGCCCAATCTGCAGAGTTTACCTGCTGTGTGTGTGTGTGTGTGTGTGTGTGTGTGTGCAGTTGAAACCTGCCTGAGTGTGAATGTGGACAGCTTCCAGCAACAATCAATCACTCTGACACAAACAGATAAAACAGAGGATGTATTCTTCCTCTGGCAACGTCTCAAAAACACCGTGGTGAGCTCCCACAGAGCAGCTGGCAGCACCCTGCACGCTTTCTATTGCCGCTCAATCACAATACACAGAAATGTGATGCATATTGTAGCTGGAGGTGAGTTACACATGCACTGCAAAAAAGCTGTTTAAAAACCAGATAAAACAGTAAATCTGAGGGAAATGATCTTGCTGCATGGACAGATAATTTACCTTGACAAGATTTATTAAATTAAGATTATTAAATCTAGAAATAAGCACGTTGAACACTTAAAATAAGAAATTAACTCTTAAGACAAGATAAATGATCTAACACTTGTAAATCTAAAGTTTTTTTTAATCTTGGTAAGAAACAAATAATTGTCAGTGCACTCTGCTCGGACCAGCAGCTTTAATTTATCTCTTTTGTACATTTTTTGTCTTTTTTAGTCATTTTGTGACCAAAAGAAGATGTAAAAAGACACAAAATGACCAAAAAAGACACAAAAAAGACACAAAAAGACGTAAAATCAACAAAAAAAGACACAAAAAGTTTTTTTTAATCTTGGTAAGAACCAAATAATCATCAGGTCACTCTGCTCGGGCCAGTTCATCACTGCTGGCAGCTTTAATTTATCTGGGTTAATAAACAAGAGTTAATTTCTTATTTTAAGTGTTCAACATGTTTATTTCTAGATTTAATAATCTTAATTTAATAAATCTTGTCAAGGTAAATTATCTGTCCATGCAGCAAGATCATTTCCCTCAGATTTACTGTTTTATCTGGTTTTTAGACACTCCTTTTTTTCAGTGGGGGTCAAATAACCCACCTGGATAAATGTGAACATTATCATTAGTTTTTTTTCTACAAAGTGACAAACAACAACAGCTTCCACACAACAACAACAGCAGCAGCATTAACGCTGGTAATGCATTAATTCATGAGTTCATAAATAAGAGTGCCCTCTAGTAAAATAATCCTGCAGTAAAATAACTTCCTGATCTCAAATATGTAAACAAAACAAACCAACATTAGAGTTCTTGTCTTTGTTCTCTTCTCAAATTATTGCATTCTGTTTTTATTATGTTTTTCACAGCATCCTATCATTGTGGAATCATGCTTGTATAAAGGGGTCATATACTGCAAATATATATCACAAAATAATGGCCTCAGGTTATCAGAGTGTTCAAATAATTAAAAAAACATTAAACATATGGAGTTTAGACAATTATAGTCTCTATTTTCAACGACTGCTCGCTCATCAGCACCAGTTCTTTTGCTGCTTTGGTTAGAAGACAGTTAGAATAATTTGCAAACACATTAATATTCATGTCTGGCAAACAAACACCTACACACAGAAACACAGACACACACACAGAATGCATTTAATGTCTGGGATCAACACGCTCACTCACTTTTGAAATGTCAAATCATATTCTCATGATCTATTCAGGTTGATAATTAATCGTGCACAATGCTGGTTGATATGTTTGAGATGCTCTTTATTAGCCGCTCCGTGCTTTATATTTGCTCTGGCTTCACTCTGCTTTGTTGCAGCAGCTGCAGCTTTCTGCTCCTCTGTTAAATTTTAAGGCATTCACAGCGCCAGATTAGATTGTCAATAAGCTGCTTCTCAAAAATTCAGCGTGCACTGATGGGAAAAGGGATTGCCTCTTGACCTTCTGACAGTTTCTGCCCTCTGGAAGAGAAAAAAAAACTGCTGACAAATAGATTTGCAGCTCATGATAACGCTGTTAATATCATGTGTAACGCACATCCAGCTACAATATGCATCACATTTCTCTCTATTCTGATTGAACACTGCAGAAAAGGTGTCTAAAAACCAGATAAAACAGTAAATCTGAAGGAAATGATCTTGCTGCATGGACAGATAATTTACCTTGACAAGATTTCTTAAATTCAGATGATTAAATCTAGAAATAAGCATGTTGAACACTTAAAATAAGAAATTAACTCTTAAAACAAGATAAATTAAAGCTGCCAGCAGTGATGAACTGGCCCGAGCAGAGTGACCTGATAATCATTTGTTTCTTACCAAGATAAAAAAAAAACTTTAGATTTAGAAGTGTTGTTTAAAGAGTTAATTTGTTATTTTAAGGGTTCAACATGCTTATTTCTAGATTTAATAATCTTAATTTAATAAATCTTGTCAAGGTAAATTATCTGTCCATGCAGAAAGATCATTTCCCTCAGATTTACTGTTTTTATCTGGTTTTAGACTAAACACCTTTTTTGCATTTGTCAAACAAGACGGAAAATCTCATATAATGAATTATAATTTAAGTATAACAAACAAAAATAATTAATTTCTTTAAAAACCTGGGCGATTATATAGTTTGTTAAAAACACAATGCAAGGAAGTAGTTATATGTATCAAATAATACTGGAAATGGATCCATGTTGTGCTTTTTAGGTTTTGAGTATGTTGCAGTTCAGAAGGTTAAAAGTCCATCAATTTGATATGCAACACAGTTTATTTTTTAGCACTTTTTAGCCTAAATGTGTCAGAAACAAACCAAAGTCTTCTCCAGCAGCACATGTGGCTTTGTTCCATCAGTGACAGAAACAAACAGTGATCCTCAGCTTCATCTCTAAACTCTGACCAACACCGCCCTCCGGTGGCTCCAGACAGACTCACAGCTGGAGTTCTCCTCAAATAAATAACAAATAATAAAAGACACAAAATCTGCTTTTCCTGTCAACACGACAGAACTCTATTATTATTATCTCCCTGCAACAATGAAAACAAAGTTTCCCTGGTAACCTTTTCATTGTTTGACTCATTTCATAATCTTAAAAACACTTCACATCCACTTCTGTGTCTTGTTCTATTTTCAGGATGTTTTGTTGCCTTGTTTTCTCTTTTCCTCACTCAGACTGCAGACTGTGGACCAATGGGAAGACTTCCTGCTGCTCAGGGACCTCTTGATCTCTTCACTAATTTCTAACTCTTAAACTTTTAACCCCTGATGCTGCAAACAAGGGTCTGTTCCTGGTTCCTGGTTCCTGTCTGCAGGCGACTAACGGGGTCTGTGCCTTAACCCTTTATCGGGCAAATAACTATATTTGGTAACTTCAGTGGATATCTAACTGGGTCCCCATGTCTCTCTGTTTGGTCGTAGAACCACATGGATTTCTCCCAGCTAATCAGCAAAGATCAGGCTACCAATCAGTATGATAATAATATAATGATATTCACTTTATTGACTATGACCTCCAATGTAAAAATGAAAAATTTAGAAAAAAAATCAGCAAGAAACAGTCGTACAAACAGAGTTGAGGTAATATTTCGAGAAAAAAGTTGTAAATTTACTACATTAAAGTGGCAAGTCTACAAGAAAAAAAAGTTGCAGATTTCAGAGATTTAAAGTGGCAAATCTATAAGAAAAAAAGTTGCAGATTTACAAGAAAAAAGTGGGGAAAAAGAAACTTTTTTCTCACAGATTCACCACTTTAAATCTCAAACTTTTTTCTCAAAATACTAGGGTTAAGCCTATTCATTGTGCAGAATGTCTCTTTTCAAAGTGTCATATTATTATGGAATGATTTTATTCTGTTTTTGTCAATAACAAATATGTCAGGGATGGGCAACTGGAGGCCTGGGGGCCACATACGGCCCTCACCCTCACTTGAAGTGGCCCTCAGTACAACTACATGCATTTGAGCATGAAATCTTAAAAGTTCAGTGTAAAAATGCACAAAATTACTTCTTGCAATTAATGTTGGTCTGCTGTTCTTGCACTGACAAAAAAAGAAATCACAATAAGTGGTTATTTTTGATTTGCTTCAAACTTTTTTTATTCCTATTTATACTGTTATACATGCATTTGAGCATTAAATATTTTAAGTTACTGCACTGTAAACATATTTAAAATTGCAGTTTCATCATATCCTGTTAACTCTATGGAGGTTTATTGGGCTATTTTGTCCATTTTTGAATGCTTTTCATGTCTTTGTAAGTCATTTTGTGTCTTTTTTGGTCATTTGTGTTTTTTACAGTCCTTTAGTCCAACATAAAATGTGATTTTGAATCTTTTTTTTTTTAACTTTTCAAAACACTATCATGTTAATAAAGAAATAAAGAATAAATGTTAATGTAATTCAATAAAGAATTTTAAATGCTGCAATGTGAACTAATGTGTCAAATCTAACATATAACAGGGTTCCATCCAGTTCTATCATTTGATACTAAATATATTTGAGCTTGTCTCCAGTTTTACTTGGTATATCATCATCAAACTGAAACTGGCCTCATGGAGTTTACAGCCAGAACTTTAGAGGTAAATTTACAGTAGGGCTCCACGCTGCTTTGTTTTCTAGTCTGGATGGAGTCAACAAGTCTGGATTATTTAGAGCTTTTAGAGACTCCACAGGGTTAAAAACTTCAGAATGAAGCAAAAAGTGCATCCCGGTACATATGGATGGAATGAAAGGAAAGGCTGAGGAAAAGTGAATATATGATCAAAAGAGTGAAAGAAATGAGAGTGTAATGGGGAGAAAGACAAAAAGAGGCAGAAGAGGGACAAATAAGAAGCGGGCTGCCGAGGCTCAGCGGGCTGTCAGCTTCAATCTGGTGTAGCAGCGACTGGGGGAGAGTCCTGGGAGACTCGCGTTTCCTGCCTGCCTCGCCTGCAGACAACCTCTCTTTGTTTTACTGGCCCTTTTTTCCCCTCGACTCACCGCCAGTCCACCCCCCCACCATCCACCACCCCCTCCATCCACTCTCCACCACCCCGAAAAAACACACAAGGACAAAAAACACACCTCCATACGTGCAGAGAGAGAGAGAGGTTACAAACAGGAGAGGAAAGATGGAGGGAAATAAAAATAAAAAGAGACGACGATGAAGGAGAGATGAGAGCAGACGTGGTGGAAAGATTGTGGAGAAGCAGACAGATGAGGATGGAGACGGAGTGACTAAGTGCATAAAAAGGCTTGAAAGAGGAGAAAAAATAATGAAAAAAAAAAAAAACGGCAGACGAAACACAAGTTTGGAATTTGAAAAGAAAACAATGGTAGCGGAGTGAGCTACTGTCTGGTATGAGCTGCAGGCCGTGCCTAGTAATACGGATCATCTTTTAGATGCCCTTGGTGTTGTTGTTGGCAGCACGTTACATTCACCTACAAAACTTTTCTTTTCTTTACCAGCATGAAGAGAGAGAGAGAACAGAGCAAAAGTGAAAGTTTTCATGGCTCCGTTTTTTGGGGTTCAAGGCAGGAAAACGGAAGAAGGAAGAAGGAAGAAACAGTAGATGTAAAATGTACAAAGTGGTCGTCGGGGTCCTCAGGACGAAGCAGCCAGCAGACACAGACAAACACAGCCCCCCTCCCTCTCTCTCTCTCTCTCTCTCTCTCTCTCTCCTTCATTTTCCAGGCCTCGCTTTGACTGCGACTTGAGCCAGTTTCCACTCTGGTCTGGGGTGTGGTGCTCAGGCTCCTGGGAGACTCTGACTGCAGGACCAGTTAGTCAAAACAAGGCCGGGGCGAGAGAGAGACGGAGAGAGAGAGAGAGAGAGAGAGAGATGGCGGGAGACAAGAGAGTGGGAGAGAAGGAACAACTGAATAAAGAGGGTGAGACAGAAAAAGAAAGAGAGGAGAGAGAGAGAGAGAGAGAGAGAGAGAGAGAGAGAGAGAGAGAGAGACTTATGACGGGAGACAAGAGAGTGGGAGAGAAAGGGTTATGAACCCTAACCCTAACCCTAACTGAGCAGAGAGGGTGAGACAGAAAAAGAAAGAGAGGAGAGAGAAGGACAGAGAGAGAGAGAGAGAGAGAGAGAGAGAGAGAGAGAGAGAGAGAGAGTGAGAGAGAGAGAGTTGTGGACTGTTTTTAACCTAGAGTCTGAGCCAGAGAGAGAGAGAGACCCAGACAGGGAAAACTCTTTTAATACCCGTAATACAGGTGCTTTAAAAGCCGTCTGTGAGGAGGAGGAGGATGAGAGAGCAGACAAACCTAAACCTAACCCACAACAGAGACGCATCAACAACTCTAACACTGCTGCACACCAACATGTTGTTGTAAATCATGTGCAACATTATTAGGATTCTTGTCTTTATTCTAAGGAGATAGTTGCATCTTTCATCTAATTCTGCAATGTAGAGAAAGACTCATAAATAAAAAGGACATAATGGCCGCCCTTCAACTTGTATTGCCACTTTGACTTGGCAGCAAAATAAAAACATTCACAGAGGTGAATCATCATTTTTTCCTCATTCACCGAGCAGCAGCAGCAGCAGAGGAGAATATGAGTGTCCTCGCTGTTTTAATTATACAAATTCAAAAATTTCAGAGCAGCTACAAACACAGAAGCTAAAAATAGAACAGAGTCAAGGAAAACAGCTGTATCATCTGCAAACAATAACACCAAGAAAATACGACAAAATATAATTTCCATCACACTGGAACTGGTGCTGTAACACAGGAACACACCCACACACACAACACATGCCTACACAAGATACACACACACACACACACACACACACACACACACACACACACACACACACACACACACATCCTTTCATAGCTGCTGCATTCCGTGTTTTATATGCTCTCTTTTATTCATAACATTGCATTTTACACCACAGAGTCTGGAGCAGATTAAGGCTTGTCTCCTGCTGCATGCTGCTGCTTACTCTACCCCAAAGAGCCGGCATGGTATGTGACTGTTCTCGAAAGGCAATATGAAGTTGAACATCTGGCAATGTTGCTCTGAGAAAATGTCCATAAAGGCTTCTCCTGTCCTGACCTGAAGCAAAACAACTTTTTTTTATTTTATTGTTGAGTCACGAGCTCCGAGCTCCCATTTTTTTTAGTTTTTATTCATCATTTTGTTTCACCTTTTCACTTGATAACTTTATATCCCAGTTTGTGTAAAGTCGCAGCTGTTTCTGTGCCTGGGATCACGATTAAAACGCACACTGCAAAAAAAGGTGTTTAAAAAACAGATAAAAACACTAAATCTGAGGGAAATTATCTTGCTGCATGGACAGATAATTTCACTTGACAAGATTTCTTAAATTAAGACTGTTGAATCTAGAAATAAGCTCTGCTTGGACCAGTTCATCGCTGCTTGCAGCTTTAATTTATCTTGTTTTAAGAGTTAATTTCATTATTGTGTCTTTTTAGTGGTCATTTTTACATCTATTTTGGTCAGTTTGTGTCTTTTTTGGTAATTTCATATCTTTTTTTTTCATTTTTGTGTCTTTTTTGGTCGATCTGTGTCTTTTTTTGGTCAATTTGTGTCTATTGTTGGTCAGTTTGTGTCTTTTTGGTCATTTCACATCTTTTTTTGTTCATTTTGTGTCCTTTTTGGTTAATTTGTGTCTTTTTTAGTCAATTTGTGTTGTTTTAAGAATGAATTTCTTATTCTAAGTGTTGAACATGCTTATTTCGAGATTTAATAATCTTAATTTAAGAAATCTTGTCAAGTGAAATTATCTGTCCATGCAGCAAGATGATTTCCCTCAGACTTAGTGTTTTTATCTGGTTTTTAAACACCTTTTTTGCAGTGCCTTTTAATGGTGATCCCAGCCCCAGAAACAGCCTGCGACTTTACACAAACTGGGATATAAAGTTATCAAGTGAAAAGGTGGAAACAAAAATGATGAATAAAAACTAAAAAATGGGAGCTGGGAGCTGTTTTTTGCAGTGTAGCCAGTGTTACAGGAGCCCATAATAGCAGTCACCTCTTGTGGAAGGGAAATGCTGCTGAAGGGAGTGACCCGTGTATTCCTGCCAGTCTAAATACCTGCTGCTGAGAACCAGGAAGGCCGGGTCGGGGGGTGACTGAGCAGAATCTTATCTGGCCTGCCCATTGCTCTATTGGTATTGAAGCGGGGCGAGAACAAGCCGGCGGCCTGCTAACGCTCACCACTGGGCAGATAGAGAGGCAGAGGGCATTCTGGGAGACTTATCAGACGGAGTGTTTCCTCTCCTCCGGCCCTGATAGACCCTCATCCTGTGAGCAGCTATCTTTGTTATTGCAGCGCTGTGGTGGTGACAACATATAGCCAATGTAAAGGATGTACAGCTACAGATACTCAGAGCAGCCTGAGACTAGCTGCTGCTGTGTCAGCACAAAATACTGTTTGTAGAGTGAAAAGGTATCCAGAGGAAAGAGACGCTCAGCCAGAGCTGCTGCACTGCAAAAAAAGAAAAGTTGGGTGAACTCAAAATTTCAAGGCAACAAACTTCCATAAAATTTTAAGTTGGACAATTAAACTAAATATTTTAAGTTTTTTTTTAATGAGTTTGCTCAACTCTGAATTCAGATTTTTGAACTTATAATTTTACATTGTAATAACTTTTAATCCTTACTTCTGCAATGTGCTGAATTGGCACGATTGTAACGCCGCTATGAAATGTCAGCTAATGTTGCGACCACAATTTTGAGTTAGCATTGATACGCAAATGGCTACTCTTGTAGCTGTAACAAGCAGCGCCGCTAGCATCAGTTAGCCGCTAGCATCAGTTAGCTGCAAGCATCAGTTAGCCGCTAGCATCAGTTAGCAGCTAGCATCAGTTAGCCGCTAGCATCAGTTAGCCGCTAGCTTTCGCTAATGACCGAATTTCACCACTTTCCCACATTTCACAACAAAGAAATAAGAGTTAGCAGAACTATTGTCCCTTGTTTTGAACCCCAACTTAAAGATATAAGTAACAACAACTCACCAACTTGTTTTTGAGCAGACAACTGGCTTCCTTTGTTGTGCTAACTTACATTATTGCCCTAAATGTCAATAATTTATATTTCCAAGGTTTACCAACTTAAATCACTGTTTTAGGCAAAAAATACAAGTTGGCTTTTTTTTTGCAGTGTGTGGGCATCCTTCTCACTAACTCATTGTGGGTTTAGTGAAATATGTGCCACCACAAACTGAATTTGAATCACATCATTTGAATTTGTATTGTTCAATTTGAAGCCTGCATGGACTGTTCTCGAAAGGCAATATGAAGTTGAACATCTGGCAATGTTGCTCTGAGAAAATGTCCATAAAGGCTTCTCCTGTCCTGACCTGAAGCAAAACAACTTTTTTTTATTTTATTGTTGAGTCACGAGCTCCGAGCTCCCATTTTTTTTAGTTTTTAACCATCATTTTGTTTCACCTTTTCACTTGATAACTTTATATCCCAGTTTGTGTAAAGTTGCAGCTGTTTCTGTGGCTGGGATCATGATTAAAAGCCACACTGCAAAAAAGGTGTGTTTAAAAACCAGATAAAAACACTAAATCTGAGGAAAATGATCTTGCTGCACGGACAGATAAGTTCACCACAAACTGAATTTGAATCACATCATTTGAATTTGTATTGTTCAATTTGAATCATTGCATTGAAAAAAAACTGAATCCGAATTGTAATTTGAAATTGAATTTATTAGTTTGGAACTGAACATTCAGTTCTCACAACTCAAATTCAGTTTGCAAAATTCGATTTAAATTTTCTGCAACGAACAGTAGAGAGGCCAGTCTGAGTTATAACTGATGACGCATTTCCAGCTCCTGGTGCAAAATACTTTTAGTCGTTTTAGTATGTATAGTACGCATTAACAGATTTGAGACACTTTTACATGAGTTACAGAACTCATTTAGCAAAACAAACATCTGAGAATATCAAGTAAATGCATTTAATTGTTTTTGAGTTTTTGGAGAAACTCGACTAACATACAGTTTTTTTCCTGTTTGAAAAGTATACATTACATTATTTATTTTGTTAACAATTTTCATAAACATATAGTATCAGTAGTCTCATAAAGACACTGTACTAGAGATGGTTTTGTAGTTCAAAATGTGTAAAAGTATAAAATGACAAGAAGTAGTGGGTTGCTGTGTTTGTAAGGTGACCCTGAGTGACATGAAAGGCGTCCATAAATAAAATAAAATGTATGTAATGTGTATATATATATATATATATATATATATATATATATATATACTGTACATCTGTAGTACAGTATATACATATATATATATCCTTTATTTAACCAGGTAAAAGTCTTGAGATTAAAAAAATCTCTTTTCAAGAAAGCAGCATAAAAAGAAACAAGTTACAACATGTAAACACAGTTATCATAAACAATTAAATACAAATAAATCCAGCATCACAACAACAGTGAAGGAGCCTCAGTAGAGGAGCAGTCACACCGACCAAGCGAAATTATTTCTCTATCCTTTAGAATCGATTTAAATTCACAGATTGTGATCAACTCAGACAATTCCTTTTGCAAAGTGTTCCATGATGAAGGCACCAAACACACACACACACACACACACACCCTCTTCTCCTCCAGTCAGGTCTGAAGCAGCCAATCAGGCTCCTCCTCCATGTTTCCTGGACACACCTGTCCCTGAAGCGTCTCTCTAACAAACGGCCTCATTCACACGTCTTACGTCCCACTTCTTCTTCACTAATCGCCACATTCATCACGTCTGTTCTCGCCCTGCTGCTGCACACTGAACTCATCTGCACGCTGCTTTTGTCTCCGTGTTGATACTCCTCTTTATGAGCGTTCAGGTAGCAGCTCTGAATAGCCCGGCCTGTTGGACGTTCGTATTATTTCTACAACACAAAAGGTGCACCTGCACAGAGCTTTGTCAGAGCCAGTCAGGGACCGCATGCATGGGCTTTAGAGCTGTGTGACTGCTCTGTGTTTTTGAGTGTGTGTGTGTGTGTGTTTTGTCTGTATCTGTTTGTCTGAAAGTGGCAGGTACACTGCAAAAAAGGTGTTTAAAAACCAGATAAAACAGTAAATCTGAGGGAAATGATCTTGCTGCATGAACAGATAATTTACCTTGACAAGATTTCTTGAATTAAGATTATTAAATCTAGAAATAAGCATGTTGAACACTTAAAATAAGAAATTAACTCTTAAAACGAGATAAATTATCTAACACTTCTAAAAATTTGTCTTTTTTGTGTCTTATTTTGATCTTTTTTGTGTCTTTTTTTTTCTGCTTGCAGCTTTAATTTTTGTCTTCTTTGGTCATTTTGTGACCAAAAGAAGATGTAAAAAGACACAAAATTACCAAAAAAAAACCACACAATAAGACACAAAAAGACACAAAAAGACCAAAAGAGACCAAAAAAGACACAAAATTACCAAAAAGACACACAAAAAGATTAAAAAAAGATACAAAATGACCAAAAAGACTCACAAAAAGACCAAAAAAAGACAGAAAAGGGCCAAAAAAGACACAAAAAAGACATAAAAAGACAAAAAAAACCACAAAAGATGTAAAATCACCAAAAAAAGACATAACGTTTTTTCTATCTTGGTAAGAACCAAATAATCATCAGGTCACTCTGCTCGGGCCAGTTCATCACTGCTGGCAGCTTTAATTTTTCTGGTTTTAAGAGTTAATTTCTTATTTTAAGTGTTCAACATGCTTATTTTTAGATTTAATAATCTTAATTCAAGAAATCTTGTCAAGGTAAATTATCTGTCCATGCAGCAAGATCATTTCCCTCAAACTTACTGTTTTATCTGGTTTTTAAACGCACCCCCATTCTTCTCTTTATCCGTCCATTGTCTTAAATTATAATCTTCCTCCCTGGTTGTGAAACTGTTTCATCAGCCCAAATCTGCACACACAGGAAAAGAAAACAGAGTCCCTACCTTCTTTGGCAGCCAGACGTGGGGATGGATCTGTGTGAGATGGCGTATTGTAGGATAATGATGAGCTACCTGCAATAAATGAGACAAAAGAGACCATAGTAAGACAAAACAATGTCTCATCCCTCTGTACTGAAATGCATAAAGATAAAAGATTACACCCAAAACCAGCATGTAGGAAATGTGCTAATTTTTTATGCATTTATGGATCATCCCGTGATTAAAGCACATGTTATAAAATATTGCACTTGCAGTATTACAATATTGCAGTTTCAGCATTCAGCATCCAGGAGAAATTTAATGACATTTACAGACGTGAATTGCATATAACAAAAATATAATATAACAAAAAACGAGGGCACGTGAAACGCTGCTGTCGACTTCACTGCAAATTACAGACTTGAAACTTTCTCCAGTTTTTTCTTCGCATGTAAAACCAAAGATATGATCGTTTTAATTTGATAGTACAAAAATATTTATTCAAGTGTAAAAGTAGGATGGGACGAGGCAGGAGTGGTCTAATCATCTAACACTGTTCCTATAAATAAACATGTTTTTATGGTAATTTTTTGTGTATAGTTTTATTATATTTGAATTGTACCTTTTATATGTTCATATTTGCAGCCTATGTTTATATTTTTACAGGTCTGAAACAGTTTATTGAGCATATTTGTGGGTTTTTTTGTCATAAATAGTATAATTTTATTTCAGATTTCATGATTTTTGTGTATTTTTGGACTCAATATGTTAAAAGTGGGTTAAAGTGAAGAAATAATAGTCAGATCGTGTTGAAGTTGTGCTGAGAAAATGCCAAATACCAAACATGGGTATAGTAAATATTATGTGGTATATAAAGGGCAAATAGGGTTAATGATGATAAATGTGTTGTAGGGGGAAGTGTAACTGAGAGTGAGCAGCAGGTGAGCAGAATAACCAGCAGGTGGCAGTAGACGGCTCAGCTCATTTACTGTGAAGCAGCACTATAGAGTCCTTCTCATTTCTTGAATTGTATTCCTGTTTTGTCTTTAAAAAATGAGTTCAGAAAGAAAATAATTCATAAATCTAGTCCCAAATAAGCAGAGCCAGCACACAGTCAGTGCTTTAAATGTAGGAAAAACTCTGTACTCTGTCAGCATTTTAACTGCAAACCTGATTCCTGAATAATAAAAGTCAGAGAGGCAAGCGTCTGCATATGGCCTGCCTATTCATTTCACCTTATGGAGCAGAACTCTGCAGCGCTGCATTCCTCCACTTACACAGGCACCCTGGGCGGCACCAAAATGCTCTCTTAATTTTAGCTGCCCCCAGGCATAAATCAGCGAGTGGAAAAACAGAGCCAAAAATGCACAGAGAAAACACAAGAGCAGCTACTGCACGGGGAGTGTGTTAAGATTTAGCGCTAAGACGCAGACGGGGAGCTGCTGAGTAAGGAAGGGCCTTTTCTGAATGGGCCAATGTGAGAAAGAACATAAAACTCCAAAGCAAAATTAAATCTGTGATGTGCTTTTCTATGTGGTATGTAAAGGGAAAAAAGGTCATTAAGGGTTTTTTTTGGTAATTTTGTGTCTTTTCTTGGTCATTTAGTGTCTTTTATATGTCATTTTGTGTCTTTTTTCATCATTTTGTATCTTTTCTTGGTCATTTTGTGTCTTTACTTGGTCATTTTGTGTCTTTTTTCATCATTTTGTGTCTTTTCTTGGTCATTTTGTGTCTTTTCTTTGTCATTTTGTGTCTTTTTTTCACCATTTTGTGTCTTTTTTTTGTATTTTTTAGTAATTTTGTGTCTTTTTTTTGGTAATTTTTAGTAATTTTGTGTCTTTTTTTTGGTAATTTTGTGTCTTTTTTAAGTAATTTAGGTTTTTATTGCCATAAATAGTAAAATTTTATTTCAGATTTCATGATTTTTGTGTATTTTTGGGCTCAATGTGTTAATAAAGTGGGTTAAAGTGAAAAATCTTTTCTTGAGATTTGATGCAGGATCCCGAGCTAACTGGCTGTGGGGGTGAAGGGGCCCATGGTGGCAGACTAGGGGTCTGTTATTTTAGGGGGTGGCTGGGGGAGCTCCACAAATGTATCCTAACCTCCCAACTCCCCCACCCTCCCTCTCTCTCCCAGTCCTACCTACTCCACGGCACCCCCAAGGCTCTGGGTCTAGTTTAGAAACCTGGGGGCCTCAGAACAGGGGAGCCATTGTATGAGGCAGGGTCCCTGCACAGCAATCAAACGCAGCTCCCAGTACAAAAATAATTCCAGAGTGTAAGCTCACGGGGGTATAAGCGAGCCAGCCACCAAAAGCTTTGGAATGAGGGGAGAAAGTGTAAGAGAAAGATGAACAGACAGACAGAAAAAAAAATGAGGGAGAGGGAAAGGAGGAAGGGGCTGTTAACCCTTTTCCTGCTGTGTGCCACATATGTGGGCTGACCCAGACAGGCAAACAGGCAGCATTGCTGAGAAAACCTCAAACCATCCCACAGAGAAATTCAGGGCTGCTGTACGACGGAGTGAGAGTCGAAACGGGAGAGCGAGAGAGAGAGAGAGAGAGAAACAGCACAGCTGACAGTTTGGTGGAGGCAGTCTTGGCTGTGCTGCCTATTTATTTGGACGGCTTCTTCCTCTCTCAGAAAACAAACATATCCCGGTAATCTGACAGCACAGTGGGAGGACTGGCCAGTGTTCAGCCTTTAAGACCCTCTCTCTCTCTCTCTCTCTCTCTCTCGCGCGCTCTCTCGTTCCCTCACATCTGCTCGGAGTCTGTTAGATTACATAACATCCACAAACAATTTTCTTTTCTCTCCTTCCTATGACTGATGGCTCTTTCGAAAAAAAAGAGTCAGTGTCGTCCAGTTTTTGCACGTCGGTAATACTGACGGATCTTTGAGGGCTTCTTCAGCATTGTGACTGACCTCCATCGGGCCCCTGCTGTTTATTCTCTTCAGCTATATGATACCGTTGCCTCAAACATGTGGTCTGAGCTTTGTCAACAAACTGAGGGTCCCAGTCACGCAGTTTTGGGCATCTTGCCACCTCAAGGCGGCCAAATATGGGCTCCAGCCAACAATAAGTCATCCTTCTAGCTCCATAGGATCAAGCTGCACTGCTGCCTGTCTTTATACCAGCCTTTTGAAAGATATGTTTCCAACGAGGCATCCAAACCAAAGACTATTTGCCATCAAAAGGACTCATGAGCCGTTTCTCAGATGACGCCCAAACTGTGGAAATGACATTTTCTTTGCAAAAGCTGAGGAATTATATTTAAAATTGTGATTAATTATTCAAATGAGAACATAGTTCTGAAGCAAAACGAATGTTTAAATTCAATATTTCCACAGACTGTATCCACAGCGCTACAAACTTGGCCCAACTGTTGACTTCTTTGTGCAGGAAATACTGGAAATACTGGGGGAAAATACTGGGAAATGCTGGGCTTGAAATTTTGGTTAGACAATAGGAAAAGATGTCCATTCTGACAGTTAACACTTCTGAAATCCTCCATGCAATGCGCTGATGGACAACAGGTATAAAACAAAAAAAAAGAAGAAAGGTTTATGCTGAAATGACTGAAATGAACATTAGCAACTGTGCAACAAGATCTCCAACCTAAACGACAGAATGGTCCGTTTGTTAAATCGGGTACAAAATAAAAAAAATCAGCACACACATCATTATACACACATGTACGGTTCCCGGCTACAGTTTCAGTGAATTTATGATAGAAAGCCTCCTCGTTAGATGTTATAAAATGTGAAGTAGTTAGGGTTACAAATGTATCCTGATATTCTGTATTTCTTTTCAGTAACATAGGGTGGGGGGTGTTATGTGCCCCACTCCTCCCTTTGTGAAGGTTACAAAGACTACATCTCTTTAGGGCTGTTTCCACTACCGGGCAAATACCCAGAATGAGGCGGGTCTCACTCGCCGAAACGCCCCTAATTTGAATACGAGCAGTCCGAGAGGACTTTTGTCTGGACTTTTTTCGTCCCTGTAGAAGAGCAGGGTCTTTTTTTCTCTTCTGAAAACAGCCTGGTTACCGATTGAATAGAACACTAAGCAGGATATGACGTAGTACTCTACACGACAACAACACGCCATTTGTAAAAGCCGGCGAAGCAGTGTTGACAATTTAGCGACTTTGTTATTAAATTTAGCAACTTTTCAGACCTCCTTAGAGACTATTTTTCAAGAAAGCGACTGGAGACTGGAGTTTTCCCTCAATAACCTCAAAATTATTGCTTATTAGTAGATTGTAATGTCAATCATACTCCAGAAAATGGGTCACTGGTAGACTAACATTGTGACCCACTTTGTAGAGTAATGATTGACATTTCAATCTACCAATCCTCATCCAATCATCCAAAGGAGGCACCAGTCACGTCAAAGGTCTGGAGAAGGTGTTTGCTATTTACCGTGTCCATGGTTTCCTTCACCGCTATGTAGAGATTATAAAGTCCATACAAAGTAAAGCATATTAAGATCATATGCAACAACTTCCTTACTTACTACTAATTAGCAATAATTCTGAGGTTTTTGAGGGAAAACTCTCAGTTAATGTCTTACTGGTTGTATAATAAGGCCATGCAGAATAAGGCATTAATAACTACTTAATAATGACTAATTAAGAGCCAATATGTTACTTATTTGCATGCTAATAAGCAACTAATTAATGTTGAATATGTCTCTCTCCCCTCCCTGTCCATGCCTGTTGGAGAACCCACAGTGGCAAACACAACAGGCCCCTATAGAGTCACTATTTGTTTTGTCCCTTCTGGGCTACTGTAGAAACATGGCAGAGGACCCAAAGGACTCATTCTAAGCTAAGAAAAACATTCTAAGTTTCAGGTGATTACACAATAATGAAAAAACTTATTTATAAATATTATCACTTATGACATTACAAATATCTGACTCTTGTTTCTGATCTGCTGCAGCTATAGTAATGGTTTGGTTTGGGTGAAGCCAGGGAAAAGCCGTGGTTTGGTTTTAAAAATAAAAAGCAAACATTCTTTGCTGGTCTGTGAATGGGCACGAAATTCAACTGCACGACACACTTGTCCCACGCCATGACCTCCACTCTGCTTCCCGCCTCGCTACAGAAAGGCCACGCTGCTTCCTGCGTTGGCACTGAAAGCTGCCGTTGGACATAAATCTGCACCGCAAGATTTATGTCCAATTTGAACGTAATTCAAGAGAACAACAGAATGGGCTGTTTCTTCTAGTTCCTAGAATGGAAAACGCTATAATGCGGAAGTACAGAGATGTTGTTATAGCTCAACATAACCATTCAGTAAAAGGCTCTGATGGAGGAAAGGACTGTGTATGAACTTGATATGGAGGTTACTGTTCATAACCCATGTTCTACCAATGATATCAGCATTGTTTCTGACAAAACCGAACCTTTAAAAGCTTGGTTATTCTCAGAAAAGTATGTTAGAATAATCTCTTTTTCTGTCTCTGTGGATGGGGGTTACTAGCCTGGGTATACCCAGACTGCCTTGCGCGCTCAAATTTAATTTCGAACCTCCAGACGGTCTGGCAACCAAGCCAGTTTCTTAGCCCTGTTTTAGGGATCCAATCACAGAGCGGGGAGGGACAGCAAGACGATGACGCGTACTACTCGGCACTTGGAAGCTTGTAGTTTTCCGGATCCAACATGGCTGCTGCAGACGCGAAACTCTCTTTAGCTGTAGATGGTGTTTTAAATAGTTTAGAGCGAAAGTTGAAAAGCGAAAGGTCTCTCGGCAGCTCCGCTGTCCCCAGGCTCGTAGCGAGATCACCGGTAGCGCTGGCTAGCGGTGATCTGGCTACGAGCCGGGGGACAGCGGAGCCGCTGAGAGACCCGCAGCAGCTTGTTTATTGCCCATAAAATCAGTGGATGTGTGTGGCTGAATGACATGAGGGGGAATAAAGCGTGAAAATAAATAATCTTGCAGAAAGCGAGAATTGGAGAAGCAAAGCAGCAAGCAACACTCTCTCACAGACACACACACAACAAACATCCATTTCTGTTGCTCTACTACGTCATCTGGTATAACTGATCTGATTGGCTAAGAGCTACCTACAGACGCTTTTGATAGACATTCTAAGCGCCCAATAAATGGCTCCGGAGGATCGTAAACCACACCTCCTCTACGGAGAAATGAACGGCAGGTGTCCAGACCAAATCTCAAATGAGATTTGGTCTGGTGTTAGCCAGGCTAGGGGGTTACTGTATTTTTATAAATTAATCATGCAAGATGCTTTGCTACAATGATCATGTGCTAATATTGTTTTAAAACTATGATCACTCTAAATACATCCAAACTAAATATATTTATTCCATCTGCTTGAACTTTCTCTGTCCTACTTAGAGTAAGATTCTATAATTACAAAAAGATATATTTTATGTTTTATATTTTATTGTTTGTTGCAAAATCGGTGTCTCCAATAATATCTCTGTAGGTCATACCAAGGCAGGAGTTTGTGTTTTGAAAGTTTTGTTAACAGGTCAGGTCACTGACATGATGTGCTGAGCAGAAAGATAACTGTCTTCTCAGCGGATTGAAAGGAGGCGACTTCTGGAGAGATCTACCTACATTCGTTCCAAAAAACCAAGATGGTGACGGCCAAAATGCCAGTCTCATGGCTTCAAAATTGCAGCCCACAACCACGTCTGTCTATGACCATGTTTTAACTTGTCTATGTATATATTAACGCTTAAAACAAATCTAAGTGTTTGCAGAATTGCCCCAAATCAACATTCCCCACCAGGGATTCGGGCTGCAAGTGCGATTATTATGCACCTCCAAGCAGCTAGCTTCAATTACAGCTGAGCTCATCCCAGTGTTTACATGAATAGTAACTGCTTATTATCCACCGCCACTTATGCTAATGGGATATGTACATAAATTCCTGTAGCGCTAAGTGCCCGAACCCCAGCAGTCAAGCAAGCAGCCGCAGACTGCTCTGTAATGGTGGCTAACAGCAGACAGCTAACAGTAAAGGGCTCAGAGCCAGGCCGTTGAGCCCCTGTGCACCAGTGATAATCTGCCAATAGAAGGAACTAATGCAAGGGGAGCTCAATAAAAATGTTGTGAGGGGAGAAAGGGGAGAGTGAGAGAGCGAGAGAGAGCGAGAGAGAGCGAGAGAGAGCTCTCCAGACCTCCTTTTTCCCTTCTCAGCCTTCGAGCCCAGATGTTTATGGCCTGTATAAACTATTGAGGGCTCGAGAATGTCCCCCACTCTGGAGCGAGCAGCAGTGCAGAAGCCCAGACTTATCACTCTCTCTCTCTCTCGCTCTCTCTCGCTCTCTCTTTCTCTCTCTGTCTTGACTCCCTCACTGTAAATCCATCCAGACACACAAGCAAAGCGACAGCTGGGAAACAGAACTATTGCTGTTCTCCAACGACACTCAATCATGACCACCTCGGACTGTTTCCACACACTTTTAAAAAATAGCTCACCCCCCCCTTTGACTTCTTTTTTTTTTTTTTTTTTATCTCTCACTCGCTCTCTATAATTGTTTCTCTTGCTCACACCCTCCTGCCCATGTCCTTAAATAACTACTGTAAAATCTATCAGTCATGCATACATTTCTTTAACCCTTTATCGGGTGAAAAACCGTATTTGGTAACTTCGGCGGATATCCAAAATAAAAAATATATAAAATATTTCGAGAAAAAGTTGCAAATTTACTAGATTAACTCTATGGAGTCTTGGGCTATTTTGTCCATTTCTGAATCCTTTTCATGTCTTTTTTGTGTCTTTTTTTATAGTTATTTTGTGTCTTTTTGTCATTTTGTGTCTGTTGCTGTGTCTTTTTTTTGGTAATTTTGAGTCTTTTTTATTCATTTTGTCTTTTTGTATCGTTATTTTGTGTCTTTTTGTCATTTTGTGTCTTTTTTAGTCATTTTGTGTCTGTTGTTGTGTCTTTTTTTGGTCATTTTGTGTTTTTTTTTTGTCATTTTGTCTCTTTTTTTTCTTTGTGTCTTCTGTGTCTTTTTTGGTCATTCTGTGTCCTTTTTCTAGTCATTTTAAAGTATTTTTGAGTCTTTTTTGGTCATTTTTGTGTCTTTTTTTGACGTCATGAAGAAGTTGTTCTCTGGCGCTTTCATGGACTCCAGAGGGTTAAAGTGGCAAATCTACAAAAAAAAAAGTTGCAGATTTAAGAGATTTAAAGTGGCAAATCTGCGTTAAAAAAGTCACCGATTTACGAGAAAAAAAGTGGGGGAAAAAAGCTTTTTTTCTCGCAGATTCACCACTTTAAATCTCATAAATCTGCAGATTTTTTCTCGTAGATTTGCCACTTTAATCTCGTAAATTTATTTCTCAAAATATGACCCCCCTCCCCCGGGTCCGTATGTTTTTTTTTGTTTTTTTTTTACACATTCTGACATTCTGTATGTAATATCCTCCAATATTCTCTAGGGTTGAAATCTGGAATTTGCAAGTATTTCAATGAGTGCCCTATTAAGGGTTAATCCAGTTCTGCTCTTCTGTTTCTTTAGATCCACACTCTTCTTGTCTTGCTACTTTCCCTCCTCACTCCCTTTTCATTTCCCCCTGTCTCCTCTCACATCTCTGCGTGTCGGAGGATACGCTCTTTTCGTTGTCTGAGGTTTTCTGCTCCGCTCCGTTTCCAGCACATGTGGTATCAAAACCGACCTACATGGGTGCGATAGAGCAAACAGTCCGCGGTCCCTCCCTGACAGACTAATTTGAACAAATTCTCAAATTGCACCCCAAATTGAAAGCACATTGGGGTGCGGGCGGCCATTACTTATAAAAATCTGGATAAGTGACCAACAATGAGGCCAAAATAATGCATGGGCAACTACCCTTGTTACTGCAAGCAGCTGGGTAGCCAGACAGATGTGCAGATTGTGCCCGCGGTTGCACCAGTGAGGGTTGCCGGGACGATATTTCTGCGCATGACGTGGCAGGAATGTTTTGTTATGGAGGGCTGTAGGGTGGGGAAGTGTGTCCCTGCCCCGTGCCGGGTATACATACAGGACTTAATGACTCTCAGGAATGTTAATCAGAGGTTCAATAAACAGAACCGAGCACAGACATGATGCACACAGATGTGTATGATGTGTATTATTTGCACCATTCATGTTTCTGGAGGAGGATGGGGGGTACTAGAGTTGGGGGAAGACATCACATGACCTGTAATCACTAATACTTCCAGGACTTGGCTCACTATTTCCCTTCCTCTCTCTCTTTTTCTGTATTCTGGAAGTATTCGGCTCAGCTCCAGCTCTCGTGAGTGAAGCCAGAGGTCTGTTTTGTGGACGGGGTTACTCCTTGTCTATGATTGTGTTTGTTTGTGCTGCGGGGGGAAAAGAAAGAGAGAGAGAAAGAGAGAGAGAGAGCGGCTTTAGTTTCCAAAGCACCAGGCCTGCAGGGTCTGCAGAAAGCCTCAACCCTCCTCCTTCTCAGTTCCCCTTAGACGTTCATTTACTAACATGGTTCCTCTTGCCCTGAGGCTTCCAGTGTCAATAACACACACTGCTGGCTTCTCTGCTGTGAGCCGCCCCGTAACAGGTCAGTCGGTCCAGGCCAGTCACGGCACAGGACGGGACGGGAGCATTCATCTTTTTGATTGTCGGGAAGCGATCCAAAGCAATTTCAACTGGCAAGTGGAGAGGATTCCCGAGACATCTTCTCTGTCTCCAAAACACACAAGGTCTAAATCAAAAAAAAAAAAAAAAGGGGCAGCAGTGGGCAGAGTCGCGGTGCAGCACGCCTAAGCCGTGGCTAAGTCGCGCAGCCAGTGGCTATAATGAAAACTGCTCTGCGGAGCGTGCCCAGTGGCGGTCAGACAGATCCACCCGCTGCAGCGCTGCACAATGAGCCTGTTATACTCATGACAAGCATCTCTCTCTGCCCAGACGCCGTGCACAGAGAAAACTGTTGACACCCACAAAATACAGTTCCCATTACATCACGCGGAGGCCCATCGCAATTTTTTGGGAGTAATGTTAAATTTAGTTGAGGCATCAGTCACTCCACCCAGCGTGGTGTCATGATATTCTGCAGCCGCAGCAGAAGCAGCTCTTTTACAAGACAGAATGCAAAGAATTCAAAGACGGGACAAACTGTTCTCTGTGCGAACAACAATCACTGCTGATGTGTTTATTGGTATTGGTGAAGGTAGATGTAGACCAGCGGTCGGCAACCTTTACTAACAGGAGAGCTAAAATAAGAGAAAAACAGTCGGAATGGAGCCACAAACCTTATTTTGAACCTTAGAATGAGGATAAAACAGCCTATGAAGTCTAAATAAGCCTACCAACATTAATAATAGGTCATAATGAGCATTCAAGTGGAAATCAGAGCCTGGAAACTGAAAAATTATCTCAGGAGATTTGGAATCGAAAGCTAGCCTAGCAAGGGAAACTCAAAATCAGACTTGAGCAGGGGTCTCAAACTCAGATTACCTGGGGGCCGCTGGAGGCAGTATCAAAATGACCAAAAAAAGACACAAAATTACAAAAAAAAGACACAAAATGAAAGAAAAAAACAAACTAAATTACTTAAAAAAGACACAAAATTACAAAAAAAAAGTCACAAAATTACTAGAAAAAAAGACACAAAATGACCAAAAAAGACACAAAATGACCAAAAAAGACACAAAATTACAAATAAAAAGACACAAAATTACAAATAAAAAGACACAAAATTATTAAAATAAGACACAAAATGACCCCAAAAAATACACAAAATGACCAAAATAATACACAAATGGCAAAAAAAGACACAAAATAAAAATAAAAAAAAGACACAGAATTATTAAAAAAAGACAAAAAATTACCAAAAAAATACACAAAATTACCCAAAAAAGTAATGAAAGGGACCTTCCACACACAACACGGTAAAGTGGCATTCATATAAAACTCACATTAAACTTTCATATCAAGATGAGGGCCACAAAAAATCATCACGAGGGCCGCAATTGGCCCACAGGCCGCGAGTTTGAGACCCATGCTGTAGACTTTTATAAGCTATGAAGCACATTGTAGTTGATTAAAATGTTTTTAAAAGAATTTTACTGCCTTATATCATCTACACATTTTTACAATTGAATAAGACAAATTACTTTGGGCCTACACCAAAATAAATTAAATTGAAGATGTAAAGAAATAAGCGTTTAATTTAGTTTTTTTGTCACAGCCTCATGTGGCTCCAGAGCAGCAGGTTGCCGCAGGTTACCGCAGGTTGCCGACCCCTGACATAGACCCACCGATTGTCTGAACTAGACATCCCCGTGTATTCAGAGCAGCAGCCGTGCCAGATGTTACATCTTATATCAAAATGTCATTTGCATACTGCCTCAGAAAATTGGCTTTGTTTCCCCGCCGAAACATATGAAGCCGGATTACAGCGAGGAACTCTTCAAAGGCAGGAGGCTCAAATTTGGTTGCCTCCATTGCAAATTGCAGATCAACTTTCTTTGCCGTGCTGAACACACAGGCCTAGCGTGATTCCTGAGGCAATGCACCTGGGCTTCATCTTTCTGGACCATGTGGAATAAGGCGCAGCAAAGTCAAGTGGGGGGATGTAGTCGATGGTTATCTGGAGCAGGCAGAGAAACCCCCTCGCTTTCCACAGCTCCGCTTAATACTGCCTAGCCATTATTGAGAAATGAGTTTCCAGTAAAAGCAATTTCATTGTTTATTGACGGTAATATGAGTAGAGTGCGGCGACAAAAAAGAAAGAAAGAAAGTGTCATGTTGTTTGCTAGGGTTTGGCACTTTTTCACTCTCGCTTCTCATCCAAAAGTGGAGAGAAAAGTGAAAAGAGGCTTGTGTCTCGACTGAAAGTTGATTTTAAATTCATTCTTTGGCAGACATGGAAGGCAGAGCAGACATTAAGTTAAGCACAAACAACAAGATGTGTTACAGGAGTCCAGTCACAGAAATGACTGTGCTCATGCTGTCAGAAAACCAACAACAAATATTGGAGTAATTTAAACGTTTTATCTTTCTGAAAAAAAGGGGGTGGGGCTGGAATCTACTTTCTCTCCCTCTTTGAGAAATGATGCATGTGGCCCTCCACCCTGCCCAACAGTGCTGCTTGTGATATGTTGATTAACGCAAGAGCAGAACTGGCAACACGTTTTTGCACCTGGTTTATTTTCAAGAGTCAGACAAATAGTGTGAGAACGAATTTAATGCTTAGGTTAAGGAACCAAAACTACATATATAAAGTTAGGAAAAAGGGTTAAAAAAAACTACTTTCGTACAGAACTTCCAACACAAATGGAAGCCAAACCTGGTCCCTTTCTTGGTTAAAAGCCAAACCTGGTCCCTGTCTTGGTTAAAAGGCAAACCTGGTCCCTGTCTCTTGGTTAAAAGACAAACCTGGTCCCTGTCTTGGTTAAAAGGCAAACCTGGTCCCTGTCTCTTGGTTAAAAGACAAACCTGGTCCCTGTGTCTTGGTTAAAAGCTGGACACGCCAATCGATGTGCCTTTTGCACTTGTTGCTGCATCCCCAGATACAATTCTGTGGGATACCTACAAATAATTTGTATGTTTTTTAAGTTATTATTGGCAGATATACAGAGTGAAAGGGGGAGACAGAGGGGGAGACATGCAGGAAAGGACTCCAAGCCGGACTCAATCTCGGGCCACCTGCTCATAAAGAATGAGCCTTCATGGTATGCGCTCTACCAGTGATACCTGCAAATTCTAGTGCATTAAGTCATATGTTTATCAACAGCTTGGTTTGAGCCTACACACTCAAATGAAGAAAATTGTTGACTAGCAGATGCATCGGGAGTGTGTCTATGTTCCCCTCTTTGTATGAGACTGGGGAACATAGGACCCTTTTTCCCCGCTTTTCCCAAAAAGGGTCCTATGTTCCCCGGTCTGTTACTTTTTTCACCATTACTGCCAAATTCCATGGGAAATAGGCCTAACCCTAAACCTAACCCTACCCTAACCTAATCCTAACCTAACCTAATCTAACCTAGCCCTAAAAGGAAAAAGCTAAGCCTCAATGCAAGACAATATGATTAGGTTGTGGGAATATACAAACATGAGTAATCCTAGATTTAAAAAGCCAAAAAATGAACTGCAAAGTAACCAGAAAGTAGCTGCTGTGTAAATGTAAGTTTTGTGATGCTTGAGCTAAGGTGGGCCATGTGACGGTAGGCCTGCTGGCCATGCTGAGAGTCTACCGGAAAGATTGATAGATTGCGGAGAGCATAGGACCCTTTTTCAGAAAAAGGATCCTATGTTCCTATGTATGTATTACTGCAGAGGAACATAGGACCCTTTTTGAGAAAAACAGGGAACATAGGGATGACCCAGATGCATCTTTTAGCTTGTTTGTTAGCTTGTTGCTGTTAGCTTGCAGTTGCTAACACAGCGTTCTGGGAAGGGGAGCACCTATCCTGAGACAAACTTTGCACAGATATAAGTGAATACATATGTTAAAGTGTACTTACTTTCCCTGAGGTAATTGAGATGAGAGAGAAGCACTTCGGCGTTGTACATGGTGGTGAGCCGCAGGAAGTCGTCCTTGCCCATCTTGCAGAGCTCTTTGCCGTCTGTGTTCTGAAACATGGCCGTGTCGATCTCTAACAGGCCGTACTCCTTGATGGCCCACTCTAGCCACTGGCGCACATGGTCCTGAGACCACAACGAAGGGTCTATGGGAAGGTAGAAGAAGAAGAAGAAGAGAGGAAGTTTATTGACTCCATAAAGAATTGTTCCTGGATAGACAGAGCTGCATATCTCTCTGAGGTAAAGGGAGGGGAAGAGGTGAACAAATTGGAAACAGAATGTTGTATCAGTAGCAGACCTTGTTCAGATAGCTGTAAATATTCTTTGTCTTATGTTAACCACATGAACAGGATTTGCCAGACGACTCCTATTAGATTTCAGGTAAATAATCTTTCACAGAGTGGTGTTCACTCTGAAATCCCTTCCTGTGATACACTGCAAAAAAAGAAAAGTTGGGTGAACTCAAAATTACAAGGCAACAAACTTCGATAAAATTTTAAGTTGGACAATTAAACTAAATATTTTAAGTTTTGTTTTTGAGTTTGCTCAACTCTGAATTCAGCTTTTTGAACTTATAATTTTACATTGTAATAACTTTTAGTCCTTACTTCTGCTAACTTCTGCAATGTGCTGAATTGGCACGATTGTAACGCCGCTATGAAATGTCAGCTAATGTTGCGACCACAATTTTGAGTTAGCATTGATACGCTAATGGCTACTCTTGTAGCTGTAACAAGCAGCGCCGCTAGCATCAGTTAGCTGCTAGCATCAGTTAGCCCCTAGCATCAGTTAGCCACTAGCTTTTGCTAATGGCCGAATTTCACCGCTTTCCCGCATTTCACAACAAAGAAATAAGAGTTAGCAGAACTATTGTCCCTTGTTGTGAACCCCAACTTAAAGATATAAGTAACAACAACTCACCAACTTGTTTTTAAGCAGACAACTGGCTTCCTTTGTTGTGCTAACTTACATTATTGCCCTAAATGTCAATAATTTATATTTCCAAGTTTTACCAACTTAAATCACTGTTTTAGGCCAAAAAACACAAGTTGGCTTTGCAGCAGTGTAGTTCAAACTTTGGACTATGTTTTCTATTTCTTTTGCAAGCATTGCTTGACCCAAGTCTGATGTACTGCACAGCCAATCCTGAAACCAAACCCCAAACTTACCACTTGTGGTTAAGGAGTGGCCTCCATGTGGAGCTCCTATTAGGTTAATAGATGACTGGACGTTTGCATCAGTTTAGCACTAACATTTGAATATCCTTTACAATGGAAAATTCACCAAGGCTCCATTTGATTTTAATTTAATGAATAACATGTGCTCATTTTTGGGAAAGCACAGTCATTCTCTTTGGCTTTTACGTGAAACAACGTAATCAACTTACGTGTTAAAATTACTTTTCTGACGGCTGTAACCTCAAACCTGCACTTGTTACTCCGTGAACTGCGTTATTTCACATTCTGGAAGATCAAATTTGTGAAAGTAGTGAAGGAATATAAAGGTTCTGGCAGACAAACAGACTACCTGCACGCATTCAGCCGTGCTCCCATGAGGAACGTAAAACACTGGAACAATGCTCTACCCCACAAAGCAGCTAAGTAGAAATGGGACTCATAAAACATTTACAGGATCGGTAAAATTATACCGAAAACAGAAGAGTGATTCTGTCTGTAATCGCAGCAGCAGCAGCAGCACAAAGAAATACCTGGAACAGTTAGCACCTGTGTGACCAGATACACTGTTTCATGACACATATTCAAGCAAAGGTTATTATAGTTAACGAAAACTAATTGAAATTGAAAAAACATTTTCGTTATCTGCAGTAAAAATTGAAAACGAGAGTTCTTTCAAAAACGATAACTAACTGAAACTGTATTTTTTGGTTACAAAACTACTAAAATTAGAGTGAAAATGTCCTTCGTTTTTCATCTTTGTCAACTTTTTTCATACGTAAACCTTTTTGGTTGATATGAAATTGATATTTCATCTATCTGGTTTTAGATAATAAACTTATTGGGGCAATCTGGCACCCAACAAATACCCCATTACAACAAAACTAACACTAAAACTAATAAAAACTAAACCAAAACTGAGCATTTTCCCAAAAAATAGAAACAAATTAAAACTAGCAAACTCACTCTAAAAACTTATGGTAACACTTTACAATAACCCTCATTTATAAATGGTAAACAGATAGTTTATTAATGTTTAATCATCATTTATAAACTGTATATAGGCCTTTTAGAATGGTAAATGCATAATTTATAAATGACAAATAGATGGTATATTAATGTAAGTTTATAGTTACTTTACCATTAAAAATTATAATTAATAGTTTATTAATAGTTTTAGTTGCACTCATTTTAACATTTTTAACAGCATATTAAGTATGTTAATGATTTTTAAATGATTCATATACCTTTGAGAAATTGGTTGAAAACATTTAAAGATTAAATATATATAGCACTTTGTAAATGGTTATTAATTGTTTATAAACCATCTATAAACATCACTTGGTTGGTTATTGTAAAGTGTTACCAAACTAATTAAAATGAACTGAATTTGAAAAGAAAAAATGACAACGAAACTAAAACTAATGACAAATCCAAAACTAATATAACCTTGATTCCAGCATTAGATTTCTTGTTATTCTACCTGCAGGTACGATGACTCTCCTCTCATTGGTGGTCATGTTTGGGGGCGGGGCATTCTTCTCATCCATGTAGTTTCCATAGTTCATCTGAGATGCGTCGTTCCCCCCTACGAGCTTATTGCATTTACCCACACTGCAGTCCACTGGAGACTCCCTGCTAAACAAACACACACACACAAAAAATTATAAAAATATTATCTGCAGATAAATTGGGTGTTGTTGGTTGACTTTGGCATCAGTTACATAAACCTGACACTGTCCAGGGCTAAGTATACTGAGATTAGAAACAAAAAGTGAAGGGTACTTGTGGTAAAGAAATGGCAGCATTTATAACAGCATCTAACACAGGGGTCTCAAACTCACGGCCCGCGGGCCAATTGTGGCCCTAGTGACGATATTTTGTGGCCCCCACCTTGATATGAAAGTTTAATGTGAGTTTTATATGAATGGCACTTTACCGTGTTGTGTGTGGAAGGTCCCTTTATTGTTTCACTTGTTTCTATGATGACATTAACAAAAAGAAAGGCAGCTGCTACCGGAACGTTTATTATCTGCCGTGTTGTTGTTACCGCAAGAAGTGGAAATGTTATGTAATGTAAGTTTTGTGTCTTTTTTGGGGGGGGTAATTTTGTGTCTTTTTTTAGTAATTTTATCTTCTTATTTTTTTAGTAATTTTGTATCTTTTTTTTGTAATTTTGTCTTTTTTTGTAATTTTGTTCCTTTTTTGTAATTTTGTCTTTTTTTGTAATTTTGTGTCTTTTTTTTAGTCATTTTATGTCTTTTTTGGTAATTTTGTGTCTTTTTGGTAATTTTGTCTTTTTTTTAAGTAATTTTGTGTCTTTTTTGATAACTTTGTCTTTTTTAAGTAATTTTGTGTCTTTTTTTAGTAATTTTGTGTATTTTTCTAATAATTTTGTGTCTTTTTTTAATAATTTTGTGTATTTTGGGGTCATTTTGTGTCTTTTTTGGTCATTTTGTGTCTTGTTTAAGTAATTTATTTTTTTCTGTCATTTTATGTCTTTTTTTAGTCATTTTGTGTCTTTTTTAAGTAATTTAGTTTTTTCTGTCATTTTGTGTCTTTTTTTGTTGTTGTAATTTTGTGTCTTTTTTTGTCATTTTATGTCTTTATTGGTAATTTTGTGTCTTTTTTTGTAATTTTGTGTCTTTTTTTGGTAATTTTGTCTTTTTTTAAGTAATTTTGTGTCTTTTTTTGTAATTTTGTGTCTTTTTTTGGTAATTTTGTCTTTTTTTAAGTAATTTTGTGTCTTTTTCTAATAATTTTGTGTCTTTTTTTTAGTAATTTTGTGTCTTTTTCTAATAATTTTGTGTCTTTTTTTTAGTAATTTTGTCTATTTTGGGGTCATTTTTTGTCTTTTTTGGTCATTTTGTGTCTTGTTTAAGTAATTTAGTTTTTTCTGTCATTTTATGTCTTTTTTTAGTCATTTTGTGTCTTTTTTTAAGTAATTTAGTTTTTTCTGTCATTTTGTGTCTTTTTTTGTTGTTGTAATTTTGTGTCTTTTTTTGGTCATTTGGCCCCCAGGTAATTAGAGTTTGAGACCCCTGGTCTAATACGTCTAAAAACACCAAATAGAGTGCAGGACGTGGTTACCTGGATCCGTTCATGTGCTCATATTCTCTCTTGACGTTGACCCTCACCGGCTGGTTGATCCACTCCTGCTGGGGGGGCAGCGGGTTGATTTTGTGGGTCTGGCCGTAGTCCTGTGTGCCAGATGCAGTCATGTCTGTCTTGGGGAGAGGGGCAGCAGCAGCGTACGGAGGCTCGAATAGGGACTGGTCTTCACTCACCACTGATAGCGCCTCCTGTAGGTGGAAGGAACAAACACTTGGTACGTCTTTCTCCACTCACTTTCACTCACAAGACCTCGTTTATATCCAAATAGGACGTAAAAAAACATCCCACGGTCCATAGACACTTTTAAAAAGGACTAAACCTTTGGTTCCTCCTGTCCACATGGTTTTAGCTTGTGAATATATGTATATATATATATATACTTTTTATATATATACTTTTTCTTCTGTTTTATCTCTTTTTTTAATCCTTTTTTAAAATTACACTGTTATGCTTTTAACCTGTAGCACTTTGAGATTTCCTTTAATGTAAAGTGCATTGCAAATAAAATGGATCATTATTTATTATTATTATCCTAACTGATATACACTTAGATAAGACTACACTGCAAAAACCAACTCACAAAAAAATAAAAATAAATAACTGGAATTAAGCCAATACATGCTCAAAACAAGTACAATTATTTGCCAGTGCAGTAAGTAAATGTTTCTTTGTAAGAATTCTTTAAATAAGTAAAAATATCTACTGGATAGGCACTGGGAAAACCAACGATGTCTTGAAATAAATACAAATATACTTATTTTTGAGCAATTGTGGCTTGAAAAGCCTGACTGTAGTAACATTAAAATAAGCCAGAAATACTTGAATACTTGAGCACGTTTTGGTGATAGAAAATGCTTTTGAAATAACATTTAAACTACATGCAACTAAAACTCTCAACTGGAGCCAATATTTTAGGTAACAGCTCACAAAATTCAATGGTTGAATAGCTTGAAAAAGCATGAAAAAGCTCACAATGTCAATCCTTAAAACAAGTCTTTAAAGAATAAGATAATTAAATAAGCACATAAAGCTATGGTCAGTAGGTAAATTATACTCAAAACAATATAATTAAGATACTATTGCTAGATATAAGAAGAAAATACTTGGTAAGCTTCATGTTTTTTGCAGTGTAGAAGTCTTTTTGATATGGCTGCATTGCACAAATCTTTCTTTGTGTGTGTGTCTGTAATGTAAGCTGACCATTTTCACAAATATGACATTGGTATCAATCTTCTCATCTGAGTCTCAGAGGCGAAGAGGCATAAAAATTGCCCAAATTGCCCAAATAGTCATGTGATCAAGTTGATAACAATAAACTCACAAACATGAGCAGTTTACAACTCTTTCGTTTGACACTATACCGGAAACCTGTGATGTCAAATTTTCAATCTCTTGTGTATTTTTTGTTTATGGCAATTATGTGCAGTTATGGGTCATATCACAGTCTGGCATCCTCAGTAGTTTGTGTACATAACCCACGTAGCAACTGTAGCTTCCTGTTGATGTTATGACTTCAATCATGCCCACAGTGGAGTGAGACAGAGTTGAAAGGCTGGACCCAACCCCTGTATCACTGCTTCTACCAGTAACGACCCGCTGGCTGAGAGTAATTCTTCTGTTTTCCAGTTAAAATGTCAGATTTTTGGTTGTCTAAGGCCACGTTTATACATAGCAGGGTATTTAGAGATACTAATATTTCCCCCCATGCGTTATCAAAACTAACATTGTGCACACAACATCGTTTTCAAAAAAGTTGTCATTTACATCAACCCGCATGAATACGCCGTCTAGCGCCATTATAACTATGCCAAACCTATTATATGGGCGGCAGTGTAGGGAGAAGGATAAAGCCATGCAAGCCAATCAGAATCCTCAGAATCAACAACAACCAATAACACCAGCGACTTCCTGTTCCTTTCAAAACAACTAGAGAGAATGAGCGTGAGAGTTTTCCAAATTCTCCACTTTGCCCAGAGTTTTTAGAAATAATCGTTTTCTGTGATAAAAACTGGGTTTCCGTGTGAATGAAAGGCCAAACTGCATGGAAATATCTGCCTTTTCCCTTCTTGTAAACGGGGCCTAATACTCATTATTGCCTTCATTGGACCTAAAGTCCCCCATCCTGTCCTGTCTTGTTCTGTCCTGTCCTGTCCTGTTCTATTCTGTCCTGACGTGTCTGGGCTGAAGACTCAACAGAAGCGAGGGGGGGTCACCGCTACACTGACCCCTTCGCTGTGGCTCAGCCGGAGCAATGTCAGTTTATTAAAGAAAACAAACGCAGAGAGTCGTGGCTGGCTAAGACATCACGTGGTCTCCAACATGCTGCTGGTGTAATGTCTCGGGAGTAAAGCAGAGGTTACATTCTAACATATAGATGTCACTGGCTTTGTGTCTGACAGGGAACAGGGGCACCATCAACATCTCAGACCAGGGGCACCATCTGTAAAGTGCCTCCAGAGTGGTGAAAACGAGAGGAAGTGCCTTATTGGCTGCTATTTGCATGTGCAAAAATTGATTTGGTGCCATATAGGGTGCCCCTTCATACAATAAATTATGATGTTGTGCCCTCTAGAGCAGGGGTCTCAAACTCAAATTACCTAGGGGCCGCTGGAGGCAGTATCAAAATGACCAAAAAAAGACACAAAATGACAGAAAAAAAACTAAATTACTTAAAGAAGAAACAAAATGACCAAAAAAAGACACAAATTACCAAAAAAGACACAAAATTACTAAAAAAAGACACAAAATTACCAAAAAAGACACAGAATTACCAAAAAAGACACAAAATTATTTAAAAAAAGACACAAAATTACCAAAAAAGTAACAAAGTAATTAAAGGGACCTTCCACACACAACACAGTAAAGTGCCATTCATATTTAATTATATTTATATTTATATCTTATTTAATTTAATTATTAAAAAAGACACAAAATATAAAAAAAAGACACAAATGATTAAAAAAGACACAAAAGTACCAAAAAAGTAACAAAGTAATTAAAGGGACCTTCCACACACAACACAGTAAAGTGCCATTCATATAAAACTCACATTAAACTTTCATATTATGGTGGGGGCCACAAAATATCGTCACGAGGGCCACAATTGGCCCCCGGGGCCGCGAGTTTGAGACCCATGATCTAGAGCAAGAAAATTTGATAACGCTCCTTAATGAATTCCCTTCTAGTGGCCTTCTGGTGCCTCCATGGTTGAAAAAGTGTTGCTAAAGTGCCTCTAGAGTGGTGAAAACAAGAGAAAGTGCATTATTGGCTGCTCTTTACACATGAAAAAAAATATATTGGGTGCCCTTTAGGGTGCTCCTTCATATAATAAATTATGATGATGTGCCCTCTAGAGATTCTATAATACTATAATATAATATCACCCAACTGTGAAAAATGTTATGTAAGGTTTTTGCTCTCATTTAGCTCCAAAAGTGCACAAAATTGATGCATTTTACTTTAAAATGTACTACATTTCTCCCCGGAAGCCCTTGATGGGTCGATTAGATGGTTTTAATTGTCAGTACCATATCAATAATTATTTTGGATCTATCTGGATCTCCTTTAACTTAATGCTAATCGTAATTTTTTTTTCACCCTTCAAATAGTCTGAGTCCACCACCGCAGACCAGGATACTTTTACAGAATGAGAATGAGGATTCTGCTTGAGAATAACTTGATGAGTCAGCCTTTGTTACACTGCAAAAAAAGAAAAGTTGGGTGAACTCAAAATTTCAAGGCAACAAACTTCGATAAAATTTGAAGTTGGACAATTAAACTAAATATTTTAAGCTTTGTTTTTGAGTTTGCTCAACTCTGAATTCAGATTTTTGTCAACTCAACTGTAAGTTGTACTAACTTATAATTTTACATTGTAATAACTTTTAATCCTTACTTCTGCTAACTTCTGCAATGTGCTGAATTGGCACGATTGTGACGCAGCTATGAAATGTCAGCTAATGTAGCGACCACAATTTTGAGTTAGTAATGATACGCTAATGGCTACTCTTGTAGCTGTAACAAGGAGCGCCACTAGCATCAGTTAGCCGCTAGCATCAGTTAGCCGCTAGCTTTCGCTAATGACAGAATTTCACCGCTTTCCCGCATTTCACAACAAAAAAATAAGAGTTAGCAGAACTATTGTCCCTTGTTTTGAACCCCAACTTAAAGATATAAGTAACAACAACTCACCAACTTGTTTTTGAGCAGACAACTGGCTTCCTTTGTTGTGCTAATTTACATTATTGCCCTAAATGTCAATCATTTATATTTCCAAGTTTTACCAACTTAAATCACTGTTTTAGGCCAAAAAACACAAGTTGGCTTTTTTGCAGTGTATAACTGCTCATTGTGAACAACAATCAAACAATCAAACAAACGAATGGACAAAAACAATAAATCGGAGTATCAAGTGAAATCATTACAGTCATATGCTTCTGCTGGGGATTAGGCTCGGGTCTGATGCACATCTGGATCTGATAGGATCTGATGGCACAGCTTAGACCGAGACGTGTCTAATTCCCCAGGACTGAATTATTTCATTCCAAAATGCCACATATCTGCTCCAGGGGGAAAATGCTACTTGATATTCATTGATCAGTATTTCCAACATGTAGCCGTTTGCATTCTCTGAAACGTTGCTTTTATGAAATCGAAATCCTCATGATCTCACATAACTTCGCTGCCATTCCATTCCAAGACATTTCATGCAAGTAGAAAGTTTTGTCTTATCCCTGTTTGGATGGTAAATGTCTCTTTTTGCAGGAGAAGTTTTCATCAGTACAACTACAGTCTGACTGTAATAATGTATGTGCTGCACATGTACAGTGACTAAATCATGCTGTTTCCACCAACAGCATGATTTTACTTTAACCCATAAGAACCTATGGTGAAACCCGTGTAACAAACACTTTAAATCTTCTAGAATCTCCCATATTCAGCTTTATGCTTCACATTAACACTCACTCTAATGGGACTTTGACAAGAAGTGACTTCTCTAAAATGTGGCTGTGACCAGAAACAGAAATGTGAAAAAGTAGCTAATTTCAAAAAGCTTATTTTTTGTTTTCTGAGGGTAAGTTTAAACCCATTTAACAATTCTAATCCGTTAATAGTTTGTCCTGTAGTGCATTTTACTTTAACCCATAAGAACCTATGGTGAAACCCGTGTAACAAACACTTTAAATCTTCTAGAATCTCCCATATTCAGCTTTATGCTTCACATTAACACTCACTCTAATGGGACTTTGACAAGAAGTGACTTCTCTAAAATGTGGCTGTGACCAGAAACAGAAATGTGAAAAAGTAGCTAATTTCAAAAAGCTTATTTTTTGTTTTCTGAGGGTAAGTTTAAACCCATTTAACAATTCTAATCCGTTAATAGTTTGTCCTGTAGTGCATTTAACTTGTTCTGACCATATTTCCTGAACAAATTAAAGTCACAATTTGGATAAATGTTATGGAGATGCAAAAGAAAAAGGCAAATTTGTGACTCTGTAAGTAGAAAATGTGTCTCATTTTTTCCCGTTTTAAAATAAGAAATATCACAAGCATAAATTCCATAAACGCTCAATATAACATTTATGTCACATCTCAGATCTTTGACTTTTAGGGGTACTATTTTTTGGAAAAACATCAGAAATGTGTTCTATGTGGTCAACTTATAGAACACATCCTTTCAGGATAACTGGGTCTTATGGGTTAACTTATCCTTTACTTTATTGTAACTATGCTTGATGTATATGAAGCCAATAAATGAGATGATATATTACAGCTTTCATTGACTTAACAAACACAACATTTACACTCTGGTGACGATTTGCAGCTTTAAAGTTGGTTTGTGATCTGCCAATAAACACGTATTAAGTATTTCATGTCATATTTTGACTTACTTTACTAGAAAACAATTTATTTATGTTTTTTTCTGTCCTACCATGATGCACGTAAAACTACAGATTATAAACTTCTTTTTTAACAATAAAAAATGTAAATTATTGGTTGAATGAAAAAATCTTGAACTTGTAAAAAATAACTATTGAAAAAAAAAAAAGATGTTGGCATGTTTAAAAAATTGAAAGACAAAATCATGTAATTTAGAAAAATATTTATGATTATCACCGCTATGCCAAATGATCTAATATTTGGATACTTAATACTGATTGTTAGACACTCAATCAGTGATTTCTTTAATTACTACAGTTGAAACAATTGGTAACACTTTACAATAACCATTGTTTATAAATGGTAAACAGATTATCAATGTTTATAACCTGTATATAGGCCATTTAGAAAGATAAATAGATAATTTATTAATGTTTAACTAGGTAAATCATTTATAAATGACAAATAGATGGTTTATTAATGTAAGTTCATAGTTACTTTACCATTAACAAACAATTAAATTATAATGAATAGTTTATTAATAGTTTTAGTTGCACTCATTATAACATTTTAACACCATATTAAGTATGTTAATGATTTAAAAATGATTCATATTCCTTTAAGAAATTGGTTGAAAACAAAATATGTAAAACACTTTGTAAATGGTTAATAATTGCTGTATAAACCATCTATAAACATCACTTAGTTGGTTATTGTGAAGTGTTACCAAATAATTCTCTGTTATAATTTGGATATTGCATATTTTGCATAAAACTGATGCAATAAAAGACAAGTGGAGCCTCTGATCAGTCCTCTATCATTTATAATTGCACTATAGTGCCCTCTGTTGTAATGCCACAGACACTAAAACTGCTTTACTTCTTCACTATAATCCTCCTCTACAGGTTAATGGGTGGATAAAAAAAAAGGGCTGAACCTCTCCGGAGCATTTAGCCATGCACTTTGCTGCCAGAATTAGATTTTCCAGTGATTTCATGTGTGGATCCATCATCCAGTGTGCAGCAGCAGCAGGACTCTATCTGAGCCCAGCACACGGCTCGCCTCGGCGTGATAAAGAGTACAAGAGTGAGGGAATGTCTCATTACAGGGTGATAAGGGCTCACCGAGCTATTATGACTGTTGCACGTTATATTTACAGTGACATATCAGCCGGCGCAATTTAAACCATGATTGGCAAGTGGTGGGTGCCTGTGGAGATTGCAGAGAGGTTTTTTTTTATAAATAGGATCACAACACGTTGATGAAGAGACGCTGTAGAGATGACAGACCGATGCTTGTGTTTTCTTTCCAGTATCTGAGGGGAACATGCACATTGAGCCTGTCTGAGAGCTGCAGGCGGTTACACTCACGTCTCACAAAGTCCACAGATAAGTGAGACACTCTGAGACCAAGACAAGAGGACAGCTATCTGCTCTACTTTGTCTTTTTTCTGCTACTTTTATGCTCCACTGCAGTTTGTGAAGGCAAATATTGCACTTTTTTTTTTACATTCTTATACATGAATCTGACACTTAAAGTTCCTTTTTGCATAAATATGTGAAATATGATGTGATATTCAGTACAACTACATCCATTTGAGCATGAAATATGTTAAGTTACTGCACTGTAAACATGTTTAAAATTGCAGTTTCATCCTATCTGGATAACAATTTATCATGGACACTACCACATGGCCGTGCACTTCACCAGATACTTCTGCTCCACTGCAGTTTGAAGGCAAATATTGGACTTTTTTTACATTTATCTGACACTTAAAGTTCCTTTTTGCTTACAAGTATGTGAGCTATGATATTCATATTGATTATGTATGAGTAAAAGCTAATTTAGGTCAATTTTGCTATCAGATATTGCCTAAATTAATAAATGAATTAAAGTTATCCTCGGGGCACCAAAATATGTATGGGTAAAAGCTAATTTAGTCAATTTCTGATAGCAAAATTGACCTAAATTAGCTTTTAAGCCCTACAATTAACTACAACATTAAAATGCTCAAAATGACAAAAAAGGTTTGTCATTATAACTAATTTTTCCTTTTCAATACAACAAAGATTTGTGCAAAAAGTCACTTTAACTTAAAATATTGAGTCAAATATCAAGATTCCTTTGAGTTAACTCCATTGTCTTTGTTGTCTTGACACTTTTACCTTTACTTTTACCTTTGATACTTTAAGCACATGTTGTTGACAACACCTAATTTAACTTAAGTAACATTTTGAACTGAGGAATTTTACAGTCAATTGAGTATTTTTTAGTAAGTAAAGTGTGTGAATATTCCCCTCTGAGAAGCAGATCTGAACAGAACCACTAAGAAAAACTCAACAAGTTCATTTTTTAGTCCTTAAAGATACATAAAATCTATATCTTTCTTCCTCGAACAGGAGGAGGAAAAAACATGAAATAAATCATATCTGAGCTCAGCTGCAGGCAGCTCTAGAAGCATTGTGTGAGTGAGACACCTGCTGGGAGCCACCTCTGCTCTGTTTACATCAGCAGCATCTACATGCGTCACCACGCGTCTGGAGCAGACTGGATATATGGAGAGCTGCACATCCAGACTACACGTGTGATTGTTTGGCGTTCACACACACACACACACACACACACACACACACACACACACACACAGGAGCCACCCAGAGAGAGGAGGGGGGGTATTCCTGTCTTTTGTTTGAGGAGGAAGAGGAAACCTGTCAGGAAAAGATTGTGTGCAGCAGGAAGCTCTCATGGCTAGAGAGAGCTTCCTCTCTTTTAGTGAGCATGAATGCAGCAAAGCAGCCAGTCATTTACACCCCCAAGGATCCAATTATGATTACATTAATTGTCACAACTTGTTGCTTTGTTACCAACATCCAGGCTGAATGTCCTCCTCCTGCTGCAGCGCTGAGACTGATTTGAATGACGGATTTAAAGTGACTCTCTCTATAAGCAGCCTGACATTTTTGTCTGGCCAACGTTTACACTCTTCCAAAACTCACACCACACCCAGCCGCCGCAAAGCCGCTACTTTAACATTTTTTTTCCCAAAAGAGAAAACATCACTTTTCAGCAACAATAAGAGCATAAAAAAACAAAAAAACGCAGACGCTGCATTCTCCTGATCTCTCCACTTGTTAAGCGGACGACAGGCTGAACTGAACTAATAGCGACTTGTTGCCATTCAACATCTGGTGGCTGCAGCCATAATGCATCTGGAATTTGAATGTCGAGGGGGCCAGTAGCCAAAGTTTATGCACACCAGCACTCTTGACTATACCAACACACCGTTTCAAAATAGTTGTGTAACTATAAAAACGGGGCAAATAAGCCAAAAAAAGTCTCATTGTGAAGCTTCAAGTGTTGCAAGTTACCGCATGAAGTTACACAAATGAAATGACAGCTTTCCTTACACTTTCATCAGCCTCTCAGAGGGAGACACGTTAGAATATCAACCCAGAGAGTGATTATTGTTGTTTCATGACATTAAATATCACTCTTTTTATAGACCCACGTTAGGATCTTTGGACCGAGCCGGGCGATGTGCCACACCGCTGTTGCGCAGCTCGACACATCGGTAACATCCAGTCATGGCTATTGCTCAACTCCGGCAGCCCGGACGACACCAAAAAAGCCTCCAACTCGTGGTTCACTTACTACTTTATATCAGAAATCACTCGGCGAGTTGTTTCAAATACATCGCCACTCCTTTTCTGTCTTTTCCAGACGTGCGTAATTGTGCGCTCGGTTCCCCCCTAAAATCCAAAAGCGTGATTCTGATGTGAATCCACACCGCAGCGTGTCCTCACGGCACAAAAAAAAAACCCGGAGAGAGTTTCAAAGAAAGAGGAAAAGAGAAGGAAATCTGGTTACCGCTTTTCAGAGAGAAGAGGGAAAAAAGAAGCCGCTCATCGTCGTCAAGATTGGAGATCCGCAGCTCTCACACACCGACACACACCGACACACACAGACCCATTGCTTCAAAAAAAGGAGGCGCAGTCTCCCACAAACCCAATACACCCCGTTCTCCACCCTTACCTTAATAGTTCCGTCCATTTTGCGCAATTTTCAGCGGACCCCGACGATATCCCAAACATGACACGCTCCTGAATTAATTCCAGCCCCCGGTATGTGGCGGAGAGAGAAGAGACACTTTTTTTTACCGGATTGAGTTTTTTCTTTCCTCTAAATTTGGGAAGTGAAGTCACCACTGTTGAGAAGGTTGAGAAGGAAGCTGTGTGTCACCGAAAAGCCCTGCCTTCAAAAAAGCAGGATACTGTCCCAGAGAGATAAGCAGGGAAAACAATTGACTGTTCGCTCCGCTCTTATGTTTTTCTGCTCGGAAATATTTACAGGATGACTGCCTGCCTTGTGCACAGCCATTGCTGTGGAGAATAAGCCCTGTGTGTTGTTTGCCTTTTCCCACTAGTGTCACACACACATGCTGTGGAAGAGTTTACTATTTGTCCGGCTATGAATTATCCCTGCAGACATTTAACTTTTTTTTTTTTTTCTAAGAATGAGCTTTTACTGTCCCATGTTTTAGAGCGCTTTTTGGTTCACGCCTACACTCCAGCATCTGGCCATGCCTCCATCCTCTGTAAATCTGTTTTATCCTATATTTCATAGTGAAATGGATACATGAAATAAAGTTTTTATCTTTGGATGTGGACAGATGTTTCTCCCGGAGAAGCTTAGTGCTGATGGAGCTCTAAATCAAGACAGCAGAGAAACCTGAACACCTATAGCAGGAGTTGTTGCAACTTTTTTTTTTTTGTTACAGCTCTCTGTGAAGTTTTTCCTGAGACACCATTAATAAAAGCCAAGCATTCAGCTCCTAACCGCACTACAGTCTGAGGTCTGCTCTACACGTGTGTCTGCAGCTCAGCGCGGGACTCGATGGATGAGACGCACCAACAGAGGCGCGTTAGAAACAATGGGCTCAGATGGAGAATATTAATATTATTACTATTGTTATTATGGCTGTTGTTATTCAGAGGTTTCTCCCTGCTCGCCTGCAGCCTAAAAACAGAACCCCCCCATCCCCACCCCCACATATAGGTATGTTTTCTCCTTTGAGTCTGCTCTATGAAATTGCCCTCATCAATTCAAGCATAATTTGAGTGCAGAAGCTCGACGTGGAGCCAGCAGACCAATAACATTCTCTTTCACAGCTCATTCAGCATCTCAGTGATATTTTTAGAACAACACAAACACATAAATCTTACAAGTAGAAAACTTTTAGATTTAAAGATTTAGAATAAATCCAGCCCAGCGTGCTGCTTTTATTGTTCCAGGGGTTTCTTTTCTAATAAGAACATCACTTTTATTAAATAAACAACTTTGGGTAAAGCTTTATATTAAGGTCCTTGTAATAACCATTAAATAACAAGTAGTAAGGCCCTTGTAAGTCCTTACAAGATGCTTATTGACATTACTGTGTGTTTATAAGCCTATATAAGTGCTAATAATGGCATTATAATACAGCTAATAGCAGGCTATAAGAGATTTATAATAAGAACATTAATAAAAGCCTCATGAGTATCTTATAATTCTTCATAATAGCATTACAAACACCCATAACCCACCCATTATGTCTTTGCCATGCCTTTATTAATCTTTTGTTTGCTTATTGATATTAAAATATACTTTATTGCTCATCTATTATAAGTTAACTATGCACTTGTTAACAGTTAACTATGCTTTTTGCAGCTAAAGGGATCTAAAGCTAGACCAATGCCTTGTTACTTGTTAATTAATGGTTATTACAAGGACCTTAATATAAAGCGTTACCCAACTTTGTATCTCATTGCTTTTGCTTTACAATTAAACCAGATTGAGTTGAATTGATGCTGGGTATTTTTTGCAGTGAGTGGCCGAGCCGTCTGACAGCAGGGCCGGCCTGTCTGCTCTCCACTTGGGGGTCTGGTGGGGCCGAGGGCCCCCTCCCCTTGGGACCCCCACATCTGGATCCTGCTAAGGGTCAAGGCTTCTCCTGCCTGAGGCCAGTTCAGACTCGTGTAATTAAGGGAGACACCTTGTTTAACTCTTCACTGACTAGTTTTTTTTCCCTCTCTATACATTCCAGTGTGTAAAGTTTTCATAAATGCATTATTCTACTATTATATCTACTCCTTAAAGAATTGTCACTAGCACTTATTGATGCACAAATAGCTCTTTTTGCACTATACCTTCATTGTTTGCTTTTATTCTTCCTGTAAGTCGCTTTGGATAAAAGCGTCTGCTAAATGACTAAATGTAAATGTAAATGCATTATATGATTCATCTTAAAACTCATTGTTTTACTTTTATACTGTTTAAAATGTTCTTTTGAGGTCCCAGTTCATAAAAAAGGCTTCCACTTCACCACAACATTATTTAAGTTTGTGTAAATACTTTAAATGTGTTATTTTCTATTAAAACAACACTGATGTTTTCCTGAGAAGTCTGAAACCAAACAACATTAAATACCTGCCACCCCATCATATAGAGCTTATTAGGGAGAGTGGGGGTCCAGGACCTACCAAGACCATAATGAATACAGTGGTAACAAACATTTTGGAAGGCCAATAAACAGATGCAAGTTGGTTTACACAGCGAACCACAGAACATCTGGCTCGACGCTGGAACTAGACAGCCAGACATTTCTGCCTGACACCAGAGCCAGTAGCTCCTCTGTCTGTGCAGCCAGAGGTGGGCGGACACCGAGCAGCAGTTTATGTTTCAATTGTTGGGCCCTGCCTTTTCTTTTTTAACTTATATAGTGAGATCTAGTCGCATTTAGAGTATGGAGGCTTTGGTTACAGACGGAGGGAAAGTGAGTATTAGGAGTTTTATTTGTCACATAGGCCCAACAAGTGAAAACAATCTGTCAAAAGGGAAATATAAAGAGGGGAAATAAAGTTTAAGAGGCTTGCACATTTCTAGTTCACAGTGTGTTGAGGAGATTCAGATTCATGCCAAAGTCAAAACAAGTCAACATGCATTTGTAATTATTGTTTCCTTTTTTCTTTTTTCTTTCTATGAAAAACAAAAACAATTGTTAAATGTGATAAATTTGCTGTACCTCGTTTGATCAGCCCTGAAGAGGGAAATAACGCATCCAAACCTTCCGCGGAGGGTTATTCCAAAAAGAAAATAGTCCGCAGCTAAACTCTGCTGTTTATTAGACAGCACATCATTCCTTCTCTCGGGCTAAAAGACAGCCCGAGTCAAAATACTGAGGGCAAGAAGTAAGAAAGTCTGCAGCACATATAAGCACGAACTGTCTGGCCCCTCGCTCTAGGCCATAATTAATTTGAGATTTATTTTTATTGGAGAGTTCCAGTCTCGCCTGGCCTTAACCAAACAAAACCAAATGTTGGGAGCGTGGATACGCTCGAATGAGGAATATTTCTTTATATTTTGTATTGAGGCGTGCCACATTCTGACCAATATCTCCTCTGCATGTGAGTGCAGCACTTGCACGCAAAAAATACACGCTATGCCTGAATAAAAAAACATTATTGGAATGAGAACAAACAGGGATCATCTAGACTGCACTGTAAAAAAAAATCGACTCTTTGCTCCTTGTCTGTCCCTCACTGGCCTCCTGTCTTATTTTAGGGAGCAGAAAGAGTCATTTAAAAGCGTATTTTCTCCTCAAACATTCCGCGCTATTCAACTCTCACACACAACAAATCAAGAATTGTTCTGAGGCCCCGAGTCTCTCTGCAGTGGCTGCATGAAAAGAGCCCTTATTCAAAGGGGAAATAAGTCTTCAAAACATTTAACAAGTCGCCCTTTGGAAAATACCTTGATTATGAAGATATTACCATAGCTCACAATCTGCACAATGGCTCATTTTAATGAGGCACAATCCGAGCAGTCAGCCCTCTTTAGATTATTATTATTATTATTATGATGGATGTGTCGTGCAGACCAATTAACTGAGTGAGTAAATGCGAGCAAAGTGCACGCTGAACTCGACATTATGTGGACATTATAGGGCCATATATAAGGTTTTATATAAAATATTTAATTGTGCCTCGGATATGTTGCAGTTGCAGGTATTCACGCTGCGCCATGTGTGACGCGATGCACTGATGTGAAAACCAGATGTGCACTGTTTGCTTTATTTACATTCTCAGGGAGAGAGAGAGAGAGAGAGAGAGAGAGAGAGAGAGAGAGAGAGAGAGAGATGCATGACGTCAAACATAATAATGAGCCATAACAGCAGCATTTTTGCACATAATTTGAAAAGAAAATCGACAAAAATCAAAAGGATCCTGGTACTTTATGTTAAAGCAGCAGAGCCACATTTCAACAAGTGACTTTAAACATTAAAACATGTGAGAAAATAACAAGCCTGGCATCAGTGGAAAGCTTCTTATAGTATCATTTTATGGGAATAAAGTCTTATTTTTATTTCATTTTATTTTCCTGATGTAAAATCAGCAGGAAGTGCACATCCAATTCTCTCCTTTTTATTATTATTATATTATAAATAACCATATAACCGTTTGTTTTACAGTAAAACAAGCCTGGAATCATTATTTTTTTATTTTTTTATATGGGGAGATAAGGTTGAAAATCAGGGTAAAAATAATAAAAATGAAAAAATGAAAGGACCCCCAGTTTGTCCCTCCAACATTACCTGGTGGAAGAGGCGGTGGTGTCTTACCTTGACGTAAGACGACGTGTCAGGGACAGTTTGAAACATGTCTACAGGACAGACAGGCCCAAGGTGCTCAGTGTCCAATGGGCTCTATGAGAGAGGGACACAGAGGAATAAAGATTATTAGTATTATAAGTATTATTTCAGTTGTAACCGGGTGCCTTTTTTTGTTGCTAAATGTATTATTTTAAGCCCCACAAACGCGCTTTTCTTGTAATAATCCAGACATCACTCCCACTTGACGTGACAGCTTCAAACATCCACACTGTAAACTTTTTGTCTCAACTTAAATATCTGAGTTTTGATGCTGCGAAAGAATTGTATGTCAAGACAACAAAGACAATGGAGTTAACTCAAATGATTCTTGATATTTGACTCAATATTTTAAGTTAAAATGACTTTTTGCACAGATCTTTGTTGTATTGAAAAGGGAAAATTAGTTATGATAACAAACACGCAACATTGGGTTTTACAGTGCAGAGAACTTCTGGGTTATTACTCCACCAACACAAAGACAAAGTCACATTAATACTCCAGAGTTAATTCATTGACTCCTATGCAACAAGGTGCGTTGAGAACCTTTATCCGTGAGACGAGACATGAACTGGTTCCTCTTAATTTATAAAGTCTTGATAGGAGACAATCTTTATTAAACTGCTTACATAATTGTCTGCTCAATGTTCCTCGGACTAATACTGAATTTGGAAAAACTGCTTTTTTTTTGTTTTTCTGTTGCATCGACCTGAAACATCTACAACATTCACTCAAACTCAACACAGTTATAACTATTATATGGGCCAGTTTAACACAATTCCATTTCCTTTTTCTTCACTATTCCCATTGTTGATTCTTTAAGTTTGTTTTAATTTAAGTTGTTTGTCCTGTATATTATTATATGTCGGACCCTTAGGAAGAATTTCTGAAGTTGTGCTGCAGCTAATGGGGATCCAAATAAAACAATAAACAATAAACACTATGATAACCAATAACTAAACTATGATAACCATGAACTAAACTATGATACGAATATCTAAACTATAATAAACAATAACTAAACTATGATAACCAATAATTCTGCCTTTCACTGCAACTGTTTTTAATGTTTTTGCATGTGTTTTGTCTCGACATCTTTGTAAATCAGGGGTTTCCCTCAATGATCCCTCAATAAATAAATAAAGGATAAATTAAATGCATGTCTGACTGCACACTCAGTCCTCTGAGACCTCATTTCTGTGCTCCAAACTGGTCCGAGCTACTGGTCCCGGTCCGCTCCACCACTAACCTCCACTGGTCACATGGATGAATGACTCCAAGGAGCTGGGTAGCAAACAGCAGAAGAAGAAGACGGAGAGGGCCCCATCCCAACCCCCATCACGTTTTCCCCTAAAGCTTACCACATATTGAAACACTTTTCGCTTTAATAAGTGCAGCTTACAAAGTCTGGGGTGAAAGGGCACTTGGAGGACGGTGTCTTCAGCCCTTCCCCTCGCTGAGCAATTATTAGGAAGGCATATAGCATCACTGTTATATAGACTGTGTGATAAAGCAAATTATGGACCTCTATATTGGCACTATATCTTAACAAGACCTGTGGGAGCTGATTCCTGCTCAGGAGCATGTGTGCTCTGACCTGTCAGCGTTATAAATATACAGTCAGGAACCTTTAAAAGACTCCTAATTAGGACTGGATGCAGATTACTGTGATGTGAAGCCAGCAGCTGACAGGGAAATACAACAGAAAGAAGACAAGAAAAAGAAACAATTAAAAAAACATGGAGAGGTACTCTACCTCAGGGGTAATAGAGCTTCAATTTCTCTTTTTTTCTGCGTAATTTCACGTTCAAGCTTTTTGCGCATTGGATTTCTGCCCCTTGATAAATTAGCCAAGAAAGAGGGAGGGGGGGTTATATTTATATATGAACGTGGCACCGTTTAAATACTAGTAGAGGACCCAATGTTTTTTTTTGTCTTCTCAGCTCCTGCAGGCTAAACGCAGTGCTCGCCTCATAAAGTTCCCCCAAATGCATCCAATTTCTACGCGGTAAAAAGCGCATAGGATCCCGCATCTGCAGCCAATTAGGCCAGAGGAGGACTGGTGAATAACGGCGTGAACCTCCCTCCGAGACAGCCCCGTGGGCCGGGACCCCTCTAGTGTTACATTTTAAGCATCTTACCTTGCTGTTATCCATCATAAACGAGAGCCAACTGATTTTCAGCTAATACGCATTCCACGTCCCCCCTTTATTTACACCAAAGCCCCAAAAGTGAGCCTGAGAGGAGGTGAGCTGGTAAAAGCTCCGTGTGTTTTTTTCTTTTCTTATAAAACTCATATTTAACGTGCATAACATGACATTTTGAATAAAAAGTCTGATGCAATAAGGGAAACATGAACACAAAGAGTGAAGGTGGAGGCTGCAGCTTCATCCGACTCATTCCGACACGTTTTTTAATCAACTATTGCATTCTGATTAACATCATAACAGCAAAACAAACAAGTGGAAATGATTTATTATCTCGTGCATGCATGCACATATAGCTACGACGTAGAGTTTGCGGAACTTTCAGCGTGTTTTTCTCACTCACCTGTCGCTTTTTCTCTCTCGGTCGTTTGCTGTTTTTATTAGTTTTCGATCTAAAATCTCTCCTCCGACAAACTCTGAATAATTAGTCCCGTCCAGGCAAAAGGTCGTTTTTCCACTGATGATGAAGATGATGATGACAGTGAGTTATTTTGGAGAAGGGGCTGAAGAAGGAGCGCCGGGTGTATGAATGGAAATGTTGCTGAGATAGTGGAGAGCCGAACCAATGAGCAGCGAGAGAAAACCTCCCCTCTGCCGTGTGAGGCCACTGAACCATGAAACAAGGGGAGCAGCGAGAGAAAGAGCCTCGTAAATCTGCCTTATAAAGTCTTTTTTTGTAACAGAAAGCGTCGAAAAATGTATTTTTAACACATTTTCTGATATTAAAATGACTATTTATTAGCGATTAGGCTCATTCACAACTCTCCAAATATTACGCATGTGCACAAACCGACTTCAAACGCACCACAAATGTTATTTCACGTGATTATTGCATCTTTTTCTTCTGCAAATTAAGTCGTGCACAGAGTATGTTTAGATGCATTTAGTCTATACTTTATTATAAAGATGATAAAATATAATTCACAAGGATGAAGTTTGATGTGAAATAAAACTGAAGAGTCTTCTTTCACCCCTTCAAACTAAACAATAATTTCATTTATGATAATATTTCACATTTATATTGACTTTAAATCAGCATCAATGCATTTTAAGCAGCATTCAGTAGTCTCTATCTAAGTTTCTGTTCCTGTCTGCGCTCATGGTGACAGTTCCCACAGGAAAACAAGCCGCAGCACGAGTTCCTCGCTCTTTTCCTGCCCAGTTGACCCCACTCACTTCACTAACTTCATTTCCTTCACCTCATCTAGGAACCAGCCCTCACCCGAAAGGATGTGGGGCAATTCACGGTGAGGAAAGTCGTCCAACCAGATCATTTTATAGCCTCATCAAGGTCGCTATTTCACGCAGGGCAACCAAAGTGAAACAAGTTGTTTCCTTTGCATTGGAGAGGCTGTAAGACAGGGATTGGGCGACTTAAATGCTGCAGGGGGCCACAGTTTTTCACCAACACTATCACAGGGCCACATATAGGAACGTGCATTTAAACAGATATGATGAAACTGCAATTTTAAATATATTTACAGTGCAGTAACTTAACATATTTCATGCTCAAATGCATGCATAACAGTATAAATAGGAATACAAAAGATTTGAAGCAATTAAAAAACAACCACTTACTGTGATTTCTTTTGTTTTTCAGTGCAAGAACAGCAGACCAACATTAATTAGCAAGTAAGTAATTTTGTGCATTTTTACACTGCACTTTTAAGATTTCATGTTCAAATGCATGTGGTTGTACTGAGGGCCACTTCAACGAGCATCCATCATAAAAACAGATGCTTTTTCTTGCTTATTCTTAAATATGTTTATTCCCAGACTTACTTTGTATTGGGACAAACAAATGCCTTGAAAAAAAAGACACAAGATTTCTTACCAAATTAACTAAGTACCAAGGTAACTACTCACTCTGTCCAAAAATGACAGAAAAAAATCAGATTTTGTCCAAAAATGGAAGATAAAAAAAGTCATACTATACCAGTGGATACCCAAAGTGTTTCTACTGGCTCTTTTCCATCTAAAAAAATACTATAATGTCATATTTTATGTCATCTTTGTTTGTTGTATTTGTAATATTTGGAGTAGAGTCATGAATGATTTAGCTTTTACCAGCATTGGAGAACAATGAAATTATTTCAATTTAGCCTTGCCACGCCCCTTTTATAACCCCACGCCCCCCAGTTTGGGAACCTCTGTACTAAACCATGTCCATTTTTGTCAAAAAGATCCAAAATTTAAAATCACTAAAATGCTTAAAATGGACCAATTATAGTCTTTTGTGATCAAGTTACTTTGCGATGTCCAAAATTGTATGACATAAAACGTATAGTCAACAACTAAAAATTCTTCAAATGGGTCAATTATAGTCTGTTGATGTATATTAGATCATAATATGGCCAGAAATGATGGGAAAGCAGCATATTATGGGATGTCCAAAAATGACCCCCCCTCAAAAAAAGTCATACGTTGATTGTTGTATGTTGATTTTTGTAAAAAAATGACTAAGAATGCTAAAAACGGACTAATAATACTCTGTTGATACATGTTATAGTATTATATGTCAAATAATGTCAGAAAAACACCAGATTATGGGATGTCCAAACATTTTAAAAAGGTCGATTTAAAAAAAAAAAAAATAAATAAAATAGTTACTCTGGTATTTTGTTACTCTGGTATTTTGTTTTTCTGGTATTTCGTTACTCTGGTATTTAGTTACTATGGTGCTTTGTTACTTTGGTATTTAGTTATTCTTGTATTTTGTTACTGTGGTATTTAGTTACTCTAGTACTTTGTTATTTAGTTTCTCTGGTACTTTGTTACTTTGTTATTTAGTTTCTCTGGTACTTTGTTACTTTGGCATTTATCTCCCTAATAGCTGAAGCATAATCATATATTCATGCCTAGAACCGGCTTTGTATCATGTGATATTTTTTGACAACGAGGTCATGATGTGACCTCATAAAAATCCTGAAAGATATAAAGAGACATAATGTAAAACAATTTAAAAAGCACATTAAATGTTATATTTTCTGACTTCACTTTTTGTTTTTTTACAGTGTAGGAGGGGTTATCTGGTAAAAAGGTCCTCTTTCATCAGCGGCTAGACCTTGTGTTTGTGGCACCGCTTCCTAATGCAATGATTAAAAACAACAACATTGATAATGGAGTTCCCAGCACCAAACAATGGCAGGAAATCCCAACATCCGTTTCTCTGAAACACGACATTCATGCGCCTGCTGTGTTGCCTTCCTCAGGATACACGACAAGAAGTTTTCTAACACATTTGAACAGCAGCTATTAAATCTCAACAAAAAGAAGAGAAAAAAGGAAAACCTGTATAATATGTTGTCTGGTATTAGCTGGTATTCATATTAATAAAGGTAGAGACAAAGCTGATTTAAAAGGACTTGGGGCTATTTTGATGGGTTTTGAGTCTTTTTTATTCAAAAAAGACACAAAAAAACACAATAATTTACAAAAACACACACAAAAAACACATAAAAAACATAAAAAATACACGAGAAAACATAAAACACACAAAAAATGACAAAAATACAGAAAAACACATGAAAAATACACAAAAATACAAAAAAACACAAGTGAAAACATGAAAACACAGAAAAAACACAAAAATTTACAAAAACACACACAAAAAACACATAAAACACACAAGAAAACATAAAACACAAAAAAGACGAAAAAACAGGAAAACACATGAAAATATACAAAAAACACAAAAATACAAAAAACACATAAAAACATAAAAACACACAAAAAACACATAAAACAAAAACATAAAAACATGTCAAATACACAAAAATACAAAAAAACACGTAAATACACATAAAAACACAGAAAAAAACACAGAAAAAAACACAAAAAACTACAAAAACACAGAAAAAAACACAATAAACATTAAACACAAAAGATTGCATTAAAATGCTGAACACACTGCAAAATTAAATAAAATCTCTGCAAAATCTTAAAATAGTTGTATGTTACACTTGGCTGAGGTGTTTTTTTACCTTTGCTGAAAGACTTCATGCGTTAAATGTGACATGGAAACTTGTGTAAAAGCCAAAACTTTAGAGTGAAGCTGACAGCAGGGAAACATGCTGCTGAACGTTTTTATGTTGTGACATCATGAGGTGTCGTGCTCCGGCGTTTTTCGTGGACTCCAGAAGGTTAAAACAGCTTTAAATGGGAAGATTTCTGCTCAAAGGCTTTTTGTCAGAATTCCCTCTTCAAGGTGCTCTCAGCATTAAAAACATCACATATTTCAGACAAAGTTCACTGAAACCAAAAGTCCATATTTTATATTTACCTGTAGTGCTGTTCAATAGGTTGCTTTAGTGGGAGTGGCCCAGTTTAAAGATGTCTGTCTTCTCTCAAATATAATAGAACTTTATGGCACTGGTTGTGGTGCTCAAAGTACCAGAAAAGTAAATTTGCAACATGAATGTTTCTCTCCAGACAATCCACAGACTGTTGGGAGCCGTTTCCTCTAGGAACTATTTTCTTTCCAGTGTATTCAGCTCCAAATTGACTTTTTTTGTCGCTATGAGCCACAAACCGAGTGCCATAAAGTTCCACTTTATTAAAGAGAAGACAAACAGGCCAACAGCTGATATCTCTAGAACTGTGTAGCATCACATATAAGAAAGATAAAAAAATGATTTTGAGAGGAACTGTCCCTTTAATTTAAATCCCATTTCAGGTGATTCATTTAAAATGTTTATCACTCTGCACTCTGATTCATCACTGGTGACAGTTATTGCACCCATCATTGACAATACAACAAGGTGGATGGGACCTTTACCTGTGAGACGAGACATGAACTGGTTCCATTTCATTTATAACGTCTTGAAAGGAAACATGCAACCAAACCTCAGCACTTTATCAAACTATTAAGTGATTGGTTAATGCTCAATGTTCCCCGGATTAATACTGAATTTGGAAAAACTGCTTTAACATTCACTCAAACTCAACACAATTATAACTCTGGGCCACTTTAAAACTATGTAACCAATAACTAAACTATGATAACAATAACTAGAAAATTTCCTCTGGGGAAATTCTGAAAGGGCCACGGGGGCTACTGCCGGTGTGTACACTATGATGAGATTCTTCAGAGATTTATAACAATTAATACTAGTAATGTTATGATACTATATAATATACAAGGAGCAGACCTACAACAAGCATTCCTTTTCAAGTATTTATTTATACAGTAACCTATGACCTTTAACCTCAAAATGTGTGTGTGTGTGTGTGTATGTGTGTGTGTGTGTGTGTATCTGTAACTGTAATCACATCAAAGCTCAAAGGCAATCAGATCAAAGCAATCAACAGAATTAACTGTCACCAACTGTCAATGTTCCATAATAGAGGTGGAAAGACTGGAATTTCTGGCCTCGAACAGAAAGCATTTTTGGCAAAACCATAATACCTATCATTGATCCGACTTCACTTTGAGCGTCCTGAGTTCTTCCTGAAGGTCTACATATGTTTTTTTTAAGAAAAATGAAAAAATAGCTTTGTTAGAGCGATCTAAAAAAATGTTACATCTCCCTTTTTCAGAAATCTTCCTGCGTTTTTAATATGGGAGCCAGTGAGGCTGTTGGTGGTGTTGGTGGTGAATCTGTGCGTCCTACGCCCAAACTATAACTCAGCTTTACCAGAGGATTGTGAGTGAGAAGACTAATTTTCCTACGTTTCTATGTATAAATTATTTCTGTAGAGTGGAATTTGCGGCCTGGAGCGCAGTTTTCAAATTTATTTTTTGACCATTTTTTCTCTCCCTCTACACTCTGGCGATGATGTCACACACTGTGACACGAACATTCCGTGCAATACACACCCATTATAATCTCAGAATTTCTCCAAAAATGATCATGGTCATTGAACAGGGATTGATAAAAAACTATATGAACTATCGAAACGTGGATTAATACACCGATACACAAGACTTGTGTCTACTGTTTAAAGTTTAAATGGAGTCTCTCGGTGAAATTATGCCGGAGAAGTAGACGTTTAAAAATCTCCAATTATTGTTCTTTTTTGCTCATTTTTTTCCGGCTGTCCCATTCATTTCAATGCAAAATTTTAGGCAGTTTTTCGCGACTTGTGTATAGCTTTTCGTGGCCCTAACTAAACTATGATAACAAATAACATTCTTGTTTTCTCCTGGTATTAACATTATAATATCTGAGGGTGATCAGGCCTGTGAGGCTTCTGTCAGTTGTCTTTCAGGATTATTTAGCTCACATTTGCTTTAATATTGTTGTCAGAATCTCCTTCTGTACTTTTACAGTAAACTTAATCCTCCACTGTGCAGCGAGTGCAAACAATCTGCCATCAACAGTTCCTCTCTAGTATGTTAACATTCAGTTCTTCTCCTGGGACTCAGCAGAAACTACTGAGATGATGTGGAGAAACCTACAGACAGAGAGATTACATCGGCCAGAGTAAATGAAGCTCCTCACTCTCAACTCTAATGACTTATTTATTTAGTCAAAGGGGCTACTGAGAGATGATCTGGAGATGGAAATCGCTCCCATTCCAACCATTTTCTTTGTTTTTTTTTTCTAATTTTGCTCCTCGGGGAGAGAGAAAATGGCAGTGTGGCACCAGGGAAGGCAGGGCACAATATCAAATCTCTCCACGCACGCTTCCAGGCAGCCATGGGCCTGATGGGTTTAGAGTCTTTTTCATTCTGCCTGTACAAACAACTTAAAAAAATGTTTATCATTCCATGCTGGTATCATTTTTTTTAGCACAGCCTCACCTGATTATTACTTTGTCATTTTGACTTACTGGATCAACATTTTGAAGACAAAAAAACACACAAGAAAACATAAAACAGACAAAAAAATGAGGAAATAACAGAAAAACACATGAAAGAATACACAAAAAACACACGTAAAAAAACCACACACACAAAAAACACAGAAATTTACAAAAACACACAAAAAACACATAAAAAACACACAAGCCAACGTAAAACACACAAAAAATATGAAAAACAGAAAAACACATAAAAAAAAAACAAAAATACAAAAAAACACACAAGAAAATGTAAAACACCCCAAATAATTACGAAAAACAGAAAAACACAGGTAAAATACACAAAAAACACAAAAATACAAAAAACACACGTAAAAACAGAAAAACACAGAAAAAACACAAACATTTACAAAAACACAGCAAAAACACAGAAAAAAACACAAGAAAAAGAAAGAATAACAGAAAAACACATGAAAAATACACAAAAAACACAAAATTACAAAAAACACAGGTAAATACAAGGTGTTAGCAGTGTGGCACCAGGGAAGGCACAATATCAAATCTCTTCACGCTTCCAGGCAGCCATGGGCCTGACACGGAGCAGCAGGACTCAAAAAATACTCACTATTAGTTTCATTTTCATGCACCGAATTAAAAGATTATTTACCTTTATGACAATAAACTGAATATCTCTTTGGTTTGTTGACAAAACAAGAGATTTGAGGACGTCATCTTGTGGTTTGGGAAACACTTTTGATTGTGATATTTTTATACATTTTATTGACCAAACAACTAATAGATTAATTGTTTAAGTCAGGGGTCTCAAACTCAAATTACCTGGGGGCCACTGGAGGCAGTATCAAAATGACAAAAAAGACACAAAATTACTAAAAAAAAAAGATACAAAATGACAGAAAAAAACTAAATTACTTTAAAAAAAGACACAAAATTACTTTAAAAAAAGACGCAAAATGACCAAAAAAGGACACAAAATTATTAAAAAAGACACAAAATGACTGAAAAAACACTAAATGACTGAAATGATGAAAGACCTAATAAAGACATTTGAGATCATTGCTGTGGACGTGATTTGGATTTGCTACATATTTCATCTTTATTTCTACTGTGCTGGACTGGTATATTTCTGAAAATGTTCAATAAAAAGAATCGTCTAAAAAAACTTAACTTTAGTGAGAAACCTTAGTGAGAAACTGGAATTATGATATTTATGGTAAAACAACTGTGACACTTTCTGTAAGCTGCTTTTGTTGCAAAAGATTAGACAATAGTTGTTTACCCAACAACAACAACAACAGAATCTTCTTGTGTCTTTTCTTCCCAAAGACTCAGCAGACAGCAGCCCGATGGTGATAATTAGCGACGGGAAGTATTAAATTAAAGCGAGGCAGTGTTTTTATGAGGCGAGCCTTTATGAAGGTAATAGCATCCCTATAAATTAACGAGCTCCCGAACCTCCTGATGTGTTGCCACTCATCATCTGCAGAGCCACCATGTGACCTCAGCTCCAGTCTGGGCATTCGGGCCCCGGGGGGCCCCGAGCTGGGACCAGAGCCTGGGAGAGAGAGAGATGTTTGTGGAAGAGACATGTGGTGTCGAGACGAGATGCATGTTATCATTACATATAATATGTTCTGGTATGCACTTAATGAAAGAAAGGAGAGTGGATGTGGGTCAGTGTCTGGCGTGTGTCTGAGCTTTATGCTCCGCTCCTTATAATCACTTTTAACAGCACAAAATACTGTGAGTTTAGTGAGTTTCTGAGGGTGGATACATGGATTTCCCCTCTCCACTTATCTTATGTGGATGGAGCTGAAGAGTGGACACACCCTGCTGCCTCTGCTGCAGCCTGGGAACAGAAACAAGGTGCTACCTTTACCTTTTAACCCTCTGGAGTCCATCTATTTTTATTTATTGAAAATACACGTTTTATTTACAGTAATAACTTTATTTATATCTGATATGTAGACAGTGTGACATTTATGTTTCTAGACCATTTTTAAAATGTGAATTTTCTTTCTACAATGAAAACTATTACTATTTTTAATTTATATGCAAAGTTTTGCAGTTTGATTATTTATTATTATTATTTTCTGCTGTTTTTGTGTGTATAAATGGTTTAAAAAATAGTAAATTTCCATAGCCACCTGTGTCTTTTGTTTGTATTTTGGGTTCCTGGCAGCTTTATACTTTGTTAAATTAAATAAAATGTAAAATCTGACTGAGAGCCAAGTTTGTGTGGAGAAAAAGGAGCCATGCATGTGATGTAAGGACAGACTAAAAGATGCTAAACAGAGACAGAAATTAATGCAGAGGAAGTTGACAAATTTGAACTAAAATCTCCTGGACTTCAGAGGTTTAAAACATAAATGTCACATTGTGAAAGCTCCTATGATTGAACTTTAACTGGCTTTCTCAGCTTGTCTACATATCATATATAAATAAAGTTATTACTGTAAATAAAACATGTATTTCCAATAAATAGATGGACTCCAGAGGGTTAATTCTATCGAGTCTTGGGCTATTTTGTCCATTTTTGAAAACCTTTTCATGTCTTTTTTGGTCATTTTGTGTCTGTTGTGTCTTTTTTTAGTTATTTTGTTTTTTTGGTCATTTTGTGTCTTTTATGGTCATTTTGTGTCTTTTTTCTCATCATGTTGTGTCTTTTTTGGTCAATTTTGTGTCTTTTTTTGACGTCATGAAGAAGTCGTGCTCCGGCGCTTTCGTGGACTCCGCGACTTTTTCATAAAAAAAATAAGTGGTTCTATTAACTCTATGGAGTCTTGGACTATTTTGTCCATTTTTGAAAACCTTTTCATGTCTTTTTTGTGTCTTTTTTTGTAGTCATTTTGTGTCATTTTGTGTGTCTTTTTTCTCGTCATGTTGTGTCTTTTTGTGTCTGTTTTGGTCATTTTTGTTTCTTTTTTGACATCATGAAGAAGTGGTGGTCCGGTGCTTTCGTGGACTCCCGAGGGTTAAACCTATCCTGGTTGCCAGGTGGAGTCATCCCGAGCTGAAATAAAGCCGCTAAAAAAACGACTCGCTCCTGTGGAAAAAAGTAAGAGCAGGAGGAAAAGCAAAGCGGTGCCATTTAGAAAGCCTAAATCATCCCCCTGAACTATAAATCCAGTGACCGCTCATCATTCAGCAGCATTTTAAAAAGCCCTTAAAGAAAAACACTGAGTGAAATGAATCTGCTGTCACCTCTCATTTGGCTCTGGCCCGCCGGCTCAATAAGAAACGTGTTGTTCCCTGCAAGGCGGCGAGCAGGGCTGAGCTCTCAGGTTTAGGTTTTACCCCCGTCCTGCATTCTCAAGGCTTTTGAGGCCCGCGTCTCTCTTTTCCTCCCCCACGTCCCCCCAGACATGTCTGACAGGCTGAACTCGATGTGGGCTGCTCACCAGACTACAAAAATCATTCATCTGTGCCTTCAGACGGTCAAATCTGGATCTAATAAAGGGAGCTTGCCTATTGATCCTATTCATGGTTGCAGGTAGTACCGGCTGCAGCCACTAGAGGGCTCTCTGGATCAGGACAGGAGAGGCTCATTCAGGAGTATGGTCCCCTTTCAGTTCACAATAATGGGAGACGAGAACAAGAAGGGATGATTTACTGTTTTTGTGCCAATCAGGTGATTCGTTCTTTTAAAAAAGGTCACAAGAAAAGTAATTTCTATTCAGTTTAAAATGTGTTTTTATTCAACATTAACAAACGTGATATCTTGCACATTTGTCTACACAGCATGTTGTTCTGTGTTTTCTGTTATTTTTGTGTTTTTACGTGTGTTATTGTGGTTTTTTTTATGTGTTTTTATTTATGTTTTTGTAATTTTTTGTGTGTTTTATGTTTTTTTGTGTGTTTTTGTATTTTTGTGTTTATTGTGTATTTCTCATGTGTTTTTCTGTTTTTTCGTCATTTTTTAAATGTGTTTTATGTTTTCTTGTGTGTTTTTTTGTTTTCAAAATGTTGATCCAGTAAGTCAAAATGACAAAATAATAATCAGGTGAGTTATGTTAAAAAAAAAAAAAAAGATACCAACATGGCATGATAAACATTTTTGAAGTCATTTATACAGGCAGATTAAAAAATAAAACCCCAAACCCATCAAAATAACCCCAAACTCCAAAGCGTTAAGCCTTATAAAAGACTCGGTGAGGTTATGGAGGCCAAAGACAACAACAACAACAACAACAACGCCACCCTCCTTCTTCACCTGTGGCACAAACAAACATGTGAAACAGGAAACACTCTGCTGTGCTCTGACACAGAACGAACCACAGGAGATTCTTTAACCAGTCGAGTCAATGAGAACCAAAGCAGAAAACATGGAGGAATGAAGAGGAGAGGGACAGCAGCAGAGTGAGTCACAGTCACTCTTTAGGGTTGTGTTTATGTGGGTGAGGGCACTACCCCAAACGCCTCGGCACTCACCGCAGCATTCCACGCCGCTCTTAAAGAGACAGAGCACGCTGTCATCAGGGTATTTGGGGAGTAAAGTGTTAACACATGGCTGGAAGCTGACAGACAGACAGACAGACACGAGGCTAACAGATCACTGTCAGGTCGGCTTTTAGGACAAAAGGAGGGTTTTTTTAGTGTCACATTCATGTATAACATGCGCATTAGCCTTTATTTTTTACTGTATAACATGTGCAATACGCTTACTTTTACTGTATAACATGTGCAAGAAGCTTTATTTTTACTATAGAACATCTGCAATAAGCTTTTTCTCTGTGTGACATGTGCAATAATGTGCATAGGCTTTATTTATTGTATAACATTTGTAATAGGCTTTTTTACTGTATAACATGTGCAATAAGCTTTTTCTCTGTGTGACATGTGCAATAGGCTTTAGTTTTACTGTATAACATGTGCAATAAGCTTTATTTTTACTGTATAACATGTGCAATAGGTTTTTTCTTTGCCATGTGTCTCTGTTTACAGTCCCTTACTTTTGTGATTTGTGTGTGATGTCCTTTTTTGTTTGTTTGTTTGTTTGTTGGGTGCATGCCTTGGTTGGTTATTTTTTTAATATTTAGCTTTTTTGCACTGACGGGAGAGCTGTGCCTCAATTTCGTTGTGCTAAAGTATTTTTTTATATACTACCGTGCAATGACAATAAAGACTCTATTCCACTCTATTCTATTCTAAATTTAGCAAAGTGATAAAAAACAACAACCAAATGGTCAAAAACATAAAACATCAGGGTTTTTTAATTCAAAGCCATGCAGACTTTCAGTTTGTCTTTGTCATGTAATTGCTGTGGCTGATGTTTCATGTGTGCAGTGCAGAGATGCAGAGATAGAGGGCAGAGTTGAGCTGTGGAACAATGTGTGACAGAAGCTATGTGTCATGTCAGGTTTGTGCTTGAAACTTTTCTCAATAATCTGAGTGAAACTAATACTGAAACTTTCAGCGTTGTTATCTCACATAACCATAATTCTCACAAGTTACAGTTATTATATGTTTCCTATGAAGTCAGCTGATCTGAGCTGCTTTAATTAAGACCTCTGCTATATAGTTTTAGTTCAAATTCAACACAATTTGACAAAAATAAGTAGATTTAAGTAGCTACTTTTACACTTTTCAAGTTGTTGTATTGGTGATGTTTAATATTTATTTGTTTTAACTTGCATTATTAAGTTGAAACAACAAGTAATTAACAGTTTTCTTATACTGATAATGTGAAATGATTCTTTGTTTGAATCAACTTTGACAACTTCAAAAACAGAGTTGAGTCAACTACAACAATGTAGTACAATCAAGTTTTTAAAAAAGACACAAAATTACCAAAAAAAGACACAAAATGACTACAAAAAGACACAAAATTACAAAAAAGACACAAAATTACTAAAAAAAGACACAAAATTACCAAAAAGATACAACATTACCAAAAAAGACACAAAATTATTTAAAAAGACACAAAATTACCCAAAAAAGTAACTAAAGGGACCTTCCACACACAACACGGTAAAGTGCCATTCATATAAAACTCACATTAAACTTTCATATCACGGTGGGGGCCACAAAATATCGTCACAAGGGCCACAAGAGTTTGAGACCCATGTTTTTAGAGTGTACAAGTAGAAAAAACAGATTTTGGATTTACAGTCTGGAAATAAATTCACATTTTCACTTTGTTTTTCTGAGAATTGTTTGATATATATCGTTTGTGCACTTTTGTTTTCAGCATGTTGTTGCGATCCCAAACACAAAGTGTATAGACAGACAGACAGACAGACAGACAGACAGACAGGCAGACAGACAGACAGGCAGACAGACAGACAGATAGACAGACAGCAGAGGCCCAGATTGCATGTAGTGAAAGAAAAACAGCTCGCTGCTTGGAAGAGAGAGAAAGAGGAGAAGAAAATGATAGAATTGTGTAGGTGTGAGCAGGGAGGTGAGAGCATGGTGCTGCTGTGGTGTTGTGTTGACAATCGGGTGGTTAGAGAGAGAGAGAGAGAGAGAGAGAGAGAGAGAGAGAGAGAGAGAGAGAGAGAGAGAGAGAGAGAGAGAGAGAAAGTGTGTTTTACAAAGAGGGCTTCTGAGAAGGAAGGAGAGGATGCAGAGAAGGAAATGAAATGGAGGTTAGGGGGCAAAAAGAGAAACAGCCTGTTTCCTCCCTGAGAATCCATGGCACAATATGGACTTAACATCCTTAAAGCATCAAGTGAGCTCTAAAAATAACCCACAATGAGAGGTGGGAGTGGGAGTGGGAGTGGGGCTGGGTGAGGTGTGGGTGAGTGGAAATGGGAATCAGTTCATGAGACTTGGAGAGAAAAGTTGGAGAGAAACAAAGGATCAGCAGCAGAGAGGAGAGACGGACCAGAGGTGGACTGGCTGCACTGAAAAAAAAGAAAAGTTGGGTGAACTCAAAATTTCAAGGCAACAAACTTCGATAACATTTTAAGTTGGACAATTAAACTAAATATTTTAAGTTTTGGTTTTTGAGTTTGCTCAACTCTGAATTCAGATTTTTGAACTTATAATTTTACATTGTAATAACTTTTAATTCTTACTTCTGCTAACTTCTGCAATGTGCTGAAATGGCACGATTGTAACGCCGCTATGAAATGTCAGCTAATGTTGCGACCACAATTTTGAGTTAGCATTGATACGCTAATGTCTTCTCTTGTAGCTGTAACAAGCAGCGCCGCTAGCATCAGTTAGCCGCTAGCTTTCGCTAATGACAGAATTTCACCGCTTTCCCAGGTTTCACAACAAAGAAATAAGAGTTAGCAGAACTATTGTCCGTTGTTGTGAACCCCAACTTAGCGAAACGCCCCATATTTGAATACAAGCCGTCCGGAGCAGACTTTTGTCGGGATTTTTTCGTCCCTGTAGAAGAGCAGGGTCTTTTTTCTCCCCTGAAAACAGCCTGGTTGCTGATTGGATAGATCGCTAACATGGCAACAACACACACCATTTGTAAAAGCCGGTGAAGCAGCGACTTCTTTTTCAAGAAAGCGACTGCAGACAAATCCAGAGACTCCTTCTTACTCTTCTTAAGGAGCCAGAGGCCTCCGTTAGCGGCAGTTAGCTAGCCTCCGTTAGCGGCAGCCTCATTCTTTGAACACAGATAGACTGGTTTAGTAAATGATGAAGTGCAGACATCACTGGCCTTGTGCTAGAAGCCTTTTTTAAACATTGGCATGTTGAGCTTGAAGAGAGCCAATGAAAGAAAAAACAGTATTCAGGCTCTGGCATGAAGTTTTTAGCCCGTCCTCTAAATCAGAGCTGCAGCGTCCCCCAGGCTTTAACAGACCCTGTTCTTCATGAGTTCAGTAGCTGCTCATCTGCCTACAGATAAAGTCCTGAAACGTGCTCAACAACTGTGCTACTGGCCGTTTACGTCACATGACATCAAGATGTGGTGCAGACATCGTCCTCCATGTGTAAAACACACGTTTGCACAGAGCTCCAATGAAAAGGCTCCTGATGTTTTAGTGGTTATTAGTTGTTAAGTGTTTCTTTTCTGAGAGGAGGAGGACATGTAAGGTTTAGAAGGAAAGACATGGAGGGACACTCCAGCACGGTTATTATAGTTAACGAAAACTAACGAAATAACGAAAACTAGAATTGAAAAAACATTTTCGTTAACTGAAATATAAAAAAAAACGTGTTTTAAAAAAAAACGATAACTAACTGAAACTTTATTTTGTGGTTACAAAACTAACTGAAATAATAGTGAAAATGTCCTTCATTTTCGTCTTTGTGAGCTTTTTTCATATATAATCCAGTGTTTCTGTTGCTTCACCGCTGAGTGTGTGTTTTCCTGCTTTTTGGGTTTCCAGGAGGCACGTGAGTTAAATTACCGTAATGACACCATGTTGGCTGTAAAGAGAAACTTCTCAGCTTTCAGAAAACGTTGGAATTTTTCCGATAGTGTAAACCGTTTAGTTATTATGGTAATCCGAAGTGCGCTTGCGCAAACGGTAAACTTTGGATTTTGTGCTTTCACTGTGTGCAAGTGAGAGTCTTCAATTCAACTTTGAGATTATAAATCACTTTTTTTGGGGGGCAACGCTGAAAATCCAGGAGCGACCTCTTTGAATATCGCACCGAACACATAGCCCATTACAAAAAACTAACACTAATAAAAACGAAAGCATTTTCCAAAAATAAAAACTAAACCAAAAACTACCAAACTCACTCTAAAAACTAATTAAAACTAACTGAATAACTCTCACCAATGTCATAACAGCACCTCCTTCCTTCTTCTTTTCTCTTTTGAGCTTTAATGGCAAACCAGCTGGACTGTAGAGTGGAGCAGTAGATCTCTATCAATCCTATTCCTCTTAACTAATTGATTAGAAGATTGAGTACTTTTTAAGATGTCCGTTCAATAAAACTTTCTAACCTTGTCACATGTGACCAAACGAACCAATCAGAAGCGAGGCTTGAAGAAGACTTGAAACTAGTGATTGAGAACATAATGTTGCCACAATAATTTTTTCTGAGTCAAGTGAGAAGTTGTATCATTTTGTATTTAGATAGATAGGACCCCTGTTGGATTGGAAACCACTTCTGAGGTTAGCCTTCCTGCTCAGACCGGGAGGTTGCCGCCTTGGTAAACTCTGGACGGGTACCAGAACTATCACAGTCTGAAGAAGTCTTCTTAAAGAGTTCTCGTGTTCTGCTAACTTGAATGAAAATGAATGAAAAAAAAGATGTATCTCTAATTTACAGACGTCTCTTTCCCAATGTAAGTCTATGGGGAAAAGTTATTTTGCGTTACAACAAACATTTTAGGGCCACGGGGCAATCGCACCGAGCACTACTGTTATACTGTGGATTTCTTCTTCTTCCTCTTCCGGACGCAATTTCGTCCCGCTACTAGTCCTACAACTTGAAGAGTTGCAGGACAAATTATATATCAAAACGTGCGGTTTGATCGGGATAGGTGTGCTATTACTTTTCTCTACGGAATAAAAAATTTTCGCGACGTAATTGTCAAAAAATAAATTTGAAAACTGCGCTCCAGGCCGCAAATTCCACTCTACAGAAATAATTTATACATAGAAACGTAGGAAAATTTGTCTTCTCCCTCACAATCCTCTGGTAAAGCTGTCAGAGTTATAGTTTGGGCGTAGGACGCACAGATGATCCACCAACACGCACCAACAGCCTCATTGGCTCCCATATTAAAAACGCAGGAAGATTTCTGAAAAAGGGAGATGTAACAGTTTTTTTAGATCGCTCTTACAAAGCTATTTTTTCATTTTTCCTAAAAAAAAACATATGTAGACGTTCAGGAAGAACTCAGGACGCTCAAAGTGAAGTCGGATCAATGATAGGTATTATGGTTTTGCCAAAAATGCTTTCTGTTCGAGGCCAGAAATTCCAGCCTGTCCAACTCTGCTGTCATTGTGCCAGACCAGGTGTCAGTTAATTCTGTTGATTGCTTTGATCTGATTGCCTTTGATCTTTGATGTGATTACAATTACAGATACACACACATGCGCGTAAGCACGCACACTCCTCACACATGCATACACATGCTTCAAACACACACACGCACACACACACACAGGTAAAAAAATGTAATGTGATTTTCGCTGCACTCACACACAAATGCGCGCGTAAGCGTGCACACTCCTCCAGATACACGTTTCACACACACTCACACACACACACACACACACACACACACAAACACACACACACACACACACACACACACACACACACACACACACACACACATTTTGAGGTTAAAGGGCATAGTTTGAAATCTCTGAAGAATCTCATCATAGTGTACACACACCGGCAGTAGTGGCCCTTTCAAAATTTCCCCAGAGGAAATTTTCTAGTTTGTTTTATTATTGTCCCTAGAAAATAAAATAAAAAAATTCCACAGCTTTTTTCTGAGTAACGCCTGGATTCCACTGGATGCGTAACGGCTGCAGATCCGTCGTCGGAGCCGTTACGCACCCATTATAATCAATGTGTGAGATTCCACCGACTGCAGATCCGCTGGGTAATGAGTCCGACAACGCAGGGCCATCCGACAGCCCTCGCAACACTTGCGCAGTGCTTCTATTTTTGTCGGACGACGGAGCACTACGCATAAATTCAGCACAGAGCAGATCGTTCGGGACAGGAAGTCTTGCACAGACACAAAATAAAACACCGGTATATTTTCAAAATAAAATACCTCGGGTTCACTAACGAGGTCAGCCGACCTCGTTAGCGCTCGTTAAGACGGAGTCGCTGGATTTGTCTCCAGTCATTAACGAGGAGATGTTGATTATCTTCCAGTTATATCAATTGATTAGGCGTGAATTCGCGAGATCTCTTGCGTCCTCGGGACTCTGCTGTCCGCAACAGGTCCGACACAGACGGATCGGGTGGGTGTTGACGGACTGCGTAGATACGCAGCCGTTGCGGACAGACCCCTGTCGGAGTCGTTACGCATCCAGTGGAATCCAGGCGTAAGGGTGAATCAGTTTCTATGTGATGTTAGAGGTCTGAGGAGCTGCTTGAGCCCCTGTAGTGTTCCAGTGGTTCCCTGGTCACTTGTTGTGAGGAAGAGGAATCATTAGCTCCTCTACAAGCCCAGTAGTGTTCACACTGATAACAACATCAGCGCGCTGGTCGACCTGTCGGCTCTGTTCAGCTCCTCCAGCCTGTGATGAGCTGGTGGTTCAGGCTGCAGACGAGGCTTATCAGGGCGATGAGAGGGGAGAAGAGCTGCTTCTCTACACAGTCTGTCTTATGTCCTGTGTCTGGCCTCCTGGCCTGTCTTTTATATTTCTATTTCACCTCCCTACCACCACATCTGGGTCATCACATATCAGAAAATCCCTGTAACGCCCGCGAATGTAATAATGCCCACAAACATAATAAACCACAAACGTAATAAAAAAAATATGCATCTTTTAATGCAATAATCCCACAAATGTAATAACCGCTGCCTACTACAAACGTAACATGTGATTTCCCACAAATATAATAACTATGACGTTTGTGGGGAAGTGAAAATCTTCAACTTTCAAGATTGTAATAACTTCCCACAAATGTAATAAGGCAATAAATAACAATAGTCGCTAACCGTCGATTCCTAACTTTCACATCTTCACATTTAAAGACGACAAATAACAGAAAATATCTCTACGTATTGATGCTTGTGTTGACATATTAAACTCATCTGGGGGTCCATTGTGTGATAGTGGAGAGCCAGCAGCTGGATTTTGCCCCCACGGTCAGTAACCTATTAGTGGTGTGTGTGTATAGGCAAACAAACAACAACAACAACAACCACAATGACCCATTATTTAATGCGTTATTACATTTGTGCGAAGTTATTACAAAACTGAAAGTTGAAGTTTTCCACTTCCCCACAAACGTAATAAGTCCTTACAAAGTTAATAGTTATTCAATTTGTGGGAAATCGCATGTTACGTTTGTGGGATTATTGCAATAAAATCTGCAGATTTTTATTACGTTTGTGGTTTATTACGTTTGTGGGCATTATTACATTCACGGGCGTCACAATCCCTTTTTGTTTCGTTTGTTAAATGTCTGAATATTAATGAGAATGCCAGGTTGTCATTTCAATTTTGTCCAGATCAAGTTGTTGTCACTTACGTCCCTAGTTGGCGCACTTAAGTCCAAACTCCTAACTCGTCTTTTATCATCATCAGTTTCTGTTTTTCCTGTTGCTATAAACACTTTTTTTTGGCATGCTCTCTCTCTCTTTCCCACTCTCTCTCTCTCTCCCTCTCTCCTCTCTCTCTCTCCCTTTCTCTCTCTCCTCTCTCTTTCTCTCTCTCTCTCTCTCTCCCTTTCTCTCTCTCTCTCTCTCTCTCTCTCTGTCTCTCTCTCTCACTCTCTCTCTCTCTCTCTCTCTCTTCTCTAATGAGTGTGTGTGTGTTACAGAGGCATTCAGTAAACCTTCTCTGCTAATTACATGACAAGCATCTCGTTCTGGAACACTAATGAAGAGGAATAGTGAGCAGTAGACGCCACTGGAGTGGTGGAGTGTGTGTGTGTGTGTGTGTGTGTGTGTGTGTGTGTGTGTGTGAGGGGTCAAACTGGCCACTGGGTGGGGAGTGTGTGTGTGTGTGTGTGTGTGTGTGTGTGTGTGTGTGTGTGTGTGGGGGGGGGGGGGGGGGGGGTATTCTGGCGCCAGTCCAGCAGCTTATCAAGCGGGGCATGTTGGACTCAGCATCTCGTTCTCTGCCTCCCTCCTCATCCTGCTTTCTCCTTTCATCTTACTACACTCAGCTTTTTTCTCTCATAAAGATCAGCGTCGGGGCGTGTTTCACCAAGCAGCGTTAACGTTCAGCCTCATTTATGTTCCCTTTACATACCAAAACACATGCATCCATTTCAAACGATGTAACAGCCACGACAGCCGAAAGACTTCCAGCCGTCGTTTACGTCGACTCAGGCCCCGTTAACACGAGGACCCTTTTGGGTTAAAAACGGCAAAATATTTTATGGGAAGGGCCTTTCGTTTAGATGGTGTTGCTGTTTTTGGGGCTTAAAAACGCCAAAATGTGAACCCATTTATGGATGTCAGGACTTATGGATGTGATGTCACAACGATAGATAGAACAACTAACGAACACTCATTCCCTGGCTGCAATGATGGTGCAGAGCGCTGATGACCAGAAAACACCGACCAATCAGAGCAGGCTGGGCTTGTTCAGGAGGAGGGGCTTAGAGAGACAGAGGGTGAATACAGATTTATTCATACAGACAGAATGAGAGAAAATTAAACATTAAAGAACATTAAAGCATGTATAAATGTTCTTTATTTTTTTTGTAGCATATTTGTCATAAATAGTAAAATTTTATTTCATGATTTTTGTGTATTTTTGGGCTCAATGTGTTAATAAAGTTGGTTAAAGTGAAAAAAAATTGTCAGATCATGTTGAAGTTGTGCTGAGAAAATACCAAATACCAAACATGAGTGTAGTAAATATTATGTGGTATATTAAGGGGCAAATATGCCCAGACCCCAGAGGGTTAAAGATGGTATGAGGCTTTAAAAAGACTCTTCTCGCAGCATTGAAGAAGAAACATGAAGCAGATCCATGTCCTGTAACTGCTCACTATCTTGTGTGCTGTGCTGGCTGTTTGCATGAAATGCTAAATGTGCAGCATTAGTTTCAGTAGCAGAATCAGTTGATTACATACAAAGCAAATTGAGAAGAGTTGAATTCTTGGTGTTAAACTAGACATACACTCATAGAGTTAATTATACTCTGGATAGAGTTAATCCATTATAATTAACTCTCAGTCGATAAATAGTTGTTGTCAAAACCAAGTGTAAAAACTCCTTTTGGATTTAAAATTTCACACCAAAAAGAGTCAAATTTACATTAAGTGTAAAGGTACCAACACTCGAAAAAGTGTTAAATTAACACTCTGAGGTGTTAAGATTTACTCTTACAGTGTTAATTTGGGTATGCTGATTTTCCTGTGTTCTATATATCTTCTATGTTCCCCACAAAAAAGACTCTTCTTGCAGCATTGAAGAAAAAACATGAAGCAGATCCATGTCCTGTAACTGCTCACTGTCTTGTGTGCTGTGCTGGCTGTTTGCATGAAATGCTAAATGTGCAGCGTTAGTTTCAATAGCTAGAATCAGTTGGTTGTGGGCATGCCATTAATTAAACACAACAGCCAGTGACAAAGCCACAGTGTATGCACACACACACATAGCCTACAGATAAACCCACACACACAGGAGACAGAAGAGAAAGAAAAGGAGAGAGAGCGAGAGAGAGAGCAACCTAGGCACCAATCCAAAGACTCAGCATGTGGTTCAGAGGAACTCGCTCTGTCAAGAGGCACACTCGGAACAGAAGATCGCTGTCCCGTACCATCCCTGGTGAAAGGGCTGAGAAACACAAACCATCTGGAGGCTATAGTGCACACTCTCGACCCATCAAATATTGAGGATGTTTGTCTGATTTACAGGGCCTATTTAGGACTGTTTGGACAACTTGGCTGAGGGATTGGTGCTTTAATTAAAGATAATATCAAAAGCTAATATTGCCCCCAAGACCTTTGCCTCACAGTCAACAGAGCAACAGAGTTGCAGGGTTCTGTGGGTGAGAGCCTAAACCACGTCTAAATGAATCTAGTCAGGCTTGACACAAAGGCCTCTCCATGTTCTTTATTTCATTCAGGTTACAACCCCGTTTTTCCCCCAATTTCTCTCTGCTGATGCCAATAGCAACGTAGGCTTTTTCAGGCCCAAGCCCACCGCGGTGATGGCATATTGATACTGTCATAAAATATTACATCCTCACTTTATTCATTAGAACTGGGCTTTAATCTAAAAATATCACGGGCAGGGAATAAAACAGAGTTTTCAGCGGCACATAGATTAGGCCTGTGCTTCTCTCAGCTCGGAAACACTGAGGCCAGAAATAGATGTTCTTCTCATAAAGGGCTCCTTCTTTGTAGTCGGCGTACAGCAACAACATCTGCAGGGCAGTTTCTATGGGGGGAACAGAGTCGGGCAGGCTATCAAAGAGAGAGGCGATCTCCTGTGAGAAGCGGTGGGCGGAGGACTTCCATATTCTCTCTCTCTCTTTCTTTTTCTTTTTTTTCCTCTCTTGTTCTTTCCCTCTATCTCTTACTTCCAAAAAATCTGTAGCAATCAGGACGATGCTAATAAAAGACCATTAATATCACCTGTCAGCGCTATCTTTGGAAGATCCAAAATGAGAAAATGAGACAAAAGGATTCACAGTCTGGAGCTGTTCACCAAGACACAGGAAACCAGCGGAGAGGTTCAGAGTCCTGATTTAAATAAAGCACCGGGATGACAGGGATCCATCAACGTCCCAACATAAAGACAACACAAAGGCATCAGGACGGTCCCATTTATTGTCTTCTATCATCTACAAAATTGTGGTTTTCTTCGATTAAACTTTGTGTCTTGGTTCATTTTCAATTGAATCAATTTCAAACTAATAATTTCGTTTTTTTTGGTGTTTTTTCCAGGCTGGTATCATTCACTGTCCATAGTTTTACCTACTAACAGTCATGTACTGTAGTTTGCCGATAAGACATGTAGTTATGACCAACGAGGTTCCACTTATTACTCTACAGCTCATATTGACGTTCCATTTTGGAGTGATGCCTGCACTCTAATAAATAAAACATTGGGTCAACAAAAAAAAGTATGTTAACCTTTTCCACTAGAATTTTTAAATTAAGCCAACTGCTATTACATTAACCCTCTGGAGTCTCCAAAAGCAGCAATGCATGGCTTCTTCATCACATCCAGACGTAAAAACAAAGCAGACCAAAAAAAGACACAAAATAACCAAAAAAGACACAAAATGATGAGACAGAATAACCAAAAAAACCCAACATAAGACACAAAATGACAAAAAAAGACACAAAATGACCAAAAAAAGACACAAAATAACTAAAAAAGACACAACAACAGACACAAAATAACTTAAAAAGACACAACAACAGACACAAAATGACCAAAAAAGACACAAATGACCAAAAAAAGACACAAAATGACAAAAAAGACACAACAGACACAAAATGACCAAAAAAGAAAAACAAAATGATAAGACAGAATAACCAAAAAAAACCAACAGAAGACACAAAATTACCAAAAAAGACACAGAAAAGCCACAAAATGACTTACAAAGACACGAAAAGACATGAAAAGGATTCAAAAATGAACAAAATAGCCCTATAAGACTATATAGAGTTAATTCAAAGCAATGTTTTGAGTCTGGTAAATTACCTTTTCTCAGTAACATGAAATTAATAATTGCATGAATGCAAGTATTTAAGTTGATCCAACATCATGTTTTAAGTAAGGTGAAGAAGCTCTTGCATGCAGGAGACGGAAACTGGGCCGTTTACACGTCATCAAATTGTATTTTACATTATCAGAACTTAAAATTAAACTATTTGATTAACTAAAAAATGTAAACTGGCACAAGTCATTATAGTATATTGAATCAATAGGCATAATTTGTATGTCATCCAAACTCAATAAAATAACAATTACCAGTAAAAAGTCTAACAGTATCTCAGAACTTGATTTTTTTATTTCACAACAATATATATATTTAAGTAATGACTAAAGGTCCTTTGAATTATTTTTTAGAGTGTATGTTCCCCGGGTCCTCTGTTCACCGTTTTTCTGAAAAAGGGACCTATGTTCCCCACAATCTATCAATCTTTCCGGTAGACTCTCAGCATGGCCAGCAGGTCTACCGTCTCATGGCCCACCTTAGCTCAAGCAGCACAAAAGCTAGATTATCACAGCAGCTACACTTTCTTTTTTTTGGCTTTTTAAATCTAGGATTACTCAGGTTTGTATATTCCCACAACCTAATGATATTGTCTTGCATCGAGGCTTAGCTTTTTCCTTTTAGGGCTAGGGTAGAGTAGGTTTAGGTTAGGTTAGGTTAGGGGACAAAAGTAAACTAACCCCATGGGGAGAAGGCTACTAGGCACAGGGTAAGTCTTGTGTCAGGTAATCGGGGGCCGTATGTTGCTGAACTAAAGTAGTAATGATAAATACAATAAACAAGGATGAAACTTGATCCCAAATAAGAAAACTTAAAGAACAAAATATAACAGAAGGGGGATCCCCAGGAGGAGGTTAAAATGGTCAAAGGAGTAGCAGGATGTAAATCCTGAGGGCATATTTAGAGTAATAAGGAGAAGATGGATCCAGTGAGGAGAAGGACATTTAAACCCAATAAATAGGTGTATTGGAGGAGTGAAGGCCATCATGGCCAGGTAACCAGATGGAGGAGATAGGGGCAAACCAATTCCAATAACTAAAACTACTTTAAAAAGACACAAAATGACCAAAAAGAGACACAAAATGACCAAAAAAGACACAAAATTACAAAAAAAGACAAAAAAATTAACAAAAAAGACACAAAATTGTTTCAAAAATAGACACAAAATGATCAAAAAAGACACAAAATGACAGAAAAAAACTAAATTATTTAAAAAAGACACAAAATGACAAAAAAAGACACAAAATTACTAAAAAAGACATAAAATTACCAAAAAAGACACAAAATTGTTTAAAAAAAGACACAAAATGACAGAAAAATAACTAAATTACTTAAAAAGGAAACAAAATGACCAAAAAAAGACAGAATTACCAGAAAAGACACAAAATTATTAAAGAAGACTCAAAATGACCCCAAAAATACACAAAATTATTTAAAAAAGACACAAAATTACCAAAAAAGACAAAACATATTCTAAAAAAGACACAAAATTATTAAGAAAAAGTGTTAGGGTTAGGTTATTTGCATATGTGAGTCAAACAGCCCGTAGGCCTACATAGGCCTATTTGCCATGGAATTTGGCAGTTATGGTGGAAAAAGTAGCAGAACGGGGAACATAGGACCCCTTTTTCCTAAATTTAACCAAATAGTTTTGGTGCAGTTCATGTAGTTCTCTTTCATAATGTTAACCACGTGTTTAAAACCTGCAACTGCTACACAAAGTTAAACAGAGCGGTCATATTTCATAAGATATCACACCAACCAGTTGATGAGGATTTGTTGTTTTTTACAGATGTTCCTGTTAGAATTCAGCACTGTCACCAGTGAACAGATGGTAAGGATAAGTAATGTGACCCCTACATAACTCCACTGTATCTTTCAAGACAGAGAATGAACCTGTCACGGGAACTTTCTGTCACCTTTCAGAGTCAAACATTTATGGTCCAGTTTTTAAACTCCTGGGGTTTTAGGTGAGGAATGTTGCATTGAACTCTGACAAAGATTGAGAATATTCAAGCATTGTTTTATACACTGTAAAAAGGTGTTTAAAAACCAGATAAAACAGTAAATCTGAGGGAAATGATCTTGCTGCATAGACAGATAATTAACGTTGACAAGATTTCTTAAATTAAGATTATTAAATCTAGAAATAAGCATGTTGAACACTTAAAATAAGAAATTAACTCTTAAAACCAGATAAATTAAAGCTGCCAGAAGTGATGAACCTTTTTGGGGTGTTTTTTTTTTGGTGTTTTTTGTCTTTATATGTCTTTTATGTCTTTTTTTGGTCATTGTACATCTTTTGTGTCTTTTATTATGTCCTTTTTGGTGTTTTGGTGTCTTTTTTTGTTATTTTGTGTCTTTTTTTGGTCTTTGTTTGTTTGTTTTAAGTGTCTTTTTTTGTATTTTTTTGGTCTTTCTTTGTTTGTTTTAAGTGTCTTTTTTTGGTCATTTTGTGTGCTTGTACAAAAAAGATCAAATTAAAGCTGCCAGCAGTGATGAACTGGCCCGAGCAGAGTGACCTGACAATTATTTGTTTCTTACCAAGATAAAAAAAAACTTTACATTTAGAAGTGTTAGATAATTTATCTTGATTTAAGAGTTAATTTCTTATTTTAAGTGTTCAACATGCTTATTTCTAGATTTAATAATCTTAATTTAAGAAATCTTGTCAAGGTAAATTATCTGTCCATGCAGCAAGATCATTTCCCTCAGATTTACTGTTTTATCTGTTTTTTAGACACCTTTTTTTTGCGGTGTAGATCTCACATATTCAGGTAGAAAAGAACCTACATGAGTTTAATACAGAGCTGCTGTAGATACGAGAACACTGAGACTTTACTGAGCGAGTCATGGTGAGGGCCATAAAGCCCTGCAGGTCTTTTGAGTTATGGCTTCTTACTGGCGCTGATGGCGAGGCGTTCACTATCTGTTTAATGCAAAACATGAGCACAAGCCAGTGCAGAGATGGAGGCTCTGATCGGAAAAAGCTGGTACCATGGCGGGGAGGTGAAAGGCAAGGGGGCAACGTGATGATAGTGGCTTCATGCGGAGCAGAAGTGTATCGAGGGCCTCGCCTTTGAACTGGTGAGCCAGCTAATTGAAACAGCATTGGCAGGGCATCGGCTGCAGATCTGGATCGCATTCATCCTCTCTGCTCTTATTCAATTTGGTCCCATCACAGGGGCGCGTCCCGAGCTTTTCTCTCCACATGGCTATAAGTCATAGCCTCGCCTTTTGCCCTCGACGTGTTGCCCATCTGTGTCCCCCGGGGGCCCGGGGGCGCCGAGGCCCACGTTACGCAGGCGGATTCAGACCAGGTCTTGAGAAAATGCAGGCAGCCTGCCACGGAGCCCCTGATGGTACTTCTTCACGCCTCTCACCTCGGACTTGACCCCCCCCCACTCACACACACACACACACACACACACACACACACACACATTCTTGTACTTCTATCTTTGTGAGGGCCCTCATTGTAACAGTGAATTCCCTAGCAAAGTTATAATAGTTTTGAATTTTTCATTAGTTTTAGTTTTAATTGGGTTGGGAATTTTTGTTTTCAAATTCCATTAGTTTTAATGACTTCTTAGAGTGAGTTTCCTAGTTTTAGTTTAGTTTTTATTAGTTTTTTTTAATGGGGTATGTGTTTGGTGGGAGATTAAAAGAGGTCACAGTAAATTTTGCCTTTATTTCCTTTGTCTGATCCATCTTCATTATGTTTAAAAAAAGTTAACAAAGACGAAAACAAAGGACATTTTCACTATAATTTTAGTTAGTTTTGTAACCACACAATACGGTTTCAGTTAGTTAATTAATAATCTTTTTTTACACATGAACTGTAACCTTTAACCCCTTAAAACAAACTGTGAAATCTCAAAAAAGCCTTTAAAGAAGTGAGGACCGGCCGAAATGTCCTCACTTTGCAAAAATGTCCTCACTCTGTTGGTTAAAAAAGTGTTCCGGTCCTCACTATGTAGGAAGTACAAGAACACACACACACACACACACACACACACACACTTTCCTTTGTCAACTTTTTTCATACATAATGAAGATGGATTAAGGCAAAGACGAAAATGAAAGACATTAGTTTTGTAACCTCACAATACAGTTTCAGGTAATTATCTTTTTTTTTAACTCTTTTTTTTATTTCAGTTAACGCAAATGTTTCTTCAATTCCAGTTTTCGTTATTTTCGTTTTATTTTCATAATAACCTTGTTCCCTAACCCTAACCGTCACCGTCACAACTAAATATCCAACCCTAACCTTAATACATGGTTACCTTTACATAAACCTAATATTTACCTGAACCCTAAAACACAATCTGAACTCTCAAACAAGTGAGGACCGGCTGAAATGTCCTCACTTTGCAAAAATGTCCTCACTCTGTTGGTTAAAAACATGTTCCGGTCCTCACTATGTAGGAAGTACAAGAACACACACACACACACACACACACACACCTCCTTACCCCAAGACTTTTAAGATTTACTGTTAAGAGCAGTGGCTGTCAGGAGGATTGAACCGTGCACTTTCTAATTCAAACAAATGCTGCGCTGGGGTCACGGAATTATCATGGAGCCACAAGGTGTTTCAGATGACTCGCAAGTGTTGAGTGTTAGGCTGATAGAGAGAGAGAGAAGAAGAGAGAGAGAGAGACTGCACTGTGCGGTGAGGTAGCAATGCAACGGAAAGCTTGCAACCTCACGGCGTGGAAATAAATAAACAAATAAAGCGATAAATAGGCAAATAGATAAAGCTTCCACTCTCACCTGGTTATCTCCATCCTCTATCAGAGCAGGTGGATGTAGATCTGGCCTTGTACGAGGGAGGAACTTCTCATTTCGCAGAAGAGTGCTCAACGTTTGTGTCAACGCTTTAATCAGTGTCCCACATGCTGTTAGGAGGAACGAGGTGGAGGATGATATGATGGTCAGTGATGTACACTAAATAAATATTCAACAAGCAGATGCTTCGCAGGTGCATTCTGGCAGGACCTGAAACAAATTGATTTGACGGCGACGGTTATTCTAATGGTTCGTTTGAGTCTCGTTCGGTGCCAGGTTTTAGAGGCTCTCCGTGCAGGGACAATCTGTCGGGAGATGTTTACCAGATCATTTTAAAATAAGAGGGTTTGATTAAAAAAATTGATTGACACGTACTGTATGTCTTGTTTGTAGTGTGACACACATACAGGAGCAGATGTTGTTGTTTTTTCCAGATGACAACATCACAGGAAGATCAGCCATTGTCGTTATTATCACCCCCCCTCCCTCCCCCTCCCTGTCTGATCTTTTCCTGCCTCTTTCCTGCTATTTTTCCCAGTAAGACTTTTGGCTTGGAGGAAAACAAACAAAAACATAATTCAAATTTAGCTTGAATTAAAACTGGTAATGTTTTATTGAAATATCAACCAAAACAGTGAGAGAACATAGATCTGGGTTACCACCTTGGTGCCCCTAATATTAAAAAAATGCTGCAAAATGTGTCATCTTGGTTGTCCTTCTGGCAGACAAAAACATAAAAAGGTTTTTACTCTAGGAGAAAACATGATAAATTGTCCACAGTGTGCCCTTAAAGGGAGAAAATGTGCTGAAGTGGCAACCAGAGAGTCTTGGAAAGGGAGAAAACATGATGATGTGTCATCTCGGGTGTCCTTCTGAGCAGAGAAAACATTTTAATAAGTGCCCTCTAGGATGCCTGCAAAGAAAGAAAACATGATAAATTGTCCACAGGGTGCCCTTCCAGTGGATAAAATGTGATAAAATCCTCCTCAGGATGCCTTTAAATGGAGAAAACATGATGAAGAGTCATCTAGGGTGCCCTTCTAGTGGAGAGAATGTAAAGAAAGGTGCCCTTTAGGGTACCCTTATCATAAAGCGAATGTAAAAAAAAGGTGCCCTTCTAGTAGAGAGAATGTAAAAAAAAAGGGTGCCTTTCTAGTAGAGAGAAAGTAAAGAAAGGTGCCCGTTAGGGTGCCCTTCTAGTGGAGAGAATGTTAAAAAAGGGTGCCCCCTTGCGGTAACCTCACCTAGCGGTAACCTCACCTAGCGGTAACCTCACCTAGGGGTAACCTCACCTTGCGGTAACCTCACCTAGCGGTAATCTCACCTAGGGGTAACCTCAACTAGCGGTAACCTCCCCTAGTGGTAACCTCACCTAACAACAGAAACACAGAGCTAATGGAAAAATGGCGACGCGTCAGGGAGACGAAAATGCAAAATATCTCAAAAAGAGAGAGAGAGGGTACCATGAAAGTTACATTGAGTTCGGCTTCATAGAAGCAACAGACAATGGGGCCCGCGGGCCAATTGTGGCCCTCGTGACGATATTTTGTGGCCCCCACCTTGATATGAATATTACTTTTTGGGTAATTTTGTGTCTTTTTTTAGGATTTTTGTGTCTTTTTTGGGTCATTTTCATACTGCCTCCAGCGGCCCCCAGGTAATTTGAGTTTGAGGTCACTGGTGTACATGCTGGTCCCCACCACAGAGTCCACCACTGTCATTATTGTGGTCTATTAGTCTTGTTGACTTTATTGTTTAATTTCCCTGCAAAACACAACTTCCTCCTGATTCTATTGAAGCCTTCACCCACAGGGTTATAACAGGGAATATTACAGTAAAGGGATGTTAGACTGGAAAAGTTTAGTCACACTAAACCCAGTAAAGCCCACCACAGGCTCTCTACCAGTTTACACCTGTACTGTGGCTGCATGTGTAAGTCTAAAGACTACACACACACACACACACACACACACAGGGAGACACACACAGAATTTGGAGAGGATCACCGTGTGATTGAGGGAGGGACTAGCAGTGTGCATAATATTCTTCCCTCTGTGGGATCGCTGCAGCAGGTACAGCATCTCTGCAGTCCAGCGCTCAGCTGTCACACTCAGCTGCCCGGAGATCCAGTTTACAGGAAACTTCTCACACCGCAGTCGGTAAGTGCAAAGTTTTATTCTTCTGAAATCATCTGTAAATCCACAGCTGGGAGGAGAATCTGTGTGATATGATCGCTGCTTTGATGCAGCAGCAGGGTGAAAGTGTTGCCTTTAAACTTTCTCTTTCTCCCGTCAGGAATTCTCATAAAGCGTGCAGCCAGCGCGCTTATTTTTATTTATTTATTTATATCATTTATAATTAAAATGCGCTGTTTCATCTCTGCTTATTGTTGCGACCTTGCTGAGAAATAATCTCAGAAAAAACGCAAATTAAAGTTGCATGCACGTTTTTTTTGATCTCGTTAAAAAATGAACTTTACCCCAATATTTTTAATTCCTTTCACTTTGTGCGACTTCAAATAGATCCTGCACAATAATAATCTATTTATATGTTAAAATGCATTATTAGGGTTATATGCTTTGCTTTTATTTAGCATTAATTTCTTCTTATTTCCTCTCCATATGAGTTACATTAAGCCTAAAGGTAGTGCATGCATTTGAATGACAACTAATTTGCACATTATTCACTTTGAGTACTTTTTTCTCTCTCTGAAACAAGCGCATCTGAGTCTTTTTGAGCTGCTGAACATCTGCAAGCATTGAGCAGTGGCACATCTTTCCCCCTCAGTCTGTCAGCAGCTGCCACAAACTAGATATGCCAAATTGCTTAACATATGAATGTGAGGAGGATGGGACCTGCCACTGCCCATATACACCATCCCTCCTCTAATGTGATCCTGCAGCTCCGTTTCCAGTCTCTTTTGTTGACGCTGCTTCAAGTAAACAATGTTAAGTGATAAGCAAAGTGTGTAGGAGGTGGAGAGGAAGGAGAAAGAGGAGGAGAAAGAGGAGGAGAGGCAGATGAGAGGAGGAGGCAGTTTTTTTTTATAAGGAGAGAGCGAAGAGAGGAGAGGGAAGAGATGGAAATGTTAGGTTGACAAGATTCTGCATGGATTGGTTTTCTTCAGCTAAAATCTTCTTTTTTTCCACATAAAAATCAGCAGTTTGATTTAAAAGACATCCTGTAAACCATAAATCAGACAAAGATTATATGGGATGATGTGTTTTTTAAAAGCTGATGATAGATGTTATTGGAACCCAGCTACACTGCAAAAAAGGTGTTTAAAAAACAGATAAAAACAGTAAATCTGAGGGAAATGATCTTGCTGCATGGACAGATAATTTACCTTGACAAGATTTCTTAAATTAAGATTATTAAATCTAGAAATAAGCATGTTGAACGCTTAAAATAAGAAATTAACTCTTAACAAAAGGTAAATTATCTAACACTTCTAAATCTAAAGTTTTTTTTTATTTTGGTAAGAAACAAATAATCATCAGGTCACTCTGCTCGGGTTCAGTTCATCACTGCTGGCAGCTTTAATTTATCTCTTTTGTACATTTTTTTTCTTTTTTTGGTCATTTTGTGACCAAAAGAAGATGTTAAAAGACACTAAATGACCAAAAAATGACAAAGAAAAAGACAAAAAAAGACATTAAATTACCAAAAAAAGACACAGAAGATGTAAAATTACAAAAAAAGACACAAAAAGACAAAAAAACACCAAAAAAAGACACAAAACCTTTCTTTTTATCTTGATAAGAAACAAATAATCATCAGGTCACTCTGCTCGGGCCAGTTCATCGCTGCTTGCAGCTTTAATTTATCTTGTTTTAAGAGTTAATTTCTTATTTTAAGTGTTCAATATGCTTATTTCTAGATTTACTAATCTTAATTTAAGAAATCTTGTCATGGTAAATTATCTGTCCATGCAGCAAGATCATTTCCCTCAGATTTACTGTTTTATCTGTTTTTTAAACACCTTTTCTGCAGTGTAGAGGAGACTTTATAACATTTTCTCCACTGGAAGGCCATCTTGAAGGACATTTTGTTATGTTTTCTCCATTTGTGGGCACTTGTTTACACACTTTTTTGCAGTGCTCACTGTCCCCCTTTCTCTTTCTGACCCCTTCCCTTCTCTCTCTCTCAGTATATACCAGCCAGTGTAAACAGCCTGTGATAGATCGAGGCTCCGCCCTGCCCCGTCCGTTACTGTGTTGATCCCTTCAGCAGGCCACAGCGTCCGTCATGAGTTACTACATGGATCCAGTTTCTTCCTACCCGGCCCTTCACCCCTGTGACCGTCTGGGCGCGATGGTAAGACCTCCCCTCGTAAATTACCTCCGTTGTTAGAGCTGCCTCAGCTACCTGCCACACAGCCAGCAGGCAGGAATGAGTGTGCAGGAATGTGTGCATGCAGGGAGCAAATATGTGTTACAACTAGGGCTGGGCAATATGGCCCTAAAAGAATATCACGATATTTCAGGCTATTTTTGCGATAAGGATTATTCTTCACGATATTACGAAATACTTAAAAAGATGTAGAAAATATGTTTTTTTAGTCTGTATGAATAAATAAATATCTAAAATGTATTGTTAAGTGCAAATCTCAACAGTTGCCAAATACAAAAACGTTTACTCTTGACTCCTTACTCTTGAGTATGAGCAAATAATAAAAAGATAACCATTTAGGGGTTCCGGGGGGCATATTTTAATGACATTTTGTAAAGGAGAATAAAGGTTCTTGTATATTTTATTTAAGGCATCTTATTTTGACAGTCTTCTTGTAAGTTCTGTGGTGGATTCTGTTAACACAGCGTGCTCTTATTTTGAAAGCTGCATGTGTTTAGCAACAGAGAGTAAGTAGCTTTTTGTGATGAAAACAACTTTAACCACTACATCAAGAAGTAGGAATGTTGCCAATATCATGATATGCATTTTTTTTAACCATAAAAAAATATATACCAATATTATCGTGAATGATACGATATGGCATACCCCTGGCTACAACTCTGGTTTCCATCAGCTGGCAGTAACACTCTCTATCTCCAGTGGAGCAAAGTTATTATAAACAACAAAAACTAGAATTGAAAAAACATTTTCGTTACCTGAAATAAAAATAAAAACGAGAGTTTTTAAAAAAACATAACTGACTGAAACTGTATTTTGTGGTTCCAAAACTACCTAAAACTAACTAATATTATAGTGAAAATGTCCTTCGTTTTCATCTTTGTCAACTTTTTTCATCCGTAAACCTTTTTGGTTGATATGAAATCTATTTCATCTATCTGGTTTTATGACTTAATAAACTTATTGGGGCTGAGATGGATCAGACAAAGGAAATAAAGGAAACATTTATTGTGACCTTATTGAATCTGGCACCCAACAAATACCCCATTACAAAAAAACTAACACTAAAACTAATTTAAAAAAATTCTCAAATTTACGAGAAATAAGTGACAAATTAACAAGAAAAAAGTGAGGAATTTACGAGAAAAAAGTGACAAATTTATGAGAAAAAAGTAACAAATTTACGAGAAAAAAATTACAAATTAACAAGAAAAAAGTGATAAATTAACAAGAAAAAAGTGAGGAATTTACGGGAAAAAATTGTCAAATTTATGAGAAAAAAGTAACAAATTTACGAGAAAAAAATTACAAATTAACAAGAAAAAAGTGATAAATTAACAAGAAAAAAGTGAGGAATTTACGGGAAAAAATTGTCAAATTTACAAGAAAAAAATGACAAATTAACAAGAAAAAAGTGAGGAATTTACGGGAAAAATAGACAAATTTACAAAAATGACAGGCAACATTTATTGTGACTTTCTTGAATCTGGCACCCAACAAATACCTCATTACAAAAAAACTACAACTCATAAAAACTAAACCTAAGAATTTTCCAAAAAATAAAAACGTATTAAAACTAGCAAACTCACTCTAAAAACTAATTAAAACGAACTGAATTTGAAAACAAAAATTGACAACGAAATTAAAACTAAAACTATTATAACCTTGCAGTGGAGTCCACCAGAGTTGCACTAATAGTAGCGTATCTGTACATGCTGTTCTTTGTGATTTCGTCAAACGTTAACGAAACAGAGGTGTTGAACAAATTTTCTCCAAGGCTGTGAAATCTCCCTCAGCCTCTGTGTTGCACAACCACCTGGCTGCAACATGCACTTCTCTTTAGCCAGTAATATAGTAAATATTGAGCTTGCTTTTGAAATTAAGACTACTGTATACCAGGGCAGACTTGGTCAAAGTTAAATGAACAGACAGAAAATAATTATATTTTCATTTGGAGACTTTCTATTCAGTAAATATAGTAATAAATAATTATAAATGTTCGTAATAATATTGTATCATCCCTTTAGTATTGTGATAATATTGTATTGTGATGCCACCGTTACTGTAAACCAGCTATTCTCAACCTTTTTGAGTGGCAACCCCCAATTTAACATGCATGTTGTTATATATATTTTTTATATTTTATTGTTACTTTTAATCTAAGTCCTTTGCTATAAGTTTTAAGGTCCATTCTGACCTCCTGAGTGTGTAACAGTCACCTTCAAGCCAGAGACTCCTTGGAAAGTAATAACTTGATACTTTCGGATTTGTCAGAAAAGACACAAAATTACCCCAAAAATAATCAAATTGACCACAAAATGACACAAAATGATCAAAAAGAGACACAAAATGACCAAAAAAGTACATAAAAGTAAGCAAAAAAGGACTCAAATTGACCACAAAATGACCAAAAAAGTACATAAAAGTAAGCAAAAAAGGACTCAAATTGACCACAAAATGACAAAAAATGACAAAAAAGGAAACAAAATGACCAAAAAAAGACACAAAATGACCAGAAAAAGACACAAAATGACCAAAAAAGACACAAAATGACAAAAAAGACACAAAATGAACAGAAAAAACACAAAATGACCAAAAAAAGACACAAAATGACCAGAAAAAGACACAAAATGACAAAAAGACAAAAAAGACACAAAATGACCAGAAAAGACACAAAATGACCAAAATAAGACACCAAATGACCAGAAAAGACACAAAATGACAAAAAAAGACACAAAATGACAAAAAAAAGACACAAAATGACCGAAGAAAAAAGTCATTAAATGACCAAAAAGACTAAAACACATTAACACATGAACACTTTAACACAGTGGAGACAGAGCTGACTTGCAAAATGATTTGGCAACCGCCAGAAATCATCTTGCGGCCCCAATCGGGATCGGGACCCCCAGGTTGAGAATAGCTGCTGTAAACTATGTATTTTTCACACTTTGTATGATCAATATTGACCAATATGCAACAATAAACTGTCAGAGAGTAAATATGGTGAAACTATATGACGCAGCCTCTGGTGTACTGTACATAAAGATTCTAAAACACACACACACACACACACAATCACCCTCAGCCTCTGTGTTGCACAACCACCTGGCTGCAAGATGCACTTCTCTTTAGCCAGTAATATTGTAAATATTGAGACCTGAAGGCCTCCAACCTTGCCACTAACCAATCAAATTGGAGTCAGACCATCCCCGCTGAATAACACTTTCCTGGGCTAAGCCTCCCGCTCGGCGCTCCGCGGCGGTCTGTTTGCAGGAACACCAAGGCTCTTAACGGTTTCCAAATGAGAGAGCTGAATACAGAGTCAGAGACGGAGGTAGCGGGGAACATTGGGATTCCTGTCAGATGAGCATTTGAAGGGTGAAGGCCAAGGAGCGGCAAAATAAATGCCTCCATTTGTATGCAGAGCGCCGGCACATTAGGATAAGAGACTGAGGTTATATGCAAATGTCAACCCCACCCTGGCCTGGTAGAAAACACTGAAGGATACAGCTCCCCGCCTCCTAATTGGCTCAGGTGGCGGGGCTTGCCTTTGAAATTGAGACTACTGTATAGCAGGGCAGACGTGGTCAAAAGGTGAGCCTGGATCACCTCACTCGCTCTATTCTCCTGAATTTACATGAATTATCAGCAAACAGCAGCAGGAACCGGTGTGTTTTAGTTTAGATGTTTAGTGACGGACTTCTGCTGCAGAGAACAAAAGGGGGGAGGCGAAGAAATCAAGGATTCTAAGAAGCCTGCAGCAATTAAAAGGAAAATGCCAGCAGCCACTTCACTGCAAAGGTGATTTATGAGAAACTACACAGCAAAATCTGTAGTGTTGTTTTTTCAGTATTAATAATTTTGAGTTGAGTGTTGATTTTGGAGTTGTTTTAACATTGTAGTGATAAAAAAAAACTCTGCCAGCGTTGTCAATCAAGCGAGTTACATGTTAACTCTATGTCTTGGACTATTTTGTTCATTTCTGAATCCCTTTCATGTCTTTTTTGTGTCTTTTTTGGTCATTTTCTGTCTGTTGTCGTGTCTCTTTTTAGTTATTTTGTGTCTTTTTTGGTCATTTTCTGTCTGTTGTTGTGTCTTTTTTAGTTATTTTGTGTCTTTTTTGTCATTTTGTGTCTTTTTTTGTCATTTTGTGTCTTTTTTTCTAGTCATTTTGTGTCTTTCTTCTAGTCAGTTTGTGTCTTTTCTTGTGTCTTATTTGGTCATTTTTGTCTGTTGTGTCTTTTTTGGTCATTTTGTGTCTGTTGTGTCTCTTTTTTGTCATTTTGTCTCTTTTTTGTCATTTTGTCTCTTTTTCTAGTCATTTTGTGTCATTTTTCTGTCTTTTTTGGTCATTTTTGTGTCTTTTTTCACTTCAGTTGGAGTTTATTTTCAGATTTTGTGACTTGTATGTTTGGCTAAAGACAGAATGCACTATTAATGTGTCGTAAAACAAAACAATGAATGTTAATTATCACATTAGTGAAAGGAAATAACATGATTTTAGGGTTAAAAAAAACTTTGTGTGTCAAAGTAACCCAATGTATGTTAAAAATGAACACTCACAGTGAAAGGGAATAACACGATTTTAGTGTTGAAATTACACTTTGTGTCAAAATAACAAGATGTATGATACAAATTAACACTCAAAGTGAAAAGGAAAAACACAATTTCGAGTTAAAAGTGCACTTATGTGGTGTCATAAAACAACACCAAGGGTGTCAAATATTTAACACTGTTAAAGAGTTAAAATATTAACACTTTTCAAAGTGTAATTTTAACTCAGAATCCGTGAGAACTATATAAACTCAAAAAAGTGTTAAATTTAACTCTCTGAGTTGAATTAACACTCCCGATTTTGCTGTGTAGAAGACACAGTGAGGCTTCACCTTAGTAGATCATGTAACATAAAGTTATTTATGATAAACTACAGGACACAGTGAGTCTGTAGGACATGTAACATAAGACACAGTGAGACGTCCTATAATCTGGAGTGTTAATTCAACTCACAGAGTTAAATTTAACACTTTTTCTGAGTTTATATAGTTCTCACGGATTCTGAGTTAAAATTACACTTTGAAAAGTGTTAATATTAGGGCCGGGACTTTAATGGTTGATTAAGATTAATTAATTACACAAAAATTAACACGTAAAAAGAAAAAGGGCGCATTGAGTCCCGGCCCTAGTTAATATTTTAACTCTTTAATCGTGTTGAATCTTTGACACCCTTGCTGTTGTTTTATGACACCACATAAGTGTATTTTCAACCCTAAAATCATGTTATTTCCTTTCACTAATGTGATAATTAACACTCATTGTTTTGTTTTACGATACACTAAAAGTGCATTCTGTCTTTAACCGAACATACAAGTCACAAAATCTGAAAATCAACTCCAGCTGAAGTGAATCTAACTCAGGTGTTAACATGTAACAACGCTGGCAGAAGCTTTTTTTTATCACTACAAGTGTTAAAACAACTCCAAAATCAACTCTCAACTCAAAATTATTAACACTGAAAACACAACAGAGGACACAATGAGACTTCCTACTGTAGAACATGTAACACAGCTTTAGTTTGGATTGACATGCAGCTCACTTTCTGATTCAGTTTCCTTCACAAAATATTTTTGTCATATTAAATAGAGACATCGCAGCGTGCCACATTATACGTTAAACAGCTCTGAAGCAGCAGGCAGCGTCAAGAATCAGTACCTCCTTATGGATCCACCACTAATATATATATTTATATATATAACAGGAACTTTAGTGTGAAGTAAATTGAGGTTTCAAACATTTTTGGATGATTTTCTGCCTCCTCCGACTGCTGTAGAGTTTCACGTCGCATCTATAAAATGTTCACTGTGGAGGAAAAAATCATTACAGCATAGTAAATATATATATATAACATATATTGATACATGGGCGTAAAGTACCAATAATTTATTATATATATATTATCAATATGGAAAATATAGAAGAACCTTTCCTCAGTCCACCAGAGGGTGCTGAGCAATTTTTTTTACACATATTTACATTCATATACCCCAGCTGATGAGTTGGTGAAAAGGCTGCAAAATAGCTGTAATGCTACAGTAAACGTCTGTTGTTGTTGTTATTATTATTAAATTAATATTATTATATGTAGACTGTGATACCAACAGTTCAGTTTGCAGTTGCATGTTACACTTATGATCATTTTTTATGACTGTTGGTCAGCCTGCTATCTGAACAATCCCATTTTTCTCCAATAATAAATATTAAAGGTTTTTTTGTATGTATTTTATTTCTTTTTTTAACATGTTTTTATTTGAAGAAATGAACATTCATCACAGATATTAAACATACATCATTTTTCTTATTTTCTCCCAACCACCCATCCCCATCATGCTTTCAATACGAAAAAATAAAATAAAATAAAATAAATAAATAAATAATGAAAATAAACTGGCGAGCGAGAAGCACACCTCAAATGTTGAAAAAAAGTTACAGGCATGAAAATATATACAAGGTTAAAATAATACTGTAATATAAATTGAATAAAGATAAACTAAAATAAATGAAATAAAAATAAAAAGCAAATAAAAAATAACAAAAGAGAAAAAGTGGACAGTACAAATAGGCTATTTGCCTTCTTTTAATTATTAATCTTGTGGGAGGGCTGTACATTTCTCAAAATAAGATAATAGAGGGGCCCATGTTTCATAGATTTTTGGGTATAAATATTAAAGTTAAATGAACAGACAGAAAATAATTATATTTTCCTTTGGAGACTTTCTACTAAATATAGTAATACATAACGATAAATGTTAGTAATAATATTGTATCATCACTTTAGTATTGTCATAATATTGTATTGTGAGGCCACACTTACTGTATTAAGTATTTTTCACACTTTTTATGCAATATGCACCAATAAACTGTCAGAGGGTAAATATGGTGAAACTATATGACGTGTTTCCAGACGCAGCCTCTGGTGTTCTTTATGGCAGATATGGCAGGTGTCAGTAATAACATTAACGACAGCTCAGATCCATAAAGATCACAGCCTGGAACAGCAGCCCGTTATAGTAATTAATTACACCTGGGCTTTACTTTTCAACACACAGGTGCATTTAATTACACGTCAGGTAAGTGCAGACACTGCAGTTCAGATAAGCTGAACACATGACAATTAACTTATGGCTAAGCCCCGCCCCCTCCACTCACTCGGACAACATTGAGTGACAGGCGCTATGGCAACCATCACAGTAGGAGATATTTCACAGGAGCCAATTGATAATTTTTGGAGACGGGAAGATTATATATCATCTCAAAGTCACCAAAAGGGCCTTAACTATGCATTGGATGGTTATATTAATAATTTTATTGTTGAGAAAGTTGTCTAAAATGTTGCGCTTCAATATGCAATTAATGGTTCATGGTAAAATTAAATATGTTCAGGTTTAAGTTGCATACGTTTCAAGGACAACAAGCCTTTCTACCATCTTTACCAAGACTTCCTCTGTTAGTTTGGAGCTACAGTATTTACATTAATAATTCAGCACAACATTGCTAACATTTGGTTATTTACAGATAATTTAATGAAGCTAAGCTCCAAAAGTTAACGTTAGTATATCTAGAGCCCTTTGGACAACAGCTAACAATCGTACGATTGCCAAAGTACAAAAACTAGCACAAAACAGGCCAATGAACTCCCAGCAAACAAAGTGACATGATGTCCAACGCAGCTAGAAGCTAACGGTAGGCTAACATTAGAAAGGGTTAGGCTAACGTTAGCTAACTTTAGCCTAACATTATAAAGGGTTAGGCTAATGTTAGCTAACTTTAGCCTAACATTAGAAAGGGTTAGGCTAACTTTAGCCTAACGTTAGAAAGGGTTAGGCTAACGTTAGCTAACTTTAGCCTAACATTAGAACGGGTTAGGCTAATGTCAGCTAACTTTAGCCTAACATTAGAAAGGGTTAGGCTAACGTTAGCTAACTTTAGCCTAACATTAGAACGGGTTAGGCTAATGTCAGCTAACTTTAGCCTAACATTAGAAAGGGTTAGGCTAACGTTAGCTAAATTTAGCCTAACATTAGAAAGGGTTAGGTTAACATTAGCTAACTTTAGCCTAACGTTAGAAAGGGTTAGGCTAACGTTAGAGATGTTAAAGATAACTTTAACATCTCTAACATGTAAACATCTCTAGCAGAGTGACAATATGTTGCCTCAAATATGTTGTTGACTTCCCTTAGAACAAATGAAGACATCCTTGTTCATTTTATCCATGTTTAGTTGATGTTGTGGTCTACCGCATCACTTTATCCAGAGCAGACACTTATCTGGGTTAGGGTTAGTCAATTGCGGCCCTTGTGACGATATTTTGTGGCCCTCACCTTGATATGAAAGTTTAATGTGAGTTTTATATGAATGGCACTTTACCGTGTTGTGTGTGGAAGGTCCCTTTAATGACTTTTTTTGGTAATTTTGTGTCTTTTTTTGATAAATTTGTATCTTTTTAAAATAATTTTGTGTCTTTTTTAATAACTTTGTCTTTTTTTAATAACTGTCTTTTTTAAATAATTTTGTGTCTTTTTTAATAATTTTGTGGGGTTTTTTTGGTCAGTTTGTGTCTCTTTTGGTAATTATGTGTATTTTTGGTCATTTTGTGTCTTTTTTTAGTCATTTTGTGTCTTTTTTTGGTCATTTTGATACTGCCTCCAGCAGCCCCCAGGTAATTTGAGTTTGAGACCCCTGATTTAGATAATCCAAACTGAAGGCATACAAGACTCCATCAACAACATAATTAACGTCTCTGTCCGTTCTCTAAATTGACTCCAGGTGATTTGTGGCCTCTGAATGGAAAGTTACTCCACACTTGAACGGTGTCGATGTTATCTCCATTGTTATCTCTGTCAGTCTCTCTGTCTAATCCATAAATCATCCATGCCCCCCCCCCCCCTGTTGACTGGGCTGATAGGAGGAGGCAGCGTCCCACGCAAACCTCTAAAGACCCTCGTAAACTGGCCTCCCTGATCCTCTGGTCCTGTTTGCCATCCATAAAGCTGGCCGGCTCCTGATAAATACTGCAGGGCTGCTTATCAGACGGCCAGTCAGTCAGTTTCACATATGATGTGTAGCCTATGTACATAGTATATAATATGCGTAGGTATACTACAGGGCAAAAGTTTACAAGCAACTTAAATGTTCTGTTCACAATGTCTTTGTCAAAAACCAGTGTGTATTCTCTGTATCTCTGGATGTGTTTACTGCATGATCAGACTTTACCTTTATTGAATTGAACCATTTTCCTCCATTGACCTTTAGGTAAACATTGATGTTATCAGACCATTGGTGAATAAATGTTACCAAAAGAAAAGAAGGGCTTAGTTTTATGGTGGAGGAGATTTGGAAGAGTCACAACTTCAGTGAAAAAGTAAGGAGAGGAGACAAGGAGACAGGAGAGGAGACAAGAGAGGAGACAAGGAGACAGTGGAGGACACAGGAATGGAGACAAGAGAGGAAACAAGGAGATGAGAGAGGAGACAAGGAGACAGGAGAGGAGACAAAGAGACAGGAGAGGAGACAGGGGAGGAGACAAGGAGACAGGAGAGGAGACAAGGAGGCAGTGGAGGAGACAGGAGAGGAGACAAGAGAGGAGACAGTGGAGGAGACAGCAGAGGAGATGAGAGAGGAAACAAGAAAGGAAACAAGGAGACAGTGGAGGAGACGAGGAGAGGAGATGAAAGAGGAGACAGGAGAGGAGACAAAGAGGAGAGGAGACAGGAGAGGAGACGGGGAGACAGTGGAGGAGACAGGAAAAGGAGATGAGAGAGTAGACAAGGAGACAGTAGAAGAAACAAGGAGACAGTGGAGGAGACAGGAGAGGAGACAAGGAGACAGGAGAGGAACATTATTCCCTTTTTCTCTTTGTCTTTTGAGAGTTTAGATACAAAAATCCCAATAAATCGCAACTGTGTTCATATCTCTGAAAAACTACCACAGAAATGAATCAAACTGAAGCAGCTGAGTAAAGAAACAAGAGTTCAGATTTATACATTAAGGAAAGAAGGAAACACTAAGTCTAAGACACTCTTTTTTGCAGTGTGGAGACTATATTACAAGGACTTTACCAACATTTTATTATAAAAATACTTTTTCAACCCTTATTTAATACGGTAAGTTAAAAAGAGCACATTTTATTCTAGCTGAGAAAAATGTCAATCCCCTGTTCACATCACTTCCAAACTGAAACAATATCTATGGAGTTTTTTTTGTGTGTTTGTTGTCAAAAGAAGGCTTGATATGCTAAAAATGGCCCCGTGGCTATCTCCCTCTCTACTATCTTCTGTATGCACCAGAACTTCATATCTCTCCCGGCTCCTCTGTCGAGTGCTGACTCTAAACTTCCCTTCTGCTGCGACCTCTTACGTGAACGTTTCTGTGATAAGCGGGATAAATCAACACGGCACTAGATAAACTGAATGAGTCGAATTTAGCCGCGAGGGTTATCTGTGCGGGAAAACAATGGAAAAAAACTGTTTTCAGAATCCAAGGTTGCCCTGCCGGCCAAAGCCACTGGATAGTTTGATTAGTTGTTTTCAGCTCAATCTTTCATTACATCCCTGAGCACATAAATAAACGTTTTTCAACAGATAAAACTCTGGCTAAACTTATTGTTACATTAAAAAACACACAGTGGAGTGTTTTCAGAGCAGTAAAACACTGGTGAGTTCACTTCAAGTGTGATGGATGTGGTTGGAATTTAACTTTATTCAACTTTGTTCGAGCTGTTTTTCCAGCTTTTTTTCGGTTTGAATTCCATCCGAAACTTGAAAATGTTTCTAGTTGCTAATTCCTCATCTGAAACAAAAGCATTACAGGCATTTTTTGTATTTGTGCTTAACAACAAAGGAAGGAAAAAATCTCCAAGTATTGCAAAATGTTTTAAGCTTTGCTGAGGTGGAAAATTTGGTATATTCATAAAAAAAATTAGACTCAGTGCAATGGAATGGAGTAGTCCATTACGTTATATATATATATAAGTTAAATTACACAACTACAAATTATAATGTTGACTTTTGGGTTAAATCTTGTCACTTTGTCATTTTTAATTTTTTTATTTAATGGTTTGCTGACTGGAGAATTGGCGCCACCTATTGCTCATCTCGAGAAACCTAATAATAGCGTAAAGCTAGTGGATGGATGAATGCGGTTGAAATTTTCAATATATGCAAATGAAAAGCTGTTTACAGTTACCTAGATCACTTGAGTTATTGTCAGCACTAACTACACCCCTTACACACCCTGTTGATAAACACTATAATAGCTTTTATAGAGCTCAATGATTTATATAATGTTTATAAAATAACATGTCATGCTTTATTTGTCTTGTTTGAATCCAGTTGGGTCAACCACTCAGACTTCTTGTACTTTCACATCTAGGAGGTGTGGAAAACTGCTCTTCAACAGCACGTTGAAGCAGATAAAATCAAGCATTCAACAGTAAATGACCTGTGTAATAACTTACCATATGCATCTATACTTACCGTACCGTGTGTTTGTGTCCAGAGGCACAGTGGAGGCGTGGCAGTGGGCCCTCAGACCGGGCTCCCAGGGGTGGTCCACCCCCAGCAGCAGTACTACCCATCACAGCCCCTCTACATCCAGGACATCCCGCTGCAGGAGGTGCCCAACGGACACGACATGTGCCCCACAGGTAGGAAACGGACACAGACAGGAATCTGAAATACAGTAGAAGAAGAGATAGAATGCACTTTTTTATCATTAGCCCCTTTCATAGTGGGGGGATGAGAGGATAGAGGATAGTGACGTGCGACAGAGCAGCAGCAGTGCTTCACAGTTACACAGTGCTAACAGGCTAACAGTTAGCTCTGTAGCAGTACAGTGCGTATGTGCTAACAGGCTAACAGTTAGCTCTGTAGCAGTACAGTGTGTATGTGCTAACAGGCTAACTGTTAGCTCTGTAGCAGTACAGTGTGTATGTGCTGCAGCAACATGTGTTCACTTAGCGACCTAGCATTTACAACAAGCACCGTGTGCACAGTTAGAGATGCAGGTTTGTTTACGATCGGCGGCGGATGCTGTGCACAGTTAGCGACGGCAGTTGTTGTGCTGCTGAACAGTGATTGGATGACTGTCGGACTCAGTGGGAGGTGTTGGCCTTTACCATAGTCTTGTGATTGACTTTTTACTTGCTGATAACAATATTTTAATTAGACACTGATCCTCTTTTTGTACAACATCACCTGTCAAATGTCCCAAGTACAAGATACCTTACAAGATTTGGGTATCTCGTATCCTGTAATTTTTTTTAAGGTCTGCCTTATTTCATCCCAATATCTTTTTATCCTTTCGGAAGACACAAAATATATGTGACATGGTTGCTGGATTGATACAACTCCCCTCCTGATTTTAGGAGTAATAAAATACCGGATCAAATATTTCCAGTTCAACTCTCTCCAGGTCCTGCAGCTAGTGGACATGCACTGTGTTTCACACATGACAACCAATTCTTCTTCAGATATTTGTTCCCCGAGCTCCTTTTCCCATTTCTCCTTGATATAAAGAGAGGAACTATTTCTCCTTTATACAGAGCTGAAGTTACTCTAAATTTCTTTCCCTCATAAGCTTTCCGAAAAAATACCCCAATTATTTCATTTATGGTGTCAGTTGTTTGTAAATCTTCTTTTTTCACTCATACTGCACATGCTTTGATACATAATGGTCAAAATATAGTCAGTAGTTCATTCCAAATAAACAACTTAGTGCAAAGAAAAGTCTTCACACTGTATTCTTGCATTCCTGTCTGCAGAGCTGACACACACATTTATACTCGCTGGTGTAGTTTTCTTAGAACAGACTAACTCGTGTTGGATGTTGGCGATGCTGACCCTGAGGGCAATGCCTTTACCAGACACCCTCCTCTCTCTCTCATGCATAGAGAGCATGAGCATGTTGAACGCTTAAAATAACAAATTAACTCTTAAAACAAGGTAAATTATGTAACACTTCTAAATCTAAAGTTTTTTTAATCTTTGTAGGAAACAAATAATCATCAGGTCACTCTGCTCGGGCCAGTTCATCACTGCTGGCTGCTTTAATTTATCTTTTTTGTACATTTTTTATGTCTTTTTTGGTCATTTTGTGGCCAAAAGAAGATGTAAAAAGACACAAAGTGACGAAAAAAAGACAGAAAAAAGAATCAAAAAGACCAAAAAAAGACACAAAAAGATGTAAAATGACCAAAAAATACATAAAAAGAAAAAAGGCTTAAAATAAGAAATTAACTCTTAAAACCAGATAAATTAAAGCTGCCAGCAGTGATGAACTGGCCCGAGCAGAGTGACCTGATGATTATTTGGTTCTTACCAAGATAAAAAAATAACTTTTTGTGTCTTTTCTTGGTCTTTTTCTTTGGTCTTTTTTGGTCACTATACGTCTTTTGTTTCTTTTTTGGTGATTTTACGTCTTTTTGTGTCTTTTTTGTGTCTTTTTTGTGTCTTTTTTTTGGCCTTTTTGTGTCTTTTTTGTGTCTTTTTCTTTGGTAATTTTTGTTTCTTTTTACATCTTCTTTTGGTCACAAAATGACCAAAAAAGACAAAAAAATTTACAAAAGAGATAAATTAAAGCTGCCAGCAGCGATAAACTGGCCGAGCAGAGTGACCTGACTATCTCTCTCTCTCCCTCTCTCTCTTTAATTCTCTCCTTCTTCTCTTCTGACGACAACCAAGTGTCCTGCATGTTTCCTCCTCCAATCCTCTCTTTGTATTCTTTCTTCTTCCATTTTTTTTCTCCAGTTTTATTTTAAACTGGAACATTCCTTCCAGTGCATTGCCTGTGTTTGACTCCGGCCTCTTCTCGTCCTCTAAAGTGATTGATGCTGGCGGTCTGGGACGCACGCCACGGGAGGAGGGTAGGGGTGCTGGGGGGGGTACAGGCTTTCTTCCGTCACCTCCCTGAGCTGGATGCAGGGGGTGAGACAGGGGGCCAAAGGGCGGCCATCTTTTTCCCAAGCCTCTGGTTTGGTCTCTGGAGAGGTGGAGGGGGCCTGAGTGTGTGTGTGTGTGTGTGAGGGAGTCAGGATTTGATGGGATTTGCTGATGTTTGTTGCCAGAGACACACTCCTTTGGAGCCTTCACTTCATTGCTCCCAGCGCTAAACCGTTGACATAAACATTGCTGAGTGGAAAGAAATGACCGAGCGTTGACCTTTTTTTTTTTCCTTCATTGTGCTCCTAAATTCTCCACGATGCAGACCAGGTCTAAGGTCTAGGAGCCTTCTAGACACCTGCATTGAAAAAAAGGTGTTTAGCCTAAATACCAGATAAAACAGTAAATCTGAGGGAAATGATCTTGCTGCATGGACAGATAATTTACCTTGACAAGATTTCTTGAATTAAGATTATTAAATCTAGAAATAAGCATGTTGAACACTTAAAATAAGAAATTAACTCTTAAAACAAGATAAATTATCTAACACTTCTTAATCTAAAAGTTTTTTTTCATCTTGGTAAGAAACAAATAATCATCAGGTCACTCTGCTCGGGCCAGTTCATCGCTGCTGGCAGCTTTAATTTATCTTGTTTTAAGAGTGACTTGTGTCTTTTTGGGGGGAGTTTATGTCTTTTTATGTCTTTTGTTTCTTTGTTGGTCATTTTTGTGTCTTTATACATCTTCTTTTGGTCACAAAATGACCGTATTTTACGTCTTTTTTTGGTCTTTTTGTGTCTTTTTTGGGTCATTTTTGTGTCTTTATACATCTTCTTTTGGTCACAAAATGACCAAAAAAGACAAAAACTGGCCAGAGCAGAGTGACCTGATGATTATTTGGTTCTTACCAAGATAAAAAAAAACTTTTTGTATCTTTTTGGGGGGATTTTGTGTCTTTTTATGTCTTTTGTTTCTTTTTTGGTCATTTTACGTCTTTTTTGTCTTTTTTTTGTCTTTTTTGTGTCTTTTTTTGGTCTTTTTGTGTCTTTTTTTGGTCATTTTGTGTCTTTTTACATCTTCTTTTGGTCACAAAATGACCAAAAAAGACAAAAAATATAGAGATAAAATTAAAGCTGCCAGCAGTGATGAACTGGCCCGAGCAGAGTGACCTGATGATTATTTGTTTCTTACCAAGATAAAAAAAACTTAAGATTTAGAAGTGTTAGATAATTTATCTTGTTTTAAGAGTTAATTTCTTATTTTAAGTGTTCAACATGCTTATTTCTAGATTTAATAATCTTAATTTAAGAAATCTTGTCAAGGTATATTATCTGTCCATGCAGCAAGATCATTTCCCTCAGATTTACTGTTTTTATCTGGTTTTTAAACACCTTTTTTTGCAGTGTGCAGATGTTGTTAGAGTCATTTAGCTCTTGCTGCTGCTGTCATGGAGAGCTGCTGAGGTTTCTGTGCTACCAGATGCATTATGAGTCTGAGCTAACCTTAAAAGCAGCTAGATCACCTCTGACACCGTCTCCACACCCTGCTGCAGCCGTTGCTTTGACTCATTTCTGTCCAACTGAAAACACAGCTTCCCCTCAAATATCGTGCACTTGCAATTTCGGAACACTCATTCAATCTGTGTATAATTAGAAATGGAGGCAGCAACTATTTCAGCTTCGTCCTGCTGCATCAGTGATTTGGCACCTTGATATAATATTCTAAGTCTCATGTGTATTACATTAATTCTTCTTTTTTATCAAGATAAAAAAAACCTTTAGATTCAGAAGTGTTTAGGAGTTTATTTCTTATTTTAAGTGTTCAACATGCTTATTTCTAGATTTAGGCCTAGAAAAAACTTTTTGTGTCTTTTTTTGGTGATTTTTCATCTTTTGTGTCTTTTTTTTGTGTGTTTTTTTTGTCTTTTATGTCTTTTTTGGGCATTGTACGTCTTTTGTGTGTTTTATTGTGTCCTTTTTGGTCTTTTAGTGTCTTTTTTTGGTCATTTTGTGTGTCTTTTTTGTCTTTTTTTTGTCTTTTTTTGTGTGTTTTTAGTGTCTTATTTTGGTATTTTTTGTGTCTTTTTTGGTCATTTTTGTGTAAAATATAATAAATATATTTTAGTCGACTTAAATGTGCATCATAGCCTATCTACGACCATTTTGCTGTTTGCCCTTTCGTCTAAATTTTTGCCAAAACTAGCTACAACAGAAAAGACAGATTCATTTACATTAACTGCCAGTGCTTCACGATGAGTGATTTGCTTGATTTGCAGCGAGAAATTGGCAAATTATTTTCGTTACAAGGCTCAAAAATGCGGCTCCAGATGGATTTTTCTTTCTGTTTTTTGGCCAGAAAATGTCTCTTTTCATGGAAAAAGTTGCCAACCTCTGGACAAATTTAAACTCTTAGAAGATAAATCAGCCATTTCATAATATTTGAACAGTTCCAAGGTGATTAAAAGAAGATGAATATATATAAAGCAGTTACTCTGAAGTTGACAACATTCCTAACTTTCTCACAAACTTAAGCCGCTGTCGTCGGCGTATGGGTTGATGTATTTTATTTAACTTTTAAAGTGGCTAAGCTACACAGGGCTGGAGAAAGTATTGGGTGTTGTTAAAATGAAATGTGCTGCTGTGAGAAAGGAGGAGGTAGAGAGCAGATGTGAGGCGGGACGTTGGATGTTAAAGGACCATCGCATGTTTGGCTCGGAGCCCAATGTCACACACACTGCTTCCTGACGACAGCCATGCCACGATGCTGTTTACACTAACCCTCCACTCTCCACTGTCCAACACTCACCACAGGGCCCTGCTGCTCTACACTCCCATTGTGGGAACTCACTATGTGTGTGTGGGTGTGTGGGAAAAATGGAGTGAGTGTGTATTTGTGTGTAATCTCGTTGAAAACCAGGCACACTGCAAAAAAAGGTGTGTCAAAAAACAGTAAATCTGAGGGAAATGATCTTGCTGCATGGACAGATAATTTACCTTGACAAGATTGTTGAATCTAAAAATAAGCATGTTGAACACTTAAAATAAGAAATAAACTCTTAAAACAAGATAAATTAAAGCAAGCAGAGTGCACTGACAATTATTTGTTTCTTATCAAGACAAAAAAAACTTTTGTGTCTTTTTTGGTGTTTTTTTTTGTCTTTTTGTGTCTTTTTTGGGTGATTTTACGTCTTGTGTCTTTTTTGGTGTTTTTTGGGGTGTTTTTTTCTTCTTTTTATGTCTTTTTTGGTCATTTTACGTCTTTTTCTAAAAAAATTTAGATTTAGAAGTGTTAGATAATTAATCTTGTTTTAAGAGTTAATTCCTTATTTTAAGCGTTCAACATGCTTATTTCTAGATTCAACAATCTTAATTTAAGAAATCTTGTCAAGTGAAATTAACCCGCCATGCAGCAAGATCATTTCCCTCAGATTTAGTGTTTTTATCTTGTTATCTGGTTTTTAGACACACCTTTTTTGCAGTGCAGATATCCCACACATGCACACACACACACACACACACACACACTCCACCAACATCCTGCAGTGATGCACACTCCACATATTCATTCATTAAATTCACACCCTGCACACTGGTGTGTATTGTATTACAGCATCCTCCCATTCAGTAAAGCAGGCAAACACACACACACACACACACACACACACACACACATCCACTCCCAGGCACTCATGAGTTCACTGTACATTTAAACATGCCCTCCCATTTAGTCCACGCAGACACAGCTGTGATCTGGCACTCAGGGACCATTGGCCTGTGTTTTATTTGATGTGATTTGACAGCTGGACGGTTGGAAGAGGAGGGGAACGGAGAGTGGGCGGAATACAGTTTGAGAAGAGAAGAAGAGGACGGATAAAGAAGAGAGGGATAAGTCACAGGACTGGGACTGGAGGAGGATCTGGAGCCTGGAGGGGAGGAGGAGGACGGGGGGCTTCGCCTCTGATGAGGGGCACGTCCTCACGGGCGCAGGCCCATTTTTTATTCCAAAAAGTAAACAGGCAGCCTGCGGGGGTCTGGGGGGTTATGGGAAAGGAGGAAACAGTGATGCTAATCAGGCCGGCGCACACTTCCCCCTCCAACAATAAAACAAAACAAGAGTGGAAACACGGAAAAGCGGCAGACGACTGAGGAGGAGTGGGCCGCCGCCGCTCCACCGTCCCACACTGCAAAAAAAAAGAAAAGTTGGGTGAACTCAAAATTTTCAAGGCAACAAACTTTGATAAAATTTTAAGTTGGACAATTGAACTAAATATTTTAAGTTTTGTTTTTGAGTTTGCTCAACTCTGAATTCAGGTTTTTGAACTTATAATTTTACATTGTGATAACTTTTAATCCTTACTTCTGCAATGTGCTGAATTGGCACGATTGTAACGGCACTATGAAATGTCAGCTAACGTTGCGTCCACAATTTTGAGTTAGCATTGATACGCTAATGGCTACTCTTGTAGCTGTAACAAGCAGCGCCGCTAGCATCAGTTAGCTGTTAGCATCACTTAGCCGCTAGCATCAGTTAGCCGCTAGCTCTTGCTAATGACCCAATTTCACCGATTTCCCGCATTTCACAACAAAGAAATAAGAGTTAGCAGAACTATTGTCCCTTGTTGTGAACCCCAACTTAAAGATATAAGTAACAACAACTCACCAACTTGTTTTTGAGCAGACAACTGGCTTCCTTTGTTGTGCTAACTTACATTATTGCCCTAAATGTCAATAATTTATATTTCCAAGTTTTACCAACTTAAATCACTGTTTTAGGCAAAAAATATAAGTTGGCTTTTTTGCAGTGCACATCTGAACTGCTTAGTGTGATGAAACTTCTGAGGTGTTGGTCAATAAATAGAGGAAATAAGTAATCCATTGCTACCACACCGCGTTTGTAGACGTTGAGGTATTTTTAGAAATCAGACCTGCGGTTGTTTCCACATCAGATTTCTGAGAAGTGGTTGCATTGTGCACTGAAATCTTTTACAGTCTTCACTCTGGAATTTCTTCCACACAAGTCAAAGCGGCACCAACATTTTTATACTGCATATTCATATTTATTCTGCACAGGAATTCTACTCCTTAATCTATCTATCTATCTATCTATCTATCTATCTATCTATCTATCTATCTATCTATCTATCTATCTATCTATCTATCTATCTATCTATCTATCTATCTATCTATCTATCTATCTATCTATCTATCTATCTATCTATCTATCTATCTATTAACTCTTAAAACAAGATAAATTAAAGCTGCTAGCAGTGATGAACTGGCCCGAGCAGAGTGACCTGACAATTATTTGTTTCTTATCAAGATAAAAAAAACTGTGTTTTGTTTTGGTGCTATTTTTGTCCTTTTTTTGGTGATTTTATGTACTTTTTGTCTTTTTTGTGTGTGGTGATTTTATGTCTTTTTTTGTGTTTTTTTTTGTCTTTTTGTCTTTTTTTGGTCATTTTGTGTATTTTTTTGGACATTTTGTGTCTTTTCACATCTTCTTTTGGTCACAAAATACCAAAAAAAAAAACCCAAAAACTTAAAAAATGTACAAAAGACATAAATAAAAGCTGCAAGTAGCGATGAACTGGCCCGAGCAGGGTGCACTGACAATTATCTGTTTCTTATCAAGATAAAATAAAAACTTTTAGGTCTTCTTTTGGTCTTCTTTTGGTTATTTTACGTCTTTTGTGTCTTTTTTTGGTGTTTTTTTTCTTCTTCTTTTTATGTCTTTTTTGGTCATTTTACATCTTATCTTACATATACTTTTAATTGTGATAAACCATTTCTTTTATATTTTTTTTAAAGAAATACATGACCTGGCACATTGAGTACTTTCTTTTCTAGGAAATAATCATGAGAAAGTCATCATTTTTGCCGTGTATGTGGACACTCTGCCTTCTGCCTGTATTTCCTCTTTTCTTGAACTTTTGCTGTATTATGAATATTTCTGGGTGTAACCCTTTCAACGCTGGCCGTGAGAACCAGAATAGAAAAACCAAGCTGCAATTTCTGCTGCTGCAGAATGAAGCCAAAACCAGCAGTTCCTCTGACGGCCAATTGGGGCTGGCTCTTCTCATTGACCCTTGTGTTAAAAATATGTATTGGTAACCAGTTTAAATGATATTAAGGCCTAAATCAGAGGAAGCTAGCCTGCATTCAGCCTGCCTCAGCTTACTTGAATGCCCTGTAAATGATGGTCGAACTCTCAAACTATTGGTTCACATGGTTTTATTACATGGTTTTATTTATACAGTTATCTTTCCTTTTACTTAAATTAAATATTTTAACTGCTTTTATCACATAAACAATCATGTAAATGAATCCCTCTTTGTCTATTTTAATTAAAAGATAATTTCCAATGGAGTGTTGTATTACCATGAAATAAATATTTTTAACTGTTTCCTTTTAACCTTGTGTTTGCTAAAATTGTGCTATATAAATAAAGTTGATTGGATTGGAAGAGGTGAACCTGCTTTAATTAAGACAGGTATGTGCTTTTGGTGAACTTAGATAGGGTCAGGTTTAGGTTTGTTAAGTAGGCCAGGAGCAGCCAGGGAAGAGGAACCAGCTTTGAATCTTGTGTTAAGAGATTCTCCTTACTGTGCCTTTTAATACATTGCTGGGTATTTCCCCTCACTAAAAGCTACAGGCTTGAAGAGACAACCCTTTCTTTCCTGAGAACATTTTAAGCGATGTTCTAACTCAAAGCATCAGCCGAATGGCCGGCTGTTAAACTTCCCTGTCCCACAGTTCTACGAGTTTTATTTCTAGGAAGTGTTAGTGTGGTAAGTTCCTCTTGATAGCGCGGTGACTAATTACAAACCACTTCAGTGGGAGAACATGCAGTTCTGAAACACATGCAATCACTGACGGGTGATGATGCAACAGATGCCAGCTCATCAGGAAAGGTGGCGCTTTAATGAATCCTAAGAGAGACCTCCCATTGTTTTAATGTTTATATCATGAGCTCAGTAATATTCACACACTGTTAACTACAATGAGTGTCCCGGTAATGGTAAGAGTGAATACCTCTGACTGTGTCTGGTAATTTTGTGTTCATAGTTGACTAGAGTCCATCCTATAGTCGTTTCAGGTCAATTCTTCCCTATAATCACTTTATATGGAGAGCATTTATTCAACAATCATCACAATACAACAAGAAGCAGCTGTATAATCACAGCCGGACCATTATCTTTTCACAGGCTTCCGTTCCCTCTGAGTGTTGCTACTTATTATAATGTACAGCTTTCATTTATTCAATGAGAAATGAATTAAAACCGCAGACTGATGTATTTTGCCCTCAGCTTCGGGGACTAGTGGAGCTTTATGTGAGAGCGCGGTGGTAACAGAGGAGGGAGGGCAAGACGAGAAGAGGGAGGTCTGGGAGGCAGAGAGACTCGGAGGGGGGTGGGGATAATTGAATTATCTGCACAATGGAGTGATGGGGGGCACGTGGTGCCGCTAATGGAGGAAGAGATGTCCTTTTTAGCGAAGCTAATTGTTCAGAAAAGAGCTGAGCCTTTGTTCAGGGAGGCCCTGCTACTTTCCCAGTGCACTTACATGCACACAATTTAGCAGGAGCACACACATACACACACACACACACACACATACACATGCACTCACTGATGCACACACACACACATACACACACACACACACAACATGTTCTCAGTAGAGACTTTGGAATCGGAGGCTCAAGAGAAAGATGTACATAAGTGGAGTGCACAGGCACCAGCAGCAGCCCAGTCCCGCCAAAAAAATGTTGCTATTGTATTTTTCTTCCACATACACGTTGATATGAACGATTTAAACAATGTTCAACCATCCTGGCTAATACTTCACGCTCAGAGCAAGCACTCAGGACGGGGTCATGCCTATGGGGTCCTATGTTCCCCTGTAGCAATACATACCGGGGAACATAGGACCCTTTTTGGAAAAAACAGGGAACATAGGACTTTAAAAAAAAAAAAAACTGGTCCTATTTTGCAAACCACTAGGTTTAGAGGAAAAACGTCCTGGTAAGGCGTTATAAATGACCGTTTAAACAGTAAATAAATGTACATAAACGCCAGTAGTAGAAGAAGTAGAAGTTATGTGAAGAATTTAAGTTACATAAAAAAGCGTAATTCAAAAACAGAGAGCCGCGGAAGTTACGTAAAAAATGTAAGTTATGTAAAAAGTTGTTTTCACACAGGACAGGAACCGCGTTCTCCGGGGTCCTCCCTATGTTCCCCGCTAAGGGAAACATAGGAACCTTTTTTTTTTAGAAAAAAGGTCCTATGTTCCCCGTTTTTCCCAAAAAGGGTCCTATGTTCCCCTGTAGCAATACATACCGGGGAACATAGGACCCTTTTTCTGGAAAAGGGTCCTATGTTACCTGAAATCTATCAATCTTTATGGTAGACTCTCAGCATGGCCAGCAGGCATGTAGCCAAAAACAAACGATTTGGTGTCCGTGCCCAAGAGATTGTCTGAAGCATGATTAAGTAGATAGAAAGAAGGAGTCAACAAAACCTGTTTACCAGTGACCCCCTGGATTACAGAGTGGACCCCCTTCCAGAAAGTCTGAAAAATGTACTTATTTTAACCCAAATTACATTTTTCCTCAACCTAACCAAGGAGATTTGCTGCCTAAACCCAACCAAATAGGCTAATTTTTGTTGCTATTCATGTATCCATCCATGTAGTTTTGTTGTTGATACCTAACTAAGTTGTTTTTTGTTGTCTAAACCTTACCAAGGAGTTTTGTTGCAGAAAAATAACTAATAACTTTTTTTTGGGGCAGCTGCAGCTCAGTTGGCAGAGTATTCGTTCAGTAACCGGAAGGTTGGTGGTTCGATCCCCGACCATGGCAGCTACATGTCATTGAGCCAGTACTTGAGCAAGATACTGAACCCCAAATTGCCCGTTGCTGCGTTCATGAATGAATGCATGAATTCCCAGTGGTGGCAAATGGCACCAGTGTGTGAATGGGTGAATGAGCGTAGTGTGTAGTGTAAAGCGTTTTGGATGAAGAGCGCTAGATAAGTGCACCCCATTAAACCTAAACCACCTCAACCAAAGTAATTTGCGTTTGAATTCACAAAGGTTGAGATTCAATATTTCTGTGGTTTGCAGAAATGTAAAACTAAAAACATTTTAATCTGGGGATGGGTTGTGAGCACAATAACACACACACACACACACACACACACACACACACAAACACACACACACACACACACACACACACCACTCACACAGGGACACACCACTGCTGTCCTCACTGACTCTCTGATCTCAGCAGGAGTGAAACCCGCCTGTGGCACCTTCAGACAGCATCTACCACAGATAGAGCTGAGACTAGACAGAGGACACAAGGACCCCACTGTTTTACTGCTTTACTGTCTGCTCCCTCCCTCTCTCTCTCTCCCTCTCTCTCTCTCTCTCTCTCTCTCTCTCTCTGAGCGTGTCCATCACCCAGCTGACTGTGTGCTTAAGTGTCTGTAAATGAGTGACTGATTGATTACATGCTAAAAGCTGCTGTTTATTCACACAACATACCAAACCTGTCAGGCCATATCCATTGTCTCAAACACACTCCACCTCAGTGGCGGAAAAAATAAAAAGGGCACATTCTGTACAACATAAGGCCCCACCAGTGCAGGATAAAATGTGTACATTTTTAAGTAAAATGTATCAATCTTGTGCACTTTGAGAGCTAAATGAGCTTTATTGATATCCTACTGTGACATTTTAGTAATGACTGTAGATAATTTTCTTCACTCCAACTCTTTATCTCTCTATTGCGAGGGCACTTTATCCTGTTTTCTAAATTGGCATCTAATTGTGCTTTTCCACTACGGGTACAGATAGACTATAAGTCCGCTTTTTGCTTCGTTACCACTCAATGTAGCTGTTCGTCATAGCGACGGCACATGAAAGCAACGCCTCTTTCACATTCACCGTTTGTCGGCTACCAAAGAGAGGAACCATGGCACTAGAAGGACACTAGAAGGAAACAAGAAGGGCAGAAGGGCACTAGAAGGGAACTAGAAGGACACTAAAAGGAAACAAGAAGGGCAGAAGGGCACTAGAAGGGAACTAGAAGGACACTAGAAGGAAACTAGAAGGGAACTAGAAGGTCAGAAGGGCACTAGAAGGGAACTCGAAGGACACTAGAAGGGAACTACAAGGGAACTAGAAGGGCAGAAGGGCACTAGAATGGAACTAGAAGGGCAGAAGGGAACTAGAAGGGAACTAGGAGGGCAGAAGATCACTAGAAGGGAACTGGAAGGGCAGAAGGGAACTGGAAGGGAACTGGAAGAACAGAAGGGCACTAGAAGGGCACTAGAAGGGAACTGGAAGGGCAGAAGGGCACTAGAAGGGAACTGGAAGGGGAGAAGGGAACTAGAAGGGAACTGGAAGGGAACTGGAAGGACAGAAGGGCACTAGAAGGGCAGAAGGGCACTAGAAGGGAACTGGAAAGGCAGAAGGGCACTAGAAGGGCAGAAGGACACTAGAAGGACACTAGAAGGGAACTGGAAGGACAGAAGGGCACTAGAAGGGCACTAGAAGGGAACTGGAAGGGCAGAAGGGCACTAGAAGGGCAGTATGGCACTAGAAGGGCACTAGAAGGGCAGTATGGCACTAGAAGGGAACTGGAAGGGCAGAAGGGCAATAGAAGGGCACTAGAAGGACACTAGAAGGACACTCATTATGGCACGTTATCAAATTTTTTTGCACATCATCATAATTTATTGTATGATTGGGAACCCTAGAGGGCACAGATTCAATTTTTGCATGTGTAAATAGCAGTCAATAAGGCACTTCCTCTCGTTTTCACCACTCTAGAGGGAACTTAAGCACTTTTTCAACCATGGAGGCATAAAAAAAAAAAAACAGAGTCCACGACTGCTCCACACTCAGAATCTATGTCTGTAAATGTGAGAGAAAGTCTAGCCTTGAAATCTAAATATTCTTGTGACTTGCAGCGAGGGCTCCGACATCAAAGACAAATGTCACTTGACAGCTGTATGGATTGCTCTAAATCGAATAACCTTTCAGTTAACTGTGTGAAAAGTAGCAGGTGCAACGGTTACATGGAGGGATTACAGACAGGCAGACACACAGATGTGGCAGCGAGACACAGACAGCCAGCAGCAGAGACAGAAAGCTGCTTTAGCTAAGAGCTGCTGTGCTGCAACGTGAAATGAGTGAAGGCAGATAACTGTCAGAACCATGGCAACAGCATTTACCAGGTGAAGAAGAGACGCTGAAACCAAAACTTGTCTGATCTGGGACATGTGTGCTGGTGCATTCACTGACTGCTTGTTTTGTAAGAGACAAAAAATGACCAAAAAAGACACAAAATTACAAAAAAGACACAAAATTACAAAAAAAGACACAAAATGACCAAAGAAATACACAAAATAACCAAAAAAGACACAAAATGACCAAAAAAGACACAAAATGACCAAAAAAGACATAAATTTACAAAAAAAGACACAAAATTACAAAAAAAGACACAAAATTACAAAAAAAAGACATAAAATTACAAAAAGAAACACACCATATCCATCGTATCCATCTAGTAATTGTAAAACATTTTTTTTAAATTACAAACCACATTCTCTTACAATGGTAAAAATATGAGTATAGCAGCATTTGTCACTGACTGCTTGTTTGAGGAGTGTAAAACAATTAACAATCCCTTTGTCTAAATAGGAAATGACTCAGTCTGTTGCAACAATAGTTGTTTTTGGAGTTTGCATTGTGCAAAACTATGACACAAGCAGTTTATTGAGATTCCTATGTGGATAAAATGAATGTTTTGGTATATAAGCATTCCGTTTTTTAAAAAAAATATGAAAATAATTCTCCTCATGTCAGTGTCCTGCTCATGGAAATTTTTGTCTTCTAGGTCATTGTACAGCAGGCTGTATAAGGGCAGTAGAAATGGTCATTGCTCTGTGAGACGGACCAAGAACACACTGTTCTGACAAAAAGAGCATAAATATATTCAGATGTTTCCTGGCAACAGGAATTTAAAGCAGCAAATCTTTGTCAGCAACCAACCTGCCTGTTTACAGTTGCATTGGTCACTTTAATAGAGCAGTTTTCATCAATTATATCATTTAAAATACAATTTAACCCTTTAACCCAGGGGTCTCAAACTCAAATGGCCTGGGGGCCGCTGGAGGCAGTATCAAAATGACCAAAAAAAGACACAAAATTACTAAAAAGAGACACAAAATGACCAAAAAAGACACAAAATGACCAAAAAAAGATACAAAATTACCAAAAAAGACACAAAATTATAAAAAAAAGACACGAAATGACCAAAAAAAGACACGAAATGATCAAAAAAAGACACGAAATGACAAAAAAAAAAGACACAAAATGACCAAAAAAAGAAACAAAATGACCAAAAAAAGACATCATTTTGATACTGCCTCCAGCGGCCCCCAGGTCATTTGAGTTTGAGACCCCTGATTTAAAGACACAGTGACATTTTATTTATTTATTATTTTAGAAAAACATTCCTCAGCCAAGTGGTCGAGAATCTCAATCAGGTGGATTTCAGTTAAAGAATCCTTTCATTGAGATATAATTACTCAAAATGTGCTCTACCATATCATTATGCAGGCAGTTAAAGTGTTAAATGCTTCTTCTTTTTTTGGAGGAATTCTGATTTAGAAATAAAGCCTGGCAGAAGAAAACCCTAAAATTGAAATAGGCTCCAGTGACGCCAGTCCAGATATTAGTCAGCAACACCATTAAAGGCCTAATAGCTGCCCCGAGGCCCAGAAGGACCCCGGCTGTCCTTTTAAGAACAGATACCAGGGAGTTCATTAAGAGGAAACAAAGAGGTCCAGTCACAGAGAGAGATGAAGTGAGAACCACTGTTTCATTCTCCTCCTCCATCACTCCTTCACTCTGCTGCTCCTCTCACCACACAGCCCACCACCACTCTCCCCACCAGGCTCCTACCAGCCCAGTGAAACCTGATCCAGGCTGCTAATGGAGCCGGCCAAGTACCACCAGTTGAAAAATCAATTTGTGATCAATATCCCTGGCTGGTCTGCCTCCATCCCTACATACATGCATACAGTATATTCATTCAAGTCCCATAGTGCTGCATTGCAAAAAAAAGGTGTGTCTAAAACCAGATAAAACAGTAAATCTGAGGGAAATGATCTTGTTGCATGGACAGATAATTTACCTTGACAAGATTTCTTAAATTAAGATTGTTAAATCTAGAAATAAGCATGTTGAACACTTAAAATAAGAAATTAACTCTTAAAACAAGATAAATTAAAGCTGCCAGCAGTGATGAACTGGCCCGAGCAGAGTGACCTGATGATTATTTGTTTCTTAACAAGATAAAAAAAACTTTAACTCTTAAAACAAGATAATTCATCTAACACTTCTAAATCTGTTTTTGTGTCTTTTTTTGGTGGTTTTACGTCTTTTGTTTCTTTTTTGGTCATTGTACATCTTTTTAGTTTTTTGTGTCTTTTTTTGGTCTATTTTTGTCTTTTTGTGTCATTTTGTGTCTTTTTACATCTTCTTTTGGTCACAAAATGACCAAAAAAGACATGTACAAAAATGTACAAAAGAGATAAATTAAAGCTGCCAGCAGTGATGAACTGGCCCGAGCAGAGTGACCTGATGATTATTTGGTTCTTACCAAGATAAAAAAACCTTTAGATTTAGAAGTGTTAGATCATTTATCTTGTTTTAAGAGTTAATTTCTTATTTTACGTGTTCAACATGCTTATTTCTAGATTTAATAATCTTAATTTAAGAAATCTTGTCAAGGTAAATTATCTGTCCATGCAGCAAGATCATTTCCCTCAGATTTACTGTTTTATCTGGTTTTTAGACACCTTTTTTGCAGTGTACATACATGCTTACAGTACATTCTCAAGTACCTTATTGCTGCAGCATTGACTCAATTTAAAGTGATTGCTTGTGACGTGGTTGAATATAAAGGGAAAGAGGGCTAATGGCATATAGAAAACCATTTACGTCATTTAATTGATGAAGAAAGTACTTTTCCTTCAGCTTTTCTCACTGGGGCTCAATTTTCTTGCATTTGTTTAAAAGCAGCAGGTTCCAGAGGAACGTGTGTGAGAATTACTTTTATAATCTGCTGTTACTGTTTCTGTTGCCATGGGAAGTCTCCCCTAATGGCGGTGGTTTGCTCAAAGTGGAGCCTTACTGTGGCTAAAACGCCCAATCTTTTCTCTTTTTCTTTGTTCTTTTCCAGTGGCAGAACAAATTCCTGATTCAATTTCCAGTAAGGCATGGCCATCGTCCCAGATTATTGTTGATAAGAAAGCACAGAAGTTAAGAAAAAAACATACAAACTGAAAACGAGAACAGACAGTTTACCCTTCTCAAACTGGATTTCCATTGATGGTCTTGGTGACAGGAGAGCGGTTTGATTGATGCTAATATCTCTGACCTATTTTTAAACCATGTATACCCTGTTTGCCTTGAGGAATACTTGTAAACATAATATTACATATTTGCAAAGATGTACTTTGGTACTTGAGGCTGGAACAGCTGTGTAAAGAAAAAAAGACATGTTTTTTTATAGATGACAAGATATTTTTTTTAAATTCAGATTATTAAATCTAGAAATTAGCATGTTGAACGCTTAAAATAAGAACTTAACTCTTAAAACCAGATAAATTAAAGCTGCAAGCAGCCAACATTTTAAAAAAGTGTTAGAAATTGATCTTGTTTTAAGAGTTAATTTCATATTTTAAGCATTCAACATGCTTATTTCTAGATTTAATAATCTTAATTTTGTCTTTCTTTTGGTGATTTTACATCTTTTGTGTCTTTTCTTTTGGTGATTTTACATCTTTTGTGTATTTTTTTGTGATTTTACGTCTTTTGTGTCTTTTTTGGTCATTTTACATCTTTTTGTGTCTTTTTTGTGTCTTTTTTTTGTCTTTTTGTGTCTTTTTTGTGTCATTTTGTGTCTTTTTACATCTTCTTTTGGTCACAAAATGACCAAAAAAGACAAAAAATGTACAAAAGAGATAAATTAAAGCTGCCAGCAGTGATGAACTGGCCCGAGCAGAGTGACCTGACAATTATTAGTTTCTTACCAAAGTAAAAAAAAAATTTGGATTTAGAAGTGTTAGATCATTTATCTTGTTTTAAGAGTTAATTTCTTATTTTAAGCGTTCAACATATTTATCTAGATTTAACAATCTTAATTTTGTCTTTTTTTGGGTGATTTTACGTGTTTTGTGTCTTTTTTGGTGGGGTTTTTTTGTTGTTTTTTTGTCTTTTTATGTCTTTTTTGTGATTTTACGTTTTTTGTTTCTTTTTTGGTCATTTTACGTCTTTTTGTGTCTTTTTCATTTCCATTGATGATCTTGGTGACAGGAGACCAGTTTGATTGATTCTAATATCTCTGACCTATTTTTAAACCATGCACTGTATATGCCTTGAGGAATACTTGTAAACATAATATTACATATTTGCAAAGATGTACTTTGGTACTTGAGCCTGGAGCAGCTGTGTAAAGAAAAAAAGACATGTTTTTTTTTATAGATCAGTACAAGGTGAACAGGAAATACTCTGAGGTGTTTATGAGGGTGAGTTACAAGTTATGAGGAAGCCTGAAACCTGCAGAATGTAGGACACAGACAGACCGGACCCTCCTCCTTTTAGTCAGCACTTCTTCACACAGAAACTACAGATAAACTGGTTGGGAGATATCTGCCTTCTCTCAGATATATATATATATATATATATATATATATATATATGGAACTTAGGGGTGTGACGACATCTCGTGCCACGAGACGTCGCGAGGCTAACAGTTAGCTCTGTAGCAGTACAGTGTGTATGTGCTAACAGGCTAACAGTTAGCTCTGTGGCAGTACAGTGTGTATGTGCTAACAGGCTAACAGTTAGCTCTGTAGCAGTACAGTGTGTATGTGCTGCTGCTGCAGGAGGTGTTCACTTAGTGATCTCTGTTTGTTTACAACAAGCACCGGACACTGTGCACAGTTAGTGATGCTGGTTAATTCACAATCACTATTTTTATGATCAGTGGAGACGCTGTGCATAATTAGCCATGCTGCTTTGTTTATGATCAGCTGCTGACGTTGTGCACAGTTAGCGACGGCAGCCACAGTTGCGTCTCCGGTGTTTAATCCATTGATTATGTGATGACGGTCGAAACTATTGCTAAGCGATTATGTGACGATCTAAAACGAAACGTCACCTCCAGAGTCTCTAAATCCCTCTGGAGCCTTTTTTGTAGTGGAGACACACAGAGTGAGTGGACTTTAGAGAGGGCGTGGCCTGAGACTTTAGAGAGGGCGTGGCCTGAGACTTTAGAGAGGGCGTGGCCTGAGACTTTAGAGAGGGCTCACAGCTCCTCAGCACCTCCCCACAGCTTCTTACAACTCCTTAGCACCTCCCCACAACTCCTCAGCACCTCCTCACAGCTCCCCCCACCTCCCCACAGCTCCTCACAACTCCTCAGCACCTCCCCACAACTCCTCAGCACCTTCTCACAGCTCCTCACAGCTCCCCCCAGCTATTTACAGCTCCCCACAGCTCCTCACAACTCTTCAGCACCTCCTCACAGCTCCTCAGCACCTCCTCACAGCTCCCCACAACTCTTCAGCACCTCCCCACAACTCCTCAGAACCTCCACACAGCTCCTTACAACTCCCCACAACTCCTTAGCACCTCCCCACAACTCCTCAGCACCTCCTCACAGCTCCCCCCACCTCCCCACAACTCTTCAGCACCTTCTCACAGCTCCTCAGCACCTCCTCACAGCTCCCCACAGCTCCTCAGCACCTCCTCAGCACCTCCCCACTGCTCCCCCAGCTCCTTACAGCTCCTCAGCACCTCCTCACAGCTCCCCACAACTCTTCAGCACCTCCCCACAGCTCCCCTCAGCTCCTCACAGCTCCCCACAGCTCTTCAGCACCTCCCCACAGCTCCCCTCAGCTCCTCACAGCTCCCCACAGCTCCACAGCACCTCCCCTCAACTCCTCAGCACCTCCCCACAGCTCCTCAGAGCTTCTCAGAGTTTCTCAGCCTGGTTAACTGGTGTAATTTGCGGGAACATGTCGACTCTAACTGTGTCTGGTGACGTTCAGGGGTCTCGGTGGCAAGTGGGTTCTCACAGACACACGTGTGTGCGCGCGCGCGTACGTGTGTGTGTGTGTGCGTGTGTGTGTGTGTGTGTGCGTAGTGTAAGAGGCATTGTAATTGAATTGTGAATCAGCCCCCTAACACCGCCCCCTTCAGCTGTCGTCGCTCTGAATGTAACGCCCATCAGCACAGATAGAGAGGAAGAAGTGAGTGTGTGTGTGAGTGAGTGAGAAAGAACGAGGAAAAGAGGGAGTGTGTGTACATGTAGCGGAGAGGGAGAAGAGAGGGAAAGAGAAGTTAGGAGTAAAAAGAAATCGCTTTTTTCAGTCTTAGAGGGAGAATAAAATAAAACCCGGGTCCAGTAGAAGCCGAGCGGCTCGCCAGAGGAAGAGAAGATCTTTATTCTGTGTTTGGAGCTCTTAGAATAAAGAGGCTCGGCGCTCTGATGGTCATGACGGCAGCTGTCGATATGAAACCGACGTTAACAATCATAAAGGCTGAAAAAATGGACGGTGAGTAATAACAACTCTTGTTTTATATGATATCTACAATGTGAGATTATTAGCGCTGAATGTTTCCGGTAGCGGAGCCGGTTTGTACTCTGACGGGATCATTATTGATGATCAGATGGATCAGAGGGACATGTAGTCCTGGAACGTTTTCACTGTCAAGACGTTGCTGGTTGCTCAATACTGGGCAACACGCAACACTTGAAAGCGATGCAATCACGCCGGAGCCTCCAGTCATGTTACAGCCATAGAACAGTGTGTGTGTGTGTGTGTGTGTGTGTGTGTGTGTGTGTGAGCGGTGTGTGTGTTGTTATGTGTACTGGATGAATCACACTCTTACCGGTGTGTCTTTACTATTAACGTAATGATGATGTGTGAAACATGGGGCAATATGGAAAAGTTCATAAAATAATTAAAAAGGAAGGAGGAAAAAGAAAAAGGCATGACATAGTATATTTCCTCCAAATATTTCTTGTTATAATTGTGTGAACAGTATGTATAGTACATTTATTATCAATTATTTTGATACATTCAAGGTAGTTGTTCATTTTATATTTCAGGGAAGAAAACAGGAAAGAAAGGTCGACTTTTGGAGAATTTGGCTTTATGTATGTGGAATTTGTGGAATTTCGCCAATATGGAAAAGTTGTTTTATTTTGTTTGTTTTTTACATCTCTAGAGGCACAAAAGTTGATGTCATATAGGCAAAATACAAAGTTAGAAAGTGGTTTCATGCAAAAATATGATTTTTCACTTTTTAATGTAGCTGATTTTCAGACCACCACATTTCAAATCATTTTACTGTTTGATCTCTTCTTCTTCATGTCTGCTGTGAGTTTTTAGGACATGTGTGTCTCAGACTGACAGCAGATTCATGCTGCTAGTTTCTTCCTGCTTTCATCTCATCATCTCACTCTAAACCCCGTCTCTGACCCAGTGGCATACTGGGAGAGCCGGGGCATTCTGCCCAGCCGGCACTGGGAGTCAGGCCCTATCTCTAATCACTGCCTTCCCTCTCCTCCTCCTCCTCCTCCTGACTGTCCAGAGGGAAGGAGAGGCAGGCTGAGGTGATGAATCTGCAGCTCTGAGGCTTGCTGCCTCTGTGACCCTGCAGCCTGGAGGACTTGGCTAGCTCCAGGGGTAGTCCAGGGCACTTAGAGGGAAGCCCACAACTCTGAGCTGGATTTAAACCTTTTGTGTGGTTTCACTTCTCGTTTTTCGTGCACAGAGTGATGTTCCACATGTTTGGATGATTTGCATTTAGCAGCTTTTTACATGAACAAATCCCCTGTGCTTTTTGCAGCTCAGGTGTTACAGCAGCATTGATGCATCACGGAAATTTGATACTAATTGCTGGTGTTGACCCACTAAAGGCGGCTGTGACTCACCACATTAACCAGCTTCACCTCACTGTCAGTACCTGCAGAGTGTAGATCTGTGCATACACAACATCTCTCTAACTTGCATTAAAAGTGCTGACAGCTGCAGTTAAGTTGCCAAAGCGTAGCGCTATCTTACAAAACCGTTTCGCAATGCTCGCTCCTGCTGGCTGGGTGCACCCGGGTCAGACCGAGGCTGCCAAGGAGCAGATCACAACTTCACACAAACACATATTTTCCTCCACCTCTCTCTCTCTTTCACACACACAGAAACACACTGTTCTTGGTATTACCATGCTTACAAGATACTACACATGTCCAAGGCTGCTGCTGAGACACAACAGTGCTGTTCAGTGTTGCAGCCATGTAGATCAGTAGTTCTCAACCTTTTTGAGTCGCGATTGACCCCCAATTTAACATGCATGTTGTCTGCGACCCCCGCTCACTGAACAGAATCTCACACACACAGTTCAGATCAGACAAACTCAGTTGATACGACGAATTTTGGACAAATAATGAAGCAGACAACAACTAAAACATCTCTTTGACCAAAATGACCAAAAATTACATAAAATTAAGCAAAAAAGGACTCAAATTGACCACAAAATGACAAAAAATGAGCACAAAAAGACACAAATTGACCAAAAAAAGACACAAGATGGCCATAAAAGGAAACAAAATGACAAAAAAGACACAAAATGACTAAAAAAAGACACAAAATGACCAAAAAAGACACAAAATGACCAAAAAAAGATATGAAATTACTAAAAAAGACATAAAATGACCAAAAAAGACACAAATTGACCCCAAAATTATCAAAAGAGACAAAATTACCAAAAAAGAGACAAAATGACCAAAAAAGACACAAAACGACCAAAAAGACTAAAACACATTAACACTTTAACACAGTGGAGACAGAGCTGACTCCCAAAATGATTTGGCGACCCCCAGAAATCATATCGCGATGTAAAGGACGGCTGAAAACTTGCTAAAAAGTGCTCCACACAAAGAAGCCACAATGCATTTGGTGGTTGGTTATTAGTAAAAGCAGCAGCTGTCTCATGGGAGAGCGATGGCATTGTGTGAGCATCTTTTTTTTTCTTCCTCCAAACACCTGCGACCACATACTGCACATACATACATACTTAGCCCACTCACAGGCCTCAGTGGCTCCTACCCACCTTACTATAGTGTTTGTTTTCCTTTGCAGCAAGTGTCGGCTTACTCAAGGCCTCGTCTCTCTCCTCCGGCGGAGGTAATTCCTTCTAAAGCGCTCACACTGTGCCAGGGTCAGAGGTGCACCCAAACAAGGCATCTAAAGTTCCACAAAGCTTTTATTCCTCCGTTCTGTTTTAGTAGTCAACTCCTGACACAGCACACTTACTGCAGTGTAACCAGGCCATGGTAGCTTATTATTAAAAGCATCATGTAGCCATAACAAAGCTGTCAGCTCTACAGAGACACGTTTAAAAGATAGGAGAGAGCATTCTGGAGTCATTTCTTTTTACTTCATATATTTGATAAAATGTATTAAATATAAATGCGTCCTTGATTTTGAGGCAGTTGTTTAAGTAACTTTAATATACAAATGTTTGAGATAGAATCTACTTATTCTGATCACATTAAATATAACCTTTATGTGTATGTAATTCTAAATCAAGATCATTTTGAATGAATCCAACACATTAGAATTAGTCTGTTTTTAATTGACACTTAACACTTCCTGTTAAGTTGTTATTAACTCAACTTGTAACGTAGTTAGATTTAATTAATAATATTGCGTGCAATCTGTTGCCTCAATTTTATTGAGTAGCTATTGTTGATCTGTTGGTTTTTGACTCTTTTTCATTGCGCCTGTATACTTAAATAATGATCACTACGCCATGCTGGTATCATCTTTTTCAGCACAACTTCACCTGATTAGGATTTTGTCATTTTGACTTACTGGGTCAACATTTTTGAAACACAAAAAACACATAAACACATAAACACATAAACACACACACACAAAATACCAAAAACACACATAAAAAAAACAGAAACTCACACAAAATTACAAAAACACAAAAAAACACAGGAAAACACACACAAAATTACAAAAAACACAAATAAACACACAAAATTACCAAAAACACAAATAAACACACAATAAGCACAATTTTGAAAAAACCACAAAAGCTGTAAGAAGAAGCGCCGCTAGCATCAGTTAGCCGCTAGCATCAGTTAGCCGCTAGCTTTTGCTAATGGCCGAATTTCACCGCTTTCCCGCATTTCACAACAAAGAAATAAGAGTTAGCAGAACTATTGTCCCTTGTTATGAACCCCAACTTAAAGATATAAGTAACAACAACTCACAAACTTGTTTTTGATCAGACAACTGGCTTCCTTTGTTGTGCTAACTTACATTATTGCCCTAAATGTCAATAATTTATATTTCCAAGTTTTACCAACTTAAATCACTGTTCTAGGCAAAAAATACAACTTGGCTTTTTTTGCAGTACATGGTCTCCAGAGGGTTAACAGGGAAGACGTTGGCATCGTTGTTCTGAGGCTAATAGAAGTCTAGATTTATTAGTCAAGAGAGTTGTCAATCATTTACAGGACGAGGAGTTGTCCGTCCCTCTTTGACTTTCCTTCTCAGGAGGGTCGGGGTTCAGTGGCTGACAGGAATGTTTAGCATGCCCTGCTGTGGGTGGCATGCATGGAGGCAACAAGGAGATTGAGTGGGAGGCTGACTCTTTATCTGATCAAACCGCTGCTGTTTGTTGTAACTGGCGTGCCTGATGCTTCTTCTGAGAGCCCTTATAAGGCGCCTCATTCCACGCCCGCCACATGCACACAAGCACATACAGGCCATGCCACACCAGTGACTCTTTCTTTTCCCAAAGGTGCCTCCCATGTTGGTGTCGAGACGTAGTCAGAACACAGGCTGTTACATAAGCTTCAGGCGTGTTTTTTTTTGTTATTTTTTTTGCTTCGGTGTGTTTGTGTCAGCACTCCTTCAGTAGCAGAGTGTAATACATGCCAATGTTTGAGTGTGCGTGGCTGCCTGGCAGCTGTGCAAACACTGTTTGGGTGATCCAGGCTTGTCTTGATGTGGTCCGTCAATGAATCGGGCCAAACAGAGCAAAACCTGACCGTTTTTCATCTGATGTGAGTCAAACTGAGGACGATATGGTTTGCCGGGTCAAAACTTGATTAGTCATTCCCCTCAGTGTCCAGTGCATCACTCAAATGTCATTAGGTGGTGTTTGACCAGGCCCTGTCTGTGCCTAGAGGGCCTCTGATACCAGCTTCCTCAATGGGACGCCCTGTGCTGGTGGGACTTGTCAACAGTGGGCGATACAAGGGAAGAAGCTATTTAAGTTTGGCTTTCTTTCTTTCTTTCCCGCTCATTGATTCCACCCTGTTACGTCAGATGGATTATCCCCCCACACTGTAAAAAAAGAAAAGTTGGGTGAACTCAAAATTTGAAGGCAACAAACTTCGATAAAATTTTAAGTTAGACAATTCAACTAAATATTTTAAGTTTTGTTTTTGAGTTTGCTCAACTTTACATTGTAATAACTTTTAATCCTTACTTCTGCAATGTGCTGAATTGGCACCATTGTAACGCCGCTATGAAATGTCAGCTAGTGTTGCGACCACAATTTTGAGTTAGCATTGATACGCTAATGGCTACTCTTGTAGCTGTAACAAGCAGCACTGCTAGCATCAGTTAGCCGCTAGCATCAGTTAGCCGCTAGCTTTCGCTAATGACCGAATTTCAACACTTTCCCGCATTTCACAACAAAGAAATAAGAGTTAGCAGAACTATTGTCCCTTGTTGTGAACCCCAACTTAAAGATGTAAGTAACAACAACTCACAAACTTGTTTTTAAGCAGACAACTGGCTTCCTTTGTTGTGCTTATTTACATTATTGCCCCAAATGTCAATAATTTGTATTTCCAAGTTTTACCAACTTAAATCACTGTTTTAGGCAAAAAATACAAGTTGGCTTTTTTTGCAGTGCATTCAGTCGCCGCTTCATTCATTCATTGGGCCCGTCATCTGCCAGTTAGTGCCCATATAAACATAAAACCATTATACTGCGTGGGTCCTATCTCGATGCTTCCCTGGTGACTCCACGCCTTAATCTTTGCTTATAAAGATTAGTCATAAAGCAAGGCGTGTTAGCACCAGATACAGCAGTCTGCTAAATAGTAAGCATATGGTGTTCCAGGACCAGAGAGAGGGGGTTGGGTGTTTCAGGGATGGAGAAAGAAAGGGCCTTCCAAGGTGTGGCTGATATGATGGTATAGTGTAAAAAGTCCCAGTCAAGCCAAAAAATAATTAGAGATCCAGTTGATTAGAGGGCTTCTCCTTCCTCGCACTCTCTTCAACAGCTTATTTTACTCGCATTCCACCAAAAAGCCAACCACCTAAACAAAGGAAAATATGTTCCTTGGCTGAGGAAATAAAGCATTAACAAGCTTTTTTTGTAACAAGACGAGTCTTTTTCAATCGTTCACCCACCCACTCGCACAATTCCAACTCCAGTGTTCCTCCCCCTCCTTTCCCTTTCTTCCTCTGTTTCCAAAGTCTTTCTGTCGGCCACATGGGTTTCTCTCACGACACCTTGATGTGGTGCGTAGTGAGTTCCTGGTGAGTGCACTTTGTCCCGTCCCCAGTCATTCCTTGCTTGTAATCCCTGAGTCATGGCACTAGACGCCTGCTGCACCACACGCCACTGGCTATCCGACTGTGTGTCTGCTTGGCTTCTTATTGGTTTCTGCTACCACAGACTCTCCCCTCCTACATTACCAGTCTGCCTGTGAACCCTAACTGGCCTGACGTTGCCCCCAAAATGGCTCCATAACCTCCCACGCATCTCAACATCGTCCTGAGTGCCTTTTTTTTTTGTCTTGTCTTCATGCTCTGTTTCTGTTTTATGGTTCCACATTTAGGAGCTGTATTTCCTATAATGGGATGGAAACTGGGCTAGTTTAGACACATGTCTGCTTTGAGAATCAGTCCTTAACCCTTTGATGCACAACATGGTCTAAAGTGACCCGACAGAGTTTTTATGTTCTATATCTTTGCAATAAATTATTTTCATCATTCAGTATTCCAGGTTTTCCTCAATTAGTTTGTTTTTGATCATCATACATCCTAATTTTTATGTTTTCCTATTCATTTTTCCTTTCCTTTTTGTGTCACTACTCTTCTAATGCACAACATGGGTCAAAAATTACCCATATCCATTTTTTTAGATAAGTAGCTTGCTAAATTAACTACTTAGCTAACTTCTTGGCTAAGTATTTAGCTAAGTAGCTTGCTAAGTTAACTACTTTGCTAAGTAGTTAGCTAAGTAGCTTTCTAAGCTTACTACTTAGCTAACTTATTGGCTAAGTATTTAGCTACAAAGCTTTCTATGCTTACTACTTAGCTAACTTCTTGGCTAAGTATTTAGCTAAGTAGCTTGCTAAGCTAACTACTTTGCTAACTACTTGGCTTAGTATTAAGCTAAGTAGCTTTCAAAGCTTAGCGTAGTTAGCTTAGCAAGCTACTTAGCCAAGTAGTTAGCTATATAATAATTTTTTTTCATAACTTTTTTTCTTCATAAAGTATGAGAGGCAAAAGGAAATAATGATCTGTTGTTATCAAAAACAAAATATTTAGATAATACTTGTAATATTCAATCATAAAATAAGTTGATATCAAAAGATAGAGCACAGAAACACACAGCCAGCATGAAATAACATAATATAATTATTAAATAGCATGGGGAATGAATGTGGGTCATTTTTGTTGGACCATGTTGTGCATTAGAAGGGGGTTAATATGTTGAGCATCAAAGGGTTAAAGACAGCGGTTTGTTTGTTTCACTACGGATGTTCAGCTGTCCTCAACGAGGCCATGTCACTCATTTGGTTCAGTGCATGTTCCAGATTTTCTTCCCTTGTTTTCTGTTTTGTCTGCATTTGCTGCACACCACCTGTTTTTGGAGTCAGCGTGCATTGCGTGCTGCTTTTGTAATCAGGTGAACAAACGGGGCCCGACCACAGAGCGTATGTGCTCCAGAGCCGCAGCATCAGACCGGTATTGATTGATCGGCCTGCCAAAGCAAGAGGAGATAAAGACGGGTGTGTTTGCGTGGGTGGCTGGCTCGGCTGTGGAGGTAGATGAGCTGGGCCTCGGTGACGCAGTCAGATGGGAGGCACATGTGTTCTGGCAGCCGTGGAGGAGGTCGAGGAATGGGAGTTGGTGTAAGTTTTTGGGCTGCCTCTGGAGTTTTTGCTGTGAGAGTAAAAGCAGCTGGATCTCATTGTCTGCCCAGCTTTCCATGCAGGATCTGCATGTTTTACATGAGTTGTGTTTTCTGATGTCTGCTGTAGGTCCACATATATCAGACTGGAATAATCTACAATCATTGACATCTTTTCATAGTTTTAAATATGCCCTGTCTTCTTATTTTGAGTTAAACCTCTAAAGTCCAGGAGATTTTGGTCCAAATTTGTCAACTTCCTATGCATTCATTTCTGTCTCTCTTCAGCATCTTTCAGTCTGTCCTTACATCACAAATTAAAAATTGTATATCACCGTAGTAGACACTTTTAATTACTGTAAATCAAAGAATAGCAGAAAACTTTTACTGTCATAAACTGTAGCAAACACACAGTTTTGCTGTAAAAAATATAACATTTTCATATGAAGTTAATGGAGAAATACCATGATGTGTGAATGAATGACACAAATACCCTAAAAATAACAGGAATATTCAGTCTAAATTATAGTTTTGGCTAATACGCAAGAGACAAGAGTAATTTTTTTTGTATTTGGCAACTGTTGATATTTGCACTTTACACTACATTTTAGATTTATGATTGATTTTTATTTTGTTCTACGTTTTCTATTTATTCATACAGACTAAGACATATTTTCTTTGTATTTTTCAGTATTTTTTTATATTGTCAAGAATATCGTTATCTTAAAAAAATGCCCTGAAATATCGTGATGATCTTATAGGGCATTTTTCTATGTTTGTGTTGATGCCTGTTGTCTTTGTTGTTGTATGTCTGTAAATTGTTGAGTGTTTTGTTTTGTAATGTACTTTAGGACCCCCTCGCAAAAACGAGATGAATTCCTCTCAAAGGGTTTTTTTTATCCTACTCAATAAAATTTCTGATATATATATATATAACAGACGGAACGAGAACTTGACTTTGATAACATTTGGTTGCAGAAACGTCCATTGTTTTGGTGGAAAATGATCTTTTGGCTTCACATAAATGCTCATTAGCGACGCTGTGTTTGTTGGCCAAAACATGTGTTTGTTCTGTAGTTACAGGGTAACCGTGACAAACTTTGAGTCATTGAGGAGGAATTTTACAAGATATGGTCATTGCTTTCATCATGACCAGTCACATTGTTAAATGAAGCGGCACGACATCCCCTGAAGTCCAGTCATTCTTTGCAGGAATGAGTCACGGCCTGTCAGTGCGTGCTGCTGTACAGAGAAAGAGAAGCTAGGGGCAGATAGAGAAGACGAGCTAATCATGAGTTTACACATCTGCAATGATATGAAATCACTTCCATCTCTTCTTGCAAAACACCGAGTTGTAATTTTCCAGTTATCACATCGCGGTTTTTCATCTTTTTAAGCAGTCAAGTCAGCCAAAGCTGAGGTGTTCACAGCATGGTGAAAATAAAATAACCGCTGTATCTTAAATAAGATAAAGGAAGAAGAGATGCAGCCAGATGTTTGATGTTTTTATGCTCCTATAAGCCATTGAGCTTTAAATAGAAGGGTAATTCATCATCCTGAGCTGAAACCATTTTGCCACTTAGACCACAAGTCATTTTTGGTCGCATTAGAGGAAAACAAGAAAGCTGTGAGAAGCACATTAGCGATTGTAAAACAGAGGTGGAATGTGAGGCACGCAACATGAAAACACTGCGGTCAGGGGGGAATTTATTTATCAAGTATCCATCTGTCGCCCATAGCTCGCCTTCAAACAAGCAACAAGCTCTTATATATGTGTGATGTATAATTAGAGCCAGCCACTACAGCAGGGGGCTCAAACTTGTGGATCTCGGGCCAATTCTGGCCCTTGTGATGATATTTTGTGGCCCCCACCTTGATATGAAAGTTTAATGTGAGTTTTATATGAATGCCACTTTACCGTGTTGTGTGTGGAAGGTCCCTTTAATTACTTTCTTTGGTAATTTTGTGTCTTTTTTAAATAATTTAGCATATTTTTAAAAATAATTTAGTGTCTTTTTAAAATAATTTAGTGTCTTTTTTTAGTAATTTAGTGTCTTTTTTAGAATAATTTTGTGATTTTTTTTTGTAATTTTGTGTATTTTTTGGTCATATTGTGTCTTTTTTTATAATTCTGTCGTTTTTGTAATTTTGTGTCTATTTTTTTTGTCATTTTGTTAGTTTTTTAAGTAATTCAGTTTTTTTTCTGCCGTTCTGTGTCTTTTTTGGTAATTTTGTGTCTTTTTTTGTAATTTTGTGTCTTTTTTGGTAATTTTGTGTCTATTTTGGTAATTTCGTGTCTTTTTTTAGTAATTTTGTGTCTTTTTTTTGGTCATTTTGATACTGCCTCCAGCAGCCCCCAGGTAATTAGAGTTTGAGACCCCTATTTGTCTCTATGTGTTGCACTAAACAGTGCTCAGATTGGCGACCAATCCCGTCACAGTGCGTGTGAATGTGCGGCTGCACGCCGTCCCACATAATTCATTCACGGTTAAATCAGGAAACCTGGTTGTGGAATTTATCAGTTTGGACTAAAAATGTGGCAGGCACCAATGTGTTGTGGAAAAAATGCAACCCAGAGCGTAAACTGTTTGTCAGATATGTCGTGTGTTTGGTTTAAGGCCTAAACATTTCCCCCAGAGCATCCCCTGAGTGTTTACAGCAGGACGGAGCCTGGGGGGGGGGGGCAGCTAGCATGGAGAGCGCTAGCATAGCACCACCTGCACTCTCCAGCCTGACACTTCCCCTTTTTCATCACCCTGCACAACACTGATGGATAAAACAAGACTCACAACCTTTTGGTAGTGCTTTCATTATAAATATTTAACATGTATGGAGGTCATGGAAAAGTTGTGTGAGATTTGTCAGATCTGTCAAGCTCCAGTGCACGCTAGCTTTTAGCTTCTTTTTTTTTTTAGCTTTTTTCCCCCAAATATTATGTGTGTGCTTTCTCAGAGTAAAAGAGAACTTGGAGGTTGTGCAATGAGCTGATGTGAGAAGTGCATTTCTGTTGCTCAACCTTTAATACTTGAGGCATACCTTTTAAAAAAAACAGGCTGTTAAAGATTACACAGCAACAAAACTTGAAGGCAGTTAAACAAGCACCAATGGGAGCCAAGTCGCCTCGTCTGTTTCCATCATTTTTCTGGAAAGGAAAGTGTTCCCAGCGTATTTTTTTTAGCAAAAATATGTTAACCCATTAAAGCCTGGAAAGCGGATACGTCGTTTTGTAGTATTTGTAGTTTTTTCTCTTTTTTCTCTCAAGTCTCTTGGCCAATGAAATGCATTAGAATACATGTGGTTGTGTTGCAATGCATCATGGGACTTTTCCAGAATTGAAATCATCACCAAAAAAAGACACAAAATGACTAAAAAAAGACACAAAAAGACACAAAATGACTAAAGAAAAAGACACAAAATGACCAAAAAAAGACACAAAATGACCAAAAAAAGACACAAAATGACTAAAAAAAGACAAAATGACCAGAAAAAGACACAAAATTACAAAAAAAAGACCAAAACAAAGACACAAAATGACTTAAAAAAGACACAAAATGACCAAAAAAGACACAAAATGACTAAAAAAAGACTCAAAATGACTAAAAAAAGACACAAAATGACCAAAAAAGACACAAAATGACAAAAAGAAAAGATACAAAATGACCAAAAAAGACACAAAATGCATTTTTTCCAGGTTTTTAGGCCTAAATATGTTAAGCGTCTGTTTGCAATGGCGCGTATCATTTCAAACCTGGAGGTAATGTCGTATCAGCGCTGAGACTTTGGACTAAACTGTGGCGTTAATGCACTTTCTCATCATAAGCTAATATGATTTAAGAGATGGAGGGAGTGGAAGGAAGACAGACAGCAGAGCAGCTCAGGGGATCAAGTTCTCACTTATCGTCTGCTGCAGTAGCCCGCTATGTCTGTGGTGTGCTGATGGTCCTGGACCAGTCTAGTTTCAGTAGCCGGTGTGTCTGTGGTGGTGCTGATGGTCCTGACCAGTCTAGTTTTCAGTAGCCGGTGTGTCTGTGGTGGTGCTGATGGTCCTGGACCAGTCTAAGTTCCATTAGCCGGTGTGTCTGTGGGTGCTGATGGTCCTGGGACCAGTCTAGTTTCAGTAGCCGGTGTGTCTGTGGTGGTGCTGATGGTCCTGGACCAGTCTAGTTTCAGTAGCCGGTGTGTCTGTGGTGGTGCTGATGGTCCTGGACCAGTCTAGTTTCAGGCCTGTTGTTCAGAGGCAGCCAGGATCCAGAGGTGGGACTGAGAATACAACCAGAGTTTTCAGGCTGTTGTTTGTGATGGAGAGATGTCCTGGTTTGGTCTATTTTAGTTTAAACTGTCCTGTGCTGGGAGGAACTTGGGATTATACCGGTATATTTTTTTTATGGGTAAAAAAATGCATATCATGATATTGGCAACATTTCTACTTCTTGAGGTAGTGTGTGTAAGATTTCCCATTTAATACCTAGACGTGTGGTGGCTGTTTCAAGTGCTGCACTAACGTCACATTTCAAGCTACTGAAAGTATATTTACATCAGGGGTCTCAAACTCAAATTACCTGGGGGCGCTGGAGGCAGTATCAAAATGAGAGACACAGAATGACCAAAAAAGACACTAAATTACTTAAAAAAGAAACAAAATGACCAAAGAAAAAGGACACATTTTTTTAAAAAAGACAAACAATTATTTAAAAAAAGACTCTTTTTTTTGGTAATTCTGTGTCTTTTTTTGGTCATTTTGATACTGCCTCAAGTTAATTTGAGTTTGAGACCCCTGCCCTAGATGGTTATTTTTTTAATCTTTTACTAATACTCAAGAGTCACGAGTATGATTTTAGTTTTATTTATTTATACAGACTAAAAAAAAAATCTTATTTTTCTATATCATTTTCAGTATTTTGTAATATCGTCAAGAATATCGTGCTAATCTTTGAGGCCATATCGCCCAGCCCTCCTCCACATCTCCTCCTGGTCTTTGGCATTGAAATGTAAATGTAAAGGATCATAGCGTCTGTCTGAACAAGCGTTCCTCTCAGACCCAGAGTGCTCCCCGTCCTCCTCTCAGCCAACACTTTATCACCCTGCGGCCTGAATGGGCCCCTTCATGGTCCTGGTTTATGACCCCGCGTCCCCAGACCAGGGGTCCCGATAAGGATCCATCAAAGGCTCCCTCAGACACCACTGGCCCTTCTGCTCTCCTGGTTAAACTGGTCTGCCTTTAAAAAGAGCTGATTATAAGCTGCTGGCCAGCAGCCAAGTCCTCGAGTCTTCCTCCTGCTCCGAGTCCCGACCTGCTGACACGTACCTGCACCACGGAGGATGTGACCCCCACCTGAACCCACCTGAACCCACCTCACTTCCCACAGGAAGTGGCAGCTTAGCCAAAGGAAATGGACCCTTTACATAAAGCCCCCCATACACTGAGACGCTACAGAGGAACATATAGAGACAAAATTATTTAAAAAGACACAAAGTTATTAAAAAAAGACACAAAATTATTTTAAAAAAGACACAAAATTATTAAAAAAGACACAAAATTACCAAAAAAGACACAAAGTTATTAAAAAAGACATAAAATTATTAAAAAGACACAAAATTATTTAAAATAGACACAAACTATATATATATATATATATATATATATATATATATATATAACTGACCAGAAAATACTTTATAAATGCTGCATAAATTAAAGATTTTACCATTAAATATTGCAGTATATTTCTGTTTGAGATATGGTGTTTAGTACATTTAACAGGGAGAAAATTATTATTATTGAAAGTATTTTTACAAAAAATAAATGCAAAAATTACAGTGATGGCTTGTTTATATTACAGTATATTTTTGTTACAAACACGGTGCCAGAGTATTTTACAGTGGAGTAATGTATTTTTTTTTTTAAAAGGAAAAATTTTTGTAATTTTGTGTCTTTTTTTTAATTCATTTTACATCCTTTTTTGGCAATTTTGTGTCTTTTTTATTCATTTTACACCCTTTTCAGTAATTTTGTGTCTTTTTTTTATTCATTTTACATCCTTTTTTTGGTAATTTTGTGTCTTTTTTTATTCATTTTACACCCTCTTTTGGTAATTTTGTTATCATTTTACGTCTTTTACTATCATGTTTTATCAGTTTTTCACCCTGAAATCTCCAGACATGTTTCCACTGTTTAACCCTCATGTGTTCCAGCTCTGAATAGCCTGTTAGACGTCTTCTAACTGTCTCTTCTTCACACCAACACACACACCAACCCACTCTTCAGATGAACTCTATAGGGCTATTTATAGCTCCATCACATGATAGGAAGCATATTGTCCCTTATTTGTTGGGTCTGGTTGCCTTCTCCGCTGGTATGGTTGCATCATTCAGAGCGGTCCAGGCTTTATGAATGAAGCGAGTCTCTGCCAGAGGCTGGAGATGGCTCCGATCCCACTGTGATGTCACTAAGGGACAAGAGAAGAGAGGCAGCATTATGAGCCTCCCATTCATTCATCTGTCTCTCTCTCTCTGTGCTCTGGCCTCCCCCGGTCCTCTCCCGGCCCGGCCTGTCATGGGCTCATATTACATGCTGGTGACTCACCCCCCCCCCCCCCCCCCCCCCCCACTCACTCATTCACCCCTCACCCACCATGATGCTCCTCTGATATCTCCAGCCCTGCCCTGCCCTGTCTCTTCCAGCTCCACAGACTTTGGCCCCGCTCGCAAAAATCCCAATTTCACGCCCACGCTCTGCCACACAGGCTGCTAATTTGGTTCATGTGTGTGTGTGTGTGTGTGTGTGTGTGTGTGTGTGTGTGTGTTCAGATTCAGTTTAACAGTCTGAGGTGCCAAACAGAACCTGAAGCTGGAGTCAGGGGCTTGGACCTCCTGGGGCAGGGCCGATGCAAAAAAAGGTGTTTAGTCTAAAACCAGATAAAACAGTAAATCTGAGGGAAATGATCTTGCTGCATGGACAGATAATTTACCTTGACAAGATTTCTTAAATTAAGATTATTAAATCTAGAAATAAGCATGTTGAACACTTAAAATAAGAAATTAACTCTTAAAACAAGATCAATTAAAGCTGCAAGCAGTGATGAACTGGCAATTATTTGTTTCTTACCAAGATAAGAAAAACTTTTTGTGTCATTTTACGTCTTTTGTTTCTTTTTTTTGGTAATTTTACATCTTTTTGGTCTTTTTGTGTCTTTTTTGTGTCTTTTTTGGGTATTTTTGGTTCTTTTTTTGTTGTCTTTTTTTGCTTTTTTTGTGTCTTTCTTTGGTCTTTTTGTGTCTTTTTTGTCTTTTGTGTCTCTTTTTGGTCATTTTGTGTCTTTTTACATCTTCTTTTGGTCACAAAATGACCCAAAAAGACAAAAAATGTACAAAAGAGATAAATTAAAGCTGCCAGCAGTGATGAACTGGCCCGAGCAGAGTGACCTGATGATTATTTGGTTCTTATCAAGTTAAAAACAACTTTAGATTTTGAAGTGTTAGATAATTTATCTTGTTTTAAGAGTTAATTTCTTATTTTAAGTGTTCAACATGCTTATTTCTAGATTTAACAATCTTAATTTAATAAATCTTGTCAAGGTAAATTATCTGTCCATGCAGCAAGATCATTTCCCTCAGATTTACTGTTTTATCTGGTTTTTAGACACTCCTTTTTTGCAGTGTAATGAAGGGGTATGTCTGGTACTCAGCAGCTTGTCCATTACTCATATTGTGGCTAATCAATACCTTTTACTGTACATCCAGACAAAACATCAGTCTCACTTCATTCTCAGAATAGATGGACTTATTATTCATTCTCCATCATTAGGAGAAATTGGTTTCATCTCGTACTTTTCACTCCAGACGCTCTCTTTACCCTTGTTAGTTGTTTGAGAAATGCCATAAAGCTGCCTGTGATTTACACCCACTCCCACACTGGCTGAGCTAAGTGGATGGGACTCATTTTGTGGACGGACCCACAGCGTCTAATGTGGAAAGTGATGACTTGTGGATGCTCTAACTCTCAGTGCATACTGACCATTGTGGATCTAATGGGACTCACAGGCATTGAAATCCTATCAGGACTTCATCATTTACTAGAGATTGTCTAGATCTTAGCTTGCCTCTCTCACTAATGGATGCACAGTGTACATTAGCTCTGCCACAGATAACTTTCATATGGATCCCTCAGCATGCAGGCGGCTCTATTACCAGGACGCACTTTTACCTCTTTTGTTGGCACAAAATGACCAAAAAAAGACAAAAAATACGCAAAAAGTTGTAAAATGACCAAAAAAAGAAACAAAAGACATAAATTGACCAAAAAAGACAAAAAAACACAAAAAAAAGACACAAAAACTTTGTTTTATCTTGGTAAAAACCAAATAATTTGCAGTGCACTCTGCTTCAACATGCTTATTTTCTAGATTTAATAATCTTAATTTAAGAAATCTTGTCAAGTGAAATTATCTGTCCATGCAGCAATTACCAGGACGCACTTTTAGCTCTTTTGTTGACACAAAATGACCAAAAAAAGACACAAAAATGGCACAAAAAAGACACAAAAGATGTAAAATGACCAAAAATAGAAACAAAAGACAAAAAAAACACAAAAAAAGACACCAAAGGCATAAAATCACACAAAAAAGACAAAATTAAGATTATTAAATCTAGAAATAAGAACCCTAGTCCTCCGTTTCATGTTTTTGACATCTAACGCACAAAAACACAACAAAGCATTGCACACACACATGCAACGTGTTATTAAGAAAGCAAATTGTTCTGCTGAGAACGCCGTCATCCCATTTAGAAAACATTTGTTGTTGCTTTCAATTGCTGCAAAACCATAAACAAAAATCCCACTTCAAGCTAATTTGAAGCAGGAGAAATGTGTAATTCAGAATAAAACAAAAAAGAAACTGCACAAATTGCACAGTCCACATTTTAATTTCTCTATAATCATGGTTCACATGTTTCTCTCTCTCAGAGGGCCTAATGGAGCTTCTCATGCACCGTGGTGTTGGGTGTCTTTGATGGAGGATTTAGTGCTAAAGTGGATTCTAGTCTGTGTGGGCCCGGCTTGATAAAAGCGATGTGGAGGGGTGTGAGCGGTTCGAAAGTGCAGACAAACTCCACTCGATCCAGCTGAAATAAACGGCCACATTTGGCCCCTGCCTGCACATCAAAGCCGCCTGTCTGAGCCCCATCCCATCTCAGTCTGCAGACATTTGCAACATGAACGTTGTTGCACCAGCAACATGACTTAAAAGGAAAACGAGCTCTGCAGAAGTCCTCGAGACAGCCCTGCTGTCAGGGGTGACTAGGGCACTACAGACAGCTCTCTCAGCTCTTATTCTCATTGTGAAACTGGTTTATTTTAATGTGCAAACCATGTCTGCACTGCAAAAAAAGGTGTTTAAAACCCAGATAGAACAGTAAATCTGAGGGAAATGATCTTGCTGCATGGACAGATAATTTACCTTGACAAGATTTCTTAAATTAAGATTATTAGATCTAGAAATAAGCATGTTGAACGCTTAAAATAAGAAATTAACTCTTAAAACAAGATAAATTATCTAACACTTCTAAATCTAAAGACACAAAAAAGACACAAAGAGACTTAAAATGACCAAAAAGGAAACAAAAGACGTAAAATGACCAAAAGAGTCATAAAAATAAAAGAAAAACACCCAAAAAATCACCAGAAAAAGACACAAAAGACGTAAAATCACCAGAAAAAGACACAAAAAGACCAAAAGAAGACACAAAAAATACACAAAAAGATGTAAAATGACCAAAAGAAGACAAAAAAACACAAAAAAGACACAAAATGACCAAAAAAAGACACAAAAAAGACACAAAAAAAGATATGAAAAGATGTTAAATGACCAAAAAAGAAACAAAAGACATTAAATGATCAAAAAAGACAAAAAAACACACCAAAAAAACCACCAAAAAAAGACAAAAAGGTTTTTCTTTATCTTGGTAAGAACCAAATAATCATCAGGTCACTCTGCTCGGGCCAGTTCATCACTGCTGGCAGCTTTAATTTATCTGGTTTTAAGAGTTAATTTCTTATTTTAAGTGTTCAACATACTTATTTCCTGATTTAATAATCTTAATTCAAGAAATCTTGTCAAGGTAAATTATCTGTCCATGCAGCAAGATCATTTCCCTCAGATTTACTGTTTTATCTGTTTTTTAAACACCTTTTTTACAGTGTACAGACAGCTCTCTCAGCTCTTATTTTCATTGTGAAACTGGTTTATTTTCATGCACAAACCGTGTCTGACAACAGTTAAACGGAGCTCTTCTGTGAGGCTGTAAAACAGTGTTTATCCTCAACTCTTTCACCTTGCTTTTACTCCTCTGACTTGAATGAATGACTTTGTGTTTGTTCACCAGTGTAACACAGAGCAATATATTACAGGCCTAATTGAATCACATGAAGAAGAAGCAGAGAGCCCTGGTGCTGTCTGTGTCTGTGTCTCTGGCCCGATGCGACGATTCTTTCTTTAGAGAGAGAAAATAGACCGGGGGGAGAAAAAAAAGAGCAGAAAAAAGAAACTGGGAGACCTAATTTTACAAACAGCCAGACAGACTTTGGTTGCCTGGCGAAGCAGGGACAGCTGCTGAGCATTCCAGATGAGGTCGAGACGTCAGCGAGTGGTGAAAACAAGCATGAACTGTATGTTGGCCCAGAGTTCTGCTGGCACATCAAACCGCCAGCCAGCCAACAAGCCAGAACATCTGGGAACATCTGGGTCGGACCAACGAGGAGCTGTGACAGCAGTGACACAGCTTCCCTCATCAGAGCCAAACCTTTAGTACACTGTAAAAAAAAAAGGTGTGTAAAAACCAGATAAAACAGTAAATCTGAGGGAAATGATCTTGCTGCATGGACAGATAATTTACCTTGACAAGATTTATTAAATTAAGATTATTAAATCTAGAAATAAGCATGTTGAACACTTAAAATAAGAAATTAACTCTTAAAACAAGATAAATTAAAGCTGCCAGCAGCGATGAACTGGCCCGAGCAGAGTGACCTGATGATTATTTGGTTCTTACCAAGATAAAATAAACTTTTTGTGTCTTTTTTTGGTGGTTTTTTTTTGTCTTTTTCTGTCTTTTTTGGTCATTTTACATCTTTTTTTGTTCTTTTTTGTGTCCTTTTTTTTTTGGTCTTTTTGTGTATATTTTTGTCTTTTTTGTGTCTTTTTTTGGTCTTTTTCTGTATTTTTTTGTCTTTTTCTGTCTTCTTTTTGGTCATTTTGTGTATTTTTTTGGTCTTTTTTGTCTTTTTTTTGCATCCTTTTTTGGTCACTTTGTGTCTTTTTTTTGCATCCTTTTTTGGTCACTTTGTGTCTTTTTTTTGCATCCTTTTTTGGTCACTTTGTGTCTTTTTTTGGTCATTTTTGTGTCTTTTTACATCTTGTTTTGGTCACAAAATGACCAAAAAAGACAAAAAATGTACAAAAGAGATAAATTAAAGCTGCCAGCAGTGATGAACTGGCCCGAGCAGAGTGACCTGATGATTATTTGATTCTTACCAAGATAAAAAAAAAAAAACTTTAGATTTAGAAGTGTTCGATCATTTATCTTGTTTCAAGAGTTATTTTCTTATTTTAAGTGTTCAACATGCTTATTTCTAGATTTAACAATCTTAATTCAAGAAATCTATCTGTCCATGCAGCAATATCATTTCCCTCAGATTTACTGTTTCACTTGTTTTTAAACACCTGTTTTGCAGTTTTTCTGGTTTTTAACAATTTTAATTGACGTGGAATGGAGAGTTACGACAGGAATAAACTAAAACCTCCTAAAAACCCCAAAGGCCAGATTGAAGCCTTGATATCATGTACCTCAGCCACTGAAACACCAAGATGTCGCAGGTTGGCATCGAGCACGTTAACCCCCGAGATGATGAGATAAAGCCGACTAGACATCACGACATGCGTCTATAAATGAGTGTATCATCTGCAGATTGACTGATAAAGACACGTCAGTTAATTGGAACTCTACAAGGCCTTTTTATGTCTATTTACAAGTGATTTGTTGAGTCTTGGCCACATTAGTTTGTAGCAGTCTATTCTAGTGTTGGTGGCCCCGGGGGTCTTTCCCTCCTCGGACCCCCCCCTCCCGGCCCACACTTCTGCAGCCTGCTCGCTCTAATTAAATGAGTGCGAGTCATCAGCTCCTGTTTAAAGCATCAAAGGAGCTCTGTGTCACACTGGGAGCCCACTGGCTGTGAGCAGAGAACAGTAAGCCCAGTGTGTGACCAGACCCTCGAGACAGCCCCCCCCCTCCTCGCCACCCGCCAGTAGCCACGGTGACATCATCACCTCAGCTCTCGACCCCTGACCTTTGAGAATGTTTGACCCGGTGCTGGGTGGGTGACAGTAGAGCCACTGTGTGAGGGCCCGCACGGTAGGAGGGCTAGGAGGGGTCAGGGGTCACTGGTGGACCAGGGTCTGCTCTCCCACCAGGATCACCCGGATCAGGGGCAGCAGAGAGCTGAAAATCACAATCTGATTCTGATTTTCACCTGAAATATCAAACTAGGAATCTTTAAATTATCAGAGACTCAATTGCTAAAACACTAAAACATCCCGAAGTTTAATTTACAGTTTGTTGTCTGTCATCAGGTCTTCATCTAGGTGTTTCAACTACTGAAACAGTCAGATCAACATGCACAACCACTGAAACAGTCAGA